>NC_090450.1:984645750-985245750 GCF_031143425.1 Pleurodeles waltl
TACTCCATCACAAGGTCGGTGGATATCCCATCTGCCGAAATTGAAATCCCATGATCTTACATGGGATTTAGATTTCGGGGTTGGGATATTCGTCACCGTTGTGTAAGCCGTCTGCTGAGTTCTAAATCAGGCCCTTAGTATTGAAATTTAAGTAATAGTTTCTAGGAGGCATATTTTCTCTTGCTGCTTGTTTAACCATTCAGATAATTGTATCTGTAAGATCTTTTAAGAGGGTATTAGTTTGTCTGCACCTTTCAATGGCTTGCCTTCATAGCAAGATCCAAAAATTAATTGCATTGCATGTTTCCTCCGCTGGTGGTTGCTACTGTGCCCACAGGTCATTTTGATGATTTAGTGATAAAAGTATGATGACCTTAAAAACCTCTCATATGCTGAAGAAGTGAGCTGTTCATTACTTGAATGAAAACACCCTTCCTGCTTTCAATGTTCATTAATCAGGTATCCAGCTTATCAAAAGATTTCATGATGATCTGTGTGATGTGAGCATAACCTTGAAAATAGAGATTGTTTCCAGTGAAATCTGTTGCATGTTGCTAAAATTGATTTAATTTTGCTGGTAACAAAGGGCACTGATTTCTAGTTAACAGCAAATAGTAATTTGCCTACGTTTTTTAAGTCAACAGACTGAAACAACACATGTGGTAAAAAACAGTGTTTGGGTTTATCTGAATGAGACACTTTAGATGGGTCTCAACAAAGAATATGGGGATTATTACAACTTTGGAGGAGGTGTTAATCCGTCCCAAAAGTGACGGTAAAGTGACGGATATACCACCAGCCCTATTACGAGTCCATTATATCCTATGGAACTCGTAATACAGCTGGTGGTATTTCTGTCACATTTGGGACGGATTAACACCTCCTCCAAAGTTGTAATAACCCCCTATGTGTCTAAAACATATTTTGTCTCCTTTCCCAATCAAATAAAAGATATCTACCTTACCACTCCTATCTTCCAGGGGAGTATTGTTGTTATAGCCAGGGTGAAAGGGTTGATTACGATTTATTCTACAATGTTGTTGGTCAGTCTTTTTGTAATTAATTTGTATTTAAGTAGTGTTGTTCAGCATATAGTGGAATGGTCTTATGCAAACCTGGGCTTGGAAGTTTGATCTGACAATGAGAGAGCTATTCACAAAAGTCCCACTAAGAATGGAACTGTTTGGAATGAATTAAGATTCGGTTTGACATAAGAAAGAAACTTATTTACTGTAGACTATGTGAATTGACAGTTCGGCCTAGACTCTTCCTATTGGAGCAGGACCAAGACTGATTTGCATAAGGCGGACCTCTGACTAGAATGTCATAGTGGGTGAAAACCGATGGTTGGGAATGCGCCTCGATCAAACTCCAGTGGATGAGATTAATCCAAGCGTCCCTTTCAATCACCTTATTAGTTTTGCAATATAAGCTCAGAGTGCGACGGGTAAGCTCAGACGTGGGTCCCGTCAGTCACTAGGCCATAGCACTCAAGCCGTATCTCACTAATGAGCAGTAAGTAGGCTGAAACCAGTCTGGAGTTGCTTTTGTTCCTATCTGGAGGGGACCAGGCTTGACATTTTATGCTGGACTGTTCCTATGGGAGAAGGACCAGGGCTGAGTTTGTCCCGCTCCAACAGGCGGGTCTCTGTCCAGACTCTTACAGTGGGTGAAATTCGATGGTCTGCAATTCGCCCTGAACGACCACCATTGTTTGAGATTACGTACTACGCGAATTGGAGCAAGACCATGCGAAGCATTTGTTATTCGGCTGCTCTAAATTTAGTAAAAATCTACCTATTTCCATTGTCCCATTTGTAGGATGTTTTAATGATTTAAGTGATGATGAAAAAAATAGATGATAAAAAATGATGAAAACATTTACAAAATTATTTTTTTCGTTAATGTGGTTGGCTTGCTAATTATAAAACTCAGTAGACATGTTTTAATGTGTTTTTTTTACATTAAGGCGTGTAACTGAGAAAATGTTCTTTTAAAATTTGTTTTAAGTGTTAAGTATGAATAAACTAAATGTAACAGTAACAGTTTCGTCCCAGTTCCTGGTTCGACTTCTAAAACTGGCAATAACGGTGGGGAGAAGTGTTCGATTGGCTCATCCTTGAGCAGAAGAGATCATGTCTCTGACACGCCGAATACCCTTCATTACGTTCAGGGTAAGGTCAGGATGTTGGCAAAGGATAGGAAAAAGATGCACCGTCTCCTCGGAGAACAAATTCCTCCAGCATCAGGTAACCAGATCTTGAGGTGAATGTAGTCACGTTTTCTCTAATAAGCCTGTCTGACCTTATATGGTACCCCAAAATATGTAATAGCTAATCAGACTACTTCAGAGCCAGGCACTTTCTTTTCAGATTCTGGGCCTGATTTAGATTTTGGCAGGTGGGTTACTCTGTCACAAACGTGATGGAAATCCCGCCTGCTGTGTTATGATTTCCATAGGATATAATGGGATTGTAATACGGCGGACGGGATATCCATCGCGTTTGTGACTGAGTAACACCATCCGCCCAACACTAAATCATTCCCTATGTTTCTGCTAGAGAACCGTTTATTGATGGGTCAGCCACATGGCGTAGGCAGTATAGAAGCCAGAGACAGCTTGTATATAGTGTATTATTGAAAAACAGTCAGTCACTTTTCCTGTCTTCGCTCATATCTCCTTAAATGGTCTGTGGTACACACGCAACTCACAGGTCTTTATTTGCTTCTCCATTTTTGTGGCTGTGATATCTACTCACTTCCTCAATCTAAATCCCTGAATAACTGAAACTCCACCTCCCATGTCACATTTCTTCATCCCCATCCCTTGCCTCCCTTAGCATGAAAATTAGACTCTGTCTCATGCATCTGGAAGTTCACCTGCACACTTTTCTTCGATTTATCTTGAATTCATTCCTGCCAGCACCTTTAAGCTTCCTTCTTTCTTCACCCATTCCATAAATATTCTTTTGTCTTGCAAGGCAATCCGGGAAACATGACATAAACCGATGTCTCATAAGCACTGCCATTACTATCTAGACACCATATTGGTCCAGGGTGCAGCCGAGATATCTGAAATTGAAGATTCTCTTAGCTAATAGTGAAAGAGAGTCCTGATTTTATTAAAGGCACAGGAGGCAAATATTATGCAGTCACTTCTTGTTCTGTTTGTTCATCGCACATTCAAAGAACTCTACAAGTTCCACAATCCTGCTTCTTTAGGCAGGAATCAACACAAAAGAAAGACATCAAACACTGCAAGTAGGTGTAGCGATACACATCTTTTATTGTGTGCTCGATAATCCATGAAGAGATTGAACATATACAAATAACAACAAAAGTCCAAGAAATAACCATGACAGTTCTTCCTTCTTTCTCCTTAGTCCTCAGAGCAAAAGTCCTCCATCCACTGGGAGCCTTTACTTTTCATCGGGGGCCAGCGCCTGGATACCCTTGCGGGTGAAATGTACCATTTTACAGATCTACCGATTGATTGATTGACGTTTGGAGCTTGATAATGTCATCTGATAAGTCGAAATCGTTACTAAAAATAATCAAATAATTATTAATACCCACCACATAGCGTGGGAAATAGTACTGTGTACATAATATAAATCTCATTCGTCATCATTAAAATCAGGACCCATCTTCACTATTAGATAAGAGATTCTGCAATTTTATTACAAGGAGGAAGCTCTTTAACACAAATCCGAATTTTAAGCCATATGAATTTCTTGTGCTTTTATGGCATTTGCCGAATAAAGATTTTTGGCTGACTGGCTGACAAATCCAAAACTTCCCTACCACATTCATTGCACCATGATGTATAGGTTTAAGATTAAAACAAATTAAACATAGTGATCGTTGACCAGCTGTCTGACTTAAGAAAGTCCTCCGGTCTGGCCCCAGCCCAGAATGTGTTTTTTTAAAACCTGCATCCACTTGAGCTGAGTGGATGGGAAAACAGTCCGTATCCCCACCTACCTCGGCCATAATCCCTTAAACCTACCTACTAAATCGGGTTGAGGTTAACAGGGTAAAGGGCTTAGACAGTGCTATCAACATCTGTGGGGTCCAAGTTCTCAACCACCCCATTACCTGTATACACTGTCTGAAACATGTTACCACACACACCTTAGGGTGCAAGGAAAAAGGTGGAAACTCTATAGGAGTAGATGAATTTAGGGTACACCTTGTGATTGTAAAATGTATCTGAACCGGAGAAAAACTAAACAGAGGAAATATCTAAAACCCTGACACTCTTCTGAAAGGACGCAGGCATGATAGCGTTACCAACTTAACTGATAACCATTTAAATGAAAATATTGTAATTGTTCTTCCATTGATCGAGAAGTGGGGAAACCAAGTTAACATCCCAGAACGTAGAGTATCTAGGCTTGGAAGATGATCATGTCTAATTCCTTTCAGCATTCTATATGCTATAGCAGGCTACTCCAACGAGTAGCTCTTGAGCTACGAGCAGCTCTCCAGCCACCTGTAAGTAGCTCTCTTGCGTGCAGCCCAGCATACTTAATTAGAAGCTTTAGTTAGGCTCATTTAAATAGTATATCTATACCAAAAATGAAAAGTGTGTACTGGAAGCAAACATGTATTTTCAGAACTAATAGGCTGATGTTTGGAGAAAAATGGTTGAACTTCCAAAATATTTTTAAAGCTGGTGTTTGAGTGATATATAATTTGGTGCTGGAGAGACCTATAGTTACCTTGGTGTAAGCACCATTGTAGCTATGGCTGTTTTGTAGTGACCATATAAAGAGATTCTTAATCGATAAAACCTTTTTTTTTTATTACCCCTGGCAATGCTGCCTGATGCAGTGAGTGATCACTGCTGGCAATGCTGCCTGATGCAGTGAGTGATCCCTGCTGGCAATGCTGCCTGATGCAGTGAGTGATCACTGCTAGCAATGCTGCCTGATGCACTGAGGGATCACTGCTAGCAATGCTGCCTGGTGCAGTGAGTGATCCCTGCTGGCAATACTGCCTGATGCACCGAGTGATCCCTCCTGGCAATGCTGCCTGATGCACTGAGGGATCACTGCTGGCAATGCTGCCTGATGCACTGAGGGATCTATGCTGGCAATGCTGCCTGATGCACTGAGTTATCACTGCTGGCAATGCTGCCTGGTGCAGTGAGTGATCACTGCTGGCAATGCTGCCTGATGCACTGAGGGATCTATGCTGGCAATGCTGCCTGATGCACTGAGGGATCCCTGCTGGCAGTGCTGCCTGATGCACTGAGGGACCACTGCTGGCAATGCTGCCTGATGCACTGAGGGATCACTGCTAGCAATGCTGCCTGGTGCACTGAGGGATCCTTGCTGGCAGTGCTGCCTGATGCACTGAGGGATTCCTACTGGCAGTGCTGCCTGATAAACTGAGGGATCCCTGCTGGCAATGCTGCCTGGTGCACTGAGGGATCCCTGCTGGCAATGCTGCCTGATGCAGTGAGTGATCACTGCTGGCAATGCTGCCTGATGCAGTGAGTGATCCCTGCTGGCAATGCTGCCTGATGCAGTGAGTGATCACTGCTAGCAATGCTGCCTGATGCAGTGAGTGATCACTGCTAGCAATGCTGCCTGATGCAGTGAGTGATCCCTGCTAGCAATGCTGCCTGATGCAGTGAGTGATCCCTCCTGGCAATGCTGCCTGATGCAGTGAGTGATCACTGCTGGCAATGCTGCCTGATGCAGTGAGTGATCCCTGCTGGCAATGCTGCCTGATGCACTGATGGATCACTGCTAGCAATGCTGCCTGGTGCAGAGTGATCCCTGCTGGCAATACTGCCTGATGCACCAAGTGATCCCTCCTGGCAATGCTGCCTGATGCACTGGGGGATCTCTGCTGGCAATGCTGCCTGATGCACTGAGGGATCTATGCTGGCAATGCTGCCTGGTGCAGTGAGTGATCACTGCTGGCAGTGCTGCCTGATGCACTGAGGGATCTATGCTGGCAATGCTGCCTGATGCAGTGAGTGATCACTGCTAGCAATGCTGCCTGATGCACTGAGGGATCACTGCTAGCAATGCTGCCTGATGCACCGAGTGATCCCTGCTGGCAATGCTGCCTGATGCACTGAGTGATTCCTGCTGGCAATGCTGCCTGGTGTACTGAGGGATCGCTGCTGGAAATGCTGCCTGATGCAGTGAGTGATCCCTGCTGGCAATGCTGCATGGTGCACTGAGGGATCGCTGCTGGCAATGCTCCCTGATGCACTGAGGGATATCTGCTGGCAATGCTGCCTGGTGCACTGAGTGATCACTGGTGGTAATGCTGCCTGGTGCACAGAGGGATCAATGCTGGCAATGCTGACTGATGCACTGAGTGATCCCTCCTGGCAATGCTGCCTGGAGCACTGAGTGATCCCTGCTGGCAATGCTGCCTGGTGCACTGAGTGATCCCTGCTGGCAATGCTGCCTGATGCACTGAGGGATCACTGCTGGCAATGCTGCCTGGTGCACTGAGTGATCACTGCTGGCAATGCTGCCTGGTACACTGAGGTATCCCTGCTGGCAATGCTGCCTGATGTGCTGAGTGATCCCTGCTGGCAATGCTGCCTGATGCACTGAGTGATCCCTGCTGGGAATGCTGCCTGATGCACTGAGTGATCCCTGCTGGGAATGCTGCCCGATGCACTGAGTGATCCCTGCTGGCAATGTTGCCCGATGCACTGAGGGATCCCTGCTGGCAATGCTGCCCGATGCAATGAGCGATCACTGGTGGCAATGCTGCCCGATGCACTGAGGGATCCCTGCTGGCAATGCTGCCCGATGCACTGAGGGATCCCTGCTGGCAATGCTGCCCAATGCACTGAGTGATCCCTGCTGGGAATGCTGCCCGATGCACTGAGTGATCCCTGCTGGCAATGCTGCCCAATGCACTGAGTGATCCCTGCTGCCTGATGCACTGAGGGATCACTGCTGGCAATGCTGCCTGATGCACTGAGGGATCTGTGCTGGCAATGCTGCCTGATGCACTGAGGGATCCCAGCTGGCAGTGCTGCCTGATGCACTGAGGGATCACTGCTGGCAATGCTGCCTGATGCACTGAGGGATCACTGCTAGCAATGCTGCCTGGTGCACTGAGGGATCCTTGCTGGCAGTGCTGCCTGATGCACTGAGGGAATCCTGCTGGCAGTGCTGCCTGATACACTGAGGGATCCCTGCTGGCAATGCTGCCTGGTGCACTGAGGGATCCCTGCTGGCAATGCTGCCTGGTGCACTCAGTGATCACTGCTGGCAATGCTGCCTGATGCACTGAGGGATCTATGCTGGCAATGCTGCCTGATGCACTGAGGGATCACTGCTAGCAATGCTGCCTGGTGCAGTGAGTGATCCCTGCTGGCAATACTGCCTGATGCACCGAGTGATCCCTCCTGGCAATGCTGCCTGATGCACTGAGGGATCTATGCTGGCAATGCTGCCTGATGCACCGAGGGATCCCTGCTGGCAATGCTGCCTGATGCACTGAGTGATCCCTGCTGGCAATGCTGCCTGATGCATTGAGGGATCCCTGCTGGCAATGCTGCCTGGTTCACAGAGGGATCAATGCTGGCAATGCTGCCTGGTGCACTGAGTGATCATTGCTGGTAATCCTGCATGGGATGACCAATAATCTAATCTTTTCTGATGTGGTCACTATCAAAACACTAATAATATTAGTAGCTCGGGACACTTTCCATTGAACATAAGTAGTTCCTAAAACAGAAAAGGTTGGAGACCCCTGTACTAAAGGATGTTCACCCACTGGTTTACCCTCAATATTCTGGTGCCCCGACGATATCCAGCAGCTCCTCCGCTAAGGTGGAGGAGCGTCATCCCACTGCTTTCAGGAAAAGCAAAAAGGAAAAACACAATGTTATTATCATTTTATTTTTCATCTGGAACCAGGTTAAGGCGGGGTGCGGCTGGGCTGGAGGAGGAGTGGCATGTGCACCGTAAATGAGCATGTCTGTTTGGCCGGCCGTGTTGGGGCGGCCAAACAGACATGCGCACTTAGCCTTTCCCCACCCGGCTGTATTGTACAGCGGGGAGGAGGAAGTGCACAGGGTCCCACTTCCTGTGTGAGCCAGGCTGCTTACTCCAATCACGACACTGCTGTCATGCATGTGGCAGAGCGGTGTGATTGGCTTAGGGGAGTGTGAGAGCCTGTGTGCTCCCCAGAAAAGGACGAGGCTGCTCAGGACGAGGACAGAGGAGAGATGAACCTGTCTCCCGACGGAGCAGGTAAGTGTTCTTTTTTAATTTTTATATACCCCCATGCCACCCCTGTTCAGTGGTAGCCACAACTGCTGATATCACTGCCCTCTAGCCATTAAAAGTCCTGTAGTACTTGCTGCCTTCCACAAGAGACACCAAGAAATTCAAACACTTGTGACATCCAAAGGACCGGGATCAATGTTCTGTTCCAGGCACCAGCTATTGCAGCCATTCTATGCTGACTTGTAAGCTCAAGTTGTGCCTTTTGCCCAGGATGCCCTGATATTGTTGGAAGCTAACTCCAAAAGATACGGCAAGTCTGTAAATGTCCAGAAATGTTCCAAGTTACCAGTGTGAGCCTCCAGCAACGCCAGGAATTCCATTATTAGTATCAGAATTTGACGATCCATTGACAACTCCAGGAGGGATGGATACCTCGGTTGTGCCCTCCAAAGGGACGTCACAATTGATACCATTGCCATCTCACAAACGCATCTGGTGATCATGATAAAAGGTGGAAAAGCATAAAGATGTCCAGCTACCAGTCCTGAAAAAAAGCATCCGTAGCCAAAGATTCGGATCTGGTCTCCTTCTGTAGGACTTCCGCAACTGAGCTGTCAGTTACGGCGCTAACTGATCTATTTTAAAGGGTCTCCATGTTCTGCTAGGGTCTTGAAGACTTGCGGGAGTAATCGCTAGACGCAGCTGTCATAAAGACTCCATGAATTCCGACCAGTCACTGAGTTCAATGAGCTGGGAGGAATTCTGTTATCAAAAAAAAATTCATGGAGACCAAACTCCTACAGCAACCTGGCTAACTCTACCATAAGACTTGGCCTTGGCCCCCTAGACAGTCATCTATCAGTCTGTCCATCCACAGAAAGATTGCACATCTTACCCTGTTTTTTTACTAGCCTTCGAATTGCGAAGGAGCTTGTAAGAAACTCTAAACAATTAAAGTGCATTAATGACTCCTTCCTGGACCATCGTCCTCCAGTAGAGAACCTGCCACGTTTTGCATCTCAATCCAAGACACCTGCATTTGATTCTAACACAAGATTTGGGGATGGAGAAATAATGGCTACCCCTCTGCATGCTGACATGTGACTTAACCACCATAGTCTATCTCGCCTTGCCTCCTGATCTAAAGGATCTTCTTTGAATAGTCTGACCCTCTCCCTAGATGCTTTTTTTTCCTAAAACGTTGAAGAGCCATGTAACAAAGGGGGTCAAGGAAGATCGCCTGAATTGAGGATGAAAGCAGATCTACTAGTCTTGATGACTGGTGCAAAGAAGTCTGCTGCTGTGTGTTATCCTCATATCCCTTACGATTGCCTTTAATTTCACCTCTGGAAGTTCAAAACCTGCCTCTCCGAGTCCACTAAAAAACCTGAAAACTCCATCTGTTGGAGGTACGAGCTATGATTTCTCTCCAGTCACGATACATTTTAGATTCTGAATTACTTCTATACCTAACTGAACCTGCCAAATGTATGTCGGAACAACGCATGCTGGAACCACGCATGCCTGAACAATGCGGTCGGAACAACGACCGAGTTGTTACCACTAATGCCTTTACCATTAATGGTTTTTCGTTGCAAAGGCATTCCTGGTAAAGGCATGCGTGGATGGCATACATGGTTCCAGCATGCGACCCCCCTGGCTCCCCACCCCGCCCCTAAAATTACCGCAACCCCCCACCCCTAAAACCACCCCAACCCTGCCCCTAAAACTACCCCAACCCGCCCCTAAAAACTAAAACTATCCGGACCACCCACCCCACCCCTAAAACCACCCCAACCCCGTGCCTAAATTACTGCGACTCCCCACCCCAACCCTAAAACCATCTCAACCCCTCCACCCCACCCATAAAACCTAAACGACCCCAACCCCCCACCCCTAAAACTACTGCAACCCCAACCCCGCCCCTAAAACCACCCCAACCCCCCCACCCTGCCCCTAAAACCTAAACTACCCCAACCCCCAAAAAGTTAAAATACCCCGACACCCCACCGCAAACCAAAAACTAAAAATACCCTGACCCCCCCACCCCTGCCCCTAAAACTAAAAATGCCTCGACCCCCACTCCCACACCCCTAAACCTAAACCACCCCGACTCCCCACCCCCAAAAACTAACAATACCCTGACTCCCACCCCTAAAACTAAAAGTACCTCACCGTGTCCCTAACACAGCCCCAGTCCCAGCCTGTAGGAGGCTGGCCTGGCTTATAGTGGGTACCTTGTGGTACTTACACCTTGTGCCAGGTCCAGTTATCCCTTATTAGTAGAATAGAGGTGTTTCTAGCAGTTTAGGCTGATAGAGGTAGCTATAGCAGAGCAGCTTAGGCTGAACTAGGAGACATGCAAAGCTCCTACTATACCACTTATATCATATAGCACTATATCACAAGAAAACACAATACACAGAGTTACTAAAAAATAAAGGTACTTTAGTTTAGTGACAATATGCCAAAAGTATCTCAGAGGATACCCTCACTTAGGAGGTAAGTAATATACACAAATTATATGTACACAAACCAAAATCAGGTAAGTAACAGTTAGAAAAGTAGTGCAAACAATGTAGAATCACAATAGGATGCAATAGGTAGGAATAGGCCTAGGGGCAACACAAACCATATACTCCAAAAGTGGAATGCGAAACACGAATGGACCCCAGGCCTAGTGTAGGTTGTAGAGGGTCACTGGGACTGTGAGAAAACAGTAAGGGTGTCCAAGATACCCCACCCCAAGACCCTGAAAAGTAGGAGTAAAGTTACCCTACTACGCCAGAAAGACAGTAAAGTCGAGATAGGGGATTCTGCAAGAACAACAGCTGCCAGCAAAACACTGAAGACGGATTCCTGGACCTGAGGACCTGAAAAGGAATGGGACCAAGTCCAAGAGTCACACAAGTGTCCAGGGGGGGCAGGAGCCCACTAAACCCCGGATGAAGGTGCAAAAAGGCTGCCTCTGTGTGGAAGAAGCCGAAGATTCTGCAACAACGGAAGGTGCCAGGAACTTCTCCTTTGGTCAGAAGACGTCCCACGGCGTGCTGGAGGATGCAGGAGTGTTTCCACGCAGAAATACCGCAAACAAGCCTTGCTTGCTGCAAGAGTCGCGGTTGAAGATTTTGGGTGCTGCTGGGGCCCAAGAAGGACCAGGATGTTGCCACTTGGAGGAGGAGACAGAGGGGGCGCTCCGCAACTCAGAGAGCCCCTGCAGAAGCAGGCAGCACCTGCAGAAGTAGCAGAACAGGCACTTAGAAGATCTAAGGACAGTGGTCGACTCAGAATCACAAAGGAGGGTCCCACGACAATGCAGGACAGAGTGCTGGGGACCCAGGCTAGGCTGTGCACAAAGGAAGTCTTGGAGAAGGGCACAGAAGCCGGAGCAACTGCAAATCACACAGTACACAGGTTTGCTGTCTGTCGTGGGGAGGCAAGGACTTACCTCCACCAAACTTGGACAGAAGGGCCACTGGACTGTGGGAGACACTTGGGCCCAGCTCCTGTGTTCCAGGGACCATGCTCGTCAGGATGAGAGGGGACTCAGAGGACCGGTGATGCAGAAGTTTGGTGCCTGCGTTAGCAGGGGGAAGATTCCGTCGACCCACAGGAGATTTCTTCTTGGCTTCCAGTGCAGGATGAAGGCAGACAGCCCTCAGAGCATGCACCACCAGGAAACAGTCGAGAAAGCCGGCAGGATGAGGTGCTACAATGTTGCTGGTAGGTAGTCATCTTGCTACTTTGTTGCAGTTTTGCAGGCGTCCTGGAGCAGTCAGCGGTCAATCCTTGGCAGAAGTCGAAGAGGGAAGTGCAGAGGAACTCTGGTGAGCTCTTGCATTCGTTATCTGGTGATATGCCCAGAGGAGAGACCCTAAATAGCCGAAAAAGGAGGATTGGCTACTGAAAGAGGTAAGCACCTATCAAGAGGGGTCTCTGACGTCACCTGCTGGCACTGGCCACTCAGAGCAGTCCATTGTGCCCCAACACCTCTGAATCCAAGATGGCAGAGGTCTGGGACACATTGGAGGAGCTCTGGGCACCTCCCCTGGGAGGTGCAGGTCAGGGGAGTGGTCACTCCCCTTTCCTTTGTCCAGTTTCGCACCAGAGCAGGGCTGGGGGATCCCTGAATCGGTGTAGACTGGCTTATGCAGAGATGGGCACCATCTGTGCCCATCAAAGCATTTCCAGAGGCTGGGGGAGGCTACTCCTCCCCAGCCCTTCACACCTATTTCCAAAGGGAGAGGGTGTAACACCCTCTCTCAGAGGAAATCCTTTGTTCTGCCTTCCTGGGACTGGGCTGCCCAGGCCCCAAGGGGGCAGAAACCTGTCTGAGGGGTTGGTAGCAACAGCAGCTGCAGTGGAGACCCCTGAAAGGCAGTTTGGCAGTACCCGGGTTCTGTGCTAGAGACCCTGGGTTGCATGGAACTGTCACCCCAATACCATAATGGTATTGGGGTGACATTCCATGATCCTAGACATGTTACATGGCCATGTTCGGAGGTACCATTGTAATGCTACATATAGGTACTGACCTATATGTAGTGCACGCGTGTAATGGTGTCCCCGCACTCACAACGTTCGGGGAATTTGCCCTGAACAATGTGGGGGCACTTTGGCTAGTGCCAGGGTGCCCACACACTAAGTAACCTGGCACCTAACCTTCACCAGTGAGGGTTAGACATATAGGTGACTTATAAGTTACTTATGTGCAGTGAAAAATGTCTGTGAAATAACGTGGACGTTATTTCACTCAGGCTGCAGTGGCAGTCCTGTGTAGGAATTGTCTGAGCTCCCTATGGGTGGCAAAAGAAATGCTGCAGCCCATAGGGATCTCCTGGAACCCCAGTACCCTGGGTACCTAGGTACCATATACAAGGGAATTATAAGGGTGTTCCAGTGTGCCAATGAGAATTGGTAAAATTAGTCACTAGCCTGCAGTGACCATTTTAAAGCAAAGAGAGAGCATAAACACTGAGGTTCTGGTTAGCAGACCCTCAGTGATACAGTTAGGCACCACAAAGGGAACAGATACAGGGCATACATTATGAGCACTGGGGTCGTGCCTGGCAGGATCCCAGTGACACATGGGCAAAAACAAACATACATACAGTAAAAATGGGGATAACATGCCAGGCAAGATGGTACTTTCCTACACAGCCCCACTTACCTGATCACGTCGTCCTCCGAAGCCGATTCCCTTCTTCTGTGCCTTTTCAGCACATGCATGGTTCAGGCTACGAACAAGGAAGTCGTGGTTAACGAAGGCGTTGTTCTGCTTTCGTTGTCCACGACTTCGTTGTTCGGGCTTTGTGGTTCAGGCTGCTTCCCGAACCTGCCTCAACAACAGAGATTTATCCATTCCCAGAAAAATCATATTGTTCAGATATATTGTCATCCTCAGCCTCTCTGCTGTCACTGTGGGTTTAGCACGTTCGTGAAACACCTAGGATCGGAGGACAGACCAGTAAGAAGGGATGTGAATCTGAAGGCGTAACCCTCCCACAGAAACAGCAGATACTTCCTGTAGTCCTGCTGTGATGGGATGTTGACACTGTTAAGTAAGCATCTTTTAAATTCAATTCACCATCCTCTCTACCAGCAATAAAACATCACTGAGGCTGACAAGTGTCTCCATGTTGAAATGCCAGTAAGGAACAAACTGATTTAGATCCTTCTGACTTATTACCAGTCAAAACATTCTGTTCATTTTCTGCACCAAGGATGCATTGCTGACAACACCCCTGGGGTGCAGCATACATTGCTTAATTGCCCCTTTCCAGAAAAATCCCTGCACCTTGTCTGAAATCAAGTCCTTGCCCTCTGGGAAAATCCCATCGGTATTGGGGTTTTCACTATGCTGGAGTGGTATAAAACTATGAGCCCTATTTCGAGTTTGGCAGACGGGAAAGCCCATCTGCCAAACTCCCGACAGGGTGGCCGTGCCTACGCCGCAATCTACCCGCTGGAATTATTAAGCGTTTCCTGCTAGGTTGGCAAGCAGAAACCTGAGTTTCTGCCCGCTGGCCTAGCGGGAAACAGGCTACGCTACAGCATTGTCTCCGGCTTGTAATCGAGCAGAGCTGGCAGTTCCCTGGCGGTCTGACCGCCAGGGTTGTAATGTGGCGGTCGGACCACCGCATTGGCAGTGGTACAGACCGCCACCGTGAGTGTGGCGGTCTATAGACCGCCACACTCGTCATCAGGCCCTATGTCTGCGGAAGAGCCCATGGGTCATTTGAAGTTGTATTGCAACACGGAGCAAAGTGAGCCAATCTACCCTCCACTTTTATGAAGGGAGAGGAGCGTATGCTTGCCTTGAATTTCCCCTACCCTTGCTTCCCCTCATCTCTGAAGAAACATCCTCCCCTTCTTTGTGGGAAGAACATGAGTACAGCCTGTAAGAGTACGGTCTGAAGAAGGCTGAATATCCATTGGAATGACCCCAAAATCTGCTAACCATGGGAGAAACCTAACAGAAAAACCCTTTGCAGGGAAGCGCGGGCCTTGTCCTAGAATGCAAACGTCTGACCACGGTGTCCAATCTCCTTAAGTCATTCCCAAACAGGAATCCCAGATTGTTACTCTCCACTTCAGAACCTGCAAGATTCCTCAACTGTGGATCTGTATGAGAAAAACACACAAACTTTTATACCCCTCACACCACAATATGCCGAAAACATATTGTCCGCTGGGCCCAACTACATATGATATCAGAGTCCAAACTTTAACCAGAACTTTTTGTCTGTTCAGCTAGGCATAGAACCTTAATCACTGGGCCCAAGGCATCGGGCATCTTGTCTTGGCACAAGGCCCATGCCCGGTCTACCACCGTTTAGGGTCCGCACTCTGTCTACTCAGGAAGGTAACTATTTTCGGGTCCAAAATTGGTGTCATGGTTGACTATCCACACCCATAGGCTGAGGACATTCCACCCTCATTGGCGCTCTCACCATCCATCAATACATCCCTTGACCTTAGATTTAATGCACCCATCTAAGAGGGGGGGCAGGACCATTGTGATGAACTGAGATGTAGAATCAGCCTGGTTCAAACATGGGGGACCCCCTTGCAGCCATGATTACCAAATGTGGCTAATCTGGTATTTTTTACTTTTCTGCGACATTACAGGCAACGTCATCATCAGAATATGTGTCGCTATAATACAAGCCATCGTCAAGAAATCCAAACAGCCCCTTGCTTGGACTCCTAAGTGTTGCCATCACCGTGTCTCGCCAACATGAGGACACGTCATCTTTATGCGGCATTGAACCGCCACAAAAAAAAATCTCCCTCACACCCCCGGAAGGTATCAGCATGTTGCCACCTTGGCTAAATCCCTCGACCTGCTGTGGAGAATTCCCTGCACCTGCACGCCAGGTGTACCGGATGAGTCTGAAATAGGACTTGCTACTGAATTTCCAAAGTCAGTAGTCTCACTCTTAAAGGATGGAGAGACTGACATATGTTTTGAGTTTGACGCTTAGGTGCCTATAAAGTTTCAGAATTTTTTTTTAAAAAAAATCCATGTTCCTCTAACTGCTTATTATCACTCTATGGTATCGCTCCATAATGAAATACATTTGTAATTAACACTTCACAGGGAGTTGAACCCTCACAAAATGCATAAATATCTCCAAAATAAAATAATAAACAAATGTATGTTCCCATTAGTCATTTTTTTTTTTTTTTTTTTTTAACGTATTTTCAGTGCAAGAAACATTTTATGCAAATGTTTAACTATTCCCCAGAGCCCACAAAGCAATGCATCCAAGTGAACAGTCATGGCTTGTTTCAAGTGCAAGGCGTTTTACAAGACGTGTGCTGCAAAATCACAATATGGCAAACACCTATCCTAGCTCAAACTAAATTCACAAGGCACAAAAAAAATAATTTTAATGTTACATGACCGCAGAGTAGACATGGCCTTAACTCGCGAGCAGCACGGAAAGGGAAGTTTGTAGTGTTTGGAGTCTTTCTTCTGTGTTACTGCCTCCAGGCTGGAGATGAAGGATTGTGGGAATTGTAGTGTTCTTTGAATGTCCAATGCATAAACAGCAGGAAAAGACCCTCCTGTATTATAATAAAATTACAGTCTCTAATTGCAGAATATTTTATATAACTGAGGGGTCAGGCAACATTAACGTCCAAGCAAAAGCAATGGTTGTTTTTATTTCTACTCTACCAGTCAAATAATAAATATTCCTCCTTACTTTGGCTCAAGTGGTTTCAAACTCTCAGTTTTTTTTTTTTTTTTTACACAACGTACTCCAGCCTGTGGTTTGTCGCTTAACTAACATCATTAGCACACAAAATACTTCACAACAATGTTAACTTAGACAATGGTTTACTTGAAATGGCAGTTTTCCAGCAGAACGAGGCATTACTTAAAAAATCACATTGTGCATAAATCAATGTATCATCAGGTGTCAAGCCCGTCGTTAGGCGCTGTGGAAAATGACAACAAACCGGGTTTTTTCGCTCTACAATAACTGGCAACACGAGTTTGATTGTTTATTCCGGAAATAGTGGGCGGTTTTCTTCGTCTTCTGGAAAAATCTCGGTAAGTTCAATTGCTCTTTTAATCACGCAACCAGTGCCGGATTTGTAAATGAAAAAGTGCCCAAAGATTTTCGTAAAAGCTCGTAAAAGTCCTGCCCAATACTGGCGTTACCAGGCTGTAAAAATTAAGTCAAGGTCCCAAAAAAATAAGTGCTGGTGGGCTTCACCGGCAGGCACCGGCTCAAATTAAGCCCTGCACGCAAATAGAAATTCCGCCCGGGACCTCAAAAGGGAAACCAGACTAGACTTCCCAACATCAACAGTTCCTTACTATTGGATTACTTTTGTTTGAATAGTTGGTAGGGTATTCAAGGGCTAATTCAGTAAAGATTGCCCTCTTTCCTAAACTAAGGCTGTCTCAGGTTTTCACACACTTCTTTTAGCCCACCAGCCCTCTCCTCAGGTGTTCGAGCTCTCCTCTCCCCAAGTATTTAATTATGAAGCCCAAGGCAGGATATCCGCACCCCCCTCTCCTTGTGTAAATGGTTCCTTCCGAGGCTGCAGCTGATGCTTGGACTGTGGCTTGTTAATGGCTGATGACGAATCTGCTCTAGGCCCCGCAGTGCCCAAGCATGGACGCGGGGGTGGGAGTCTGCCAGAATGTATAAGGTAGGCCCGCCTGTTATTCAGTCACTTTCTTTCAACGCACGAGCCTCCCTGGGTGCCTTTCCTGATGCTTAATGTAACTTGTATGTTTGGAAAAACATTTCGATTTTAAATTCGCGTGGTGTATTTTTCATCCAATTCTGACTTTGTTTGCAACAAAAAGGTGGGCCGCTTAGATGCAGTTTATAAATACAATAGATATGATTGCAGCTATTTCGAAGCCAGCGTTCAAAAACTCTCAGTCCGGTTCTTAAGGAGAACTGTGTTTTCTTCACTTTACTAATGTTTAAACGCGAATGCAGTTTTATAAAAACAACAGCAGAATAAACGCTCCTTTCCACGGCTGCCTTTCAGACAATCACTATTTTGTAAAGCGCTGCCATTCCCCCGTGAGGGTATCCAGGCGCTGGGTTGCTGAGCTCACTTGAAAACCCAGGTCTTAAGTTTGTTCCATAAATCCGCCAGCGAGGGTGATGTCCAGGGATGGAGGGGAGGCCGTTTCAGGATTTGGTGGCGAGGTAGGGGAAGGAAAGACCACCTCTGTGGCTTCGGTGGACGCGTAGTGTCCCTGCGAGGGAGACAGAGCCAAGGTCTCTGGATGGTTGGTAGAAGTTCAGGCGGTGGTTGATGTATGCTGGTCCCAGGTCGTGGAGGGCTTTGCAGGCGTGTGTCAACATCTTGAAGTGGCATCATTTCTGGTTGGGGCGTCAGTGGACGTTCCTGAGATGTGGGGTGATGTGGGTCCGTTTTGGCAGGTTGAGGATGAGTCCGGCTGCTGAGTTTTGTATCGTCTGGAATCTTCTCATGAGTTGGGTGGTGGTTCTTGTATGCGGTGCATTGTCCTAGTCCAGCTGGCTGGTGACTAGGGCTTGAGTGATGGATTTCTTGTGCTGATGGGAAGCCATTTGAAGATTCTGCGGAGCATGCAGAGAGTGTAGAAGCAGACAGAGGAGACTGCGTAGATCTGTCGTTTCATGACGAGCTTGCTGTCCAGGATGATGCTGAGGTTGCAGGCGTGGTCTGTAGGTGTGGGAGTGGGTCAGAGTTCAGTGGACCACCAGGTGTCGTTCCAAGGGGAGCCGTTGTTTCCAAAAATCAGTACTTTGGTTTTGTCATTGTTGAGCTTCAGACAGTTGGTCTTCAGACAGTCGGTGACATTCTTCATGCAGTTGTGGAAGTTGGTCCTCGTGGTGATGGGGTCTGCTGAGAGTGAGAGGATGAGCTAGGTGTATAGGTTATACGATATAATGTTGGGATCGTGGGTTCTGACAAATGTTGGCATGAGGTGTCATATAGGTGTTGAAGAGGGTGGGACGAACCTTGAGGGAAGCCACAGATGTTGCTCTTGGGTTCAGAGGAAAAGGAAATTTAGGGAGATTCTCTGAATTCGTCCCTTGAAGAAGATGTATTGCATCTGAAGATGTCTTTTGATTCTGATGTGGTGCAGCCTCCTGGTGAGGGTGTGGAGGGATATGGTGCTGAAGGCCGCAGAGAAGTCAAGGAGGATTAGGGACGCCGAATCTCCCCTGTCGACGTGGGTGTGGATGTCAGTGGCAGCAGTCAGGGTGGTCTCTGTGCTGTGGTTGGCGTGAAAACCGGATTTAGAGGGGTCGAGCAGGTTGTTTCTCTTCAGGGGTTCGGTTGATGGCCTTCTCTAGTACTTTGGTGAGGAAAGGGAGCAGCAAGATGGGTGGTAGTCCTGGAGTTTACTGGGGTCAGGTGAGGGTTTCTTGAGGAGTGGTCTGACTTCTGCATGTTTCCGTGCATCAGGAAAGGTGGCTGTGGAAAGGGATGGGTTAGGGATGATCGTGAATGGGCGGCTGAAATCCTTGCTTCCGAGGGTGAAAAGGCAGTGGGGGCAGGGGTCTGTGGGTGCTTTCGAGTGTATGGAGTTTGATGGCTGTGGTGTTATGTGTGGTGAGCTGTTCCCATGTGGGGAGTGCCTAGTCGGGGTGGCACCTGCTGGATTGAGGCTGTAGTGGTCTGTGTTGTGGTTACCTAGAGCGGTGCAATCGTGCTCTCTGCGGCTGTTGGGCAGGAGAATTCTCTGACAATGCTGAAGAGTTCCTTGGTATGGTTGGCGCTTGCTTTGATGCTGTTTGCTAGGGTGTTATTTTGCATTTTTGTGGCATTAGTGGTATTTGTTGACAGCTGATTTGAACGTGGCTCGTTCTGTTGTGTCTCCTCTGGTGAGTCATCTTCTCGTCAGTTGTGTGCAGCTGTGTTTCATTGCCCTGAGTTCTGGTGTGTACCAGCTGGCTTGTTTGGTGGATCTGCATGTTCTTACTGGTTTCATGGAGGCGACTAGGTCGGCCGAGTTGGTGATCCAGGTGGAGAAGTTCTGCACTGCTTTCAAGAATCTTCGACTCTTACGTCAATGATACTATTGTCGGTGTGTTACTTTTCCGATTTAGAAATAAATAAATAAATAAATAATAATTTCATGAGAAAAGAAGAGGAAATGACGTACTCAGAATTCAGAACTTCCGGAGTCAAGTTTGCATCTACCTCTTGAACGAATGAGGAAGGTGGTTGTTTGACAGGTCCATGCACCATATTTCTTCTGGCTGCAGGTTTGGGGCGGGAGCCTAAAAGCAGGAGGTTCATGTAGGCGGTTGGGATGCCATGCTCAGTGTGCACCTGATCACATAACATGTAAAGGGTAGATAAAAACAGTAAACATAGGTTATTGTGTTTTGTATTATACACATAAAACAATTATTGGCTTGATTATTTGTGTGACTAATCAAATTCATGACAGTTGAATGGCTATGTGCCATCTCCTATTTGGTCTTCTAATATTTTGATTGCATTGCTATCAGTTGTTATCTCAGTCATTTATTGAATAATTGATTGTGATTTATAGTGTGAATTATTCCACAGGGAACTAATCTTCCTCATTGTGATTTAGTGGTCCTGGCCTGTATCAACTCTTTACATAGAAAGCATTGGCAAAGCCAAAAGGTCTCTGCTTTATAATGCAAGTACCAGCATGTTGGCTTTGCCATTTTTTGTCTATAAAGTATTGCTTAACAAAAGTAAAAGAAAAAATAATTTTAACAACTGGAGGTAAAGCAAGCACATATCTTGTGGCATCTCAAAACTGTAAATTGAATTAAAGTGTTTTCAATCATTATAAAATGCCATTATTTATTTGTCAAATACTTTTCACTCAGCAAACTCTGAACATCATTTAGAAAGAATAAGGAGGTTGCAGAGCGTAAAGGGAAACGATTGCCAATGTCTAGTTAACTCTCCATAGGATTCAGCCATTTGGTCCTCTGTAGTGGCTTGGGGAGAAATTTATAAGCCTCTAGAAAAAGTGTCATGCCTTTCGGGTCAGACACCACTGTGAAATACAGGTGATAAAATAAAAAAAAACTCTTTGGGGCCGATTGAGTATGGCAGTCCCAATGCAGGACCGCCAAACTCACAGGGGACTCAGCCCATGGCGTGGCGTCTCACCCCCCCCCCACCCTGTCGCAAGATTCCTGCCGGTCTGACCTGTATGAAACCTTGAAATTAAAGTGTTCCCGGCAGACAGACTGGTGGGTGCAGTGCTTTAAGGGAGCCCAGAGGGGGGTTGACCAGCACCCTCGGAATGAGCACTGTTTGCCTTCTGATGGCGCTGGGCCCCTGTACGGCCCATGCCTGTGGCCCCCAGCACTTGTTCTCTGCCAGCCTTTTCATGATGGGGAAACCGCCATGAGAAGACCGGCGGAGAACGAGGTTGCAATCAGCAGGGCGTGCTGAGTTCAGCGCCACCCTGGCTGTTTACACCCAGGACCGCCGTCAGCCCATCGGGATCCTGGCAGAGACGGTGGTCCATTAGCGGGTCTGACCGCCTAACTCGTAATGTGGAGGTGGGACTGCCACAGCTGCGGTGGTCCAACCGCCACTGCGAGTCTGGCGGTCTTGCGACCGCCAAACACGTAATGAGGCCCTTAGTCTATTCTTCAGCCACATCCCAGCAAAAATATCCCCCTTGCTCTATTTTTACAGATAAGCTGGGAGTAGAGGGGAGCAACACAGATCAGGAAAGGAGTGAGAAATAAGCACGCAAAGGAGAGAGATGGAAAACACATGCGCTCTCAATGAATGTTAAATAAAAGAGATAAAAAGTAGTTCTAAATAAGAGTAGTGGAAGGATATTAACTAACCAGAAGGATCGCAAAGGGGTTATGTTTTGGGGGGAGACAAACACAAGAGAAAGGCAAGCCAGGCAATTAAAAGCAAGTAAATTAAAGTGACAATAAAACCAAGCACTGGTAAGGAATACTTTAAGTTCATAATAGGTGTTTGGCAGCCAGACAGCTTGTGCTGCCTGATAGGTGAGACCTAGAAATGGCCATTGGTGGTAAATAACAGTTTAGCTAAGGTCAATGCTTTGGTATGATTACTGCAGAGTAGTATTGGGGATTTAGATTATTGATGGCAATTCATTCTATTAGGATTAAATTCTCCCTGGTTATTACTGCCAGGTGGTAAAAAATACAAATGACCAAGCTTATATTTCTGACCAGTTAGTAGCTAAACCATTATCAGCGGTGGTAAAATTGACTAAACGGCAGTAAAAATGCCTCCAACCAAAAAAACCTAAGCATTTTAATTTCAGAGGCAGGATAAGATCATAATTCCCCCTCCCCCCCCCCGCATCTATGTTGGAGTGTTTAGTGGCCACATGTTCCCAAAGGTTCAACCTGTAGAAGCCAATGATGGGTTCAGTTCCCAAAGGCATTTTTGAGTCTGTAATGTAGTATGCCTAATTCTATACCAGGAGTACTGTTTTACATACTCCTGGTATAGCGTTAGGACAAATAGAATGGACTGTGTTCTCTTGGTACTTTTACTAATAAGGAATTTGATGTTTCAAGCGGATTCACAAAAGCATATAAGAATTTTTTAAAGAGTTCTCATGTGGTCTGACTTCCTCCTGGACCAGCAAATGTTTTTGTGAATCGCTCTTTTGCTTCTTACCAATTTTTAAACTAGTTTGGATCTTACTTTAGACAGTAAATGTCATCATTTCTGGCCAGCATTGCTCTTTTAGTGAGGACAGCCTGCGGTGAAGCATCTCTGGCCTGTGGCTGTGCTTTGACAGCCGTCAGTAACCCACTTGCAGTGGTAACCTGCAGAGTGGATTTCATTGCTTGACCTGTTGCCTAGTTTTTAATAGGCAGCATTTACTGCAAGCAGTAATTACCAATTACTGCTTCCGGCATGCCTCGCGCCCTTTCTTAAATGAATCCCCTGCTGTTTTTGGCAAACTTGTTATCTCTATAGAAACCCTTAATATTGCCCATTTTGTTCAGATCTGTAGATGGGTTAAAAGCTACAGGTTAGAATTCTTGCTGAGTCCGCTGAACCACTCATCCTTCCAAGGTCAATAAAATTAGTTTTATTGAGTTGTGTATTAACAACATGTGGTTAAATGACAGATGTCTGTACAGGGGTGTTGTGGGTTGAAATATAATCAGCTCTTTGTTCAGAGTATCTCTGCATATGCAGGTACTCTCTACAGTTTATCCTCCAAAGGCCCTGGAGTTCTTCCGTCACCCAGCTGGGTGTTTTTCTTCCCCCTCTTCTAGAGGTGTGGGTATTTACATAATTTCTCTAGAGCTCTAGGTGTTGTACATCTCACCTCTTATAGGCACGAGGCATTACTCCATCACAACACACTCATTAATCCAGTCCAGGAGGTTTTTCCTTCACGCAATTGTATTTTATACTCTCAAAACTGTTCTCCTTTGCAGCCCAAGATTTCCTACAGCACAATATTTTCCTAGAATCTTTCCTCACATTACAACCCTGGCGGTCCGCCAGCTCCACCAGGATTTGGATCCCAGCGGTCCGGAGGATGGTGGCTGCAAGCACCACCATGAAAAGGCTGGTGGACAATGGGTGCAGGGGGCCCAAAGGGGGGCCCTTCATTGCTCCTGCACTTGGCATGGGCAGTGCAGGGACTCCCCTGGCCAGCACCGTTGCAGTGTAAAAGCTGGTGGAGAACAGGTGCAGGGGGGCCAAGAGGGGCCCTGCATTGCTCATGCACTTGGCATGGGTAGTGCAGGGGCTCCCCTGGCCAGCACCGTTGCAATGTAAAGGCTGGTGGAGAACGGGTGCAGGGGGGCCAAGAGGGGCCCTGCATTGCTCATGCACTTGGCATGGGTAGTGCAGGGGCTCCCCTGGCCAGCACCGTTGCAATGTAAAGGCTGGTGGAGAACGGGTGCAGCAGGACCCTGCATTGCTCATGCACTTGGCATGGGTAGTGCAGGGACTCCCCTGGCCAGCACCGTTGCAGTGTAAAAGCTGGTGGAGAACGGGTGCAGGGGGGCCAAGAAAGGGCCCTGCATTGCTCATGCACTTGGCATGGGCAGTGCAGTGACCCCCCTGGCCAGCACCGTTGCAATGTTCACTGTCTGCTTTGCTTTGCAGACAGTGAGCATTGCGAGGGTGCCGCTGCACCCTATGCACTACAGCATTGCCGCTGGCTCGATTACGAGCCGGAGATAAAGCTGTAGCCTGTTTCCCACTAGGCCAGCGGGCGGAAACTTAGGTTTCCGCTTTCCGACCTAGCAAGAAACCCATAAGAGCTCCGATGGGGAGGTCACCGCGTAGGCGACAGCCATCCTGCTGGGGGTTTGGCGGACAGAATTTTCCGTCTTCCAAACTCATAATGCGGCTCATTGTGTTATTCACAAATTCAATCAGTAGGATGATCCATCATGGTTTTCCTCTGATATTCCATGTTCAAGGGAAGAGCTTGTTCAGTCAAAACCATGTTAGTTTTTTGATCCTGAAAGAATAAGGAAATCTCTGTCTGGGGAACTGCCAGGGCGCGAGTTATAGTTACTTGAAATAACTAACTGCTGAATTTTTGTGGTTTTGTGCGTTATATTTAGTCAATGTAAAAAACAAAGGTTACAGGGATGTTATAGTTAGGTTCACATTTGAAATGCACAAAACCATAGAAATTCAGCACTTATAATTAGTTACTTCAGGTAACTTTAACTCGCGCCCTAAGGTAACTGTAACTTGCGCCCCCACCATGCACAGTTTTCTCTTCAGTAATTTGACTACTAATGTTTCATTGATATTTTTAATGATGTTATAAAAGTTGTCATGAGTGCTGTAATAACTGGGGTAGTTAGCAGTGCATGGCAAGGGTGTGATTTAGGGCGCGAGCTGTAGTTACTTGAAATGACTCCATACCTGCTGAATTTCTTTGGTTTTGTGAGTAAATTCAGAACCAAACTATAACGTCTCTGCAACCTTTTGTTTTTTTCAGTAAATTTATATATTTTTTAATGTAGACTAATTGTAATGACTATACTTTAATCCAAACCACTGCTACACAAGGCTGGCCACAGGGCCTGGCCTGTGGCCAGGCTGTGCGTGGCATGGGGTTGAGTGGTTACAGGGGGTTTGGCACAGGGCCTACGGCAAACCTGCTATAACCACGCAACCCCATGCCACACACGGAATGGAAGAGAGAGAGACAGAGAAAGTGACAGGACTGCTTAGTTAGCCTCAAGGCCCCTGCAGTCTGCATCCTGTGGGAGCCACCATTGCTCCCGCACGCAGAGAGCTGCTGGAAATAGCAGCTCCCTACTTGCATGAGCAATGTTTTCATCTCTTTCCCTGCCCATATGTTAGCGGGCAGGGAAAGAGATTAAAACTCTACTTTCAGCAAACAGAAGCATTTTGACGGCTCCCGCTTGCTGAAACTGGAGTATTTGCTTTTGCTTGGCGGGAGGGGATAACTTTTGCCAAGCAAAAGCAAACATCTACCTCCCTACGATGGGCACTTCAGGAGGTAGCAGGAGCCATCCCTGCGGGGTAGTGGTCCCCAGGACCATGATTGGCTCCATGAGGGGGGGCCCAGTGCCCCCCCTCAATGTTTTCAATTTGGCCCTTGGGAGTTGGTGATCTCCAGGGCTGGACCAGGGTCCGCGATGGACCCCGCTCTTTTAGTGTTATTGTAGCCCCAGGAAGGTATTTAAAATTTGTAATATTGCCCCGGGGAGGTGGTTGCCCTTGGGGCCCAGAGGGTCTGCATTACCCCCCCAATTGTTTTTATATGATTTTGCCCCAGGGTGGTGGTGGTACCCCTGGTTGCGGGGGCCATGCGGCATCCCCGCATACTTAATATGCATAGCTCCAGTGGAGGTGGTGGTCCCCAGGGCTTCTTAAAGGCTTAGGAGGAGGGCCCTTTGCAGCCCCTTCCTTTTTTTGCCCAAAGTGCCTCCGGGACCTGGCCCACCCGGGGGCCACATAACAGAGAAATGCGAAGTCCGCAAATCCACCTCAAATTTCACTGTGATTTAAAAAAAAAAAGAAAAAAAAAGTACTTTAAAGCCTTGAAGGGGGGGAGGGGGGGGAAGGATGGACCAAGGCTAAGAGCTTAGGTTAAGTGTACCTGCCCCTTTTTCTTTTTTTTTTTTTTCTTTTACATTTGTTATTGAGACTTGGCTGAAGCGGAGTCTCTATAAGGCTGCCAACATTTCATGGTTGAAGTTTTGGTAGCCAATCATATCTTTGTACAAGATCGAGAGGCTTCGCAAAGCACTTCCGCCTCTAGATAAACAAATTTGGTTTTCTTTTAATGTTTCAAAAACTGCTGAACAGATTTACACCAAATAACAAAAAGGTCTCGTTCTGGACCTCAACATGAGAAATGCATGTTTATTTTTTTTATTTTTTTTAACCTCATCTTTTCTCGGCCCCCGCTTGACGGATCACACCAAAACTTACAATGCACAAGAAGACCTTTGGGCACACTTTTTTTGGAATATTTTGTGAAGATTTGTCAAACTGTGCCATAGATAGATATAGCCAAGTCAAAAAACGCTTTTTTTAAATGGAAATAAGGTCCAGACTATAACTACCTACTGGTGACTGCCAGTAGGTAATTTATGTAAATGTGTATATATACGCTGAAAAAAACAAAGGTTACAGTCACATTATAGTTAGGCTCACATTTGAATTGTACCAAACCATGGAAATTCACCTATTATAGTTAGTTATCTCAAGTAACTATAACTCGCGCCCAAAGGTAACTATAACTTACGCCCCTGCCATGTACAGATTTATCCCTCAAAATTTTTACTGCAAATATTACATATCAGAGATGTCATGAGTGCTGGAATTTGTAGGGTAATTAGCAGTGCTTGGCGGGGGCGCGTGTTAGTTACTTTAAGGCACAAGGTATAGTTATTCTAACTATTACAGTTGAATTTCTATGGTTTGGTACATTTAAAGTGTGAGCCTAACTATAACCTCCCTGTAACTTTTGTTTTTTTCAGTAGATTCTATGATTTTTCTAACGTAAAGTAATTTTCAATAATCTATCCATTTCATTAGTCCAGCCACCGCTGTGCGTGGCCTTCTCCTGTGCGCAGCAGCTGCCAGCCCAACGCTACGCATGGTCAAAGCGGCAGGAGTTGGCCGCAGCCTGTCTCTCTGGGTGCAATAATAAGTGTGAGAGGGTTTATCTGGGGTGAGAGTGATTGTGAGATTGTGTGTCTGGGTGTGAGAGTGGGTACATCAATGTCTTAGTGGCTGTGTCAGTGTCTGAGAGTCTGAGGGTTTCAGTGGGTTTGTGACTGGGTGAGTGTGAGTCGGCTTGTGAGTAGGTGCGTCAGTTTGTGTCTGGGTGTGAGAGTGGGTGCATCTGTGTCTTAGTGAGTGGCTTTTAATAGCAGCTCCCTGCTTGCAGGAGCAATCCTTTCATCTGTCTTCCCTGCACGCATATTTGCTTGCAGGGAACACTGATGGAAACTCCTCTTTGTGACAGTGGGAGCTGTTTGACAGCTCCTACTGTCAGAAAGCAGACTTTGTTTGCTTTTGCTTGGTGGGAGCTGTCTCCTCCCACCAAGCAAAAGTGAACAGCTATGTCCTGGGGCTGGGCACCCCGGGACATAACAGGAGCCGGCCCTAGGGGAGGGAGGGGTGGTGCTTGAGGGGGCTGCTTAACCCCCCCCCCCCTCCAACAAACTGTAGCCCCGGGAAGGTAGTGGTCCCCGGGGCTCTGTAACGTACCCCTTTCACTTTCTTATTGTAGCCCCTGGGGTGGCGGTTCCCAGGGCTGCGGGGATCATGTGCCCCCCGCACTGGATACACTAAAAGCCCAGGGGAGGTGGTGTTCCCCAGGGCTACAGAGAGAGCTGCATGGCGGCCTGCATTAAATTTGGGTATAACCCTGAGGGGGTGGTGGTCCCCGGGAATGCGCCTGAGCTGAGCCCAGAGCTAGCATCCTCTATGCTCAGTGCCTCTGAATTGTGCGACAGGAAAGGGACAAATTATGTCAGGGTTGAGTAAATTACATGGCAAGAAGTGACAAATTATGTGGCATAATGCTGAACATTTTGTAATAGTACTACTTCATTATTTCATCATTTTTAAACTTGGTAACACTCTCTGGGCATTGTTTGCACCTCATTAGTTACAGTTTAACACACAAACATAGCAATAAGCAACAGAAATGTGCCCAGTCCTACTTTGCGAAGGGCCTTCTACTGGGCGGAAACACGTGTTTTCACATTTTTAGTAATTTTTTAACCGTTTGAGCTAGGAACGTTTTTTGGGTTAAAATCGGCAGACCATGTGCGGAAGATGAATTATGTGGCAAATGTATAATTATGTGAAAATGCTGCGGCCGCACAATCACATAACTCCAGTGGCCCTGACTATACTCCTGTCCCTGGCTTTCCTGAGCCTCAGGGCAGCTTCAACGAGGATGACCAGTGATGTTCAGATGATGAAATGCTCACATGATGAAATGCTGTCATGGAACTCGCTGGGAGAGGAGCTGGTTTCATTCCTAAACCCCCCACCGACCAGGGAACCACGGTGAACGCCCAGGGGCTGGGTGAAAGGCGGAGCCAAAAGGGACCTCGCAAAACACCTGAAGACGGAGGGGAGCTAGGGGAATCGAGGAGAGACCGAGCGAAAACTGCAGGCCAGGAGTCCAAGATATGAACAGGGCAGCAGCACCATTGCACACTGCTCAATGCTTTGTACATCCATACTGCAAAGGAATGGGCACCAAAAATGAGTAATATTCCTGCAAGAAAAAAATACACAATTAAACAGATGAATAACACAGGCAAGAAGAGGCGAGCATAGAAACAAATGATGTGCAGGCTAAATGGTCTCCGCCCCCCCCCAACCTGACTTAACAAAATAAGCGTACATATTTCATTAACACGAATCATAGTTCAGAAAATGCACGATGAGCTCGTGGTGCGTTGACTGTGTGTCAAGTGCCCCCTCCCTACACTTTCTCCCCGAGGCCTTGATGGGATCTTGAAGTCTGGACAGCTCCCAGCTGCTGAGGTTGCTCCAGTGGAATGGGTGGAATTTTAAAGATGGCGGCCACCTCCTCCCCCTTCACTGTCCAAGTGGATCTCGTGCATGGCAACATCCAGAGGGGGCAAAATATGCTTTCATCCTCCCACAGAGTTCCTTCTGCTCTCTCGGGTGCATTTCTTCTGTGCATCAGAACACCACCCTGCCACATGTGTCACGCGGTCAGTCTTGCATCTGTGATTTGCACGCTCGTTCCTGTGGTCTCTCTTAGTTTGTAATGTGTGGCTTTTCGTCTTGAGCTCTAAAGTGCAATGTATGGTTTAATGTTCTGCGTTTTATGTGCTGGGGTTTATTTCTTGTTTTGTGGACCTATGTGTTGGGTTTTGTGAGCTGCGATTTGTAAGTTCATGCTTTTGAGTTTATATGTGTTATTTTGTTTTGTGCTTTTGTGATACTTTTGGGTGTGTTTGTGGCGTGTTTTATACGTTGTACTGCATTTGTTCTGAAATAGATGCTGTGTTTAGTATCCAGTGTTTTGTATAGAACTTAACTTTCTGGTGTATTACGTGCCGTGTTTTATGTGCTGTGACGTATTTGCTATTTTGTTGTGGTGGCCTTTGTGTTGGGTTTTATATGTTGTGATTTAAAAAATTGATATTTATGCTTTTATGTTAGTCGTGTGATGTGCCTTAAATGCTGCAGTTTGCTGTGTTTCATGTGCTGTGCATTATGTGTTGTATTTTATACGTTGTTGTTCATGGGCTGTGTCTAATCTTCTTTGTTTGACATCTTTTTAGGTTTATACCATATCGGTTTTATTTTATGTATTGTGTTCAATGTGGTGAACTATGTACTGCATTTTTAGTGCTTCTGTGATGTGCTTTATTTTACTTTTAGTGCGTTTTATTGTGTTTTCTGTCTAGTGATTTGATTTTTAATGGTTTTGTTGTGTGCTGTGCTGTATGTGGCTGTTTTATGTATTCAGTTTTAAGTGTTGTATTTAAGGGATGGTTTTAATGCACACGTGTTATTGTTTCCTTAGTATGTGTTGCGCTTTATTTGGCTATTTAAATGTATGTCTTGGTGTTTTATGTGTTTCATTTTACGTTTCTGTGTATTTTATTCTGAGTCTGAACAAGGGTACCTCTGACTTGACCCTAGTTTTGCCAATTCTTGTTGGCGGTGCTGTACAGCATTAGCAGCAACAACAAACAAGCATTTGCAATGCAACGGGTCTCGCGTTTGCTCATGTTAGAGCTGATAGCGTTGTAAACTCCTAACCCGACTTTTCACCTATCGGCAAAAGTGCATTTATGTACGTAACCCGAAAAAGTGCAATTAACTGTGTAAAGCGCTCGACTTCTGCCAAGCCAAATCGCGCTAGTAAATTAGAGAAAAAGTAGTCCACGAACCGGAGAGAAAACAGCGAGCCTCGCATGTTTTCTGTACTTGGTCGATGCGCTCGAGGAGGCTAGCCACCAGAAAAGGCATGACGTATGCATGCCTTAGACTAATGAAAGCAAGCAGATTTTAATAGGCAAGCCCACGAACCAATGAAAAACACTGACGTGACGTCGACAGGGCTCCGAGCCCTTTTCTAAACACTAAAGCGTTTCGCTGCGATACGCATGCGTGAGCAACGCAGGCTCGACCCTAAAAAAGAGAAGAAAAAAGTTGTGATGGCGCGATGTGCACATAAGCATTTAGGGGTCACAGTGCTGCTTGAGGCTGCATTATTAAGTCCTGGCGTGTGTGCATGATTATGTATGCATGCGCATGCTGAGCGACGCATGCACCATTAAAAAAAAATATATATATATTGATCCAAAATGCCACACACTAGTTGGAGAACTAAATTAAAAAAAGTCTTTTTCACTTTCACAAAAGTGTTTTTTACGAAGTGGAGTGGTCTGGTAGCCAATTTGAGCTTCTTGGCCCTCCAAAAACAATAGAAAATAAATTAAGAACCACAGAGGGTTGCAGGAGCAATGCAGAAGCGGATGGAAGGAAGCAAAGGAGAATGGGCAGTGGGAGAGCTGGAGCACTTTCTTCCTTCGCAGGAGTCAACGCTCACGGAGGTCGCCGGACCTTTTGACCCAGCAATAGAGTGGTAGAACCATTTCACAAAAATCAAATATCACGCAATAATTTTAGAAGGAATGACCCATTTGTCCATACAAGGAAAACTCCATTCAGGATTAAGATTAAAAGATTTATTACAAGCTCAGTATTAAAGCCACACAGATTATTCTCAATACAAAGTTAAAGATCTACATTATCACCAGGGGTCGCCCAAGGCAACGAAAGAAGTTTAGTTGAGCTAAATTACTAAAACTAAACATTCAGTTGCCAAAATACAAAACACTAGCAAGATCAGTTGAAGCAGAGATAATAAACGTTGCTCAGTCTGGGCATGCATCAATCAAATTCAATAGATAGTTCACCCAATTTTTCGTTAATGAAGGGACAACCCTCCCATGGCCGAATGAAGGACTCAAATGTGTGGGCCTGAACACATCCAGGCAAAAGCAAAATCGAAAAGGAACAAAAAGAATTTGAAAAAAGGGGGGAAACTCGGGATAGTTAGATTCTAACTGAGGCGAACACAAATATACAAAAAGGTGAAAAGCATCTGCATGTCCGGAGCTCAATTAAGAATCACCTGAAGGGGCTTGGAGAAATTCTAAATCTTGATGGGACATCTCAGAAGACATGAGTACGGTAGAGAGGAGCACTTCTCCAGGGTTTCAGCTTACAAAGAAACTTCTTCAACAAAAGTTAAGGTCGAAAGGCATCTGGGGAACTGAAGCATCTTCTCTGTCTCTGGACCTGAATGCATCAGAGTCTGAAGCTGACTCAGAATCATAGCAAAGTCCGAATTACAAAGTTCCTAAAACGATTTGATTCGTCGGGTGAATCAGTCCATGTTGCGTTAGACGGACATCATCCAATATTAATCAATCACACGACTCCAAACTGCAATTAGAGCAGTTATTTCCAAGATTGTTCTGAGAACATCTTCCATCCATGTGAATCCATTCAGGTTTGAAACAATTTTATACAATGTAAGACCATGTTCCACACTGTTCCGATCTCATGTTCAATATAATACAACTTTTCCATGTTAAAACAATGGGGTCTATTACCAAAAGGCTAAGCTTTTCCTGGGAGGAAAGTCTGAAAAAGGACTTCACATTATAAAATAATTAAATCAGCATTTCTAACACGACCACAAAATGCAAATTCTGCAGGCCTTCCTTATGCTGCCACAAAAGTCATGACATTACATTCAATTAATATGTTTTGATATAAAACATATAATATACAAATGTATAACTTCAATATTATTAATTAATGAATAAATGGTGATATTGTGGCTATGGAGTTTGCAGTTTCTTGAAGAATGCACTTTATTGGAACAAAATAATGAATTATGGGTTTTTATCGTAACTGATTTGCTGTTGTGCATCTTTTTTACTATTTTGTAGAGATGTTTATATTTTTTTAGACTGATTTTATCGTATTACGTGAATGTCAATCATGTGATTTTGTGCTTTTATGATTATATTTAAAAGCGAAATAAAGATTTTTTCATTCATTCAAACCATGAATAATATGCATATCATATCAATTTAAATGTGCAAAATCTGCTAATGCATGTCAATAGATATGACGGAGTACTACATTTTTCTCACATATTTCAAATCAATTAGAATGTAATATTGTTTCAATATATTCTGTTAGTCTAGTGTCTATATTACATGTTTATACCACTTCAATCCCATTAACATTCAGTTAAACTCAAATACCACCTAAGTCAAACTCTACATTATAGAAGGCACATTCATAAACATGTCAGTGCAACTTTCTTACAATCTTAGTTCTCCGAGCCTAATAAGGCACAGACGGTCACATTCTGATGACTTTTGTGACATGAGGGGCACCACTCAAATTCAAGCTCTATCGGGAGCAATGGATAAGCTTTAAGTTGTGGAGAGGAATTAAAACAAGCATTTGCAATGCAATAGGGTCTCGCATTTCTTTGAGTTGCAGCTATTAGCAGTTGTAAACTCCCAACCTGACTTTTCTTGCCACATTAAATGGAAAAAAACAGCGTGATCGCGCTGTTACAGTTCACTCGTACGGACAGTTGAAGACTGAATGCAGGGAAAAAAAAATGCAAAAAAAAGCGCAATCACGCTGCTACATTTCACTCGTAGTGAAACCTATCGGCAAAAGTGCAATTACGTATGTAACCGGCAAAAGTGCAATTAACTATGTAACGGGGTCAATGTCATGCAAAGCGCTGGACTTCTGCCAAGCGAGATCGCGCTGAGAAAAAAAGATAAAAAGTATTCCACAAACATGATGGGAAACAGCGAGCCTCGCATGTTTTCAGTACTTGGTCGCTGCGCTCGAGGAGGGTAACCACCAGAAAATGCATGACGTATGCGTGCCTTCCACTAATGAAAGTGAGCAGATTTTGAAAGGCACGCCCACGAACCAATGAAAGACACTGACGTAACATGGACAGGACTCAGAGCCCTTTTCTATCTACTAAATCGTCTCGCAAGCGAAACGCATGCGCAAACACATGCAACACAGGCTCGACCCTAAAAACGAGGTAGGGCAGGTAGGAGCCACACAGTGCATGGTGTGGGCAGGTTTTGAATGGGAAAAGCATTGTGAGGGAGAGAAAAAGTGGGGAGAAGACGGAGCAACACTCAGGAGGGTGGAGACTTTGGAGAGGATGTAGCGCAGCGGTCAACTCCGACAAGACGGAAGTCCTCATCCTCGGGCGCACCCCTTCGGCCTGGAACGACTCCTGGTGGCCCACCGACTTCGGACCCCCACCCACCCCAGCCAGCCACGCAAGAAACCTCGGCTTCATCCTGGACTCCGCCCTCACCATGTCCAAACAGGTCAGCGCCGTCTCCTCTTCCTGCTTCAACACCCTTCGAATGCTCCGCAGAATTTTCAAGTGGATCCCAACAGGAACCAGAAAGACGGTGACCCAAGCCCTCGTCAGTAGCAGACTTGACTACGTCAATGCACTCTACACAGGCATCCCAACAAAAGACATCAAACGACTCCAGCGTATACAAAATGCATCCGCCCGCCTGATCCTCGACATACCCCGCCGATGTCACATCTCCCCTCACCTGAAGGACCTCCACTGGCTCCCCGTGGACAAGAGGATCACCTTTAAACTCCTCACCCACGCTCACAAGGCTCTACACAACAGCGGACCTACCTACCTCAACTCCAGACTCAACTTTTACGCCCCCACTCGTCAACTCCGCTCTGCCAATCTCGCCCTCGCCATCGTCCCCAGGATCCAGCGCAAGACCTCCGGCGGCAGATCCTTCTCCTTCCTCGCCGCCAAGACCTGGAACTCTCTCCCCACCTCACTACGCCAGACCCAGGACCTCCTCACCTTCAGGAGACTCCTCAAGACCTGGCTCTTCGACCGCTAACAGCTCACCCCCCCCCCCCCCCCCAGCGCCTCGAAACCCTGACGGGTACATAGTGCGCTTTACAAATGAAATGATTGATTGATTGATTGAGAGCGACCGCCTCGAGAGCTGGGGAGCCAAGTTCGAGCCTCGACGTAAAGTCCTGAGATTCTGGGCAAATCACTTAACCTCCCCGTGCTCATGGACAGCGCCTGGATACCCTCATGGGTGATAAGCCGTGCTACATATATCTACACATTTCAAATCTACACATAGGTTGATGGAGTTGTAGCCAACAAGAGAGTGCAAGAAAACGCATGCACTCTCATGAAGTGGTTAAACAAAAATGAAGTCCCATGAATATGAGCAATGGAAGGATACAAGTAAGCCAATCGAAAGGAAGTTAAAGTAGCTGTGCTCCAGTGGAGAGACAAACCCAATGAAAGGAAAGCCACCAAAAATAAAAAACAATTTAATGAGACTGGTAAGAAACTCCACTAATGGAAAGCATTGGGCGGGCACTATGCCGATTTGTAAATTTTTTATATGGTCCACAGGAGGTCTTTTGACCACCGACAGCTAAAAGCTGCCTCTAGGTGATGCCTATAAAGTGTAATTTTATTCCTTTGAGACAGTTTTTGTATACGTAATTTTAGGCTAGGTGCAGTGAAGCATGCAGAAATGTCTGCCCTTTAGCAATGTTAAAGGAATTCCCGATGCTAAGGACTTTTCAGCTCCTTGACCGGTAGCCCACAGTTTCTCGGGTCAGCAGAGAACAAACATTGGCTCATGCTAGCCTTTTTCTGAGGCCCTTGCACTGGCTCTCTGTGGCACATCATGTCCAGGTCAAAGAGCTGTGTGCAGTATACAATTCCCTATTAATACAGTCATGTCCCACCTTCCACCAGACTGTGTTAGGAGGGTTTACCTTTTAAGAGTTACCCTTGTGGAGGTGCGTGCTAGCTGAGAGAACTTTGAGTGGACCTGGGGTGGGAAGGAAGGGGCCTTGCTGGGGCAAGGCATGCTTCTGTAGGTGTTAATGCCTTGAACATATAAATGGTGACATCACAGCAGTTTGCAGAACTCCCTTTCTGTGCCATAGTACTCCCCTCTTAAGGAACAAACCATTTATGTCCCTGGAATGTTGCTAATCACATTCCATCCTACAGTTTTGAGTTGTCCAACTCCTTTTGGGAAAGCTAAGGATTTGTTAACAGGTGAAATTAGTTCCCTGAGCTTGAAGTAAACATTTATTTTAAAGTCATGCAGTATCATGAAATGTATGTCATCTGGAGTTTCGTACTGACAGCTCTGCACTACAGCATATTTGGGAATGCCCAGATGTGTTAATGAGGTGAAGGCAGGCTTCAGTGCTCAATTATCAGTTGTTTATGTTATTAATGTCGCAAGTGTCGCCTGGCTCAGAAGCCATACCGTGATTGCCCCTGAAATGGGTGCAGTGTCTCATGGTTTCCTGACATGTCACAACTGGGAATCAAATGCTTAATGTGATATCATTATGGTAATATCACAATTATTCTAAGTAGTGACCTTATAGCAGATAAATCATAGCTTGTTTCGGTCACAGCCGAACACAGGAAGGCAACATTAGTACAGGGGCCAGCAGTGACCGCTAAACCCTGGTAGTACTAGTTGTAAGAAACTGGGTTATTAGTTGGGACGGGTGGAAGCCCCGCTCACAATATAAACACAATCCTTGTTTTGGTAAACCACAAAACTCACCAAATTAACCTGTGCTTAACCCTCTGATAGCTTGGCACAAAAGCAGTAAGGCCTAACTTAGAAACAGTGTGTAAAGTATTTAGGCAGCACTCAGGCAGCAATAAAGTGAAAACCAGTCAGCAGAACTTGAGATATGAGTCTTTAAAGTTTCAGGTGAAAGTAGCACAAAGAAGCTCAAAGCACCACTCGTGGTTATCTGATCGCACTAGACAGGGGAAAGTCACAAGTATAGGCTAACCGGTCCAGAGGTTTTCTTCTGAGAGGCTTTGACAGTCCCACCTTTATGCCTGGTGCCAGAGTTTGTGTGGGAGAATTCTGTGACCTACAGCCAAAACTGGTTCTGGTCAGTTTTTCCACTTCTTCTTGGTTTGCCTGTCAGCTGTCGAGGGTGACAAAGACAGAGGCAGGCCTGTTGTCAGGTTCTTTTGTTGAGTGCCGCAGGCAGGGTCCTTTCCAGTGTTATCAGGGTAGGGCACAACTCCTCCGTAGCCAACTTGTCAGGAATACCTTCTCCCTTCACGCATCTTTTGTCTCAAAATCCGAAAGGAATACACAATTCAGTCATGTGATCCAGGCAACTGACAGAAAGGCACAGTTGGCTTGGGCAGAAAAATGCCAACTTCCTAAAAGTGGCAGTTTCAATATGGTGACTTAGAAGCTGACTTCATCATCAAGGAGGATTTAAATTGGAATTTGAGTGGGGAAAGCATGTCTCTTTGTGCTTGAAAACTGAAGCAAGTTCTTAGTAAATGTAATAGGTAACCCTGTGTTACTCAATTGGAGAGAGAGGCCTTATAACAGTAAAAAAAAAAAACTTCCAAGTTTTTCACTGTCAGAACATGTAAAACTTAAACTCCCCATGTCCTACTTTTTAAATACCATGCATCCTGCCCTAGGGGTCGTTTAAGGCCTTTGTTAGGGGTGACTTGTAAGAATTAAAAAGAAAGGTTTAGGGCTAACCAAAGGTTCTTTTTGCCAGGTCGGAATGCCAGTTTAAAACTTGGCTGCAGTGGTAGGCTAAGACGGGTTGTCCTGGGATACTCCAGTGGGTGGCACAATGGGCGCTGCAGCCCACTCGTAGCATTTAATTTACAGGCCCTGGGTACATGTAGTACCATTCACTAAGAACCTGTAAGGAAATTGAAGGTGATCATTGGGGTGTAAGGCAATTTTACTATGTTTAAAAGAGAGAGCACAGGCACTTTGCCCCTTGTTAGCAGGGGTAAAGTGCACAGAGTCCTAATGCCAACACAAACGAGTTGAGCAAAGAGAGTGAAGGCAAAACGTTTGGGGGAATACTGTGCCAAAGATGTCTGGTCTAACATTAGTCAACAGATCTTCATCAGTGATAAATGAACACAGGAAGCTAGAGTTGGCACAGCCGCCATCAGTGATACAGAACTCTGGAAGACAAAGTCTTCGGAGCGCTAGCAGTGACAACTGATCACAGGAAAGCAGAGTCAGCACGGGAACTATCAGTGACAGCAAAGCTCTGGAGTGCTGAGTCAGCAGAACCCCATCAGTGACAACTGAACACAGGAAAGCAGAGTCAGCACAGGCACCATCAGTGACAGCAGAACTCTGGAATGCTGAGTCAGCAGAACTCCAGCAGTGACAACAGAACACAGGAAAGCAGAGCCAGCACAGCCCCCATCAGTGACAGCAGAGCTCTGGAATACTGAGTCAGCAGAACTCCCATCAGTGACAACTGAACACAGGAAGGCAGAGTCGGCACAGGAATCATCAGTGACAGCAAAGCTCTGGAGTGCTGAGTCAACACAGCTCCAGCAGTGACAACTGAACAGAGGAAGGAACAGTCAGCACAGGCACCATCAGTGACAGCAGAACTCTTGAAGGCTGAGTCAGCAGATCTCCAGCAGTGGCATCTTAACACAGGAAGGAAGAGTCGGCACAGGAACCATCAGTGACAGTAAAAAACATGAACGTAGAACCATCAGAAACACCCTCAGTAACAGCTGAGTAATGACAGCTGAACCCAGAAAGGTAGAGTCACTACAGCTGCTGCAGCCATAGCTCGTCACATGAAGTCGGGGAAACCAGAGGTATAACCTGGGCTGTCACATGTCTAAAAGAACATTTGTTCATGTTTTAAGAGTCTGCAAAGGCCGGGATGTGATACTTAAACAGAACTTCATATACAGTTATCTGAATTCTTTTGTAACATGACTTTTTTTTTTTTTTTTTTTTTTTTTACTTTACTTATCAATTAGGGATCATTAAGGCAGCTCCAGGGTACGTTGTACAGTACTTTCTCCTTAACTTTGCTGTTTAAAGTATGTACTGATAAGAGGAAAAATACTGGCAACCAGTGACTTTCCTAATGTTTGTACCGGCCGAGACATTAAAATACCAGTTATGCAGGTAGAAGGCTGGGCAGGTGGCAACCCCAGGTATGACAGACTCCTCCAAAAACAGAAAGGTGGAGTCGGGCATCCGTATTGGCAGATGAATACAAAAACGTGTGAACCAGCCTCGGCATTGGCAGAGACTGCTGAGCCCAGGAGTGAAGAGGCATCCACATCCATTCTGAATAGAGGAAGGCGGAGTCTGCACAGACATCAACAGTCGCAGCAGACATCAACAGTTGCAGCAGGCATCATCAGTTGCAACCTCCTGCAAGAAGATAAAGGCGGCTGTGGCTTAAAGGAAATAGTGCCTGATCTAGGCAATGTAGTAAATGCCCATAAAATTGAAAGGGACCTTAGAAGCTAAGGAGGAGGTCACTCAAGGGTCTGAGCTGCAGGAGTGTAGCCCACTGGTTAGAAGACGCATCAACAGCCACAGCAGAACATAAGGCCGGAACGGTCAATTTTCCTGGATGTGTGCAGGAGTAGCACGTGTGGTCCAGGTTTTCCTGTTGCATTCTGGTTCCTGCAATCTTGTTTTTTGCATAATAAATCTAGGACTATCAACACTCAAATGCAAACTTTACCCTTAGCATTGATGACCTATTCGGCCAGTAGTTGTCTTTCGACTAGGTTCACACTATACATATACCACATATATGGAAACATCCATATGTGCTCTCATGGAAATGGGAAAACTGAGAAGTCTGAAGGCCGAACCAGCAATGGCATCAGTAGCCACTGTTGAGGACACCAAGACAGAGTCCGCACCAGGAATCGTGCAAAGATTTACAGCACTCCAGGCAAAATAGAAATGTACATCCTGATGTGCCCCCGTGGTGTTTTCACAATAATTTGTTATTGCCAGTGGATGGCATTATAAGTTGATGCCTTGTCTCATCTTATGGGAGTGATAGTCCTGGTCAGCATGCGCATCAGCAGCAGTGAGTGAAGAAATAAATGCATGGTCTGCAAAGTCAATGCAAGCTGCAGCTGGATGCAGAAATCTAGTTAGCACAAACGTAGGCACGAATAGGTGCTGGACACAGAAGGCCAGAATCAGCAGTCAGTCAATCAATCATAGTATTTGTAGAGCACCGCTTATCACCCTGGGGGAATCCAGGCGCTCATGTTTGTTACTGTGTGCCCAAGCTACTCCTCAAAGAATTCATGGAGGGTGTGTGAGGTGAGAAGGTGGGGAGTTGCTCTAGTTCTTGGCAGCTAGTTAGGAGAAGGAGCGCCCTCCACAGCGGCTGCATTGTAGCCAGTGTAGACCTCGGATGTGGGGGGTGATGTGGGTTCTTCTGGGAAGGTCTAGAATGAGTCTTGCTGTTGTGTTCTGGATGGTCTAGAGGGGGTGGAGGAGCTGGGTGGGAAGTCTGACGTAGAGGGCGTTTGCATAGTCTAGTCTGCTGGTGATGATGGCTCGGGTGAATGTCTTTCTGGTTTCGATGGGGATCCATTTTAAGATCTTCCATAGCATGTGGATGATGTGGAAGCTGGAGGAGGCCACTGCGTTTATCTGCTGTTTGAAGATGAGTTTGCTGTTGATGATGCTGAGGTTGCATGCGTGGTCAGTCAGTGACGGGGGTTGTCCAAGCGTGGAGGGCCACGAAGAGTCATCCCAAGGGGAGTGGTCACTTCCGAAGATGATCACTTCCGTCTTTTCCGTGTTCAGTTTCAAGCAGTTGGATTTCATCCAATGGGCGACACATGTCATGGCATTGCTTAAGTTGTCTCTGGGGGTGGCGTGGTCTTCGGCAGGGGGAGAATTTGTTGGGTGTCAGTGTAAGAGATGATTTCGAGTCCATGGGAACAAACAATTTTGGCCAGCGGTGTCACGTAAACGTTGAAGAGGGTGGGGCTGAGAGAGGATCCCAGGGGGACGCCCCACATGTTGCTCTTAGGTTCTGAGGTGAAGGGTCGGAGGCGGACCCTCTGAGTGCGGCCTGTGATGAAGGCGTGGATCCGTTGGAGGGCTTCGCATCGGATCCCGATGTGGTGGAGTCTGGTGGTGTTGAACGCGGCAGAGAGGTCTAGAAGGATCATGGCCACTATCTCTCCGTGGTCGAGGAGGGACCTGATGTCTTCTGCAGCCGCTATAAGGGCAGTCTGGCTGGTGTGGCATGGGTACCAACAGGCAACAGGGCACAGGAAATAGTACAAGATGGGCAGCCACTGCTGAACGCAGGAGGGCAGAGCCAGCACAGGCAACAACTGCAGCCAAACATAGGAGCCAAAGTCAGTAGAAAAAGGAAAAAACAGTAGTTTTCACTCAGCAAAACGTTACACTAAACTCCTGATAAGTTCATCGACATAACATCGCACTAAAGCCATGTAGTTTGCAAAGCATTGCCAGCTCAGCAACATACCCCACACAAACAAGTAACAGGATGGATGCTTGAATTAATCTCAGCCACTACTCATTACTCTCCCCGCTTCCCAGTCCATCATCATTTTGTTCACCATGCCACCTCAGTCTGGGCCGAGCCATATGGAAGTCAGTCTTCACCCTGCTCCAATAGGAACAGTTCAGCCGCAACTGCTAGGCCAGGTCCTCCCAGAGACAGAACACAAGCAATCCAGGACCGGTTTTGCCATGATTAGGACTCATCAGCCAGGTATAGCTTGGTTCCAGTGGCACAGTGTGCCCGGGACCCCCCCGTCTGGCAATACTCCTCACACTGAAGTAAAAAAAACACAGTGGCAGGAGGGATGCTTGAATTAATCTCAGCCACTGATAGTTACTCAGGCCGCATTCCAATCCATCGTTTTATGCTCACACTGACGCCCCACATTAGACCCAGCTATAACGAAGAAAGCCTTGACCCTGCTCCAATAGGAACAGTCCACCCGAACTGCCAAGCCACGTCATCTCTGAAGAAGGGCTCAAGGGACCCAAGAAAATATGAGGCATCGATATACAATAGCAAAAAAAAATGTACTCTTGTGTGTTAGGAAATACCTTATATTGCAGATAGCTGTGCACCAGACAGTTGGCGCTATGTTTTCACTGAATGCAGAAAGCACAACTCTCTGTACAACGCAGATGTTTTATAGTAATGTATTACACCTGTAACTGTAATAGTGTTCTCGAATTTAACGGGCTAAATTCACTTTTAATTCACTTTTTTTCTTTTCTTTTAAGTGTTTCATCTCTTGCTGGACCCTGCTGTCGAGCTGAGCAGCCAGACAAGGTAAGACGCCTCTGATTCTAAATATGTATTAAATAACCCGGCATCCTTTGCGGCCCCCAAGGGCCTCGTCAAAAGGCATTTTTAACAGTCCATCGGCCACAAACTCCAGTGGCTGCGGCTAGTGGAGGGCCTCTCCTCGGCATCCCTGCATCCAGCGGAAGCGCGCGCGCCAGCTGTCCAGCGAGGGGAAGGATGCTAATGAAATTGTGTTGTTAGGTTGTGTGAGGCGGTACCTTAGGGAGAAAGAGAGACAGAATGGACTAGGGAGGGAAATTTAGGTAATAGGGAGGGAGAGGAGTGAACGTAATGGAATACAGGATGGAGGCCGGACAACAGAAGGAAAGGGAGAACAGAGGCGGAGAGTGTGTGTGAAACGGGAGAGAGAAAGAACAGAGGCAGAGAATGTGTGTGAAGCAGGAGAGAGAGAACAGACGCGGAGAGTGTGTGTGAAGCAGGAGAGAGAGAACAGAGGCGGAGAGTGTGTGTGAAACAGAGAACAGAGGCGGAGAGTGTGTGTGAAACAGGAGAGAGAGAACAGAGGCGGAGAGTGTGTGTAAAACAGAGAACAGAGGCGGAGAGTGTGTGTGAAACAGGAGAGAGAGAACAGAGGCGGAGAGTGTGTGTGAAACAAGAGAGAGAACAGAGGCGGAGAGTGTGTGTGAAGCAGGAGAGAGAGAACAGAGGCGGAGAGTGTGTGTGAAACAGGAGAGAGAGAACAGAGGCGGAGAGTGTGTGAAACAGGAGAAAGAGAACAGAGGCGGAGAGAGTGTGTGAAACAGGAGAGAGAGAACAGAGGCGGAGAGTGTGTGTGAAGCAGGAGAGAGAACAGAGGCGGAGAGTGTGTGTGAAACAAGAGAGAGAACAGAGGCGGAGAGAGTGTGTGAAACAGGAGAGAGAGAACAGAGGCGGAGAATGTGTGTGAAGCAGGAGAGAGAACAGAGGCGGAGAGTGTGTGTGAAGCAGGAGAGAGAACAGAGGCAGAGAATGTGTGTGAAGCAGGAGAGAGAGAACAGAGGCGGAGAGTGTGTGTGAAGCAGGAGAGAGAACAGAGGCAGAGAGTGTGTGTGAAACAGGAGAGAGAGAACAGAGGCGGAGAGTGTGTGTGAAGCAGGAGAGAGAACAGAGGCGGAGAGTGTGTGTGAAGCAGGAGAGAGAGAACAGAGGCGGAGAGTGTGTGTGAAACAGGAGAGAGAGAGAACAGAGGCGGAGAGTGTGTGTAAAACAGGAGAAAGACAACAGAGGCGGAGAGAGTGTGTGAAACAGGAGAGAGAGAACAGAGGCGGAGAGTGTGTGTGAAGCAGGAGAGAGAGAACAGAAGCAGAGTGTGTGTGTGAAGCAGGAGAGAGAGAACAGAAGCAGAGAGTGTGTGTGAAACAAGAGAGAGAGAGAACAGAGGCAGAGAGTGTGTGTGAAACAAGAGAGAACAGAGGCGGAGAGTGTGTGTGAAACAAGAGAGAGAACAGAGGCGGAGAGTGTGTGTAAAACAGAGAACAGAGGCGGAGAGTGTGTGTAAAACAGAGAACAGAGGCGGAGAGTGTGTGAAACAGGAGAGAGAACAGAGGCGGAGAGTGTGTGTGAAACAGGAGAGAGAGAACAGAGGCAGAGAGTGTGTGTGAAGCAGGAGAGAGAGAACAGAGGCAGAGTGTGTGTGTGAAGCAGGAGAGAGAGAACAGAGGCAGAGAATGTGTGTGAAGCAGGAGAGAGAGAACAGAGGCGGAGAGTGTGTGTAAAACAGAGAACAGAGGCCGAGAGTGTGTGTGAAACAGGAGAGAGAGAGAACAGAGGTGGAGAGTGTGTGTGAAACAGGAGAGAGAGAGAGAGAACAGAGGTGGAGAGTGTGTGTGAAATAGAGAGAGAGAACAGAGGTGGAGAGTGTGTGTGTGAAACAGGAGAGAGAACAGAGTCGGAGAATGTGTGTGAAACAGGAGACAAAGAGAACAGAGGCGGAGAGTGTGTGTGAAGCAGGAGAGAGAACAGAGGCAGAGAATGTGTGTGAAGCAGGAGAGAGAGAACAGAGGCGGAGAGTGTGTGTGAAGCAGGAGAGAGAACAGAGGCAGAGAATGTGTGTGAAGCAGGAGAGAGAGAACAGAGGCGGAGAGTGTGTGTGAAGCAGGAGAGAGAACAGAGGCAGAGAATGTGTGTGAAGCAGGAGAGAGAGAACAGAGGCGGAGAGTGTGTGTGAAGCAGGAGAGAGAACAGAGGCAGAGAATGTGTGTGAAGCAGGAGAGAGAGAACAGAGGCGGAGAGTGTGTGTGAAACAGGAGAGAGAGAGAACAGAGGCGGAGAGTGTGTGTAAAACAGGAGAAAGACAACAGAGGCGGAGAGAGTGTGTGAAACAGGAGAGAGAGAACAGAGGCGGAGAGTGTGTGTGAAGCAGGAGAGAGAGAACAGAAGCAGAGTGTGTGTGTGAAGCAGGAGAGAGAGAACAGAAGCAGAGAGTGTGTGTGAAACAAGAGAGAGAGAGAACAGAGGCAGAGAGTGTGTGTGAAACAAGAGAGAACAGAGGCGGAGAGTGTGTGTGAAACAAGAGAGAGAACAGAGGCGGAGAGTGTGTGTAAAACAGAGAACAGAGGCGGAGAGTGTGTGTAAAACAGAGAACAGAGGCGGAGAGTGTGTGTGAAACAGGAGAGAGAACAGAGGCGGAGAGTGTGTGTGAAACAGGAGAGAGAGAACAGAGGCAGAGAGTGTGTGTGAAACAAGAGAGAGAACAGAGGCGGAGAGTGTGTGTGAAACAGGAGAGAGAGAAGAGAGGCGGAGAGTGTGTGTGAAACAAGAGAGAGAACAGAGGCGGAGAGTGTGTGTGAAACCGGAGAGAGAAAGAACAGAGGCAGAGAATGTGTGTGAAGCAGGAGAGAGAGAAGAGAGGCGGAGAGTGTGTGTGAAACGGGAGAGAGAACAGAGGCGGAGAGTGTGTGTGAAACGGGAGAGAGAACAGAGGCGGAGAGTGTGTGTGAAACAGAGAACAGAGGCGGAGAGTGTGTGTGAAACAGGAGAAAGAGAACAGAGGCGGAGAGTGTGTGAAACAGGAGAGAGAACAGAGTCGGAGAATGTGTGTGAAGCAGGAGAGAGAGAACAGAGGCGGAGAGTGTGTGTGAAACAGGAGAGAGAGAGAACAGAGGCGGAGAGTGTGTGTGAAACAGGAGAGAGAGAGAACAGAGGCGGAGAGTGTGTGAAACAGGAGAGAGAGAGAACAGAGGCGGAGAGTGTGTGTAAAACAGAGAACAGAGGCGGAGAGTGTGTGTGAAACAGGAGAAAGAGAACAGAGGCGGAGAGTGTGTGAAACAGGAGAGAGAACAGAGTCGGAGAATGTGTGTGTGAAACAGGAGAGAGAACAGAGTCGGAGAATGTGTGTGAAACAGGAGAGAGAGAACAGAGGCGGAGAGAGTGTGTGAAACAGGAGAGAGAGAACAGAGGCGGAGAGAGTGTGTGAAACAGGAGAGAGAGAACAGAGGCGGAGAGAGTGTGTGAAACAGGAGAGAGAGAACAGAGGCGGAGAGAGTGTGTGAAACAGGAGAGAGAGAGAACAGAGGCGGAGAGAGTGTGTGAAACAAGAGAGAGAACAGAGGCGGAGAGAGTGTGTGAAACAAGAGAGAGAACAGAGGCGGAGAGTGTGTGTGAAACGGGAGAGAGAGAACAGAGGCGGAGAGTGTGTGTAAAACAGAGAACAGAGGCGGAGAGTGTGTGTAAAACAGAGAACAGAGGCGGAGAGTGTGTGTGAAACGGGAGAGAGAGAACAGAGGCGGAGAGTGTGTGTGAAACGGGAGAGAGAGAACAGAGGCGGAGAGTGTGTGTAAAACAGAGAACAGAGTCGGAGAATGTGTGTGTGAAACAGGAGAGAGAACAGAGTCGGAGAATGTGTGTGTGAAACAGGAGAGAAAGAGAACAGAGGCGGAGAGTGTGTGTGAAACAGGAGAAAGAGAACAGAGGCGGAGAGTGTGTGTGAAACGAGAGAGAGAACAGAGGCGGAGAGTGTGTGTGAAACGAGAGAGAGAACAGAGGCGGAGAGTGTGTGTGAAACAAGAGAGAGAACAGAGGCGGAGAGTGTGTGTGAAACAAGAGAGAGAACAGAGGCGGAGAGCGTGTGTAAAACAGAGAACAGAGGCGGAGAGTGTGTGTGAAACAGGAGAGAGAAAGAACAGAGGCAGAGAATGTGTGTGAAGCAGGAGAGAGAGAACAGGCGGAGAGTGTGTGTGAAACAAGAGAGAGAACAGAGGCGGAGAGTGTGTGTGAAACAGGAGAGAGAAAGAACAGAGGCAGAGAATGTGTGTGAAGCAGGAGAGAGAGAACAGAGGCGGAGAGTGTGTGTAAAACAGAGAACAGAGGCGGAGAGTGTGTGTGAAACAGGAGAAAGAGAACAGAGGCGGAGAGTGTGTGTGAAACAGGAGAAAGAGAACAGAGGCGGAGAGTGTGTGTAAAACAGAGAACAGAGGCGGAGAGTGTGTGAAACGGGAGAGAAAGAGAACAGAGCTGGAGTGTGTGTGAAACAGGAGAGAGAGAGAACAGAGGCGGAGAGTGTGTGTGAAACAGGAGAGAGAGAGAACAGAGGCGGAGAGTGTGTGTGAAACAGGAGAGAGAGAGAGAACAGAGGCGGAGAGTGTGTGTAAAACAGAGAACAGAGGCGGAGAGTGTGTGTGAAACAGGAGAGAGAGAACAGAGGCGGAGAGTGTGTGTGAAACAGGAGAGAGAGAACAGAAGCAGAGAGTGTGTGTGAAACAAGAGAGAGAGAGAACAGAGGCAGAGAGTGTGTGTGAAACAAGAGAGAACAGAGGCGGAGAGTGTGTGTGAAACAAGAGAGAGAACAGAGGCGGAGAGTGTGTGTAAAACAGAGAACAGAGGCGGAGAGTGTGTGTAAAACAGAGAACAGAGGCGGAGAGTGTGTGTAAAACAGAGAACAGAGGCGGAGAGTGTGTGTAAAACAGAGAACAGAGGCGGAGAGTGTGTGTGAAACAGGAGAGAGAGAACAGAGGCGGAGAGTGTGTGTGAAGCAGGAGAGAGAGAACAGAGGCGGAGAGTGTGTGTGAAACAAGAGAGAACAGAGGCGGAGAGTGTGTGTGAAGCAGGAGAGAGAACAGAGGCGGAGAGTGTGTGTGAAACAAGAGAGAGAACAGAGGCGGAGAGTGTGTGTGAAACAGGAGAGAGAGAACAGAGGCGGAGAGTGTGTGTGAAGCAAGAGAGAACAGAGGCGGAGAGTGTGTGAAACAAGAGAGAGAACAGAGGCGGAGAGTGTGTGTGAAACAAGAGAGAGAACAGAGGCGGAGAGTGTGTGTGAAACAAGAGAGAGAACAGAGGCGGAGAGTGTGTGTGAAACAGGAGAGAGAGAGAACAGAGGCGGAGAGTGTGTGTGAAACAGGAGAGAGAGAACAGAGGCGGAGAGTGTGTGTGAAACAGGAGAAAGAGAACAGAGGCGGAGAGTGTGTGTGAAACAGGAGAAAGAGAACAGAGGCGGAGAGTGTGTGAAACAGGAGAGAGAGAACAGAGGCGGAGAGTGTGTGTGAAACAAGAGAGAGAACAGAGGCGGAGAGTGTGTGTGAAACAGGAGAGAGAGAACAGAGGCGGAGAGTGTGTGAAACAGGAGAGAGAGAACAGAGGCGGGAGAATGTGTGAAACAAGAGAGAGAACAGAGGCGGAGAGAGTGTGTGAAACAAGAGAGAGAACAGAGGCGGAGAGAGTGTGTGAAACAAGAGAGAGAACAGAGGCGGAGAGAGTGTGTGAAACAAGAGAGAGAACAGAGGCGGAGAGTGTGTGTGAAACAAGAGAGAGAACAGAGGCAGAGAGTGTGTGTGAAACAAGAGAGAGAACAGAGGCGGAGAGTGTGTGTGAAACGGGAGAGAGAAAGAACAGAGGCAGAGAATGTGTGTGAAGCAGGAGAGAGAGAACAGAGGCGGAGAGTGTGTGTAAAACAGAGAACAGAGGCGGAGAGTGTGTGTGAAACAGGAGAGAGAGAGAACAGAGGCGGAGAGTGTGTGTAAAACAGAGAACAGAGGCGGAGAGTGTGTGTGAAACAGGAGAGAGAGAGAACAGAGGCGGAGAGTGTGTGTGAAACAGGAGAAAGAGAACAGAGGCGGAGAGTGTGTGTGAAACAGGAGAAAGAGAACAGAGGCGGAGAGTGTGTGTGAAACAAGAGAGAGAACAGAGGCGGAGAGTGTGTGTGAAACAAGAGAGAGAACAGAGGCGGAGAGTGTGTGTGAAACAAGAGAGAACAGGCGGAGAGTGTGTGTGAAACAAGAGAGAGAACAGAGGCGGAGAGTGTGTGTGAAACAAGAGAGAGAACAGAGGCGGAGAGTGTGTGTGAAACGGGAGAGAGAAAGAACAGAGGCAGAGAATGTGTGTGAAGCAGGAGAGAGAGAGAACAGAGGCGGAGAGTGTGTGTAAAACAGAGAACAGAGGCGGAGAGTGTGTGTGAAACAGGAGAGAGAGAGAACAGAGGCGGAGAGTGTGTGTGAAACAGGAGAGAGAGAACAGAGGCGGAGAGTGTGTGAAGCAGGAGAGAGAGAACAGAGGCGGAGAGTGTGTGTGAAGCAGGAGAGAGAGAACAGAGGCGGAGAGTGTGTGTGAAGCAGGAGAGAGAGAACAGAGGCGGAGAGTGTGTGTGAAACAGGAGAGAGAGAACAGAGGCGGAGAGTGTGTGAAACAGGAGAGAGAGAACAGAGGCGGAGAGTGTGTGAAACAGGAGAGAGAGAACAGAGGCGGAGAGAGTGTGTGAAACAGGAGAGAGAGAACAGAGGCGGAGAGTGTGTGTGAAACAAGAGAGAACAGAGGCGGAGAGTGTGTGTGAAACAAGAGAGAACAGAGGCGGAGAGTGTGTGTGAAACAAGAGAGAACAGAGGCGGAGAGTGTGTGTGAAACAAGAGAGAACAGAGGCGGAGAGTGTGTGAAACAAGAGAGAACAGAGGCGGAGATTGTGTGTGAAGCAGGAGAGAGAACAGAGGCGGAGAGTGTGTGTGAAACAGAGAGAACAGAGGCGGAGAGTGTGTGTGAAACAGGAGAGAGAGAACAGAGGCGGAGAGTGTGTGTGAAACAGGAGAGAGAGAGAACAGAGGCGGAGAGAGTGTGTGAAACAGGAGAGAGAGAACAGAGGCGGGAGAATGTGTGAAACAAGAGAGAGAACAGAGGCGGAGAGTGTGTGTGAAACAGAGAACAGAGGCGGAGAGTGTGTGTGAAACAAGAGAGAGAACAGAGGCGGAGAGTGTGTGTGAAACCAGAGAGAGAACAGAGGCGGAGAGTGTGTGTAAAACAGAGAACAGAGGCAGAGAGTGTGTGTGAAACAAGAGAGAGAACAGAGGCGGAGAGTGTGTGTGAAACAAGAGAGAGAACAGAGGCGGAGAGTGTGTGTGAAACAAGAGAGAGAACAGAGGCGGAGAGTGTGTGTAAAACAGAGAACAGAGGCAGAGAGTGTGTGTGAAACAAGAGAGAGAACAGAGGCGGAGAGTGTGTGTGAAACAAGAGAGAGAACAGGCGGAGAGTGTGTGTGAAACAGAGAGAACAGAGGCGGAGAGTGTGTGTGAAACAAGAGAGAGAACAGAGGCGGAGAGTGTGTGTGAAACGGGAGAGAGAACAGAGGCGGAGAGTGTGTGTGAAACGGGAGAGAGAAAGAACAGAGGCAGAGAATGTGTGTGAAGCAGGAGAGAGAGAACAGAGGCGGAGAGTGTGTGTAAAACAGAGAACAGAGGCGGAGAGTGTGTGTGAAACAAGAGAGAACAGAGGCGGAGAGTGTGTGTGAAACAGGAGAGAGAGAACAGAGGCGGAGAGTGTGTGTGAAGCAGGAGAGAGAACAGAGGCGGAGAGTGTGTGTGAAACAAGAGAGAGAACAGAGGCGGAGAGTGTGTGTGAAACGAGAGAGAACAGAGGCGGAGAGAGTGTGTGAAACAGGAGAGAGAGAACAGAGGCGGAGAGAGTGTGTGAAACAGGAGAGAGAGAACAGAGGCGGAGAGTGTGTGTGAAACAAGAGAGAACAGAGGCGGAGAGTGTGTGTGAAACAAGAGAGAACAGAGGCGGAGAGTGTGTGTGAAGCAGGAGAGAGAACAGAGGCGGAGAGTGTGTGTGAAACAAGCGAGAGAACAGAGGCGGAGAGAGTGTGTGAAACAGGAGAGAGAGAACAGAGGCGGAGAGTGTGTGTGAAACAAGAGAGAACAGAGGCGGAGAGTGTGTGTGAAACAAGAGAGAACAGAGGCGGAGAGTGTGTGTGAAGCAGGAGAGAGAACAGAGGCGGAGAGTGTGTGTGAAACAAGCGAGAGAACAGAGGCGGAGAGTGTGTGTGAAACAAGAGAGAGAACAGAGGCGGAGAGTGTGTGTGAAACAAGAGAGAACAGAGGCGGAGAGTGTGTGTGAAGCAGGAGAGAGAACAGAGGCGGAGAGTGTGTGTGAAACAAGAGAGAGAACAGAGGCGGAGAGTGTGTGTGAAACAGGAGAGAGAGAACAGAGGCGGAGAGTGTGTGTGAAGCAGGAGAGAGAACAGAGGCGGAGAGTGTGTGTGAAACAAGAGAGAGAACAGAGGCGGAGAGTGTGTGTGAAACAGGAGAGAGAGAACAGAGGCGGAGAGAGTGTGTGAAACAGGAGAGAGAGAACAGAGGCGGAGAGTGTGTGTGAAACAAGAGAGAACAGAGGCGGAGAGTGTGTGTGAAACGAGAGAACAGAGGCAGAGAGTGTGTGTGAAGCAGGAGAGAGAACAGAGGCGGAGAGTGTGTGTGAAACAAGAGAGAGAACAGAGGCGGAGAGTGTGTGTGAAACAAGAGAGAGAACAGAGGCGGAGAGTGTGTGTGAAACAAGAGAGAGAACAGAGGCGGAGAGTGTGTGTGAAACGAGAGAGAACAGAGGCGGAGAGTGTGTGTGAAACGAGAGAGAACAGAGGCGGAGAGTGTGTGTGAAACAAGAGAGAGAACAGAGGCGGAGAGTGTGTGTGAAACAGGAGAGAGAGAACAGAGGCGGAGAGTGTGTGTGAAGCAGGAGAGAGAACAGAGGCGGAGAGTGTGTGTGAAGCAGGAGAGAGAACAGAGGCGGAGAGTGTGTGTGAAGCAGGAGAGAGAACAGAGGCGGAGAGTGTGTGTGAAACAAGAGAGAGAACAGAGGCGGAGAGTGTGTGTGAAACAGGAGAGAGAGAACAGAGGCGGAGAGAGTGTGTGAAACAAGAGAGAACAGAGGCGGAGAGAGTGTGTGAAACAAGAGAGAACAGAGGCGGAGAGTGTGTGTGAAACGAGAGAACAGAGGCGGAGAGTGGGTGTGAAACGAGAGAACAGAGGCGGAGAGTGTGTGTGAAGCAGGAGAGAGAACAGAGGCGGAGAGTGTGTGTGAAACAAGAGAGAGAACAGAGGCGGAGAGTGTGTGTGAAACAAGAGAGAGAACAGAGGCGGAGAGTGTGTGTGAAACAAGAGAGAGAACAGAGGCGGAGAGTGTGTGTGAAACGAGAGAGAACAGAGGCGGAGAGTGTGTGTGAAACGAGAGAGAACAGAGGCGGAGAGTGTGTGTGAAACAAGAGAGAGAACAGAGGCGGAGAGTGTGTGTGAAACAGGAGAGAGAGAACAGAGGCGGAGAGTGTGTGTGAAGCAGGAGAGAGAACAGGCGGAGAGTGTGTGTGAAGCAGGAGAGAGAACAGAGGCGGAGAGTGTGTGTGAAGCAGGAGAGAGAACAGAGGCGGAGAGTGTGTGTGAAACAAGAGAGAGAACAGAGGCGGAGAGTGTGTGTGAAACAGGAGAGAGAGAACAGAGGCGGAGAGAGTGTGTGAAACAAGAGAGAACAGAGGCGGAGAGAGTGTGTGAAACAAGAGAGAACAGAGGCGGAGAGTGTGTGTGAAGCAGGAGAGAGAACAGAGGCGGAGAGTGGGTGTGAAACAAGAGAGAGAACAGAGGCGGAGAGTGTGTGTGAAACAGGAGAGAGAACAGAGGCGGAGAGAGTGTGTGAAACAGGAGAGAGAGAACAGAGGCGGAGAGTGTGTGTGAAACAAGAGAGAACAGAGGCGGAGAGTGTGTGTGAAGCAGGAGAGAGAACAGAGGCGGAGAGTGTGTGTGAAACAAGAGAGAGAACAGAGGCGGAGAGTGTGTGTGAAACAAGAGAGAGAACAGAGGCGGAGAGTGTGTGTGAAACAGGAGAGAGAGAACAGAGGCGGAGAGTGTGTGTGAAGCAGGAGAGAGAGAACAGAGGCGGAGAGTGTGTGTTTAAAGGCGAGTGAAAGAGAGAAGGCATTTTGGTCTTTTCTGGTAGTCTGCAAGAAAGGAGCTGATTCTAAGTCTAGAATAGTCTCCTGTTAGCAATATCTGAAAGCTCCCATGTAGATTGTATAAATTGTGCAATAATATTTACAGTGCTGTATTTAACAAAATCAGGCGGTGCTGCAAGTCGCCTTGATGCGCTGCGTGATAGGGAAAGGGCAGGTATGCGCACTACTTAACATTACACAGCACATTCCAGTCGTTTCTCTGTGCTGGTGCACAACTGGTTGCCTAGCGCCAACATGAGCAGCCCTGCACCATGCTGCAAGAGGGCCTGCGTTGTAAGCAGGATTGATTTTGTGCAGGAAGAGACACCTTTCTGTGTGGACTGCAGAATGCAGCACATATAGAGGAATTCGTGAGGAGACATAAAGAGATTTCTCGCCTGACTTGGGGAGGCGTAGGATTTTGACGCATTCCCAGGTCTACTAGCAATGGTAAATCTGGTAATGTGCCAAAATCCATGGATGGACGCGTGGGAACACCCACCCTTCACCCATGGAAAGCTACAAAGCAGTTTCAGGGCAGAGTAATGCAACAAAGCGATTTGTGCTGCGTTGCGTTACTCTTTATCAGGCCAGGCAGGACCACTCAAGGTGGCCTTGCGTGGCTAGATAAATCTAACTTAAGAGTTGTGCCGCTCTTGCGCACTGTTGTGTTGCGCAAGAGCAAAGCAACTCTTTGTTAAATATGCCCCACAATTTGGACCTGTTTTTAACCAAAATGTTCCTCATCTCCCATCCTCAACCAAACCCATTGTTGGGAGGCGGGCCCGCTTGGCATGTACACTGGCATGTGCTATGTTTTCGCTGAGGCTGGTTGTGGTTTCTGAGTCCAGCCATGGGAACAGAAAGTTATGAGGTTGAAAACAATCCAGTGCTATGTATCAAATGGCCTGATTGCTTACTTTCTTGGACCAGGTCGTACCCTTGCTCGTCACAGTCCTTATCTGCGAGGGTGAACCACAGCCTGAAAAAAGCACTACTAAGCCATAACTTGAGTACTTTTTAAGTTGAGTGTAAGCATTCGACATCGTGTATACTTTTAGTATTTTTCTTATGGCTTAAAGCAATTTCATGTGTTGGTTGCAGTGTCCTTTAAAAATCCTTGCTCGCTAGTCGTCAGTTCTGACTTTTTCTCCCTCCTTTTTCTGTTTCAGAGCGGTGACCAACTACTGTATTATTCCACTTTGGTTTCTTTATCTGTTGTTGTGATGGACTACTTTGGCATTTCATTGGTGCTCCCTTTTCACTGTGGGTGTTTTAGGCTGGGAGCTGCCTGCGTTTTATTGCAGCATTCCATTCCTCCCACCTCCTTTGATATCGCTGACATTTGTTTTGGCTTTCTTCCTGTGCTGTCCTCCCCTCTGGCTCCTGAAATAAGTTTATTTTACAAAAGAAACACCCGGTCATTTAGCTCACTGCTCACGAAAGCCACAGTATTATGTTTCCAGTATAATGTAGCTAAACCTAGAAGCAATGATGTGAAACTTTCCTAGCATCACATCTGGAATCTCTCCTCCAGGGCCCCTCCCTGCCAGCACTCAGGACATCGCACACAGGGCATTGCTTATCTCTTTTATTGGGGCCATAAATCTTCTCAGTCTGCTCTGCTATTGTTAAATTCATTAGAGCTTTGTTGAAATGCAAGGAAAGAAGGCTTGCAAGACTTCATTCTGTTAAAATAAAAAGAAAATACTCTTCCAGCCTTATTTTCCATGTCTCTCCTGAAGGGCTTGTGATTTCTGATGTCAGTAGCCGCCACTGACCACCAAAACATGGCAGGAAAAGATGAAATTATGAGACAGGATTGACCAATTTATGTTGCAAGAAAAGTCCAGTTATGAATTTGCAATGTCAATAGATCTAACTCAAGAAAATGTGAGACGTATTGCATTGCAAATGCTTGTTTTAAATTGCACCCCTTCCCAAGGGGAGGAGATGCTACTCTCTGGAAGGACTTACTTTTACATACGATGCAAGAATTGAAACAGACTGTGCGCACTGCTCCCATGGAAGGCGGGACACAAGTCTGCAGCAGGGAAGAGTATCAGTCAATGTAAAAAAAAGGATCACCCACTGACTGCTTTAATGGTTAATGAAGGTAGCACGGGAAGCCCCACTGGCAGCTGGCATTTGTCATCAATGGAACCCCTTGATCAACCACGTGAGAAGAAGCCCCTTTGCAAGTGGAGACCCAATGCAGGAACTAGGAGAGGAACACTAGACAGGTCACGTGCCGTGGAAATTGCGGTCCAAGGTATATGCCTTTGCTGAGTAGCCCCAGCGGTCACAGAGAGAGAATCATAAATGCACACACCTTTGGCTGATGATGAAGAAAGACAAAAGTACTAAAGTACTATATCCTGATGGAGGAGGAAATCAGAAAGGACCTCGGGCACTTATTCAGTGAAATAAGCCAAGTCAAGATCCTATCAGATAAACCAGAGGAAGAATTTGTGCAAAAGGAGATCCTGAGTTTTCCCCCCAGTCTCTGAGCATCCTTTGACTAATGACGAACACAATTGTGGTCCATAAGACCTTCAGTGGGGCCTCTTCCAAAAGCTCAAGGGAAGCAGGCTGTAAATCGGAAGATCCCAAGACGGAACTGGGAGCAATCCCTAGGCTAGTCCCGTTCAACACCCAAGGTGAGAAGCAAACTCCACCCCCTGACCCAGATCACCCCAAGAGGGGTGGAAAATGTAGAAGGTATCCAGTTTAGAGCTTAGGGAAGCTACTACTAGACGCAGAACAGAATCCTCCAACCAAGAAGTCAAAAGTAACAGAGGATCATAGAAGGTGGGGGGCAGACCTTTAGGAGAACACAAACACACAAAGAACTCCAGTGTTTATTATTGGACCTAAGAGTGGAGATTCTGCAAGCAAGATGGAAGATCAGAGCCACCTTCTTCAGAGAGACACCCAAACACAGAGACTTAGCCTCTCAGAAGCCAAACTGTGAACTGAAGGAGTCATTGAGTGCACAACTGATGGCAGTGCAGGGGAGTGATACTCTTAGGAGAGACAATTCAGGACGCACCATCAAATTTCAGAGAAGAGGAAATAGGATTTCAGTATCCAAGCTGGAGCCCCCAGCATCACCTGAGCTTCTTCCCTCTGGATCTGAAGGAAGATTCACCCTCTTCTGCAGAGTACCACGAGGAAAAGCAAACCGAAGCACAGGTAACCAGGGCATTCATCTCCATAGCTCAGAAATCACTCCCTTTGGAAACAAACAGAGGTGGCTGGGAGTTGATGGAAGGTGTGCAGAGATCGACCTGACGGACCCTGAATTGGGCATAGCTCCTTAAAAAGAAATGCTGGCCCTGCCAGAGATGATACTGCGAAAGTGAAGGTGCTTCAGGATTTTTCCTGGTGCCCACCAGGGCCATCCTAGCCGCTCCCAGCCAGATCCATAAAATAGAGCGGTCTGTGGCTGTTTGGTGTTTAAGGGATGTGTCACGTAGGCCCAGGAGTACAAATTCAAGCGTATGAGGTAGGGGTTATCCCAAAATCTTCCTCATCTGTGCTAAGATCTGTATTTCTCTCTGCCCGGAAAATCAATAAAGACAGTTTGAGGGGGAAAAAAGATCTGCTGGTAGATGTCTGTACAGAATGGGAAGACCAGACCTATCAAATCCACCAACGCATGCCCACCCTGGAGATGTAACTGACCGTGTTGGAGAGCTGGTGAATCTCCAACTAAGCACAGATTAAGGACAACAATAGTAAGTGAATGGGAGCAAATACCCCCAGACAGTTCAAATAATATTTATCAACCTGATTTTTCTATCTGCTCCAGGATGGTACGGCCTTAACATCAATGTTCGCTAAGGCCATCAGATCCAGCCAGCTCAAAGAGCGACCAGGCCCCGTACGAGGCAACAGATCCCTGAAAGAGGATCCTGCCCTTCACAATGGCCACCCTCGTCACAGGTACCACAAAAAGAAGAGCCAGGTCCCCACCCTGAGAATGATTCCTGAACAGCAGCCACCAATGCAAAGAACAAACTGCTTTGGATACTGAAATGATGGATTCGAGAAGCATGGACACTAGGCACCGCTGAAATAGACATGGTGGACCAGGGGCCTCATGATGGACATCGTCTAGGGACAGTGGCGTAACAAACCTTCAGAGCGCCCCACCGCAAAGTACATGGTTGAGGTCCCCCTCATGACCCCTGGCCCAGTCAGGACCATTTAGGCCAGGGGCCCGCCGCCTGTGCAAAATGCTGGCCACTGCACTTGATTGTGGGCTGCTGAGGGGGGCCCACGGGAACTTGGGGGAGTTGGGTCCGCACCACAGGGGCTGCGAGGGCTTTTGTTACGCCACTGTCTATGTCACAACAAACACTGAAGTTGTCATATCCCTGTGACTGCAGGTGGTTCAGTAATATTGGGCTCCAAACATGAGGGTGGAAAACCCAATAGACAAGCCTAAGAGTTGTCCCATAAACTCTAGGAACTGATCTCAAGTAAGACCCACTTCAAGAAGCAAGTCAAACACAGACAATTCATTGACACTGGATCCTGTCAGCGGCCGTAAAAGCAAAACCAAAACCTTGCACAGGAGGCATCAGCAAACACGAGCAATGAAGATCAACATCTTCTACAATGTAAAGACCCCGGATGAGACAGTAGGTCAAGCATCCTGTCTCGCAAGCCCCACCATGAGGCTGAAACCAGCACATCACTTCCGGTCCCACAGCAATCTCCCAGCACAACCCAGTGGTGTAACAAAACTTCATGGTGGTGGGGGGAGCCTGCAAAGTACATGGAGGACCCCCCCCCCCTTCCAAACTCACTTAGGAGCTCTCAGGATAACAGGGTACTGTGCTGAGGGGACCCCCTGCGGGTGCTGCGGGGGCCTTTGTTACGCCAATTACACAACCCAGAAGCATAAAGGGCTCAGAGCACATTTGCTCCGCTCACCATTATGAGCAGAGCAGCTGAGCAGTGAACCAACCAATAGCCAGATAAGACCATTGCCCAAATGCCTAGGAATCACTAGGAAATGAGAGTTGGTTAGATCAGGAGGTGAGAGGGAGGCGAAATACTTACCACGAGGGGGCGAGAGGGTAACACTAGCCCAAACATGGGAGACACTTGCATAGCCGAATCCCCAGGCCCGACCTCTGGTGAGGTGAATCCGAGCCGGACCCACAGAGCAGCCTAAAAGAGAGGCATACACAAAGGGCAATATTAGAAACCATTACCTACCAACACTAGGGGTAAATGTCGAGGCAACTGCCCGAGCAGGAAATAGGAAGAGAACCGGAAGTTCCTCTAAAGATCGACTCTTTTGTCCCACCCAATGGTGGCCTTGGAGTGTAAAGTCAAATTTAGGCTCGGTCCTACTGGTCTCTGAAGGCAGATTAAGGGCCTGACTTAGGTGCGGGCGGAGGGGACTGCTCCTCCACAAACGTGACGGGTATCCCGTCCGCCATTTTACGATCCCATTATATCCTATGGGGATCATCGATTGTCCGTACGCCAACATCTAAATCAGTCCCTAAGTTGGTAGATTAGGAGGGTACGGCAGAAGCGTGGAGAGGTAATAAGACACAGAGGGGATGTAGAGGCGCATGGCCAGGCCTGTGTACGGGCGGCATGCGTGCCCCTTCCCGAGGACTTACCGCTAGAGTAGTGCTTGGTAGGAGAGGGTGGCGATGACATAGTATGGCTGTCATATTATTTAGTTTAAAAATCAGGAGTCTATACACTAGTCGAAGAGGCGTAACGGGTTGGTCTTTACCAAAATTATAACTGCATTAATGTGAATTTTAAGGAGTATGGTCATGGCTCGCACCTACTTAAATTTTAATTTGTTTTCAAAAGTATACGTAAGTCTAGGAATGTAAAGAGTAATACTCAGTTTTTTAACATGCTCACGTACAAATGCAATTCATAGGGTTTTCAGCAGAGGTTACGTTAACATTTATTGTATAAACCCATATAAGACGATGTGAATACATTCAGTAAACTGAACGATTTTTGAAAGAATTGGAGATGTCATTATAATTTGGGGGCTTTGTCTATGCGCTTCCCAGACGACCATATTCCAGGTTCTGCATCGCATCTGTGTCAATATGTTTCGGCCTTGATGTGATCAGTGTGCCTTCTTCTGTACAGTATTCCTTGAATTAATTGAGTGAAGTATATCTTAAAATATCTTTCAGATCTTTGCTAGGTGTGGCACCTGTTCCATATTCTCCTTTAAATAAATGCCTCAAGCATGGGATCCTTAATATTATTAAAATTGCATGGCATCCTTTGTTTATTATTAATTTTGTGGGCATATTTTCACACACGTTTTGAAGCAGTAATCCTTATCTGAAGAGCTTGTGTGCTGCCTGACAATTAATTGAAGGCAATGTATATGTAAAAGGCTGATTCTGTTAATAGTAATGAGTCCAGAATAGTAATTTCATGCGTGTCCTGGTGCCCTTAACACCTTGCATACTCTCCCCCAAGGCCTTGAATTTTCGTGAACTAACCAGAGGGTGACCTGCATTAACGAGCACTTTGAATTATTTATTGCTGTAATTTGGCTCATGTTCTGGTTGTAACGTGGAAGCTTTGAGATTTAGACCCTCAGGGGATGAGGGTGTTTTGATAATTCTGCATCAGCTCTAGCCTGAATGGGGGGAGTTGCCAGGTTGCAGGCACCACTGAGACATACAGGGGTCTCCTGACTGCTGAGATCAGTATGCAAGTCTTTCCCTGCACTCATGCACACAAGGGCGTGTATTTTACAGAAAGTAAAAAATGTCCTTTAGTGGCCAAGTTGCTGCCTTCGGCATCTGAATACCAGGGGAGTAATGCAAACTTACCTAAACATAGTAAAACCACTTCATCCTCCTGTGCCTCAAACTGTAAATATGTGCATTACTCTTCCAAATGAGGGTACCAGCCGTATAAATCAGCCAAGATGGATACCACAAACATTATAATGCTCTGTGTATACCTTATAATTCATGGGAGCCTGCACCCCTTTATAAAAAATTAAAAAACCCTCTCTAATTTCCTTATTACATGAAACTTGTGACATATTTAGTGCCTGTAATTATGTAATAATCTAGCTGATGAACTGTAATAAAATATTGCATATGAGTCATGATATCATTATGCCTGCTGCTGGAGCTGGCAACGAAGGAGGATGCCAAGTCACACAACATTATTGCAGCTGCAGTTTAAACAAATAAAGCGAAACCCAGATTTCTCATCTTCCGATCTGTTTTTCTAAATGAACAGTGATCTGCTGAAAGGAGATATTTATGGCAATATTTACTTTGTGCATGCGTGACATAATTATTGGAAATATGGAGATTCTGCATGTTTCTAGACATTCCGAGCTGCAGTGTTTTGTAAATTTGACTTGAATGAAACTGAGTTCTAATATCTTTTTACAACTAATAATTGAGTGCTTTGGAGTGTTTAGTTTTGCACTACAGATTATACTTGTATTCTTGATGTCTGCAAAAATCCCATTTTTACATATAAAAGAACAGTACACCAAGGATGTAATCGGTCTGTGGGAAGAGCTCTGGTGAGTCCATGTTTCATAAGGAGTAAAGTACCCAATGCGGTATGTTATTAGGATGTTGAAAGTCGCCTCGGAGTTCCATGACCTAAAAAAGAAACCCGGCCTTCAGCCTCCATCCTCTCTATGGACACAAAACTCTTTGGTGACTTGCAATATTCTTATAACGTACAGCAGGGTGTACTTTGTCCCATATATTATAGCCTTAGAACCCGCCGTAGTGGGCTCTACCGGCTATTAAAGGCCCGCTCCCGCGTTAAATGCCCGAGCCGAAGGTGAGGGCATTTAACAAGGGAAAGGGCCTTTAATAGCCGGTAGAGCCCGCTACGGCGGGTTGTAAGGCTATTAGAACATTCTGCCACGCAGGGCAGAATGTTCTATTTAAAAAAACAAATTGCTCACGGGGCCCGAGGGGATTAAAATCCCCTCGGGCTCCGTGAGGCTTTGTTCACAGCTCTTGCTGTGAACAAAGCGAACATTGGAATGTTGGCGCTGCGGGCTCTTACCGGCCAGTAAAAGCCCGCAGCACTCCATTGTTTTCAATGGAGCCCCCAACGTTCCAATGTTCTAATATACATTAGAGCCAGTTATCCCATGTAAAACTGTCTCTAATTTCCACATTACAGGTGACTTGTGATGTTTCTAGTTACTTTCAGTCATGGCTCGCGGGGCTTGCAACAAGGGGCAAGGGATCGCATGGTGGTGGTGCTGAAAGAGGGAATATTAATAATAATAAAAATGCTTTAAAAAAAACTTACCTGTGTGTTGTCGCTCATCTGTTCTCTTAGCAGGCACATGCTCCCAGCCTGCCCTGACGCTGCTCAGAGCAGTGTTGGGATTGGCTGGGAGCGCCCCGCCAGGGCACTCCCAGGCAGATTAGGAGCCTGTACCTGCTCTCTCCAGCCCAGCAACACAGTGCCGGGGTGGAGAGAGCACAGTACACATGTATGTTTGGCCGGCCCGAGACAGCCGGCCAAACACACATGCGCACTGAAGCGAGTGCACAGTGCGCTCTCCTCATCCCACATGGTCCGACCCTTTCACAACGAAAGGATAATATACATGGTATCCCTCCGTTGTTAAAGGTTTGCAGCTTCTGCTGCTGGCAAAGGGGGATGGGGGGTGCAACGCTCCTCCGCCATAGCAGAGGAGCCGCTGCTTGTTACTTGTAATAATGAAAGGACATAGCTGCTTAACTATACTAAGATGTAACAGTCCTGTTCTGACATCATCATGCATGAGGCAGCCAAGGTGAAAGGCAGGTCACAAAGCATTATAACAACTGCAGTTTACAGAAAGCAGCAAGATTTCATCTTTCTGGTCTTTTTTCCTAAAACAAACAGTGATGATCAGTAAGGAGATATTTTTGGGAAGATGTTAATTTCTGAGCAGCAAAGGCCATTTTATATAAAAATAGAATAGCTCTGCATTTATCCACACGTTGTGAGCCCCCACCATTTTTTTATTAAACTTCCAGTAAATGGATTCTAATATTTTTGCATCAAATTACTAACTGCTTTTTAGTGTGTTTAATTTCACACTAGATTCGGCATTTATTCTTCATGTCTGCAACTGTACTATCTCTGGGCCTATGAAAAAGCACAACACCAAGGATTTAAGTGATTTGAAGGAAGGGTGGTGGTGTGATCATGTATTATAAGGAGTAAAATACCCTTTGACTTCCTTCTTATGGATAACACCAGTCACCTCAGAGTTCCATGGCCATATATTGGAGCGCAGCCTTCGCCGCCGTTCCTCTGTTTTGTTCATGGAGCACCTCTGTGACTTGCAGTATCCTTCTAATGTACGACAGGGGGTACTTTATCCCATATACATTTGAGATGGTTGCCCTGCAATGAAATGTTCTCTGTAAAGCACCTATATTTGCTGTACTAAGTGGTGGTCTTTAAACTTTACGAGCGTGAGAACCATACCTTTGGATGTTACCTTCTGTTCCTCTCCAAGAACTCTATTGTGGACTAAAGCAGTTTACCTCTTCTTTTAATAAAGTTTAAGGCCTATCAGGAATATGATTTTTATTCGAAAATGTTCTGCAGCTTAATTACAATTCAAGATGTTCTTGTCTGGGTATCTAGCGCCATTGCACTGTGTGATTAGTGGGTGCGAAGCGCTAGTTGACATTGATGCCAAGACTGGTGTAAACTGATGAACCCATCTCTGTCAATCATGTTACTAGATCACAGATGCGCATCTCCGGGTGTTACATATTACTAGAGCACATATGCGCATCTCTGGGTGTTACAGGAAGTGCTAGGGGTATTGGGTAGCGACAATTTCAACCAGTTCTGCAGTGATTGCAATAAGGAGGCACTGTCGACCGACAGAAGGTGGGAAAGCGGAGGCTGTAGGGGGGCGACCACTTTTTCATCACTACTCAGTCCTGCGTAAGGAATTGAGGTGGGCTGCGGACATGAAGTCCAACAGGTCTTAAGGGTGTTAGTGTTGGCTAGTGGAGGATTAATTGGCTCTTCTTTAAGGAGCAATACCTGTGTCTGATTGTGTTCTTGCATGTGGCGTACAGTGGAGCACCATTTCAGGCGGGGTTGAGGTTCACATACAGCCTGGATAACTCACCGTTATATAAACGGAACTGCCAGAATAGGAGGCATCTAACTTGAACATCAAGGCCTCATATTGGGAGGGATATGCTTGCTGTCCGCAGCTCTCGTCCGAGGATTTGCAGAACCCAAGTCAAAATTGCATTTTGCAGTTAGGATGCTCCCTTTTTCCATATCATGTCTCTCTTTGGGGCCATTTAGTGCAATCTGGCGCCACCCTGTGTCCCTTCTGAGGTGTTGCAATAAGGCAGTTGTATGCGGTGACCTTAACATAGCACTGTTCCTGGCCCACAGAGGGTCAACCCTTCTTTGATTTTAAAATGAGCCTCTTTACTTGGGTGAGACCAAGAAACCCAGGAGGGGATGTTCTCTTGACACGCTTTTCATTGCTCAAGGATTGAGGTTTGCAGGCGTCAGAGTAACTAGGTGTTTTGGATGCGAACTCCCACACTGCTGCTCCTGGACCGGTACTGGCACTGACCCGTCAAAGTCTCACCACGAAGTCTTGAAGCCCTCCCTGCTAACACCCCTGTCCCACCAACACCACCCCAGTCACAAAATGCAAACATTTTGTGGGTCTGCAACCGACGTGGTACAATGACAGGTGCCACATGGTTTAAACCCTGTTTTCCTCGAATACATCCTCGACACTACCAGGAGGACATTTTCTGAAAAAAGTAAACAAAACGTCGAAAAAATCCTGTCAAATAAAGACAGAGGGGTAGTTCTTCTCTGGATCAGCTCGAACTGTGGTGAAAGGAACTGACTTCAGGGTGCTGAGGTGGCACCTATATGGGTGATGCAGACGTCACTTCTTGCGTGGATGCTTCCCATGGAGCTGATCAACAACACCTACCGGCGCACAGGGGTACTGCTCATGCAAAAATCTTCTGGATCCAGTCCGACGCCTGTGAGATTCAAAGGTAAGGAATCTGCGTCTAGATATTGCCTCTACCAGATAATGCGTTACCAAAGGTACGTAACTTGTTTCATCTGTAGCACTTACATGGAGAAGGGAGTCATTGCGGGCATGGATGCTTCAACAACTGTATTTCTGGTGTCCTAGTGAGGACGTCGAAATGTAAAAGTTTCTTCTTCCTTCACATTGAGTGTAAGAGTATAAAAATAAATGTATATTCATCCTTTTATTTAAGGCGTAAAAGAAAATTTATCTTTCTCCTTTATTTAAAGTGGCTAAAAGTAAATCTATTGTCTTATTTAAGGTGCCCAAAACAAAATGTATCTTCTCCCTTTACTTAAGGTATCCATATATAAGTGCGCACTCTATCTTTATTTAAGGCTCTAAAGCACAATTCTGCTGAATTTCCGAATGTTTACATCATTTGACTTGGGAAATATTCCGATAGCTATCTGTACGCGATGACACAAGTATTGTTGAAGTATCTTGACCATAGGTGTTGGGAGTAAGGGGGCCGTCGTGCTCAAGTACCGGAGTGCGGAAGATGAATGAGCAACAAAGATGCCTTTACATTTGATTTCTATATTGTCACAGATGTGCTCAATGACAGAGGTCAAATGTCAGGCTGTCTCTTATGAGAAATGGTTACTTATTCTTTTAACATGGAGATTGGTGTTCACCTTTCTTACTCTGATTGCAAAGTGTAAAGATTTTGTAAGGTGAACTGTGACAACCTTGCTGGTGTGAAAGAAAACGCTGCAGGATGTAACTCAAAGAAATATTTATATACCCATAAATAAATTATACTAGTATTTCAAGATATAGCAGCAGTTAACAATGTACAAACGCAGCGCTTTGTAGTTCTGAAGTATGATGGAAACAAAGATTTTAGGGTCAGAACAAATCAAATCATTTTACTTGGTGATGCGCAAATGACGAATATTTGCAAAAACCTGATTTCCACACATGATCATTTCTGACCTATCTCGTTTTATCTAAACTGTGTGTGCAAATGAGTGCCCAGTGCCTGTAAATGCAAGTGCATTGCCACACACATGCATTTGCAACAACGTGCTACGATCACCAGCACACTCCTGCTGAATGGGCGTGACTCGCCTGTTACACTTGTTCTTTGTGCAACACTTTCACCTTTCACAAGCCCTGTGAGTTCAGTGATGTAACAATGATCGTAGCACCACTGTTCTGGGAACCGTTCCCGCACCACTGGACTACCGCCTTGAGCAGACCAGCCTCTCTGCTCCTCATGCATTGGTCACTTTCAGCTCATGACATCACTCCACTCTCTAGCCAATGAGACAGCTCACCGACCGAGATTGGTTTAAACGCCCACCTAGAGCCCAGCGGTTCAGAGGTCTGAATTATAAGAGACAGTCTAGCCATTAAACGTATCATTTCAAGCTTTAGAAAGCGAGTACCACTGAGTCAAAGCAACCTATTGCATTGCCTGATAGTAATCATTATCTATGTGTTTTTTGAAGGAGGATCTAAAAAGGTATTTTGATCCATTGGTCTTTGCTAGAATCCGCTCTTCATCCTTAACCAGATATGGCACGTAGTGCCAGACGTGATGACTCCCTAGATTGCTAATGGGTGGGTCACTCCTTGACTTAAATGTTCATTTTATGGACTAGGTTTGATCTTGGGGATGGGTGCCCATCTGTCTCTCAATCTTATTTCTGCCATGTGGCTCACTGCTTGCTGAAGCGTGCCCATGGAGTTCTTTCGCAGCCTTCTTGTAGGTTTTTGCAAAGGTTTCCGCTCTGGATGAAAGACCCAAGTTTGTCAAGGATTCTCATGGCTAACACTGCAACTGACAGACCACAACTTCAGCACACCCACTGCAGCTTACATAAATGTGACCACTTATGGTCCAAGGCATCTTTGGTCCATGGTATAATCGTTGGGCACTTGCGTACATGTTACACCTCATCTCTTGATAACCCTACTTTGTAAACTTGGTTGCCACCACAACACTATGTTGCTAAAAGCTGCCACAAGACTAAAACAGGCCCATTTCATGGAAAACTCCTAGGGGCCCTTAAGGTCTGTGGATGAAATCAGGAACATTCCTTGAGAACACCAAGAAATGGAAGTCAAGGACAAGAAATGTTTTCACAAAAGCAATCTTTCTCCTGAAGTCTGACCATCTCCTTTGGCCCTTCATCAGCTCTGCAACTAGGTGCCAAGGGAGCACTCTGTAATGGCCCCATGAGCTCAGCAGGTGTCAGAGTACAAGTAATTCTGGAAGGTGGAGGGAGGGCATGGCCAAGGACCTCTGGGGAGAAGCTGGAGCTAGGAACATTTGGACCACTCTTGGAAGATGGCACGAGGTGAGGCCTTTCTTGCCGTCTCTGCCAGCACATACGTCACATGCCGTGAATAACACCAGCAAACATGCGCACACTCCTTAACATCAATGCCCCTGACTAGCCCAAGACAGAGAGTTGAGAGCATTTGCAGGCTTGATGTCAAGGGATGGAATTTTTTTTTTAAAGATGTAGGAGACTGTTTCTAGAAAGACACCAAGAATATGACTCCTCTTCCCATCAGTCTCGGTTCATCCCTCCTTTGCCTCAGGAGAGGGGTGAAGGCACATACATGTCTAAGTCGCACCTGATCCTCCATCAGTGAAGACCCTCCAGGTCTCCATCTTTCACCCGGGGCAGAGACAGATGAGTAGCACTTCCCTGTTCTTCTTGCTTGATGTGCACAATCTTGATTTATTTCCCATCTCCCTCAACGTAAAGCTATCTGTTGCCCCCAGTTGCCACTGTATAGTTGCCAGTATGCGTGCATTTATATAGTAGACACCATTGGCAAGCAGACCAGTTGTACAAGCGTTACATATAAAGCCTTTGAACATGTCTACTTCACCCCTTTTAGCCAAATATTCATTTGTTACCCACAAGCTACACATCTTCACAAGAGTGGAAGGCACTGCTTCCCTGTACACCAGTGATGCTCAAAGTACGGGCCGGGGGCCACATGTGGCCCTCCTGATCTTTACATCTGGCCCCTGGTTAAACTGCATCGCTGGACTACTTTACCAAGCATTAACGTTCATAAAGATATTAAATAAATGGCAAGCATTCATTTACAGGCAAACTGAAGTGAAAAAAAAAAACCACAGAAGGTGTCCTGCACATCTTTACTTAAAGAAGACCTTCATTTTTAAAGACATCTTGCAACAAATGTGGAAAAATATGATACACTTTTTGAGAGTTTATTTCATTAACATGCAGAAGCGTTTTCACCTTAGTACATCAGTTGTAAATCAGTGCATTGAAAAGTTTAAGTCTTAAATTTGACAGTTTTCCAACAAGATTTTAGAAACATCCGTGCCACCTTCACCCTGTCAACACCAATAGTGAACTAAGAGGCAAGTCAGTTGTTATGTTCACCCTCTCGACAATCTCCCACAACATATCTCTAGGGGTGGGTGAAGAATTCCTCTCCGCTGGCCGAGTTTGTGCTGTTTTCCCCACTCCACCCTCTGCACAGAGCGTGGAGTTTCCCACAAACCTCTGCGAAGCGATGCGGAGTGCATTGTTTTTTCTCTTGGGCGGCTCGCCAACATTAAGTTGGTAAGCGAGAGAAATCGCTAAATTGGCGAACACGAGCAAGATTTCTGAACGCAGTTGATCGTGGTAGGTCGCTACAGTTCGTGTTGAGAAAGCTGCCGGTCGCGTTTAGGAAGCTGCCGCTTGAGTAGAAAATCTGCTCGAACAGCAAAAAGAAGTTAGCACCCTATACGGTTCCACGTGATTCCGTTTGTGCTGATTTTACAGTGGGGGAGAAACTCCTGGTGCTGAACATCAGCATGACTTGTCCAAACTCCACCACTCGCAGAACTCCTCATAGTGTGGTAGATGTTTTTTCTGCACTTGGCAGAGAACTCCGCCCAGGCCTACATAGCACTGCATATAAAATGCTGATTTTAAAGTCCCTATTCAAGATGCATTAAAAGTAGAGATAGAGGAAAGAAACATAACTCCAAGCAGTCAGATGAACACATTTACTGTCCTGAACTTAAGGGTGGGGTTCCGCCCAGCTGGTGCGAGGTCCCACTATGTGCTGGTCAAGTGCATCTGGCCTCTTTCCGATTTGATGCTGTCACTGATCATAAAAGTCACGGCGGAAAGATTTTTTCACTACCAATTAAGTCAAACTTCTTATCAAACTTTAAAAGGATGCAAAATTTAGATTGTGAGGAAAAAATTCTGCAACATGGGGTTTGCGAACAAAAAACATCTTGCCAAAACACCCCACATTTAGCGGAAGAATTATTTTGGAAGAAAGTATCTGGGGGGGGGGGGGGGGGGGGGGGGAAGAACCTGCTTTTAAAGTTTTACCTTCACATTAAAAAAAAACAAAAAAAAAAAAAAACTGTAAACTTCGCACTTGTATAGCGCACTACTCACCCGTTAGTGTCTGAAGGCGCTGTACGCATACCGCTGTGGAAGCCCTCCTGGCTTTTCCCTGTGAGGCACCCACTCCTGGACAGCCCCAGGGTGAAGCCAGGCATCCAAGCGTTGTGAGGGCCGTTGTGGAGATTAAGCAAGCTATTGCCCAGAGTTACAGAGTGGGACCCATTAATTAGATTAGGCAACGAGGCGAGAATTATCTGGTCCAAGGGAATTGAGCCCAAGACCCACCAAGGTGGGAATTGAACCCTGGTCCCAGGCCAGATCAATGCATCAGGGTCTGCCGCTCTAACCATTGTGCCATACTTCTTCACATTCTGCACGAAATTTTAATATTGTGCAACCAAAGTGACGCGTATGAAAGTGCTTAATTTGTATTGTTTGTTTTAACAAACATTGTAGGTTGCTAATCTTCTAGCTGTTGTGTGCTTTGAGCTATTAGCAGGATTCGGCACTCAGATGCACAACCTAGTATCAACATCTGTATTATCTTAATTAATGACCTCCATCGCTGTCCACTGTGCTAATCACTGACCAGTGACTCGAGTTCACCAGAGGGCTTTGCTGGGGTAAAGGCTTTGCTGATACCTTCATGCTGCTTTTGGTACCCCTTCATTCCAAGCAGAGTATAGTATTCCCCAAGTGCTTAATTTGTGAAAGAAAGTGTGCTGGTGCCGAAACTCTGCTCAGAAGCCCGCGGCCGGTGCAATTAAGCATTGGCGTGGGAATACCAAGGCTGGTAATTTTAAAACCACCTTGCATCTCCTTAATCCTTTACCTCACACTCTCTCCCTCTATACCTCATTCTTGCAGGTTCCTGCTTTCTATTTTTGTGACCGTTTTGCCATCTCTCTTTCTCGGTCTTTCTGGTATGTGCAATTTCCCTCTCCTGAGCTCGGTAACTAAATGACGTGGGGAAATTAAGTGCTGGTCCTCAAAAATAGGTGCCCGTGCTCCCCACAGGCAACTACGTGCTCAAGTTAAGCACTTAGGGCCACATGTATGGCCGTCAGATTTTGCGACTCGCAATTTGCGATTTTTAGCGACATGCAAATTGCAAGTCACAAAATGATGTACAGCAGTGTCTGAGACACTGTTTGCGATTCCCATATGGGTGGCAAGAGGGACCTGCCTCATTAATATTCATGAGGCAGATCGCAATCTGTGGCCCAATGGGAATGGCCAGCATTCACAGGGATGGTGGTCTGCTGGGGTCAGCAGACCACCATGTCTGTGACTACTTTTAAAATAAAGTAGTGCCTGTTTTTTTTTTTTAATGCAACCCGTTTTCCTTAAAGGAACAGGGGATGCATTTCAAACAAAAATATGAAGAGTTTTTTTAGTGCATGGGACCACTGCCTGCTCCGAAAAAATATTGTCACCCCCTTTTACAATGGGGAAGGTGGAATGGCTTACCACCAATTTGAAATTGGTTCTCTGCGAATATTTTGCAACTGCATTCTGGTCGCAAAAATTCATACATGCCCCTGCGAGTATCTATTAGGATGGAGAGCCCTTTACACACACCTTCCTAATACCAGTTTCCAAAAGCAAAATGCAATTTCGTAACAAGTTAGTGAGTCGCATTTTGCCTTTGGTACAAGCAAAAAATCATTTTTCCGTTTGGAAATGGCCCGATGAGCCGTTTTGCGACCAGAAAAATACTTCGTACATCTGGCCCTTATTCCTCCTCCTCCATACCTGTCAGAGTAATGGCACCACCTCATAACTATACTTGTGGATGCCATCGAATGTCAGGAGTACTAAACGCCAAGGCTGCATAGTCTTGATTCCACCTCATTCCTCCACCACCAGACAGTCCCGGCCCCTTTATCTCACTCTTTCAGGTTTTCATTCACACCTTTCTCCCTGTGTCACTGTTTTCCCTTTTCATGTTCCTTTCCTCCTTTTGTGTTTGTCTCTCTTGTGATTGAAACTGAATGCAAGGGATAGTTGTGAGTAGATTGTGCTGGTATGTGTGGCATGGCTTTTGTTATATGTTTAGTTGATGTCACATGCAGCTAAGGCCTTGCTGTTTGTTGGACAATGTACATTGAATGCATTGAGGTGCATAACCGACGCTTATGGCCTACAAGAGAGACCTGATCATTGCTAACGTGGGCCTCACAGCTTTATGCAGACTTACAAAATATATGTGCTGAGTTGTATTCTTTTTCTGTTGCTCAAGTTAATAAACTGGAAAGGAATTTTCCAGTCTCTGCAGAATTTAATATTTCATGGTAGCTGTGAATGTGTTTTGCAAGTGTAATGTTTCTGTGGCAGAGGAACTAGAGAGAGACAACAGCTGCAGCGTCTGTGCGCTTCATAAACTTTATACTGTGCTTTGTAAGAAATAACAGGAGCCAAGCATGAGCCCACCCTTCTCGCTCCATAGTCCTCCACACATGAAAAATGCATAAAAGAGGCACAGGGGGTTGGGGCGGGGCAAGGCAGATGGATGAGTTGCTAGAGGTGTGTTGGGAGGTGGGTCTCTGACTTCAGACCTCATGGCATAAGGTATGCAGGGCTTTGCATGACTCCGCATCTGGGGTCCGGCAAAGCCGTCTCAGGGGGTCCGCGACTAGTTAGAAAATTAAATATTATTAACAGACGAATAAAGTGTATATAAATAAAGTGGCTAAATGTACAGTTGAAGTTTTTAAAATGTACTATAAATGTCCAGGAATTTGAAATTGGAGGCTAAAAATGTAATTAATATCCTCAGATTGGTTTGTGGGAGCAATGCAGGTGCATCAAACAGAATATAGTATGGACGATGTGTGGATTCAACTGAATTTAGTAAAGCTACAATCTTTCTAATAAAATTACTTTTTTTTAAATTAAATAAAATGTGTTATTGTTGGTGTATGTGTTTTGATGAATATCCGTTTCTGTATTTTTTGTGTACTGTTTTGCGGTTCAAAACATCGACGGTGCTTAGGCTGGGGACTCTGGCTTCTAGTAATGACTCAGTGGAGGGGGAATCCCTGGATTCCAGTAATGATTCGGGGAGGCGAGGGGGTCCCCAGGTTCCAGTAATGATAAACTGGGGGTCCACAGAAGTCAAAAGGTTGGGAATCACTGATGTAAATCAACCAACCTGTATATCAGCTAATTGCAACATAGGTAGGGCTTAGACTAATCAGTAGTGATTATGGTGAGGTGTTATGATTGGGAAGTGTGTATTGTTCACCCCAGCATCCATTTTTTTGGTAGATCTATTAATTACCCTAAAGACATTTCATATTGTTTGTTGCAGAATCACACATAGTAAATATTAGTTTGTTGTGAAATACCAATACTTGTGTACTGATTTCATGGTCTGGCGCTGGGCTTTGCATGATCGCCTGCGGTGAGACGTTCTCTCACAGGTTTGTATGACTACTAACACCGTTACACGCACCAGCATAACTCAGTGAGAGGGGTGAGAGTTGCCTGCCTGCTTTCCTTGTCTCTGAAATGGTCATCGATCAATCAATCAGTCATTTATAAGGCACAACCATTCACCTGCGAGCGTCTTGAGGCACTGGAGAAGCAGTATCTGGTGCGTGATGGTTGGAACAGCCAGGTCTTGAGTTGCGTCCTGAAAAGCTGGAGCAATTGTGCGGCCCTGAGGTGCAGGGGGAGGTTTTTCCGTATCTTGGCTGCCAGATTTGGGAAAGAGAGCCTTCTTCTGTTGGCCCAGCAGATCTGAGGGGTGTCTGCGAGGGAGAGGGAGGCAGATAGGAGGCGTCAGATGGGTTGGTGGAAAGTCGGGCATTTGTTGATGTATGCGGGACATTTGTTGTGCAGGGCTGTGTATGCGTGGGTCAGCGTCTTGAACAGGCATCTCTTCTGAATCGGGAGCCAGTGTAGTTTCTTGAGATGGGGTGTGATGTGGATCCTTCTGGGGAGGTCGAGGATGAGCCTTGCCACTCCGTTTTGTATTGTGTGAAGTTTCTTCATGAGGCGTGCCGTGATTCCTACACAGAGTGTGTTTCCATAGTCCAGTCTGCTTGTGATGAAGGCCTGCATGATGGGTCTTCTGGTGTGGGCTTGGAGCTACTTGAAGACTTTTCAGAGCATGCTCAGGGTGTGGAAGCGGGCTGTCGGCACTGCATTGACCTGTTTCTTGACGGATAGCTTGTTATCTAGGATAGTGCCGAGGTTGCAGGCATGGTCCGTCAAGGCAGACGGTGGGCCGAGTTCTGTGGGCCACCAAGCATCGTTCCACGGCGAGTCCTTGTTTCCTTTTGGGGCGTAAGAAGTCTAACAATGTGTCTCTAATATTTTCCTGCAAGACTACAGTGAACGTAGAGAAGGGAAACAGTATTTGCAACATGAACATTGGCCCATACAGAAAAGAAGATTAAATTGCTGTTTAACCAGTAAGGCCCTAATTCATAGTGCCCCGGTGGCAGATGCGATATTTATCACACCCATCAAAATCTGACACCCCACAGCTCGTTATGAGTCAGATGCCATTTCACAAGATAAGCCCCTCAAAATAGTCATTATGTGCATTTTGGTGCTTTTTCATCTGAGCTCTGCAAATCCTGGTGTTCTTTTGGCTTTTTCCCATGGAGAACGCCACCAGGTTTCACCTGTGATATATACTTGGGGAATACTGTGGGGGCATGTAGTTAATACCTACCAGTAACTACTGGGTGTGGTAAGCTCTGCACAACTCCTAATTCTAACCTTTGCACAAACAAAAGCTGGGACAGAGATGGGAATTGTCCAGCCGAATTATAACCAAGGCCTAAGAAGTGTACAGCTCCCTGCCCCAAGATCCTATATGAGTATATATTTAGCAAATTGCATTTGGGTTAGCCTGGGCCTTGGTGCTTTGTGCTGTGAGGGGACTGCAGCTCCAGGATGTGCACACGCTCACACAGTGTTCAGTGGGGGAGCTGTGTCCTAGCCTTAAATTGCTAATTTCCCCCATCAGCAGGTGCACTGCATACCTCAGGGTCCAAAACATAAATAACAGATCCTCCCCATGAGGCAGGCCTGGTGTGCAGGGATTTATCTCCACAATGAAATGATAATCAGGACAAGACAAGTCCTAGTTACTCATGAGATACACAAAGAAGCGGGTGGCATGAATGATTCATCACCGCTATCAATAGGCAGGTCCTCCAAGGACACCAGCTACAAACCTGGAAGTGATCTATCAAATAACTGAAATGGCTCCTAATCTTGGACGTGCACACAATCTGCTCTGCGCCAGGGGGGCAGATATCTGGTGAAAATGGGGTTTTCATCTTCCCCGTGGACTGTTATCTGCCACTGCACGAGGTGATGGGTGAGCGCTCCACAAAGGCCTATTTGTCCTTCTTTGGCTCATTTGTCCTTCTTTGCTGTCACTGACTGCTTGGAGCGGTAGAGTTCTACATGGCAAATGGACATTAGAGAGGTAAGCTCTTCACAGGTCCCCTGGCCATCGGTAGGGCTACTGGAATCATGTGGCAGGAGAGGCCCAATTGTGCGGAAGGGGCGTGTAAATTATGCGGCAAGAAAACCCAAATTATGCGGCATAGTGCAGCACATTTTGTAATAATATTACTTTGTTATTTTGTCATTTGTAAACTTAGTAACACTGTCTTGGCATTGATTGCACTCTATTAGTACCAGATTAACACAAATATAGCAATAAGCGACACAAAGGTGATCAGTCAAGCTTTGTACAGGGCCTTCCAGCGCATGGCATCATGTCGCTCCATTTTTTTGTAACTTTTGAACCGTTTGAGCTAGAAACAATTGTTTTCTTGTTTAAATCTACAGTTTATGCTGCAGATGATGAATTATGTGGCAAATGCTGCAAATATATAATTATGTGGAAATCGCAGCGGCCGCACAATTGCATAATCCCAGAGTCCCTGGCTATAGGACATTGTATGGCAAGGGGACAGTGGACGAGCAGGACACACAGTCCTTAGGATAGGCTGGGGGGGATACTATTATGCCCGGGAGGGGGCATCAGCATGCATGCAACCAGCTGGAGGCATCAGCATGCATGCAACCAGCTGGGGGCATCCGCATGCATGCAACCAGCTGAGGGGCACAAATGTTGCCCTTGGGACTGACATGTGGAAGAATCATCCTGTGGTAGGAATCCTTCAGGACAGTGGCCAGCATGGCTCATTCGTGCTACATGTCCTTCATGGTTTGTTTGACGAGGAGCCCCTGTGCACCCCTGCTCCTCCTGTGGCATGGCTTGACCCAAAAGCAGCCATGGCTTGACCCAACAGCAGCCATGGCAAAGTTTGCAGACCAGTCCTCATAGTGCATGTAGTGAGCAGGTGCATCAAGAGACCTTGACCACTGCAAAGGGGGTTGGCATGGGGTTCTCCCCCCTCAATATATATTTTTTAAAGAATAGCTAATATGATGGCTTACAACACTTTTTTCATTATAGTACCTTGTCCAATCATCGAATGGGTGGCTGAAAGAAAACTGCTATTGTGGCTGCATGGCTTAAAGAATGAATTAATTAATTTTGGATGAATGAGGAGTGGCTGGAGGGGTTAATTAAAGGATGGATGACCGTGAATAAAGACCTTTTAGCTACATGGAGCAAAGGGTCTGAATGCACTGACCAGGGACGAGATTGCTTTTGCATTAGCACATCCGCAAACACTACCACCATCAATCCTTATGAAACATGCATAGCCCAGAGGTATTTAACACTGCGCTGAATTGCCTCCAAGATGTAAACACAAAGCATTAACCTTTGATGTAAATGGGAGATAGAAAGAGATAACCATGTAGTGGCCAAATTGCACAATGTGAAACCAGGAAACTTTGCATCCATCCTGGCTTCCACTTGGCCACACTGTGTGATCCTAGGCAGTCACTTTTTTTCTCAGTGCCTCATTTTCCTTCATCACCACATGAGTGCACCTTGCAATATATCCGTTCAGGGTGTCTGCTGCACAAATACAAAAGACTGAAATGTTACTCAATTTATTGTAACAATTGAGGCTACTTATAGAGGACAAAAGGCGACTGACTTTTCTTTTTATTCACTGATAGCATTGTCAGGCAGTGGTGGAGAGGGCTCAGTGATTCTAAGCTCATTAATATAGTCACTTGTAACAATTGCTACTCAGTGCAGTTGTATGATTTAATATAATAAGCTGAAATGCAATGCAAGTGTCGTATAATAAAGAAGTGCCCTGTTTTGAATTTTGAAGAGGATTTATCATGTATGGACTGGATCCTTTGAGCCAAACAGCAGCAGATCCCTCACCCACCTTCCCCTTGAAGGTCAGCACTGCTTGCGGGGACCCAGACGGAACTAAACAAACGTGTGGTTTGATCGGCACTCTCTAAAACAATTTGTTTTGCATTGTTTGCAAAGCGCCGAGGCACAGGAGAGAAGAAACATGGCCAACCCAACCCCCAGCTTCAAAACCAGCCCCCGTCAGCAGTGAAACCACCCCCTCACCCTGCCAGCTCACTGGGAAAGCGCCCTGTGCCTGGTACGGCCAGTCCGGGCCTGAGTGTGAATAGTAAATCTAACCCCTTCAGAGTCCAACAGGTGAGTCCTCCACCAGAGGCGTGCCTCCTTTTCTGGGACTTGCTGATGGGATTAGTTGAACACCCTATAACTCAACCCCATAGGCCTCGCTTCACCCCTAGGGGGCTTAAGGTGCAGTGGTTTCATGGTTTGTGAAGGTTAACCACACATCCCTGTCATCAGAGGCATTGTCTCATCGAGGTAGTCACTTGAGCATGCATTTTTGAAAGGGGGCGCTATTGAAGTGACCCCCTCTCCGCTATTGTGCTGTCTCCAGCCTGCCTTCTTTTGTGAGGTGTGGGCTCGGTGAACGTGGTCTTTACTACCTAGAGAGCATTCCGGAGAGAGTTGTGTAATGCATTATTGTGTTGTTTCATCTTTATCATCTGAGTGACATCATCCAAAGGTGTGGGCTTCTGTGTCTCCAGGATTGGTGCTTTTCTAAGACCTACTTCTCATTTCAAGGAGCCGAGGGGGGGCATTGGTTCCCTGACGAGCTTCTTGGCAAAAGTGACCCCTCTAGAGAGAAAGAGACAACCTGTCTGTAACTATGACAAAGTATTTTCTAACAACTGACCGGTTTGGTCAGGAGTGGCTGGTTCATCACATATCAGTCGTATGTTCACTGTCTGTGACCCGGAAGCTCACCCTCAGCGTTGGCATTTGACCTTTGTTTGAATGGGCATCTACAAAGGACTCTTAGGGCGTTGTGCCACTCGTGTTCACCTAGGCTGGACATCATAGACCAGTGTTTTTGTGGTGACACATTTACAATAGAAAAATTCCTTCTACTTAAAGCTTCCAATGCACCCAGATGTGTTTCTTTGACCTCTGCTGTGTGTGATCATGGGCTCTGAAGGCCAAGTCAATGTCAATGTTTTGTTTATGCTCTCCCAAGCCTTGCCAGGCATGTTTGATTTGTGGACCAGAGGACCAGTGGCAGCAGTCGTGGGTCCCTTAGAGGCTGGGCACCCGATAAGCCCTCCGGTATGTGTTATAATCTGCTACGCTTGTGATGCATTCTGTGCATTTTTTGTTCTGCTCAGCCAGTGTGTGATGTCGTGGAGTGTTGGTGAGTGACTGGAGGAGTGTGACAAAGAGAGAGAGTGGGCTGAGCAGAGAGGATGCTGCTCCTGGCTTCTAGGAGGCAAGGGACTGTAGATCTTGCTCCCAGATGACCAGTGCTTAATTTGTACACGTTGTTTCCGGTGCAGAGCACCAGTACTTATTTTTAAGGGCCTTGATTTTCTTCCTCAAGCATTTATTACAAGCAAAAGGCACACATGGAAAAGACGGAGGAAAAGAAGAGCAAAAAAACGTCACAATGGGAGGAGGAAGAAAGCTGCAAGAATGAGCTGAAGGGGCAGGGAGTGGCTGTAAATGGATTGAAGAGCCCCAAGAGGGCTTCAGGATTACGCTGCCTCAGTATTCCGTGTTCCCACATTTAATTGCAGCAGCCGCATATTTAAGACGAGGGCTTTGAGCTACAGCACATTTTATATTTACAAATAAAGCACTGCTGATGACCCCAGGCGTGTGCAGATTCTCACAAGTTTGTGACACTGCTGCAAGATCTGCTTCCTGTTGATGCGTCCTTCTTATTTACATGCGTGACCCCTTTTCTTCTTTGCATATTGTATGGTGTCATATGCTGGATGATTCTTCAATGAATTGTATTTCAAAAAGCATCAGCTAACGTAAGCTGTTTTACATTGACTTTGGCAACAACAGTTTAACATAACAGCACAGTTAAAGCCCTCTCGTGGCTTGGCTGTAGGAAAGTACTATCTTGCCTGGCATGTTACCCCCATTTTTACATGTATGTCAGTTTGTTTTTGCCTGTCTCACTGGGATGCTGCTAGCCAGGACCCCAGTGCTCATAGTTTGTGGACTGAATGTGTGTATCTGTGTAGTGACTGTGTCACTGAGGCTCTGCTAACCAGAACCTCGGTGCTTATGCTCTCTCTGCTTTTTAAAATTGTCACTGCAGGCTAGTGACCAATTTTACCAATTCTCATTGGCACACTGGAACACCCTTATAATTCCCTAGTATATGGTATCTAGGTACCCAGGGTATTGGGGTTACAGGAGATCCCTATGGGCTGCAGCATTTCTTTTGCCACCCATAGGGAGCTCAGACAATTCTTACACAGGACTGCCACAGCAGTCTGAGTGAATTAACGCACACGTTATTTCACAGCCATTTTACACTGCACTTAAGTAACTTATAAGTCACCTATATGTCTAACCCTCACTTGGCACTAGCCAAGGTGCCCCCACATTGTTCAGGGCAGATTCCCCAGACTTTGTGAGTGCTGGGACACCATTACACGTGTGCACTACATATAGGTCAATACCTATATATAGCGTCACCATGGTAACTCCGAATATGGCCATGTAAAATGTCTAGGATCATGGAATTGTCATCCCAATACCATTCGTGTATTGGGGTGACAATTCCATGCATCCCCGAGTCTCCAGCACAGAGCCCAGGTACTGCCAAACTAACTTTCCGGGGTCTCCACTGCAGCCAACCCCTCAGACCGGTTTCTGCACCCCTGGGGCCTAGGCAGCCTGGTCCCAAGAAGGTAGAACAAAGGATTTCCTATGAGAGAGGGTGTTACACCCTCTCCCTTTGGAAATAGGTGTGAAGGGCTGGGGAGGAGTATCCTCCCCCGGCCTCTGGAAATGCTTTGATGGGCACAGATGGTGCCCTCTCTGCATAAGCCAGTCTACACCGGTTCAGGGATCCCCCAGCCCTTCTCTGGCGTGAAACTGGACAAAGGAAAGGGGAGTAACCACTCCCCTGACCAGCACCTCCCATGGGAGGTGCCCAGAGCTCCTCCAGTGTGTCCCCAGACCTCTGCCATCTTGAATGCAGAGGTGTGAGGGCACAATGGACTGCTCTGAGTGGCCAGTGCCAGCAGGTGACGTCAGAGACCCCTCCTGATAGGTGCTTATCTTTCTCAGTAGCCAATCCTCCTCTGTGGGCTATTTAGGGTCTCTCCTGTGGGCATCTCCCCAGGTAACGAATGCAGGAGCTCACCAGAGTTCCTCTGCACTTCCCTCTTCGACTTCTGCCAAGGATCGACCGCTGACTGCTCCAGGACGCCTGCAAAACTGCAACAAAGTAGCAAGAAGACTACCAGCGACATTGTAGCGCCTAATCCTGCCATCTTTCTCAACTGTTTCCTCGTGGTGCATGCTCTGGGGGATGTCTGCTTTCACCATGCACTGGAAGCCACGAAGAAATCTCCAGTGGGTTGAAAGAATCTTCCCCCTGCTCCAGCAGGCACCAAACTTCAGCGTCACCGGTACTCTGGGACCCCTCTCATCCTGACAAGCGTGGCCCCTGGAACACAGGTGGTGGACCCAAGTGACCCAGACTGTCCAGTGGTCCAACTGTCCAAATTTGGAGGAGGTAAATCCTTGCCTCCCCTCTCCAGACAGTAATCCTGTGTACTGCGTGAACTGCAGCTGCTAGGGCTTCTGTGCACTTTTGCAAGGGATCCTTCATGCATAGCCTCGCCCAGGTCCCCAGCACTCCGTCCTGCATTGCTCAACTTGCTGAGTTGACCATCAGCTTTGTGGGACCATCATTTGTAGTGTTGAGATGACTGTCGGGCTCAGTTTTCTTGAACCCGTGTTCAAGTAATTCTGCGGGTGCTGCCTTCTTGTGCTTGGGCTCTCTGTGTTGCTGAAGGCCCCCTTCTGTCTCCTCTTTCAAGTTGCGACCTCCTGGGCCCGGGCAGCACTCTTTTTCTTCACCCACGACCTTTGCAGCTAGCAAGGCTGGTTTGCGGTCTTTCTCCAAAGAAACAGCTCTGCATCCTCCAGCATTCGGTGGGACATCTTCTGTGCAAAAGAGAAGTTCCTGGCACCTTTTGTTGTTGCAGAATCTTCAGCTTCTTCCATCCGGAGGCACCCATTTTGCCCCTTCATCCGGGGTTTAGTGGGCTCCTGCTCCCCCTGGACACTTTCGTGACTCTTGGACTTGGTCCCCTTCCTTTACAGGTCCTCAGGTCCAGGAATCCGTCTTCAGTGCTTTGCAGTCTGTTGTGGTCTTTGCAGAATCTCCTATCACGACTTTAGTGTGTTTCTGGGGAAGTAGTATCACTTTATTCGTACTTTTCAGGGTCTTGGGGTGTAGTATCTTGGACACCCTTAGTGTTTTCTTACACTCCTAGCAACCCTCTACACACTACACTAGGCCAGGTGTTCCTAAGTGGTCCGCATTCCACTTTCTAAGTATATGGTTTGTGTTGCCCCTAGGCCTATTGCATCCCATTGTATTCTACAGTGTTTGCACTACTTTTCTAACTGTTTACTTAACTGATTTTGGTTTGTTTTTATATTTTGTGTATTTTACTTACCTCCTAAGGGAGTATATCCTCTGAGATATTTTTGGCACATTGTCACTAAAATAAAGTACCTTTATTTTTAGTAACTCGTGAGTATTGTGATTCTTATGATATTGTGCTATATGATATAAGTGGTATAGTAGGAGCTTTGCATGTCTTCTAGTTCAGCCTAAGCTGCTCTGCTATAGCTACCTCTAACAGCCTAAGGTGCTAGAACGCTACTAATCTACTAATAAGGGATAACTGGACCTGGCTCAAGGTGAAAGTACCACAAGGTACCCACTATAAGCCAGGCCAGCCTCCTACACTGGCCACCTCTGTCCTTCCTAAACCATCACTAGCTCTTACATTTCATACTCCTAGAATAGACTAAGGCGTTAACCCCGGTACTACATGGTCGACCATCTGACTTAAACCAGTGCTTTAAATTGAGGTATAGACTTGCAGGTGTTCACTATATTGAGTACCTGGTTGTTCCTGAAAAGCTCGGGCACTCTCCCTTTCAGGTTAAAGAAGTGCAGGTACTCAGTACCGGAAAGCCCCTGCCCATTTAAAGCACTGCTTAAAGGGACCATTCGGTGAGTAATGTCACAATAGATCTCAAACCCCAAGCTGACATCATCAAACACCCTAGAATGCTCATTGTTGGTGATTGGCTGAGGCCTGTGCTTTCACTGTGCTTTTCCTCGCCATTGGACGGCGCCTTTGACATCCCTAGAGTAATACTGTTCCTCCCTCAAGGAAAGGTACAAACTTCTGTTCGAGCCCTCCTGTTCTTGCAATGAGCTGCCTTGCCCACCTATTCAATCTGTCCATGTGTGCCAAGATGTTCATGCCATCTGTCCGTGCGCTTCAAACTGCCCTTTGGATGAGCCCATGGGTCTGCAACACTCCGCAAATGTCACTCACAAGTTCCTCCATGTCACTTCATTCCCTCACTGTCACTCTGTGCCCTCAAGGTTCTCAGTGTCACTCCTTGCCCTCCTCACTGTCACTCCATGACCCCGAGCTCCCAAGCTCCTCACTGTTACTCCATGACCCACCCTCCCAAGCTCCTCACTGTCACTCCATCACCACCCTCCCAAGCTCTTCACTGTCACTCCATTACCACCCTCCCAAGCTCCTCACTGTCACTCCATGACCCACCCTCCCAAGCTTCTCACCGTCACTCCATCACCACCCTCCCAAGCTCCTCACTGTCACTCCATGACCCGAGCTCCTCACTGTCACTCCATGACCCACCCTACCATCCTCCTCACTGTCACTCCATGACCCCAAACTCCTCACTTTCTCGCCCTGGACCACAAGAGTATCCTGCTGTCTATAGACTCCAGGCTCCTTGTGTCATCTTCACAGTCGACAAATATCTGTGGCCCCAAGCTCCTCACTGTCACTCCATGACACACAGCACCTCAATGTCACTTTGTGACCCCCCCCCCCCCCCACCAAAGCTCCTCACTGTCACTCCATTCCCTTCAAGCTCCTCACTGTCACTCCATGACCCACCTTCCCATGCTCCTCACTGTCACTCTGACCCTCCCAAGATCCTCACTGTCACTCCATGACCCACCCTCCCAAGCTCCTCACTGTCACTCCATTCCCCTCAAGCTCCTCTCGGTCCCTCCATGCCCCCAAGCTTCTCACTGTCACTCCATGACACATAGCACCTCAATGTCACTTCATGACGCCCCCACCCAAGTTCCTGTCACTCCATCACCACCCTCCCAAGCTCCTCACTGTCACTCCATGACCCACCCTCCCAAGCTCCTCCCTGTCACTCCATTCCCCTCAAGCTCCTCGCGGTCCCTCCATGCCCCCAAGCTTCTCACTGTCACTCCATGACACACAGCACCTCAATGTCACTTCATGACCCCTCCCACCCAAGCTCCTCACCGTCACTCCATCACCACCCTCCGAAGCTCCTCAGTCACTCCATCACCCACCCTCCCAAGCTCCTCCCTGTCACTCCGTCACCACCCTCCCAAGCTCCTCACTGTCACTCTGTGTAAAGAAATGGCTCCCTGTTGCAGTTACCCCCCACTTTTTGCCTGATACTGATGCTGACTTGACTGAGAAGTGTGCTGGGACCCTGCTAACCAGGCCCCAGCACCAGTGTTCCTTCACCTAAAATGTACCATTGTATCCACAATTGGCACACCCTGGCATCCAGATAAGTCCCTTGTAACTGGTACTTCTAGTACCAAGGGCCCTGATGCCAAGGAAGGTCTCTAAGGGCTGCAGCATGTCTTATGCCACCCTGGAGACCTCTCACTCAGCACAGACACACTGCTTGCCAGCCTGTGTGTGCTAGTGAGAACAAAATGAGTAAGTCGACATGGCACTCCCCTCAGGGTGCCATGCCAGCCTCTCACTGCCTATGCAGTATAGGTAAGACACCCCTCTAGCAGGCCTTACAGCCCTAAGGCAGGGTGCACTATACCATAGGTGAGGGTACCAGTGCATTAGCACTGTGCCCCTACAGTGTCTAAACAAAACCTTAGACATTGTAAGTGCAGGGTAGCCATAAGAGTATATGGTCTGGGAGTCTGTTTTACACGAACTCCACAGCACCATAATGGCTACACTGAAAACTGGGAAGTTTGGTATCAAACTTCTCAGCACAATAAATGCACACTGATGCCAGTGTACATTTTATTGTAAAATACACCACAGAGGGCACCTTAGAGGTGCCCCCTGAAACTTAACCAACTATCTGTGTAGGCTGACTGGTTCCAGCAGCCTGCCACACTAGAGACATGTTGCTGGCCCCATGGGGAGAGTGCCTTTGTCACTCTGAGGCCAGTAACAAAGCCTGCACTGGGTGGAGATGCTAACACCTCCCCCAGGCAGGAGCTGTGACACCTGGCGGTGAGCCTCAAAGGCTCACCCCTTTGTCACAGCCCAGCAGGGCACTCCAGCTTAATGGAGTTGCCCGCCCCCTCCGGCCACGGCCCCCAATTTTGGCGGCAAGGCTGGAGGGAACAAAGAAAGCAACAAGGAGGAGTCACTGGCCAGTCAGGACAGCCCCTAAGGTGTCCTGAGCTGAAGTGACTCTAACTTTTAGAAATCCTCCATCTTGCAGATGGAGGATTCCCCCAATAGGGTTAGGATTGTGACCCCCTCCCCTTGGGAGGGGGCACAAAGAGGGTGTACCCACTCTCAGGGCTAGTAGCCATTGGCTACTAACCCCCCAGACCTAAACACGCCCTTAAATTTAGTATTTAAGGGCTACCCTGAACCCTAGAAAATTAGATTCCTGCAACTACAAGAAGAAGGACTGCCTAGCTGAAAACCCCTGCAGAGGAAGACCAGAAGACGACAACTGCCTTGGCTCCAGAAACTCACCGGCCTGTCTCCTGCCTTCCAAAGATCCTGCTCCAGCGACGCCTTCCAAAGGGACCAGCGACCTCGACATCCTCTGAGGACTGCCCCTGCTTCGAAAAGACAAGAAACTCCCGAGGACAGCGGACCTGCTCCAAGAAAGGCTGCAACTTTGTTTCCAGCAGCCTTGAAAGAACCCTGCAAACTCCCCGCAAGAAGCGTGAGACTTGCAACACTGCACCCGGCGACCCCGACTCGGCTGGTGGAGATCCAACACCTCAGGAGGGACCCCAGGACTACTCTGATACTGTGAGTACCAAAACCTGTCCCCCCTGAGCCCCCACAGCGCCGCCTGCAGAGGGAATCCCGAGGCTTCCCCTGACCGCGACTCTTTGAATCCAAAGTCCCGACGCCTGGGAGAGACCCTGCACCCGCAGCCCCCAGGACCTGAAGGACCGGACTTTCACTGGAGAAGTGACCCCCAGGAGTCCCTCTCCCTTGCCCAAGTGGAGGCTTCCCCGAGGAATCCCCCCCTTGCCTGCCTGCAGCGCTGAAGAGATCCCGAGATCTCTCATAGACTAACATTGCGAACCCGACGCTTGTTTCTACACTGCACCCGGCCGCCCCCGCGCTGCTGAGGGTGAAATTTCTGTGTGGGCTTGTGTCCCCCCCGGTGCCCTACAAAACCCCCCTGGTCTGCCCTCCGAAGACGCGGGTACTTACCTGCAAGCAGACCGGAACCGGGGCACCCCCTTCTCTCCATTATAGCCTATGCGTTTTGGGCACCACTTTGAACTCTGCACCTGACCGGCCCTGAGCTGCTGGTGTGGTAACTTTGGGGTTGCTCTGAACCCCCAACGGTGGGCTACCTTGGACCAAGAACTGAACCCTGTAAGTGTCTTACTTACCTGGTAAAACTAACCAAAACTTACCTCCCCCAGGAACTGTGAAAATTGCACTAAGTGTCCACTTTTAAAGTAGCTATTTGTGAATAACTTGAAAAGTATACATGCAATTGAAATGATTCAAAGTTCCTAATGTACTTACCTGCAATACCTTTCAAACAAGATATTACATGTTAAATTTGAACCTGTGGTTCTTAAAATAAACTAAGAAAATATATTTTTCTATACAAAACCTATTGGCTGGAATTGTCTCTGAGTGTGTGTACCTCATTTATTGTCTATGTGTATGTCCAACAGATGCTTAACACTACTCCTTGGATAAGCCTACTGCTCGACCACACTACCACAAAATAGAGCATTAGTATTATCTATTTTTACCACTATTTTACCTCTAAGGGGAACCCTTGGACTCTGTGCATGCTATTCCTTACTTTGAAATAGCACATACAGAGCCAACTTCCTACACTCCGTCACCACCCTCCCAAGCTCCTCACTGTCACTCCATTCCCCTCAAGATCCTCATGGTCCCTACATGCCCCCCTAGCTCCTCACTGTCACTCCATGACCCCCCGAGCTCCTCAATGTCACTCCATGACCCGCCCAAGCTCAGCTCCTAAATGTCACTCCATGACCCCCCCCACCCCCAAGCTCCTCGCTGTCACTCCAGGACTCCCCTACTCTTCACAGTCACTCCATTTCCCTCAAGCTCCTCACAGTCACGCCATTCCCCCCAAGTTCCTCACTGTCACTCCATGACCCTGAGCTCCTCACTGTCAATCCATGACCCCGAGGCTCCTCACTGTCACTCCATGACCCACCCTCCCATGCTCCTCACTGTCACTCCATGACGCCAAACTCCTCACTTTCTCACCCTGGACCACAAGAGTATCCTGCTGTCTATAGACTCCAGGCTCCTTGTGGCATCTTCATAGTCGTCAAATGCCTCCCGCCATCTCTATGTGGCCCCAGCTCCTCACTGTCACTCCATGACCCACCCTCCCATGCTCCTCACTGTCACTCCATGACGACAAACTCCTCACTTTCTCACCCTGGACCACAAGAGTATCCTGCTGTCTATAGACTCCAGGCTCCTTGTGGCATCTTCATAGTCGACAAATGCCTCCCGCCATCTCTGTGGCCCCAGCTCCTCACTGTCACTCCATCACCACCCTCCCAAGCTCCTCACTGTCACTCCATCACCAGAGCTCCTCACTGTCACTCCATCATCAGAGCTCCTCACTGTCACTCCATCACCAGAGCTCCTCACTGTCACTCCATCACCAGAGCTCCTCACTGTCACTCCATCACCAGAGCTCCTCACTGTCGCTCCATGACCCCGAGCTCCTCACTGTCGCTCCATGACCCCGAGCTCCTCACTGTCGCTCCATGACCCCGAGCTCCTCACTGTCGCTCCATGACCCCGAGCTCCTCACTGTCGCTCCATGACCCCGAGCTCCTCACTGTCACTCCATGACCCCGAGCTCCTCAGTCACTCCATCACCACCCTCCCAAGCTCCTCCCTGTCACTCCGTCACCACCCTCCCAAGCTCCTCACTGTCACTCCATTCCCCTCAAGATCCTCATGGTCCCTACATGCCCCCCTAGCTCCTCACTGTCACTCCATGACCCCCCGAGCTCCTCAATGTCACTCCATGACCCGCCCAAGCTCAGCTCCTAAATGTCACTCCATGACCCCCCCCCACCCCCAAGCTCCTCGCTGTCACTCCAGGACTCCCCTACTCTTCACAGTCACTCCATTTCCCTCAAGCTCCTCACAGTCACGCCATTCCCCCCAAGTTCCTCACTGTCACTCCATGACCCTGAGCTCCTCACTGTCAATCCATGACCCCGAGGCTCCTCACTGTCACTCCATGACGCCAAACTCCTCACTTTCTCACCCTGGACCACAAGAGTATCCTGCTGTCTATAGACTCCAGGCTCCTTGTGGCATCTTCATAGTCGTCAAATGCCTCCCGCCATCTCTATGTGGCCCCAGCTCCTCACTGTCATTCCATGACCCACCCTCCCATGCTCCTCACTGTCACTCCATGACGCCAAACTCCTCACTTTCTCACCCTGGACCACAAGAGTATCCTGCTGTCTATAGACTCCAGGCTCCTTGTGGCATCTTCATAGTCGACAAATGCCTCCCGCCATCTCTGTGGCCCCAGCTCCTCACTGTCACTCCATCACCACCCTCCCAAGCTCCTCACTGTCACTCCATCACCAGAGCTCCTCACTGTCACTCCATCACCAGAGCTCCTCACTGTCACTCCATCACCAGAGCTCCTCACTGTCACTCCATCACCCCGAGCTCCTCACTGTCGCTCCATGACCCCGAGCTCCTCACTGTCGCTCCATGACCCCGAGCTCCTCACTGTCGCTCCATGACCCCGAGCTCCTCACTGTCGCTCCATGACCCCGAGCTCCTCACTGTCACTCCATGACCCCGAGCTCCTCACTGTCACTCCATCACCACCCTCCCAAGCTCCTCACTGTCACTCCATCACCACCCTCCCAAGCTCCTCACTGTCACTCCATCACCAGAGCTCCTCACTGTCACTCCATCACCAGAGCTCCTCACTGTCACTCCATCACCAGAGCTCCTCACTGTCACTCCATGACCCCGAGCTCCTCACTGTCACTCCATGACCCCGAGCTCCTCACTGTCACTCCATGACCCCGAGCTCCTCACTGTCACTCCATGACCCCGAGCTCCTCACTGTCACTCCATCACCACCCTCCCAAGCTCCTCACTGTCACTCCATCACCACCCTCCCAAGCTCCTCACTGTCACCCCATTACCCACCCTCCCAAGCTCCTCACTGTCACTCCATTCCCCTCAAGCTCCTCATGGTCCCTACATGCCCCCAAGCTCCTCACTGTCACTCCATTACCCCCCTAGCTCCTCATGGTCCCTACATGCCCCCTAGCTCCTCATGGTCCCTACATGCCCCCTAGCTCCTCACTGTCACTCCATGACCCCCCCTAGCTCCTCACTGTCACTCCATGACCCCCCCTAGCTCCTCAATGTCCCTCCATGACCCGCCCAAGCTCAGCTCCTAAATGTCAGTCCATGAAACTCCCCCCCCCCCCCCCAGCTCCTCACTGTCACTCCATGACCTCCACAAGCTCTTCGCTGTCTCTCCATGCCCTCTCAGACTCCTCAGTGTCACTGCGTGCCCTCAGGGTCCTCACGGTCCCGCCATCCGTCCACAGGATATTCACTATCACTCCGACCACCCGCCCCCCCCCCCCCCCCCCAAAGCTCCACACTGTCACTCCATGCCCCAAGCTCCCCACTGTCTAGGCTCCTTGGGTCATCTCTATAGACTATCAGCTGCTCCTGCGAGCCCAGGCCCCTCCCTGGCCCTCCTTGTCCCCCTCCCCACAGATCTCTGGGGGCTCAAGGCTGCTTGTGTCATCTCCAGGAGGTTTCTTAGCCCGAGCCCCTCTTGCTTGCTCCCCTCTCGCTCTCAGAGATGCGGAATGAAGGGGGCACCTTCTCTCCACCTTCCCGTGTCCCCCTCCTCATTTGCATATAAAAGGCCGAGTTATTGATGCAGCATCAAATTTATTGCAGCTTCCTGGATCCTGTTGCCATGGTTACGGCCTGCGTCTTCAAAAGTAGCTGCTCCGGTTTCAAAGTTATGCAAATGAGCGCGGTTTCCGCGGGAGGGGGGCAGCTGTCTGTCTGCGGGCCCCCGTCTTCCCGCCTTTTTCAGTACAATGGGCGCTTTCTGACGAGGCGCTGGATTTGTCCACATCCCCTACAACGAATTACACTCTGCAAAGGCGCTTTTCCGTGCTTGCACACTGGACCTCCAAAATTCATCCAATGAGAAAACAGAGGCCCCAGAGATGAAGCGACTTGCTGACGATCACACAATGAGATGTGGTGTTAGTTTATTGAGCATGTGATAAAAGGTGCTCGGGTGTACGGACATCTTGGTGGTCGACCCTCAAATTGTCGAACCTTCCTGGGTGAAAAACTCCGTCAGAAAAACTACGAGGGCAGGGTGGCAGAGCTTTGCCAACCCACGGTAGGCCCTTCTTCACCACAGGATATCCCCTCCCCTCCTACTGTCCACTTTCACCGGGTCCGTCATTTGTTCCCAAATGTATCTTGTGCCAGCACTGGTGTTTCAAGTGATCTGTCTGGTGGGCGCTATCTTGCTTCTCTAGGCTCTTGCACTGTTCACCTTTAGTGCCCTGCAACCCCTGCGGCGCGGGGGGCTCGCCCCTGGCCTGAGAGCTCCTGACTGGGCCTGGCTGCACTTTGCAAGGGGGCGGCGGGGGTCCAAGTTTCATTATGCCACTGTCCTACAAGCATCTCTTGGCCTCTGCAGAGGTCTTGACCTCCTGAGCCTGAAAACACCACCCGTATCCTGCTGGGCCTACACTCTGAGTGTCAATTCACATTTGCATCCAGTGCTTAGTTTGTAAAAGAACAAGCAATGGCGTCCGGCAGCTTTAGGAGGGAGGGGGGCGGGCGGGAAGCACACACACACACGCACACGCACACGCACACACGCACCAAACATTCATTTTAAACGTTCACACACACACACACACACACACACACGCACGCACCAAACATTCATTTTAAACGTTCACACACACACACACACACACACACACCCATTAACAACACTCATAACATGCACGCACGCACCAAACATTCATTTTAAACGTTCACACACACACACACACACACCCATTAACAACACTCATAACATGCACGCACGCACCAAACATTCATTTTAAACGTTCACACACACACTCATTCTTTCACACACGCACGCACATCCATTAACAACACTCATAACATTCAAACATGCACGTATGCACCAAATATTAATTTTAAAAGTTCAGCCTGACAGACACTCTTCATGAGGGGCAAAAGGTGGGGGGTGGGGGGCGTGGCCACCCCTGAGAATAAGTGCCAGTGAATTTATAAGTATCAGTCTGTACTAGCCTCTTTATCTCACTCTGGATTAAAGCCTGTTGAGGACAATAAAGTGCCAGTCCCAAAACCCTACTGACCCAGTGCTTTAAGTGGGCAGGTACTGTCTGGTACTGAGTACCTGCACTTCTTTATTTTGAGAGGGAGAGTACCTGATCTCCTCAGCACTGTTGCAATACGTTTAATGGGAGTGTACCAGCACTTCCCAGGAGCAAACAAGTACAGTAAATAGTGAGTACCTGCACCTCCATATTTCCATTTAAAGCACTGGGTGGACCCCACCTGTACTGCTGGCACTGGAGGAGTTTTTTTTAATTTCTTCTGTGGTGGAACGTTTTTACTAGGCCCGGGTGGAGTTTGCAGAGTTCTGCTGCGTGGAACTCCACGAAGTGGCGAAGAAACTCTGCAACACTGAGTTCTGCGAGTGGCTGTATTTGGGTAACTTGCGCTGATTTTCAGGGCCAGGGATTTCTCCCGTGCTGTAAAATCAGCACGAACAGCATCACGCGGAGCACCAGAGGGTGCTAACTTCTGTCTGCTGCTCTAGTAGATTTTGTACTCAAGCAGCAGCTTCCTCAATGCGAGCGGCAGCTTTCTCAACGTGAGCAGTAGCGACCTGCCACAACCACGCATTCAGAAATCTTGCTCGCGCTCGCCAACTTAGCGATGTTTCTCGCTCGCCAACTTAACGTTGGCGAGCCACCCTAGAGAAGAAAACTCTGCTCCGCATCACGTTGCAGAGTTTTTCGGAACTCCGCATGGAGTGTGCGATAAAGATTATTGGGTAAAAAGTAGGGTTGGGTGAAGAATTCCGCTCTGGAAGCGGAGTTTTCCTCACTCCGTCCTCCGCGCAGAGTTCCAAAAAACTCAGCTGGAAGAGCGGAATTCTTCATCAACCCTTACTTTTTACCCAATATTTTTTTTTTTTTAGCTATGTATCATGTGCCAGCCACTGAACCCCACACTGCAACCGTGCCACAATGAAGTTCAGTTCCAGATGAAAACATTCAAATGTTGCCCTTCTCATCGCATATCCTGTAACACTGGACTAATCACTAACCGTGCTGCCCGGTGTCAAGTGCTTCAATGCCTCGACAGGGGTAGTAAGCACTATATAAATGCAATTAGGTATCCTGAGAGGATCCTGGGCTCAACAGGTCCCATTTGAGCCCCGTATCAGCTCCAGCGTACCTGGGAGCAACACTAAGGGCCTGATTTAGATTTCAGTGGACGGGTTACTCTGTTGCAACGGGGGTGGATATCCTGTCCACCCAAATAGAAATCCCTTTATTTTCTATGGGATTTATATTTCGGCAGATGGGATATCCGTTGTGACAGAGTAACCCGTCCTTCTAAATCAGGCCCCAAGTCTCTGTTTATGGGCCTGATTTAGAACTCAACAGACTGTTTACTCCGTCACAGCAGTGACGGAAATACAGTCCGCTGAAATCTAAATCCCATAGGAATTAATGGGATTTCGATTTAAGCAGACGGGATATTAGTCACTGTTGTGAGGAAGTAACCTGGCCGCCGAGTTCCGAATCAGGCCCCATGTCTGTCCCCCAAACATTGGTACACTGTGGGTGAAGTACAGCAAGTGACGTCCCCATCACCGACCACGGGATCGACCTTGTAACAGCTTGGATAGATTCTAATTCATCTTTCAGTCTGGTGAATATTTTGTTCCCCGCTGACTGCAGGACTTTGTGTCATTACATGGAAGCCGTCAATATCCATGACAGTACATTTGTATCCGCTACATTGACATACCACCGCTTTGTAAGGAAAGTGTATATTTACTAATCTTAGCTCCACCTGTAACCCACCTTGTGGAGGTAATCTGAAGTGGAGTTAAGATCAGTAATTATACGCTTACCTTACAATGCAATGGCAGGTCGAGGTAGTTAATGTGATGTCTTTGTCATGCAGTCTGTTGTATGGGATATCAATCAATCAGTATTTGTAAAGCGCGGCTCACCCGTGAGGGTCTCAAGGCACCGAAGAGCCATATCTTGAGGTTCTTCCTGAAGATGGTGAGTGACGGGCTTTGTCTGAGGTGCAGGGGGAGGTTGTTCCAGCTCCTTGCTGCGCTGTAGGTGAAGGATCATCCTCTGGCGGTGGTTTTGCGGATGTGAGGGATGGTGGCCAGGGCCATCTGGGCGGGGCGGAGGGATCTGGCGGGGGTGTGGAAGGAGACTGGTTGGTTCAGGTAGGCTGGTCGTGCGTTGTGTATTGCCGTGTACGTGTGGGTGAGTAGCTTGAAGGTGATGCGTTTCTTGACCGGGAGCCAGTGGAGGATACTCAGGTGTTGGGAGATGTTCTCGCCGTGGGAGATCCAGGATGAGTCTGGAGCTGATGTTCTTGATGAGTTGTAATTTTTTGATGCTCAGGTCAAAGTGCTGGCATAGAGGGCGCTGCCATAGTCGAGCTTGCTTGTGACTAAGGCGTGGGTGACTGTCCTGCGACAGTCTGCTGAGATCCATCTGAAGATCTTCCAAAGTTTGCGGAGTGTGTGCCAGCAGGAGGAGATGACGGAGTTTACCTGGCGGGTCATGGATAGGGAGGGGTCGAGGATGATGCCTAGGTCGTGGGTGTGCTCAGTCAGTGCAGGAGGGTGCCGAGGATGTGGGCCACCAGGAGTCGTCCCAAGCTGAGGTGGCGTTTCCGAAGATCATGAGCTCAGTCTTGTTGGAGTTGAGCTTGAGGCAGCTTTCTCTCATCCAGGTGGTTATGGCTTCCATTCCTGAGTGGAAGTTCCTTTTGGCCGTGTCCGGGTCTTAGGTGAGGGAACTGATGAGTTGTGTGTCATCGGCATATGTCACGATGTTCTTACTGTGTCTTCTGACGATGGCTACGAGAGGGGCCATGTATACGTTGAACAGTGTGGGACTCAGTGAAGATCCCTGGGGGACTCCGCAGTTGACTCCTGTGGGTCTGGATGTGTAGGGTGGGAGTCTGACACTCTGCATCCTCCCAGAGAGAAAGGAGTGGATACATTCCAGGGCTCTTCCGCGGATTCCTATGCCGTGGAGTCTAGTGCGTAGAGTGCTGTGGGAGACCGTGTCGAAGGCTGCTGACAGGTCGAGGAGTACGAGCGCTGCGGTGTGGCCGCGGTCTAGGAGTAATCAGATGTCGTCGGTGGCTGCCAGGAAGGCTGTCTCCATGCTGTGGTTGCTGCGGAAGCCGGACTGGGCGCTGTCCAGGCAGTTGTTGGCTTCAATGAATTTCCATAGTTGTGCATTGATTGCTTTCCCCAGTACTTTGGCGGGGTAGGTTAGCAGCGAGATGGGCCGAATATAGTGGCCTCCTCCACTATCTGCAAGCCCATTGAGGGTCTTCGGCCTGATCAGATGGCTCATGGGACATAACCATAGATTGTCTCTGTTGATAAGCATCTCTGATGCCACCCCCAAGCCTTGAACCTCTATCCATAATACGAGAAAAGGTTGCTGCATGCGGTGCACTGTAGGCCTTATTTACAAAGGGATTTGTGTTCACAAAACTGAGTTAAAAGCACAAATGGCAGGATTAAAACTGCAAGAAATTCAAGAGGTAACCTGACAGTCGTAAATCCTGCAATACTACCACAGGATTGAGTTAAATCATGCAAGAGAGAATCCCACGTAAGAGACACCTTTCCCACCCCATAAGTGGTGCGAGATTAACTCTGGCTAGAACAAGTGTAAATCCCTTTACAGGAAGGGAAAGTGGGAATGGAAGATGGGCATCCAGGGAATGTGGTCTCTGGACTGGAAAGAATGTTTCCTCACCGAGAAAATAAAGAGGAAAACATGTGCCATTGCACCAAGGCTCTGATGCAGTTTTATCTTGTGCACATTTCCTATGAAAAAATAGAAATCAGAAAAGAATTGCAGCTTGAAATCTGTGACTGACACAGCTTTTCAGGTGCGAGATGTGTGGATTGTGATTATGAAAAGCGTAACAATATAACTGTGCTAGAGCACACGTTTCTGTGCAAAGATTCATGCTTCTCTTCAGGAATACAGTGCCCCTTTGTTCCTGCTCGCTTTTGATACCCCTTTCTATGGAGATCTTCCTCAGTGAGCACGCCCAGGCATAGACCATTCGCACCACAGGTTTTGGGAGAGTGGAAATCCCGAAACAGAATACCACAGACAAGAGACCGTAACGATCCAGATCTGACTTCAAGATTTGAAACTTTAATTCAGTGGTCCACAACCTGTGGTCCGGCGACCACTGGGAGTACACAAAGCCTTCTTAGAGGGGTGTATGACCAGGGGCGGCCCCTCCATTAGGGCCGAAGAGCATCGCCTCCCCGCCAGCAGCAGAAGTTGCAAAACCTTTAAGAAACGAAATTTGAATATTATCAGGGGTGACGACCAGTGAGGGGGGCCGTCTCAGGCCGGACAAACACACATGCATAGTAGGCTCTCTTCAGCCCGGCCAAGAGAGCCAGCACAGGCTCCCAGCCTGCCTGGGAGCGCCCTGGGTGGGCGCTCCCAGCCAATCCTGACGCTGCTGTGAGCAGCGTCAGGATTGGCCGCAGGGCAGGCTGGGAGCCTGTGCCCGTCTGCAGCCTGCAGAGGGAGACAGGGGAGCGGAGCGGCAAGTGGCGGTAAGGGTAAGTGTTTCTTTTTTTAAAAATATATTTTTAAATAAATGTTACCCCCTCCCCCACCCTCATGCACCGCACCCACCCTGCGTGACCCAAGCGAGCTGCTATAGTCTGACTGCTTGGAAAATTAACAAATATTAACAGATTAATACATTTCATATAAAGTGGCTAAATGTACAATTGAACATTTTAAAATGTACTGGAAGTGTCAAAGAATTTGAAATCGGAGGCTAAAAATGTAATTAGTATCCTCAGATTGTTTTGTGGGAACAGCGAAGGCGCATCAAACAGAACATAGAATGGGCGATGTGTGGCTTCTGTTGAATTTAGAAAAGTTAGAACCTTACTACTAAAAATAAAACTTTTATTTTAGTTTAGTTTATTTGTTTGCAAATTAATTAAATGTGTTATCACTTGTATATGTGGTTGTTTCTGTATTTTTGTGTGTCTTGTTTTGCTGTTCAAATGATCGACAATGCTTAGGCCGGCGTCCCGAGCTTCCAGTACTGACTCAATAGGGTGTGCCTGGATTCCACTCATGATTCAGTGGGGATCCCCAGATTCCAGTAATGATAAAGTGGGGGTCCACAGAAGTCAAAAGGTTGGGAACCACTGCTTTAATTAATGTCTGGATGGCACAGTTGTCGGCAACCTCACCCTAGAAGTAGGTACATTGCTAATTATAGCCCACTGCACATAGGATGGTTCGACCAGGAGTGCAGTAAGCTAAAATCTGCCCTCTCACTCGCATTGAAAACAAGGTACATCACTCTCCACGGGGAAGAATACCTAAAGGAGGTAAGGCAAAAGTATAAGTGTCTTGTCATATATAAACAAAACAAGTGCACGTAAAAGCCTGGAAGTCACTCATGGAGGCTCTTAGAAGCAAGAACACCAGGCGCACCTGGAAGCTAGAAAGATGGGGATCGCTAGGTACCGCAGGACATTCGGAGAGTGCTATCATGTCTGCTTCCTGGTTCAACAGTTTTTCACCATTTTTCAAGTGGATTCCCGTCGAAACCAAAAAAACAGTCACCAACGCCCTAGTCAGCAGCCGACTGGACTTCGGCAACGCACTCTATGCAGGAACCACGGCCAAACTACAAAAGAAAATGCAACGTATCCAAAACGCCTCAGCCGACTCATCCTTGACGTCCCACGCCGCAACCACATCTCTGCTCACCTCAGAGAAATACACTGGCTACCCGTATCGAAGAGGATTACATTCAAACTACTCACCCACGCACACAAAGCCCTCCACAACACAGGTCCGGCCTAACTCAACGACAGAATCGCCTTCCACACCCCCGTCCGCCAGCTCCGCTCCGCCAGCCTCTCCTCCGTCCCCCGCATTCACCGCACCACCACCGGAGAAAGATCCTTCTCTCACCTCGCCGCCAAGACCTGGAACTCCCTACTGCTCCAACTACGCCAGACCAAAGACCTCCTGACCTTCAGAAAACGACTCAAGACATGGCTATTCGACCAGTAGCTCCCTGCCCCCCCCCCAGTGCCTTGACACCCTGATGGGTGAGTAGCGCGCTTTATAAATTGACTGATTGATTGATTGATTGATTGACCATTATCCAGCCCAGCAAGCTGCAGTAACTTTAGCACTGAGCGAAAAATACTGGGGAATGAAAGACCACCAGGAAAAGAAATGCTTTATGGAGGAGATTGGAAGTTCTAAGGAAATTCTCTGAAAGTGAAGTATGTTTAGTAATCCTCGGCCAGAAACAAAATACGGACCCAGACCCCCACCGGATACCTTCAGACAAATTCAGATCAGCGCTCACTACGTGGGCACCTATTTTACACGTGACCTACAATGCAGTATGGATCCAAGGGATGGTGGCAACATTGTGGAAATCTGCCATAATCGTCACCCTCTGTAAGAACGGCTCTCAGGCTGATCCCACCAACTACCCACCAATTACTCTAGGCACCAGGGTAAATATCATACGCAAAGCTTTTGCGCACCCACCTAGATGATTGGATCTGCGACAACGGGATCATCCACGCATCACAGGCAGGTTTTCAGAAAGGCCAAGGAACAATTGACCAAGCAATGTAATTATTCAATATTGGCCCTAAATATACTAGTATCAAAAAATTTAAATTATCTTTGATATTCATAGATCTAAAAATGGCCTCCGATACTGTAATTTGGCAAAAATTTATCAGCCCAGGGCTGTCCAGCGAAATTAGTGTCAGCAATTAAGCTATCATATAGCAATAATACTTCTTCGGTCAGATAAGTCTCGAGTGAAAGTAATGAGTTTCAACATCGGTGCCAGACAGGGATGGGACATGGTGCCAGCCTTGTTTAATATCTTTATCGATGATGTCGCCAGTTACCTGAAGTCCTTAAACCTTGATGTGCTGGTATGGTGGTGCCACAAAATGACAATTTTGCTTTTTTCTGGTGACGCGGTTCTCCTGTCATGCGTAGAATTAGCCATGCACAAGCTCTTGAAGGCATCTGAAAGCTACTGTAATATAAACAATTATAGATCAACAATGCAAAAACAAAATATGTGATACTAAATAGCGGTCCTAAACTGAGGAGTTATTTTAAAATTTAGGAAATTCCTTTGGATCGCATCAACCATAATGGTTACTTAGAAGTAAGGTTTGACTCCAAGTTGACTTGGTCAGCCCAACTTCCAGTGGGAGGGACAACACTGAGTAACTATGCCAAGGGCGTCCTTACCTTGGTCAAAAGCGCGGGGCAGATTGAGTGACCCGCCCTTGAGGCTGAAAGAGCGCAAGCCCTTGCAGGCCTGCACGGTGCAAAGTTGCGGGGTTACCAAAAGACTAAGCGGTTGGTTAGGGTAGAGAATCGGTTTCTACATTGCCTTCTCCTTGGCCCGGGGACCCCAATGGACGCATCGAGGCACGAGCTGGGTGTCAAATCCGATGAGTAGTATTCAGCGCTACGTTCCATCCAATACTGGGAGGACAATGGACAACACGAGAGTTGAGACCTTATCTGGATATTATGCAAGAGGTTTGGCTGCAAGCCAAGTGATTAAAAATTAACCTGGTTCAATTACGTGGTCAATATCTTGCAAACCACAGGATGTCCGGATTGGTGGCTTGAACCAGAAAAGTTGAGCCCGGATACCAGAAAGGCCATGAAGGAAAGGTTTTGGAAATGTATTTCCATCAGTCAGCCAGGGAAGAAGATAGATCACTTTCTGACTCTCTAGCTCATCCCCACTTTTGAAATATATCTGGACATGCTCAACTCCCCCTTAAAAGATCCTTGTATATTAATTTCAGACTAGACACCTTGCCAGTAAAACAATACACTAGCTTATGGAAAAAGGGGTGTAGCTACTTCCGGATGCGAGTTTGGGGGGGATATCCCTGGCTCCTTGTTCTTGGTGTATTAAGCTGTACCAAACACTGTGTGATGACCTCCTGGTACGGTAGGTACAAGTGAGCCAGGAAGTGATCACTCAATACCCTCTACCTCTCTGCGTGATGTCCAATGCTCGTCAGCACAGGTATACTGACAGGAACTCATAAAGTGTTCCCCTTTCTTTCTCTGATCCCTGCCACTTCCTATTGCCAAGATCTGGTATTGGGAAACCTGGCATATCAGGTGCTGTATCAGCCATTCAGTGGTGGCTGGTGATCTTTGGTGCTGTAGTCGTCATTCAGTGGCAGCATGTGATCTTTGGTGCTGTAGTCATTCAGTGGTGGCTGGTGATCTTTGGTGCTGTAGGAGTCATCCAGTGGCGGCTGGTGATCTTTGGTGCTGTAGTAGTCATTCAATGGTGGCTGGTGATCTTTGGCACTGTAGTAGTCATTCTCTGGTGGCTGGTGATCTTTGGTGCTTTAGTAGTCATCCAGTGATAGCTGGTGATCTTTGGTGCTGTAGTAGTCATCCAGTGGTGGCAGGTGATCTTTGGTGTTGTAGTTGTCATTCAATGGCGGCTGGTGGTCTTTGGTGCTGTAGTCGTCGTTCAGTGGCAGCTAGTGATCTTTGGTGGTGTAGTAGTGATCTTTGGTGCTGTAGCAATCATTCAGCGGCAGCTGGTGGTCTTTGGTGCTGTAGTAGTCATCCCGCGGAGGCTCTTCTACTTTGGTGCTGTAGTAGTGATCTTTGGTGCTGTGGTGTGGGATCTGATGGTCTTTGGTGCCGTAGTAGTCATCCAATGGGGGGCTGATGGTCTTTGGTGTTATAGTAATTATCCAGTGGCAGCTGGTGATTTCTGGTGCTGTAGTAGTGATCTTTGGTGCTGTAGTCGTCATCCAGTGGCAGTTGGTGATCTTTGGTGCTGTAGTCGTCATTCAGTGGTGGCTGGTGATCTTTGGTGCTGTAGTAATCATTCAGTGGCGGCTGGTGATCTTTGGTTCTGTACTAGTGATCTTTGGTGGTGTAGTAATCATTCAGTGGCAGCTGGTGATCTTTGGTTCTGTGGCAATCATTCAGTGCCTGAAATCAAGGAAGGCAGACCCTCGGCGCCCATAAGAGGAGATGCCCTTGCGGTCACCAGAGTGGCCACCTACTTCAGCAGGACCTCTGCCTGTGGCCAACATTTTCTGCCATTTACTTTCACATGGATTAACCAGGTCTCTGCTCATTCAGACTGATCTCCCTAATTGTATTTCACAACACAGAAATGGGGCCACTCTCCCCTCATTTTCCAGCCACATAAGTACCCCTTAGCTTGGCTTCGAGAGTCTTCTGCTCACTGCACAGACATTCAATCAATCAATCAATCAATCAAAGAGACTTATAGAGCGCGCTACTCACCCGTGAGGGTCTCAAGGCGCTGGGGGGAGGGGGGAAGGTGGCGGGCGATCACTGTTCGAAAAGCCATTCTGTTGCTGCTTTTCCCATCCCCTTCTAATTTCAAAGTTTTATGGAACTTCAGGGACCCAGACTGTTATCACATGCTCTGCAGGGGTATTTCTGGATCTTTCGGCTGCTGAGATATTAAACTGCAATTGTGTGTTAACTTGACATTAAAATGGACCCTGGTGGGCGCATTAGTGAAGGTTTCCTGCCGTTCGGTAGTAATGGAGCATATGCCAAGCAAAGCGTGAACCCTTGACCTGCTTTGGGGGTTCCCAGCCTGTGTAATAATCCCACTCGCAGTAATCTTCGCAAATCCAAGGGGGCTGAGTGTGGTGGGACTGCTGAGTGTGAAACTGGAGGTTGAAGTCTATGGTCGCCAGTTCCCTTCACGTCTTTATGGGCCCTGTTTACAGGGCCAGGACATTTGTGTGATAGCCACATGTATTCTGCTGCATGTAGGTTGTTAACACACATGCATTTACTCTCTCTCTCTCTCTCTCTCTCTCTCTCTCTCTCTCTCTCTCGGTGTATCTATTACCTAGTGGCGGTCACCACTGGGTAGTTATAGTTAGGACCTAGTTTCTATAGACAAACATTTTTTCACTTGCCTACATTCTTTGTGCCATTTGACACATCTTCACAACATTTTACCCCAAAATTTGACTGTCACGTCAGCTGCTGTATGGAAAATTTTAGGGTGATCCTTTAAGCGGGAGCCGAGAAAAAAGGGGGCTCCCAAAACGCTTTTTCCACATTAATTTTTCCATAGGGATTTTGAACAGCTATAGCGCCCGAACCACTGGACGGAATTACACCAAATCTGGCAGAAAGGTACCTCTTGTTCCAGAAAGAGACCTTTTTGTTATTTGGTGAAAATCCATTCAGTAGTTTTTGAGAAATGAAAGAAAATCCAAATTTGTATATAAAAGAATGTGAAGGATTCGCGACCCCTCCCGATCTCGCGCTGAGATCTGATTGGCTGCCTACACTTCAGTAATGAAGGTTCCTTCCCCCCGCTCATCCAGGGACCGCTACCTCCCCAAGGACTAAAAACATTATATGGACCGCCACCTCAACGGTCCTTTAAACATATACAGTGCGGGTGGCTGCATGAGCCTCCCCCCTCCCCCGGGAAGGGGGTTCGTGTTTCATACCCATGGGCCCAGGGGTGCCAGCACCTCCCTGAGGCAATGGTCATTGGAGGGGGGGCTATGTGGCCCCTGTCGTCGAGCCATGGATAGCCCTGGGGACCGCCACCACCCAGGGCCGGATCCTGCTATGTCCCAAGGTGCCCACCCCTGGGACAAAGCTATTTGCTTTTGCTTGGAGCAAAAGCAAATAAAGTCTGATTCCTGACCGCGGGAGCTGTCAAAAAGCTCCCGCTGCCAGAAAGTGACGTTTTCATCGGTCTTCCCTGCATGCAAATGTGTGCAGGGAGGACAGATGAAAACATTGCTGTCGCAAGCAGGGAGCTGCTATTAAAAAAAGGCCCCTGCTTGTGGGAGCAATGCTGGCTTCCACAGGACGTGGGGAGCTGGCTAGGACCGCAGGGGCCTTGAGGCTCCCCCAGTGGTCCTTTCACTCCATCTCTCTTTCATCCCATAATCGGATGGAAGAGAGAGCGAGAAAGTCATTGCAATGGTCTCTCCATGCAAAGAGTTAAAAAAAACAAAAATCACAGTAAGGAGTCACCTGTGGCAAAATGCTTAAGGTCACAGAACCTCACACTGAAAGTTGAGGGATTTAGTCCGGGTGTGTCTGTGGTCATTTTTCCTACTTTAATTTATTTTCTTCTTTAGAAGTTTAAGGCTCATATTGAAAGGTGATCTCACTCTTTTTAATTGATAAATACATTTTTCTTTTTTAAATTCGCTCAGCAATATCTCATTCTAAGTATATAATTCATCAAAGCCTAAAAAACTCTTGCGCTTCCTCTCAGTATCTTTCTCTCTCCCTCTTTCAATCTTTGTCCCACTCACATCCTTACGCACCTTACGCAACCACTCAGACTCTGACACTCACACACCCACTCAGAAACACACCCCCACTTACAGACCAGCTCAGACACACTCACACACCCACTTACAGACCCACTCACTCACCCACTCACAAATCCACTGAAACTCTCACGCACCCACTCACAGACCTGCACAGACACTGACGCACCCACTTACAGACCCACTAAGACCCTGACGCACCCACTCTCACACCCAGACAAACACTCTTACACCCAGATACAACCAGTCACCCCTAGTCTCACACCCAGAGAGACAGGCCATGGCTAATTCCTGCAGCACAAGGGATATGCGCAATGTGGAGTTGGGTGGTTAGGGAGGGTTGGCCTCAGAGTCTGGCCACAGCCCAGGCCCTGTGGCCAACCACCGCTGTGCATGGCCGAAGGCCGTGTGCAATGGTGGTTTGATTTACTTATAGTTATGAGAATTACTTGAAGTTAAAAAAAAAAAAAATAGAAATTCACTGAACGAACCAAGGGTTACAGGGACGTTAAAGTTAAGAAATCGAATTGAAAAAAACATAGAAATTAACCTAAAAAAACTAAAGTTACAGGGACGCTACAGTTAAGCTCACGTTTTAAACTTACCAAACCATAGAAATTCACCAGTTATAGTTCGTTACATCAAGTAAATATAACTCGTACTCTAAGGTAAGTATAACTCACTCCCTTGCCATCCACTGCTAATTACCCTACAAATTACTGCACTCATGACATCTTTGATAACATCATTGATAATGTCACTGTAACATCTGCAGTAAAATTATTGATCAGATAACTGTGCATGGCAGGAGCGCGAGTTATAGTTACCTTAGGACACAAGTTCTAGTTAGTTGAGATAACTCTAACTGGTGAATTTCAATGGTTTGGTACGTTTAAAATGTGAGCCTAATCATAAACTTTGTTTTTTTTAGCGAATATATATTTATCCCTTAGAGACCCCTGCTTATGTCCTATGGGGTCAGGACACCCCTATCATGACTCTTTATATGTTTTTACACAATATTTTTGTCCTCCCCAAGCCGAGTGACAAAGGAAATGGTGGCCACAACTTTCCTGTCAGATTGGCTGGATGTAATCAGGGCCTTGCTTTTCCCTGGGATCCGTGGCTACCCCACTGGTGGATCCATGAATCAATATTCCTTTTTCCTTTAATTACTCCAAAACTACTTAATGGTTTTACGCCAAATCACAAAAGAGATCTTTCTAGACCAAGATCTAGCTTTCTGTCAAATTTTGTGTAATTCCGTTCAGCGGTTCGGGCTGCAGTCGTGTTCAAAATACCTATGGGAAATTGCATGGGTAAAACTCATTTTGGGACCCCTAACTTTTTCTCAGCCCGTGCTTGACAAATCGCCCCAAAACTTTCTGCTGAAGTAATTAGCGTATATGTTTTGAAAATTTCATCAAGATTCATCAAACGGCACCAAAGTTATTGGCAAAAAACATTTTTCATCTATGGGAATTAGGTCCTAACTATAAATATATATATATATCACTTAAAAAGCCTAAGGTTACAGGGACGGTATAGAAAGGCTCAGTTTTTAAACTTACAAAACCATTGAAATTCACCTGTTATATTGAGTTATCTCATGTAACTATAACTCATGCCCAATCTCACTCCGGGGAGCCCAGCCCCCGGAGCCTGGCCTAAACATTGAATTTTTTGGATCTCGGTCTCGGGGACCCCATCTTCCGAGGCCTGGCCTAATTTTTTTGGGGGGAAAGTGGGGGTCGCAGGGCCCTCCTCCCCAGGCCGATCTTGGCCCCAGGGACCCCATCCCAGGGGCCCAGCCTAAATATTTATTTTTTTGGCATGGGGGAGGGGGGCCGAATAGCCTTCTACTCAGGGCTAATCTCGGCCCCGGGCACACCATCCCCCGGGGCCTGGCCATGTGACCTGGGTTCACCCCAGGGCACCCAGTGACAATGTGTGGGGCCATGGGGGGAGCCTGAAGGCTTCCGCAATCCCAGCCGGCCCTCACCTCCTGTGGGAGCCGGCATTGCTGTCACAGCAAGGGAGCTGCTGAAGCACCTCCCTCTCTGCAGTTTCCGCTTGCATGAAGTGAGAACTGTTTGACAGCTCTCTCTCTCGCTGCGAGCAGTGTTTGCTGTGACTTGGCAGCAGCTGTCAAAGCTGCCACCAAGCCACAGCAAACAGCTTTGTCCTGGGGGTGCGCACCCCGGGACATAGCAGGAGCGTGCTCTGGGGGGTGGCGGTCCTCTGGGTAATCATTGGCTCCACGAGGGGGGATGCGTGGCTCCCCTCCATCAGTCAATAACCCCAGGGAGGTGGTGGTCCCAGGGCTGCGGGAGGACCGGTCGGGCCCTGCATAGAAATTGTGACTGCCCCTGGGATCCAGCCCACTCGAGGGCTTGTAAAAAAAACAAGAGCGGGAACCTGTGCTTGTTTTAAAAAAAAAAAAAAAAATGTTTCCATGAAATTGCAACGTCTTTGTGAACTCGCGGCAAACATATATATATATATTTTTTTTTTAAGTGTTTTTTTAGCCTGTGGAGGGGGGTGCCTCTGGGACCCCAGCACCAGAGCGAAGGGGTCAGGGTGACTCTACACTGGCCCCTTGTCTTTTTTTTCCTTTTTTTGTGGGACTCCGCTTCAGTCAAGTCCCAAGATGTCTGCCAACACGGGTTTGAAGTGTTAGCAGCCAATCAGAGCTCGTCATTATTTGCGAATACATCACGAAGGGTCAGTGTCCCTAGATATACAAATTTGTTTTCCCTGTAATATCTTTCCTTTTTCTCGACCCCCACTTAAACGGATCACCGCAAATCTTTTGTGAAGATTTGTCAAATACTGGCAGTAGGTTTTGTGTGTGTGTGTGTGTGTATATATATAATATAAAATATATATATATATATATATATATACATATATATATATATATATATATATATATATAATTTTTCTTTGTTTTTGTTTTTTGGGAGGTAATTTATCCTTAGCCCCCTCACATTTTTGTAATTTTATTTGGGGGGGGGGGGGGGGGAAGTAACCCACCCAAATCACTTATTTAAAAAAAAAAATCTTACATCCCTTTACCACTACTTACCTCTGAGACCTCAAAATCCCTTACTACCCCTTACCCACCCATAAATCTTAAAAAGTCACACTACTCCTTATTCTTACTCATACATGAAACCTAAACACTCTTATTGCCCCTTATGCATCCCTGAACCTCATTACTACCCCTTGTCCTTACCCATCCCTCAAACCTAAAATCTCATTACTACCCTTAATTCCCCTTACCCATCCTTGAACCCTCAAACCTCTTACCAACCCTTACCTACCCAGTGATTTCTATATAAAAGTAATTATAACTCGCACCTTTGGCATGTACTGCTTATTACTTCGCATATTTTATTACTCATGACATGTTCTTTGACATCATTGATGACAAATGAGTTATGGGGCTGAGTTATGGTTACTTCAGTTAACTATAACTGGTGAATTTCATTAGTTTATTTTATTTAAAATATAACTTTTATTTGACATTTTGACCTTTGTTTTGTTCAGTGAATTTAACAAAATAATATTAATAAATGACCTTCATAGTAAAGAAACTCCTGTGTTGTAAAGTTCCTATAAGGGCCTATGTGGTAACGACTGCGTGGTAAATGTGTTGTGTAGTAAGGGCTGTGTGGTAAAGGATACACACTAATTTTGGGCATTGTAGCTTTGCTTTGTTTCACTTGAATTTAGTAGACTAAGGTATCTGAAAACAATGGTTTGTGGGTGAGAAGTTCATAAGTGTCATCCGTGTACGTAATGACTTGATGTCAGGTGGTCACTTTAGCAGAGACTAGAATACAGATGTGTACTGGGATCCAAATATACATGCAATGTTACCCTGCACCAGTGGAAATTTGTGTGATTCAGGAGATGTGTTGTAGTCTAGAACAGTGGTTCCCAACCTTTTGATTTCTGTGGACCCCCACTTTAACATTAATGGAACCCCGGGACCCCCACTGAATCATCATGGGAATCCGGGGACCCCCACCTGAGTCATTACTGGAATCTGGGGACCTAATTTGTCAATATTTGTTAATATTTTTTAATTTTCTAGGCTCTCGCGGACCCCCTGAGAAGGCTTCGCGGACCCCCAGGGGTCCCCGGACCACAGGTTGGGAACCACTGGTCTAGGAGGCCAATTAGAAGACTGAATGGGTCCCAAGAACCAGGATGCAAAAGTCAGAGCGGTCCCCAAAGGCAATATGCACACTCATTTGTTCATGTAGTTCCAGTCGAGCTTAGGGCATGCGCATGAGGTACACAGTGAACGGACAGGGAGTGCTGACTGAACCATCAGTGTCTCCTGTGGTACTGAAGGCTCCTTGACTCTTGAGAGTGGCCTGGTTGGCCAGACAGGTAGCCAGGAACTTCCCAGGAGGGCTTCCAAAGCAGGTCCCTTTTGTGTGCCTCGCGATACTGCTGGAGGGAGCGGAGGAGCATAGAAGTGGCAAATAATTCTGAATTACAAAGCACAGGGTGCATTTTCTGCTCCTTCTTAAAGCAGATCATTAGGTATTCAATATCCCAGCAGCCCCTGCTCTTCCATCAGGTCCTGTACAGAGGGAAGACCGGTAGCTGTGTTGGCACTCATTTAGAATCACTATTTCCCAGCAGTCCCTGCTCTTTCCTTATTTAATTTTCTACTAAAGAACTCACCACCCTAAGCAAGAAAGGAGAGGAGAAAGAGGTGGTGACAACTAAGTAGGAGCTGGGTCAGGAGAACAAAGAGAGAGGAGGGTTACCTGCACATGAAACATGACAGTTGAATCATGACTTCACTTGCTGGGGCGATGTGTAATTAAAATAATGCGGCGATGCATGCTTTATATACATTGAGGTAATGTGGCTGCTTTATGAAGTTATGAAAAGCTTTATTAATACTGGTATGCTAGTTTTAGTGAACCACCGTGGCTCACCACCAGAGAAGGTGATGTCTGCACGCCCCACCCTGGCCGGGCTCGGATGGCTGATAAAGGGAGAGTCCGTCGCTCGAGGTGGAGTCCCAAATAGTACCCTCATGTGCATGGTGTTAATTTCCCACCCACAGCAGCGCGCACGCATGTGCTAGGCCTCGAGCCATTAACAGTAACCCACACAGCACACTGGCGATGAAGGATGGTGGTGCCTGCAGCCTGCGTGCGTTGTTGACTATGACCAATACATCCCTGTGTGATCCCCAGTCGTAAACTGGTGACCTGGCCCTACCTCGGTTTTCTAGCCGTTGGGTATGGAATCTACCGTATCTGGGTGCATCCTGGTGCATCAGAGAGCAGCGCCATCTAGCGGTGGCTGAAGATCACCACACCCATCAGCAGAAGGCGTGCTCCCCAAGTGCGCCAAGCAGTGGCGCCCCTCCCATGTAACCGGGTGTGGCCATGATGCCTGCTGTGGATGCCGTTGGCAGGGCGAGGTGAGCCCCAAGGCCTGATCCTTGGGAAAGAGACAAGCGGTTGGTAAAGTGCGACTGCGGCTTAAGGTGCAGCGCTGTGAGGCAGTAGTGATCGTCATTGATCTGAGATTGCAGGAGGTAACCGCCATGGGGAGAGCAGAGCTCTGCGGGACGAAGAAATAAATGGACAGAAAATAATAGAACAACAAAAAGAAGAAAAGGAGCGGGGTCATTTAGCGACAGAGGGAAGAAACCCAATGCAAAGTAGTATTAAAAATTCAAACATCCAAAACAAAGATAAAAAGAGGAGTATACAAACAAATGAAATTAGAAAGAAAGGGTGAACGGACTACACTCCTGCAAAACTCAGTGAGCGGCAGATCAGCATCAAGGCCCAAGTTGTGAGAAACTGCACTTTTGTACTGCTTGTAAAGGGAGAGAAGCGTGCCAGTCATGGTGGACAACGCACACGGTGATGGAAACCACGGGGCACACCCAGGTCCAGCCCCCATTGTGGCCCAAGCACACACTGCTATCGGGGCCCCAGCACCATTCAGCGGACTGACTGATCCTGCCACAACAGCACCCAGATGGAGAGTGTGGGTCAGTAGACTTGAGAACTATGTCAGGGCCACAAGAGGAACGAACAATGAGGTAAAGCGATCCCTACTGTTACACTTTGCGAAAGATTAGATATCTATATATTCAATAGGAGGGACAGGTAGCTAATGAAGGTCCAGCACCTATGCTCCAAAATATCATCAATAAAAAACTGAAGGTGCTCTTTCTATAGGGGAACTGAAGAATATGAGGTGGGAAAAGCAGAATTATTAGGGAGTCTCTATACTCATGCAGTGTGCCCTCACACACCCAAATGGGTGTCATGCTTCATCATAGAGCAAGCTCCTTGTCTATCCAGTGCTGCAGTGCCCGACGGGCTCCACGAGAGAGCACTCTTTTCTCAGATCTTTTTAGTTATGCCGTACTGCTGGTCTAGTATGTGAGGGTGTGCTCTGTGTAGAGTGGTGAGGATTTGAGCGACATTAGAGTGCATTAAAACTGTCTAAGGGGTACCTAAAGAACCTTTAATGTCATGGTCTCCTTGGAAAGGTTAAAAACAAGGTCAAAGTGCTACCCACCGGGCTCGAGGTACCCAGGTAGCCTTTGTGACTTCAGTAGGTCACTAGCAGTGGAGGCCCGGTGATGCTGCCACACAGTATGGCCCAGAAGAAGTTTTCTTCCTCATCTCGTACACTGCACCAATTACAAGAACCACAGGCCGCAACCCTGTTGCCAGGTAATGATCACCGGCATGCTGGTATAGGCTCCATCAACACTGGGGCCTCAGTGAAGATGATGACACATCTACTGTTAGACCCGCGCCCACCGCTCAGCCCCACTCACACCAAGATATACACACACTGGAGTGTGGATCCACTAGTCCTTGTGGGCACTATGGACACGCTGGTGCAACATGGGGAAGTGAGGGTCCGCTTTTTTGTAACAGAAGAAGGAGAGTACATGCAATTCAGGTGTCACACATCCGAAGACCTAGTCTTGTGTTCTTTGCTAAAGAAATCCATGCGATGCAAGTGAATGACATGTTGAACAATTCCCAGAGCTGTTCGAGGCGCTCACGTAGGAAAGGGCCTCCAGTCAAATTACACATAGACAAAACCATACAGCCCGCTGCACTGAGGCATAGACCAGTACCTTTTCACCTACGGCCTCAGGTGGAAGCAGAGCTGGAGAGGTTAGATCAAATGGGTGTCATTGAAAAAGTGATTAGACCCACCCGTGGGTGTCACCAATGGTAATCACGGAGAAACCAAAACAACAAGGAGCCATCCGGCTCTGCATTGATATGAGACTACCAAACAAGGCAATCAAAAGAGAGAGCCACTTAACACCAACCGTGAGTGACATAATCACCGACCTCAACAGGGCGAAGTGGTTTTCTAAGCTCGATCTGAATGCGGGATACCACCAGGTGGTGCTTCATCCTGAAAGCAGGTACATTATGACATTCTCTACGCTTATGCCAAAGTTTTCCAGAACGCCATAAGGGAGACATTGTAAGGGCTGGGAAGAGTACTAAATATAAGTGACAACATTTTGATTTTTTTCATCCACGTTGGTCGACCATCACAAGCACTTAAAGGCCACCGGGCAATGTTTGAAGGAAAGTGGACTAACACTTCACAAAGACAAGTGCTCCTTTTTTTAACCCATGGTGGAGTTCTTTGAATTTGTGTTCTCTCAGAAACGACTACAAGTAAATCCCAGGAAGTCTACAGCCATCAAAAGAGCACCGACCCCAAAGAACCCTACTAAAGTCTGTAGTTTCTTAGACGAAATATCAAGATACCGAAACTTTGAGTTTAAAATCTCTTGCTACAAACATATCAAGGCAAAAATACCAAGAATCAAAATATCAACATGGTAGGTATGTATAGGTAAGGATGGGGTGCTACACTTACTTCCACGAGTATGTATGTATGTAGAGGTGGAGCTAGGTATACTAAACCTATAATTTCCAATAACTTCCATTATATTTGGTTGTCTACACTTTAGCTGTGATATTCTTGCAGCACAATGCAGCCGATATTCTGACATACAACCTTATAGGCAGCAAAATAGGTGGGAGAATTTATCCAGTCTACTCCATTGATGTGCACGACATACTCCGGCGTAATGGGCACACTACCCTTTCTTCGTACAAGACTCTTCTACAAATAACTGTGTCCTTTTCTGTGCTTTCATTCATCATGCTACGAGAACCCAATGATGGCAGTATAGCCCCACGATGCACCTAAATGTTAATAATAATAATATTTTTCCCCACTTTAGAGATAAAAAAACAATCTTCCCAAACCTCACCATATCACCACTCTGTGACCCATCCCATTCTTTTTCCAAAATATGCCCTACCTCCACTCTCTGGCCTATCCTAAACCTTTATTTTACTTTCCAAACTCTTCCCCCTCTATCCATTGTCTTATTCATCCAACTAACAGTCTCTCTGACTCCTCCCACACCTCTTATTACTATGAGCCCCCAAATAATCCTCCCTGAACTCTTCCCTCTTCCATCCATCCTTTATCCTATTCATCCAACTAACAGACTCACAAGTCTACCACCCCCTCCACTCCCATTAACAATTTGCATTTCACTCTACTGATCCACAAGTAATCCTCCACTGGATTTTAGAGTAGCGTGCTACTCGCGGAAAAGCACTTCAACATCTTGTTAAGGGTATATACAAACATATATCACTATAGCAACCATGCTTAGTGATGCAAAGAGGCATAATTCACAACAGTGATGTCCTCCCTATGAATTCTGCCTGCTGCTGGTTTCAGTGTTCCTCTTATGTTATGGATCTTAAAAAATCTGCCCTTTCTTGATGTGGCAAGAGAGGGTGGCACTGGCTGCAGAGTGCCTTACTGGGATTCAGGCTGACCCCCTGTGTGCATCACAAGCTTCAATGCTGCTGCATCACCCAATTTGAGCTGTGCATGCCTGAGACAGCACTTTACACCGGGACACACACATCCAGTGTCATGGCGGAGAGAAATCTGCATTTGGCATTGTAGGTCATGCATGAAGGAGCCTGCTTTTAGTGTTGGGTAAGAATCAGTTGTTTGCTCCATGCCCGACTGGCAGAAGAGTCAAACTTCAGTGGCCACGAGCCCTGATGCGGTAGCATAATCTCCCCACTATATCTCATTCCTTGTATCGCACGACAGTCAGACCACATCCAACACTCTGTGATCTAACCACTGCATCACAAGGCAACTCCAGGTGAGTATAACTGGAGAATACCACAGTTAATAGGGTCATTTGGACAATAAATAGTTAAAAGTAGTGATCTTAACAGTACAGTGGTAGGTGAGGTCCTAGGTGCAATATAATTGTATGTCGACATAACTGACCTCGATATAGTGTGTTACAACCCTAATAACACAACTTAAATGCCCAACTCCATGGAATAGAGGCAGTGATCTTTCCCAGTGTCCTAAGAAAGTGCAGCACAAGAAACTCTACAAAACACCACTAAGTGTGAACTGATTGCCAAAGGGTGCTTACCTTCTACTCGAGATCCAATGGGAGCGATGAACTCTTCCATCGCTCGCTGCCTCCAACAGTGACTTCATACACAAGAAGGTGATGCCGAGTGATGTAAAATAGGGAAAGGGGAATAGGCTAGGCTAGGAAAGAAAATGGAGACCCTGGACTCCACCACTGAGCATCACTTCAGCTCGGCCCTGAGGTCAGCAAGGCATATAGGGATCTCCCAGTGATGTTTCTGTGGCTCTGTACTCTGATGTAGACATGTAATTCCTGAAAACTCCAACTTTGTCACTATACACTCTCTGTGGAAGATAGTTTCTACTTGGCTTGTGAGACTTATGAATCTAATAAATACATATCACACATAAACAAAGTCCTTTAATCCTAGGTCTTTTAACAGAGTTAAAATTGAAAGTTCTATTTATCCCACTTTAGACTACTTCTGTTTAATTCCAGTGCCTTTCAAAAACAATAGACAAGAAAACAAAATACTCAGAAACGAAATCCTACATCTATTTAGCATCACAATAGCTTAGCACAGACGCCGTGGGCCAAGAGGAAAGGTATAGCCAGGATTTCAACATGGCTGCTGCATGTCAAACTTACTTGAGGTTAATGGCCTTTTGGGAAGTGTAGTTCATCATTGGGACTCTGTCATAGTGCATTTTTCCTGCATGTGAAACCTCTCTCCAGACAGTGCAGACACTCTGAAAGAACTACCTCCAGCTTTGCCTTCTCTGTGGTGGACTCAAAGGAAACAACTTGGAGTATTAATCCCCCGCTACCTGAGTCCTGATAAGCCATGTTTCCAACCATGCTGCCTGACACTGGTCTGCACAACCAAGAGAAAGTGATAGTTCAGATTCTAAGTACACCCAGTCTTGAACACAAAACAAGGAGTTTAACCATATCATAAGAAAGTTCAACTCCTGTCTTAAGCAGGCGTACGCAAATTCCAAAATGTTTTGGTAAAATTCCATGAAAATTTGAAGTTACGCTTTCACAGGGAAATGTGATTCGCCAGTATCTCGCATGACATTTATTTAAGCAAGCGTGCTCTTTGCATAATCAATACTTGAGAGATGCTGGTGGAAAAAGCTAGATTTCATTGTGAGAGTCATCCTGCTACTGCAGTGTCGGGCTCTTTTATGAGAGGTGCAGGCTTGCAGAAAAAAAGTGAAATTGCATAAAGCTAATTTTTAAGAAGTTTTGGGAATTTCGCATGACGCATGATTAGAGCATCTTGTAATTTTCAGAGGTGTAATTAAAGTGTACCCCAGACCTAGTCTTAAGTTATAACATAGACTACTAAGGGGACTGGATGGGCAAGTCTTTTTATCATGTATCCTTCCGCTCAGAATAGTAGCAGTGCCTTGAGGCAGCACGACCTGGAGCGCTCCTTGAGCCAATCTGAGGATACTAAGATTCAGGGCTTGATTTAGAACTCGGCGGCGGAGTTACTCCGTCACAACAGTGATGGATATCCCGCCTGACGAAATCTAAATCCCATAGTGCATAATGACAGAGTAACCCCTCCGCTGAGTTCTAAATCGGGCCCTTAATTGGGTCCGCTCAGCCCAGACGCATGCTCAGTGGAACTTCAGCCCAACTCTAAATGTAGCTTTTTTTATTGGTTGAAACTCTTCAATAGTTAACTTAGTTCCCTCCAGCTTCAGAGGTTTATCTGGTTAGGAAAGTCATGAAAGTGATTATTCATTTATCAAGAAGGCTCTTAATGGTTGCCTATAAAGAGTCATTTATTCAGGTTTAAATGCTTAATTCCCATTAGCCTGCTGCGTAGATTTCCATTCCAAGGCGCTCATGTATAATTCCCTTTACTCTGATTATTTATATCCCACTTGCGATACTCTGTTTTGCCAAGTGCTTTGTTTATCCTTCCTCTTGGTGTACATGTCTGCTTCATGTAACGTAAACTAATAACTGATACCCTCATAATGTATGTGCTGTTATTGCCTTTTATTTATTATGTGTATTGTAGCCTAGATCCTGGGTAATATGCTTTAAAATTAAGTGCTGTAAATCACATTGACTGTGTATACTCACAGATTTTCAAAATAGGCTAATTAAATGCATTTTTAAAAATGTAAATCTAGTAATGAGTTCTTGTTGTTTTTCAGAATGCCTCCTTTTTTTGCATTATTTGTCTCATTGACTGTTGTGACGTGTTGAACTGGTTGTGCAGTCCTCTCTCACCCTAAAGGGTTTCACGTCTTGAGCTCAGATAGGCGATTAGACCAGTGAGTCCCTGTCTTATAGCATCACTGATTAATAAAAGAAAACTAGATATATCCTTGCAATCCCTTGAAATTCAGTAAGATGCCTATTCCAGGGGACACCAGAGTTAGAAAACTTCTAAAGTCCATTTAAGGTACAGATTAAAATGCAAGTCCATCAGTGGTCCAATGAACTGCTGCATTTAAGGAAAGGTTTATAATGTGGACCGTAACAGAGTCTAGGTAATTTTAGTGGCAATGTTCTTTAACTTTTGAAACTTTCTAACTTGATTTCTCATCAGCATAAGTTTCTTCCGCAAACTCGAATGGATTTGCACTGATTTGGAATCTATTTTGCCTTAATGTTCAGGCATAGGCCATGGTGCACCCCTTATTAATGTAGGCAGCTGTTTGTTAGCTCTTTTGTGCATTTGGTGTAGAACTTGTGTAATATTTTAGAAATCCCAAACTGTCACTTCTTGGTTTGCGTAAAAGACACCAGACAATAGGACTGTCCTATCTTGTTATGTGCAGAGACTCCGTACTCGTAAAGATACTACTCGTAAATCCTTTTGTGAATACCAAAGAATCGTAAATTTACACAAAAGTGTACGTTTACCTCTGTGAGTCAGGCCCTGATTGTCTGACTGCAGGGTACCAATGGCCGCCTTTTCCTATTACTTAGGTTGTACTTGCAGCTTTTAAATGATGATGTATATATAATATTATATATGTGAACCCAATAAATCACATAGTTGCCTATAGCTACTCTGTGTTGTGTTTATTGACTAATCCAAAGCCAACATGCGATTGGGATTGCTTATAAAATTGTCCCCGTCTGAGAAATCTGCAGAAAACATCCCAAACTAACTACATAGAAACATAAGTTGATCTTTGAGATTTTGTACAAATGGATCTATGGAAAAAGTTACAAGTTCAGGGAGATGTGACTCCGTGTGCTGCATTTCTCATTTCAGAATTCCCTTAAAAGTTTTTTGAAATGTGAGAAAATCTTGGTTACTTCAATCAAGAATCCTTTTTACCTTTGGAAAAAATCCAACCAGTATTTTTGTAAAATGCTACATAACCGGCACATAAAATATATAGGTATACACAATGCATTGGTAACGCTACATATTATAGGTAAAATAAAACGCTGTTTCATATTGTCATCCTTGAAAGTCACTGGAACATTGTTTTTACTATTTTTGAAGAGTAACTGTGTTTTGAGTAGCTTCTAAAAGAAACTCAAATTCGTTAGCTTCCTACACACCGTTTTAAGCTTATGTTTAAAATTTCCAATACTACAGCCCCAAAAATTGTGTTTTGTAGCAACTTAGGTTATTTCATTACAAATGTGACTGATATCCCGTCCGCCATATTACGATGTCCATAGGATATCATGGAGTCGTAATACTGCGAATGGGATATCTTATCACATTTGTGATTGAGCAATCTCATCGCCAATCTCTAAATCAGGCTCAAAGTCCTTGATCAATATTGATGAAACTTCATGTGTACAAGGACTACAGAAATGTGGCAAGTTATTCCACGTTTGATGTTTTTTAGTAACATTTCCAAAGTTCCATATCAAACATTAGTTTTAAATCCTGTACTAAAAGTGCAAGGTAACCCTTTTATCAGTCACAGAAAGGTGGATGCTGTGTTTTCTGCATAAATATGACTTTGACCCTCTAATCAACATCTGCTGTATAGATTGCACATTTTAAGTTTTTAACAACAAGATTGTTTAGCTCAAACAAATCAGAAGAAGGGTAATTCAGCTCAGAAACTTTTTGAGAGTTAACTGGTCACTTCCGCTGCTGATGGCAGTAATTTGTTTTCAAAGAGCTGAGAAGATTGCCCAGATGGTGTGGACATTTGATGTACTATTGAAGGGCTTCTGTCTGCACCAGAAACCAAAAACCTTAAAACACTTCGATGCAATTCATTAAGGGGGCGATGGAGGAGCTGTGGGGGGGGTGATCAATGATTCATTCCCTCTATATTTTTATTATTTTTATTTAACTATTAACTCAAATCCGTCTCAACATCACTGACACTTCTTACAGATTCACTTCCTTTAGGAGGGCGCTCGGAGTAACGAAGAATCTCAAATATGTTACATCTTCGGTAATACTTATAACATGAATAAAAAAGATTCATAAAAAATGTTGCATCTCTTTTTAAGGCCCTGTGTCTTTAATCCCAGCAAACCCCCTCCTGAGACCTACCCCTAATAAATATGAAATGTACTAAATGTTCTGTGGGGGGTGCGTTTTAATGGAAAGGGGTGCCACATAATTACCGCATAGGTCTTCCGCTGCTGAATTATTTCGGTAGTCCTGATTGTAGTGGGGCGATCACAGCAATTGAGCACTGATCTATGTATGTATGAGGAATAGGGCATAACGTAAAAATTGCAGCATACGTGTATTTTTCTTCCAGCAGGGCTCGGGAAGGAGCGGAGACAGATTGCTGTTGCGCGCGGGAGAGATATATCTCCATTACGCAGTGATACGGCCTGTGCCCACGGTGAACTGCTGTTGAAAATTGGTTTGTCCCAGGGTTGATGATATTGTAACCTTGTTATGGAGGTCACCCTGCCACTGGGCACCCAGAGGCCCTCCGTGGCTTCTAAATGATGGCCCGGCCCTGATATTGCGTGATTTGGATGCGTGGTGGCAGCCGTGGGTACATCTGGTGCCAGGCGCTTCGGAAGATCAGCGGGTGTCACCGGCTGCTGCCGCGGCCATCCAAGGCGGCGGTGACGGATCGCTTTGTTACGGTAGAGAACCCTGGTCTTCTGCGCGGTGAAATTACCAGCAGCCCTCTTGAGGCCTCGAGCGGCAAGTTTATAAGAAAAAACAACAGAATATTAATACCAATTTAAAACAAGCATTTGCAATGCAACGGGTCTTGCATTTCTCCGAGTTAGAGCTATTAGCAGTTGTAAACTCCCAACCGGACTTTCCTTTCTTCATTAAATGGAAAAAAGGAGCGTGATCGTGCTGCTACAGTTCACTCGTAGTCAAACCTACTGGCAAAAGTGCAATTAACGGCAAAAGTGCAATTAACCATGCAAAGCGCTCAACTTCTGCTAAGCGAAATCACGCTGTGAAAAAAAGATAAAAAGTAGTCCACCAACCGGACGGAAAACAGCGAGCCTCGTGTTTGCAGGCAGTATGAGCAGGAGCTGGGATGGCTCGAGCTTCGGTGGACTTCTGAGAAATACTTTGGATCCTGGCACCTAATTTTTTTTTACAAATCAAGTTCTGCTACATACATTGGTGGCTGGCACTGAACGGGAGTGGCGGGGGGTGCGATAGGACAGGTGTGGGGGTTAAAAAACAAAAATAAGAAGAAAAACATTTAAAAAAACACTTCCCTTCTAGGGGAGATGTGTTCTTCTCCCCTCCATCCTCTTCCTGGTCCCAGGTGCACACAGGCTCCCAGCCAATCACAACGCTGCTGTCACCAGCATGACAGCAGCCTCGTGATTGGTCAGGGCGGCCTGCTTCGCCACTCAGACTGGGAGGGGGGACCCTATGCATGTTCTTCACTTGGCTGTGCAATAGAGCCGGGTAGAGAACATGCAAAGTGCGCATGTCTGACCGGCCCAACACGGCCGGCCATACAGACATGCACATTGTGGTGCACATCCCTTCTCTGGCCCCCTCCCTCCAGCCCCGCCCCATCCCGCCCCTTACTCCCAGGAAAAATAAAATGCTGGTCACGTAGCATATGTTAACATTTCCTTTTTCCTTTTTCGAAAATCCAGCGGGGCGACGCTCAGCGTCCCCTGGTTACAATTAAGTTTCACTCGAAGTGTCACACATAAGCCATGGAACGTCACGCATAAGCACATCTATACCATGGCAATGTCACACACAAGCCATCTGATTTCTAAGCAGCTATAACAATGGCCATAAAAGGAGCATCTGCTATGAGACAATAACGCACGTTTTATGTGGCTTGGTTCAGCGGGGTGCGGTGGCCATGCTATATGATGAGCTGGGGGTGGAAAGGGCGGGGGGGGGGGGGGTGTCGTTTGCGAATGCCCTCTCCTAAATCACAAGTTAAAGATGAGCTCATATAGCTGCTGGGGGCGGAGCTACCCCCGCCCCTTCTTCATTTACATGAGGGATACATGCAGGCCCCGTTTGAAGCAATCGAGCCTGACAGCAGCCGTCCCAAGTGATCACATCATGCTTTCAATGTGTGTTTTTAATGAGATAACTTCATGTTCCAGTTGTGCACCCCCACGTGATTCACAGAGGGGCTGAGGAGCGCCCGGCACGTGCCTGCCTCCGCCTGGCACGTGGCTGACACTGACGGCGCCCCCCAAGAGCAACAGGGGGTCCCTCATGCCAGGAAAACTGTCCGTCTCCCCGCAGGTGGCCCTCCTCTGGCCTTATTACGACTGTGAATTATGAGTTATGAGTTGTCATAATTCCTCTTCGTGTTAATACTATTGACGTCCACAGACTTCGTGATGCAATTAAATTGTCTCCAAGCGCCCTCTCACTTTTTGAGGTGCAACCGATAGTTCTCCATGAGAGCATCCTCCGACTGGCTAGTTCTGGTTTCGAGACCAATTTTAATTTCTGCACCAAGCTGTGCATCGTTAAGGTGTTCTGCAGCATCATTTCCAACATTATCCCAACTAGTCCTTTCCCCTCAGTGGCGGTCTTCGATGAACCAAAGGGCCTATGCGCGGGGGCGCTGGAATTATGCGACAGCAGAGTACCAAATTATACGGCAAGAAAATTATGCGGGTAATGCGGCACATTTTGTAACTGTCACTTCATTATTATTATTTTTTTAATCAGGGTACCACTGTCTGGGCAAAGGTTCTGCCTCATTAGGAACAGTTTAACACTCAGCAGTAGGCAATTGAAAGGGGACCAGGCCACTTTTGCAACGGGTATTCCACTATGTGGTATTTAGTAACTTTTGATTTGGTTGAGCTAGAACCCGTTTTTTTTTTAATACAATCTCCAAGATTTACAGCATATGATGGATTATGTGGCAAGTGCAATAAATCCATAACTATGGAGGCTCGCATAATTCCAATGGCCTTGTCTGTATACGAAGAAACTTCATTGATAATTCAACAGTTATACCATAAAAGAAAATTCAGTGGTCTCTGGGTAGCTCTATCAGGGGACAAACACGCTTTTTTAAAAAAAAGGTTGTGTTTGGTGTGAAAGTGTGAGACACTCAATACACTCTCACTTAGAAGACCTGACTCCCCCACAGAGACATGAGCCTGGTGTAGGAGAGCGCTGTGGAAGATGGGTGTTGGCCTCTGTACGCGGTGACTGGTCTGGGCTCCACTCTAGGTGCTTTGCTTGCATCTCTGGCCCTCAGCAAACAACACCAGGTTCAGTTGGCTATCTAGGATGGAGTGAGCATCTGTCTATAGGATATCCCACCTACCGGATACCCCACCAGGAGCACAGCCATTTCCCTGCTCAGCCTCTCCTCCCAGCTGGAGTAACGGCGGATGGGGGACTTCATCAAAACTGCCACAGATGTTTGATATCTCAAACTTGCATTTTCCCACTAAGTCGAGGTATGGACCATGTTTCCATCACCAGAGCTTTGCTGGTTCCACTGCCAGAAACTTTGACTGATGGGCTATCAGATATTAGGTTGTTGGTCAAAGTTGGTCCACCCTATTTAGAGCGGATGTCCTAGTATCTTTTTCCCTTCTCAGGATGTCCAACAAAAGCATGGTGAGTCTGAACAGGAAAAACAGATGAATGACTCCAACATGCTGTGAAAAAAACTCCAGTGTGTAAGGGACATTTCTTTTTCAGTAACAAGCTCCTGCTGAAGGCACCGCCTCATGCCACCTCAACAGGGGCGTCGGGGCACAGCCTCGCCGCCTGTGAGCTGCCACATACTGGCCTTTGCCTCTGTCTACAACGTTCTTTAGCAGTGATCATGTGAACACTGACATATGGACACACATGATATGTGGGCGGCATGAATGGCAAATTCTGGTGCTGGCACATTGTATGTAATTACTGGTATATACAGGATATCCATCACAGAAAGCTAGGAGTTACCTTACCCTTCAGTAACACAGACTGAAAGTAGTGGAATATTTCATCAGTGTCTTTTCAGAGTCTATGACTTTTTAGCAAATTCGCATGAAACTCGTACTTTAACATGAAATATTTGAACCCATACCACCCAAACCTTCCATAAGCATGTTCAGTTTGCTTGCTGCGCTCACGCCACCGTTTCAAAGATCACCAAGCACGACTTTTGAATTTGAAGAACAAAATACTTACACAGAGAGCACATGAAACATGGTCCCTGCTCAGCAACACTTTTAGTCCTTCAACAGAGCTGCTGTAACAGCGTTTCTACCGAGGCACTGGAATATAGTATGGTGGTTGGTTTCCTGCCAGACCAGGAGGGCACATCCCTCTGCTGCTCTGGTGGGCTTAGACTGGCCACCATATACTAAAAGAGGAACTCTTTCAGACCTGCCAACTTCACCAAAAACCTCAGTGTGAGGTATGGGCGGGGGCCTGGAGGGGGCATGACCTCATGCAGAGAAGCACCTAAGAGGCACTTTTGCCCCAAACCCCGCCTCAAAAAAAAAATATATATATTACCGCGGCTGCTGCCGATGTCCTGGGTTATTTTCACCCTCATAAATGGACGCCTGCAGTTAAAAGCCTCTGAAAAAGAGCTAAAAATCACTGTTTACAGTGGTTTTCAGCTTGTTTTTCCTGCCACCGTGTGAAATTGGCTGCTCATCACAAGACCATCTGAGGGGAGTCCACATTTGTGCCACACGGTGGGACCGTGCAAGTTGGCAGGCCGGGATATTTCATGGGCACTGTGTGAAAAAGGACACTGTGTCAATGGGGTGTGATACCGTGTCCTAGGTGGTGTGTGGGAGGAGGTACACAGGCCTGAGCAGTGAAGGGAAGATGTCACATTTTCTGGGTAGTGTATACCTGAGTGGTGAGTTTAGGATAGTTTTGTACATTTTAGAAGGGGATGTGTTGTTTGTTGTGGTGTCAGGGAATTCCTAGAGCATAGGACGATTAACAGACTTTGCAGCAGGCAACCAGGAGAGTGGCTCCCCAGTCCTAGAATAAACACCCCTGAAGAGCCAAGGCATTTATACATTTATTGGATGCGGCAGATAGCACTTTGACGTGGGTGGTTTGGGGGAAGATGTTGCCTTGTCCTGGTAGTGTGTATCTGGGTGGTGTGTGAAGGGCACCACTTTGACTTGGGTGGTTTCTGAACATTGCAAGTTGGCCTTGGCCACTGGTCTGGTCTTCAAACTATTTAATGCCGCGGCCCCCTCCCGGTGGAAAAAAAATAATTAGGCCCCCTATTTTTCCCCATTATTCTAATAAATTGTCATTATTTAAATATGTCTAGACTTATTTAAACCTAGCAGTTCTGTTACTGTTTTAAAAATGCAATCAAATATATGATGCCAAACATACTATTCTGGTCAGACAGGCCTTACAAATGTGCAAAGGTATCCATAGTGTGATTATTAGAAGCGGGGTGTTTGAAGAGTATTTGGGGTCCCCTCCCTTTTGACACATACTCCCAGCTTGGATATAAATGACAAAACATGTTCGTGATGGCCCATTACAGAGGGGTTTACTGCTGCTCATTTTTGTCACCTTAAAACAAAGCTCTTATCAGCACAATGCTTCTTTTGGCCATAGCCTCGTGCCTCCCCTGAGATCACTTGGGGCGCCCCCTAGTGGGGCCGGCTCTGCAGTTTGAAGACTCCTGGCCTAGGCAGTGTGTGCAATAGATGGTGCTTTGGGCTGGCATCTCATTCACCCTCGTCTCTCATGTGGTGGCGAGCAGGAGGGGTTCTTTCTGGTATTGCTGTCCCACCCATAGATCTCTGTAAGCACCCAAAGCCACCTAACACTCCAGTCATGACTCACAGCTGGCCATGTTCGCCCACGGGCCTTACCACTGCAGATGGATATATTGGGAGAGGATGTGGCACAATGGCCAGGGATGCCGACTTTGGAACTGGGGAACCGGTTTGAGTTTCAACGTCAGCTCAACATCCTATGATGCAGGGCAAATCACTTAATCTCGACGTACTAAAAAATAAACAAAAAAACGTAATCTTGTGTAATGGAACTTGTGCTCATAAAGTGCGCCAACACCTTTGTGTCGAGTTCTTTGAAGCAATATTATGTTTACAAATTAGAACCGTATTGTAAGGTGCTTGTCACAGGAGTGCGCAGGGCTGAGAGTCATAGCAGGGTGTCAGTCCGGAGACCTGCCGAGTGGTAGGGGCAGGGACGGGAGCCTGTTTTCTCAAACAATGGTGGATTATTTTTGGTCACTTCTTTGGGGAAGCTGACTGAGTGTTTATACCAAGATCAAAAGGCTAGTCAACCAGCACTGATTAACAGCCCTCTTCCCTTCCTAAGGAATAAACACACCCTTGGTTTGTTTGAGAGTCCTCCTTGTGCAGGAAATGTACAGACCATACTAGAGGAGGATGGTGTGCAGGTCTGTCAGGGTGTCCTGAACGTGAGATGCCGAAGAGATGGTGATGCCTCGCTTAGTGGCTGGGTACTCTCAGCTTCAGCACTGGACCACATTGTTGGCACCTGGGCTAATCTTTAATGGCCGTGCGTAATTAGTAAAATAATTGAAGGGACCCAAAGATTTCTGTGGAGACACCTTTTCTGTCTCTCTCTCTCTCTTGTTCCGGATCAAGGTCTGATAATGAAAAATAAGCTTTGACCCCCAAAAATGAGTTCTGATTCCCACCATTTGCAAACACTGGCACAAATTAAGCTTTGCTTTAGGCCTGATGAAAAAAGCCTGCAGTCTAAACATTTACATTTATACATATCTTCACAGTACATTTTGAGATTCTTAGAAATGTAGATTTTTTTTCCAGGTGTAATAACAGGGATCCTTATGCTATTTATATATTTGTGCATCTTTATATAGGGCAGAGATTACCCGAAAGTGCTAGAGTGCTTCACAATAAATAGAGATTTTTACATAAGGTCTAACTTTTCATAATAGCAATTTGCAATTAGTATGGAGCATTACATAATGTCCAAAAATACAAAATAGCAGATCATTACATACGGCCCAGAATTACATTTGTTCCTAGACGTAGAAGTTGTAGGCAGCAGTGGACAGGTGGCGCATTGGTGCCTATCTTCCGGGTAGGGTCTAGTGAAATGGAAGAGGTGCAGTAACTAAAGACCTAAGCCATAGAAGTGGGAGAGTGATTTCCCTCTGGAGAAGACTGCTAGAATGTCATTAGCTAAAACGTCTTAGAAGGAGATGGGCTTTCAGCTCTCTTTTGAAAATTGCCAGCGAGATGGTGGTGCGTAGGCTTGGAAGTAGGGAGTTCCATATTCCGATTGCTTTTCCTAGTGCAATTTTCGGGTGCTAGAAGGGCACCCGGTGAGATTTTCCCCAGGCGGACAGTCACGTTGGGAAAGCTGCTACTCAAATAGAAAATCTACTCAAGCGGCAGAAAAAAACAACTCGAGCAGCAGCGTCATCTGGCACGCTGCTCGTCCTTATTTCTCAGCACAGAGAAGTTTCCCAGTGCTAAAAATAAGCACTTGCAGAAGTCCACAGAATCTTGAGGAGTTTTTATGTAACTTTGTGGAATTCTGTAGAGAGAACCTCCACCAGTTCCGCCCACCCCTACTTGTGTGTCCACACCAGAAGTTGTTTCAGGGTGCCTTGCTTGAGCCTGCCGTGCAAAAAAGCCAGCGTTCACAGTTTGCCCCAAAGGGGAGCCCAAGAAAATGCTCCCATCCCTCAGGCGCCAGCAGCAAAAAGATAAAAACATAACGTTTTACTGATTGTGAGCAAGAACGCTATTCAGCTCACCTGGACTCTGTAAGAACTTGACTTGTGCAGTAAATACTTGGCGAACAAGCACTGTTGTCCTGGCGGTGGCCTGGGTAGAGCTGCCTGAATGTGAAGCAGTTCCTTCTAGCTGGCACCACCTAAGGAGAAGTTGTGCAACAGATATCCAAAACGGGCAACCTATCAGTGGTTGTCCACAAGACTTGCCAGCCCGACTTCACCGGATAACAGGGAGCAGTCCAGGTGAGGACTAGTGGAGCGCTGGTGCACAAGCAGCTAAGAGGAACAAGCATTTGCAATTCAATGGTTATGGCGTTTGCTCGAGTTAGAGCTCTGAGGTTTGTAAATTCCTAAATGGACTTTTCTTGCCACATAAATTGAAAATGAAAAGTAAAATAGTTGACATAAGCGAGCTGATTCAAAGCACCAGGGCTGCCATTAGAGTGAGCATGAAGGAGAGACACAAAAGGAAAAAGAAGTACACTCGGAGTCAAACGTAGGAGGGACAAAGATGACAACCAAGAATTTTTGAAAGGCAAGCCCGTGAACAAGTGATAGTGATCGGCATGCGGTGGGCGTGGTTAAAAGCCCACAGATAGATTACAACACGTCAGAATGCTTGTGCTCGCCCTACAAATGGTGATAACTTGTACTGTAGTTCAGCAGCTAAATTAGACTCAATATTAGAGCCACACACAGCTGCACCATCTCAAAACAGTGTTATCTGCTCATGCTTGGTACCTCCTGCGCCTTAGCACACAATGCATGCTGGTGACTGGTGGCCCATGAACCATATCCTGTGTTCCGCTTAGGTGTCTAGATCCCTGATCTCCACTTTGTATTACAAAGAGGTTCAACCTGTAGCCCAGTACCTCATCCTGTAGTCACGGATTGTATTGATTAATGACGCAATTAAGGTCTTGTGTCTTGAAAGCCTGGAACATCTTCTACCACCCTGGAACATCCTAACCCTATCTAAAAGGAGCGCCGTGCCTGCAGAGACCTCCTTCCCCAAGCGACCAGTAAGTATTTCCTGACCTAACAGACTTGAAAGTTTCCCTGGTGGCCCAAACCACAAGGCTATAGGAATTTCCAAGGCACCAAACATTTGGCCCTCGAAGAACCAATTCAGACTTACAGGACTGGCAAGCCAGGCCTGTGTCGTCTCCGGAGCTTTGCTCCTAAGTACTAACGTATAGGCCACCCCAATAAATTGGACTGGTCAATTTGAAAAATATAAGCCTCTGGGTCCACCCATGTGTTTCCAAGTAGAAAAGGGGTCACAGAAGACTGTGGGGCATCTGTTTACACACAAGAAACATTTACTCTAAAGTCCAGAAATAACTTTATACCAAAGATCTGTTTTTCTTCTAGATCAGTTGTGGTGATTGATTTCAGCAGATGCAAACCCCACCCAGTTGCCTTGGTGGCCACCACTTGAAGTCAAAGGACTATTGAACTTGACTTCAATAGCTGGCCGAGGGACTCTATGAACCTTTTGTAAGCAGAGAAGTGGTTTCTGGAAGATTTACAGCCATAGACAACAGCTGCCATTTTGTTTTAGCATTCTCTGTAGTTAGTAAAGTCTATATGGAGTCAAGTTCTCAGAGATAGAAGTGCTGAGTACTTACGATTAACAGTCTTTAGCTCTTACTGTCCTATATGCCAGCTGGATAGCTCAGTGGGTTGAATGCTCATCGCTGAGACATGCAGTGTTCTGCAGGTCACGGCTTCCAGTCCCAGTGCGCTAACTCAATCTCCCATCTTCTGCAGCTGGCATCTCTAGTACCACTAAATCGGGTAATTTACAGAGCTTAGAAGTGTGGACTGAAGTGCTACATGAAAAGCAATTTATTATTATTTAGCTATTTTACTTAAATAACTTTATTAAACATGCATACCTTTTTAAGGACATTTCTCTGGCTGTACTTTGACCTTTATTGAGTGTAACAAATGTATCTGAAAACAACCTTCACACCACCTCATGGAGAAAGCTGCGGCTGCTGATCACAGCTATGTTACGCTTTTTTGTATAGCGCACTAATCACCAAAGAGGGTATCTAGGCGCTATCACTGCTGAGCCAATAATATCAAGGGGATCTTGGCTAATCTTCTCGGCCAACTGTATCTAACGTCCATCCATGACCGATGGAACATTAAAGCTACAGGAGACTTCTGCCTTAAGGCACTACCACAAATGACCCCAAGAGGGCAGCATATTGCAACACATGGGCCTACCAGCATTGTTCTAAGGTTAAAAGGCATGCTTGAATGGCAGAATATCACTATCTTATGCCTCTGAAAACCCTTTCACCCGAGCTGCATTCAGGCTTACCCTAGATGCTGCACAATATATGTAGAAGGTCTGTAGCAATTGCAGAAAGCACTTATTTCGCTGCATTTCCTAACAGGCCTCAGTGTGAGGGGATGTCTTGCTCAGTAAGAAAAGTTACAAAACAAATCTACAGGTTAGCACTCCATCGAAGGAGAAAAATAGGGTTTGAGTCTTTTCAGTCTGTATAATTCAACGTAATTCTGAAGCATATCAATTCATGCCCTCTGCAGCTCAAGTGGTGGAAACAAATTGTTTTGTTTTGGTTGCTTTACTTTTATCATTTATGGCTGCATGCTGATGCTGAGAGCAGCCAATCAGAACAAAGTTCTCCATTTCCAAATGCACACTGTGTTGGTTTTCCTCTGAACCTTAGGTGAGGCTGCCTTGGCGTGGCCACAAACATTTCACCGGCTGACACCCAAAATGGAATCATTAAATTCTAAGCTAGTGGACAGATAAGCGGACACCTTGTTGCAGTCCTTAGTGCCCGGTCCTAGATATCTGCATGGCCCAAACTTGGGCTGCAGGTCTCTGAGCTCAATCATAATGCGTTGTTCTAGACGGTAAGCTCATCTTGGGGTAAACTGTAGACTTTCCATTCATTGATGAACTGCGTGTCTGTGTTTTTAATGGGGCCCTGTGTTTTTGAGATCCTCGTACCATGAAGTACATTACTATGGAAAATTTTAACTATCTTGAAATTCTGAGTTCCATAACTTCTGAAATTCTGTCCTTCGATGGGAAGTACTTTTCTCCATCTTTCAGCCCTTGGTTGATTACTGTGACACTTTGACTAGGGACTGATAGATTACACCATCTTGTTTATAGGATTTACATATGATATGAAGGATCTGATGATGGCATTTATAGTGCTTTTGACTATGGTGGTTAATTTTTCTGTCCTGAGTAAGGCAGCTATTACCTGCTGGTTTGCCGAAACATCAACATCTCTTCCTGGATTGTAAACAGATAGTTTTTTGCTACATAACCATTGTGACTGGTTTAGCTACATAACCATTGTGATTGTCAAATCCAACGTTCTTCTATAGTCTTTGTACTTGGTTTTCTTCTTGAAGTTTGTATGATGGTGTCTTGCAGTCTGTTAGAAAAAAAAAAAAAAAAGTCTGCACATGTACAGGATATATTATTTGGTTTCTTGTGTTGTATTTTGTGTTATTCCTATGTATTTTTTATGTAGTTGCCATTTTTTGTCTTTTTTTTATGATATAATGCATAGTATTGTTGATATGCGATTGATGGCCCAAAATATATTTTGTTGGTTCACCTTAACTAAAATTATAGGCCTTGTAGACCTTTGTGTCCGATTGTGACATAGGTCAAAAGTTTGTTTGCTAGACAAAGATTATTTTGTATTGTAAAGTGACTGTATATAAGACACCCGTTTTACTGTTTAAGTTTGCTTTGTATGTTTAGTGTGCTTTAAAGCTTGAAGAACACTAGTTTTTAATTACTTTGGTAGGTCGCTTAAATGCAGGTTCACTGGAATTATGCGTTCGAGCAGGACCAACGTATGCAGTAGGATTGACTAAATTATGTTGCTCAAAAAGGCAAATTATGAGGCGTAATGGCGTAAATTTTGTGATAGTATTACTTAATTATTTTTTCATTTTTATTACAAAATGTAACACTGGCTGGGCAAAGGTTTCACCTTAGTAGTACCCTGGAATCTCACGCAGAGTTTGCACATTATGTAGAAACTCCAGTTTCAATGCCCTATAGGGCTAGTCAAGGAGTGGTTCCTCTTCTTGGCTGTGTACAGGACAGTACTACATAAAATCCACTTTTGACAGCTGATTGATAATTCTGCCACAACATGATGCCAGATTCCTAAAAATGATCTCAAAACGGCCGGGTTGGTAGGGGAGGGAGCACCAAAACACCAAAATGTAATTTGGCCAAGGTTCTGATGATCTTTGCATTGGAAGTGGCTTGCTGTAGTGTGGGAGACAGGTGGCAGGGCGCGTTCATCACTTGAGACTTTAAAAAAAAAAAAATTACACAGAGCCGCAAGCCAACTGCGTGAAATTATTGCCTTTTTAGTGATTCGCGCGAGTCTTTTAAATATTAAATGCGCTCCAGCTTGGCAAGTTATTAGCACTTTGTTTCCCCTGGGGCGGAATGCTTGTCGCTGCGCATAGAACAATAATGGCAGCTTGAGAGAGCGGATAACAAGAGATTTAGAACATCAGAAGGCGTAAGAGGGGAGTCGAAGAATGGAGAAGGGCAGAGGGTGTCAGGCTGCACAAAAAACTCAATTTACATCCGAATGATGTAAGTCGATGTAATATCTTAGGAGAGCGCGTTGCGCGGCAGGAGGAGGCTTGTTCCACGCTCTGGCACTTCATTTTCTCCAGAGGACTTATCAGCTGGCGGAGGGGACTGCGGAGTGGTGCGTCGGCCGTGCCAGCCAATCAGCAAGCAGAACTAAGCTCTGTGCGTGTACGCGTGACCAATCAGGAAGGAGATGGCGGTTCCTTGGAGCCTGCTGGGGACACCGATCCTGCAGACTGTCCCCCGAGCCGGTTTCAAGATGAAATTGGATATTCAGACGTCGGGAGAAGTCATTGGCACATTAATAACGTCGCAGCAGGGAATACTCGAGAATCCTTCCTGTGAAATATATGCTTCAGTTGGTGCAGCAGGTGCAGTGGCACTGGGGCTCAGAGGCCTTTTCTCTTTCTATCTCCTTTACCTTTACGTGTTGTTACTTCTCTCATTCGCCTTTGCTCGCTTCTTTTTTTAATTTTTTTTTTTTTATCCCTTCTTCGGTGTTATCTTTCTCTTGTTTTCTTGTTCTCTCTCTCCGGGTTCGACCTTGCTGTTTGCCCTCCATCCAGGCCCCTCCGTTGCCCGTTCTCCTCTTTTTTTCTACTCCTCTTTTTTTCTACTCCTCGCTCTCTCCTTTTCCCCTCCATCCTTTACTTATCGGTATTTCTGTTCCTTTTGCTGCTCCTTCCCTCTCATTTCTCTTACATTATCTCATCTCTTTCTCGAACATTCTCCTCCCTCCCCTCTCCTGCTTGGTGTTTTATTGTTTCACCCCATTTCACTCTCTTTCAGTCTCTCTCCTCTCCACCCCTTGCTATATCCTTCTTGCCCCTCTCTCTCCACGCCTGCCTATTTTTTTTCCTCCCTTTTTCCATCCCTTCATATGTTCAACCTCTCAACCACCGTCCAAATGTTCTTCCTCTTGGGGTGCTTGCACAGCCGAAATGTACCCGCCTTTTCTTCCTGGTATGTAACACAGAGTCCGTGGCTCGAAGGGCCTGTCTGACCACGAGCCCAGGGGGCCTGAAGGGGCTGTCCAAGAGAGCTCTGAGGTTAAAACCCAGCCTGCTGGAGCCAGTAGGGCAAGAAAGAGAGTATATAGTGCACTGACAGGAGAGCTTCAAGGTGCTTTGCACTCTTCTGTTGAACTGTCTTAAGCCTGGAGCACTGCACACACGGGGTGACTGCACGCACAGGTAGCAGCACGTATGGGATGACTGCATACACCTAAGAGTACTTAGGAGCACGTGGTAGGGAGGCCACTAGTGCCAAAGCAGAGTATGGAACAGATTGAAGGCCCGATGTGGGCCCGTAGTCTACCTCTCTGCCACAGGGGGTCGCTACAGTATCTTCTCGTGTTGTTTGCTAATTGGACTTCACATCTTTACTCTGGACAGAACTGTCCGGTCCATCCGTCAAGCCCCCTGGTGTCATGCATGAGCATCCTACCGGGGTCATTAAACGCTATATAGCACCATGCTTCCACCTCTCTCTCCCCCCCCCCCCCCCCACACCAATTACCCTTGCAGCCTTCTCTGCCCTCTGCTTCCCTCTCCTGCTTCCACGGTGCTTTGGTACAGGCTGAGGGAGCGTGTAGGCGCTATACTAGCGAGTCACGTGACTTCACAAGACTGGATCATAAACTTTGACCATTTAAAAGCAGCTCCGCTTCAGAAACATACTAAAAGATCACGTTAGTGAAGCGGGTTTCTCATACTCATGGACCGTATGTCAGCGAAGCAGGTTTTACAACCTCAAGGACCGTATGTCAGTGAAGAGGGTCTTACATACTCAGGGTTCGTATGGCAGGGAAGCTAGTTTTAAATACTCGAGAACCATGAGGCAGTGAAGTGGGTCTTACATACTCCAGGACTGTATGGCAGCAAACCAGGTGTCATGTACTCAAGGAGCATATGGCTGTGAAACCAGTCTTACGTACTCAAGGTCTGTGTAGCAGTGATGCGGGTCTTACATACTCGGGTATCGTATGGCAGTGAAGCAAGTCTCATAGACTCGAGGACTGTGCGTCAGTGAAGCAGGTCTTACATACTCAAGGATCATATGGCATTAAAGCAGGTCTTACGTACTCAAGGATTGTGAGAAAGTAGCCTCTTTCTAGCATGGTTACCCCCATTTGTGGCCCGTTTCAGTGTTTGTCAGTGTGTTTTTACTGTCTCACTGGGATCCTGCTAGCCAGGACCCCAGTGCTCATAGTTTGTGGCCTACATGTCAGTATGCTTGACTGTGTCACTGGAGTCCTGCTAACCAGAACTTCAGTGCTTATGCTCTCTCTGATTCCAAATGTGTACTTACATACTGGTAACCCAGTATTCCACTCCAAATTGACATACTGGACCCTCCTTATAAGTACCTAGTATATGGTACCTAGGTACCCAGGGCATTGGGGGTTCCAGGAGATCCTTATGGGCTGCAGCATTTCTTTTGCCACCCATAAGGAGCTCATACAAACACTTCTTGAGGACTGCCATTGCAGCCTGAGTGAAATAGTGTAACCACTATTTCACAGCCATTTTCAGTGCATCAGGTCACTTATAAGTAACCTATATATCTAACCTTCAGACACTGAAGGCTAGGTGCATAGTACCTGTGTGTGAGGGCACCCCTGCACTAACAGAGGAGCCCCCACATCATCCAGGCCCATTTCCCCTGACTTCGTGAGTGCTGGGACACCATTATAATTGTGCACTACATATAGGTCAACACACATATGTAGTTTCACAATGGTAACTCTGAATATGGCCATGTAAGGTGTTTTAGATTGAGAAATTGTACCCCCAATCTGATTCTGGTATTGGGGGTGCAATTCCATGCATCCTGGGGGCTCCCCCATGGACCCCCAGTACTGCCAAACCAGCTCTCTGAGGTCTCCACTGCAGCCCCAGCTGCTGCTGCCTCACAGACGGGGTTCTGCCCTCCTGGGACTTGGGAAGCTCAATCCCAGGAAGGCAGAACAATGCATTTCCTTCAGGAGAGGGGTGTTACACCCTCTCCTATTGGAAATAGGTGTTACAGGCATGGGAGGGATATTTTCCCAGAGCCTCCGGAAAAGCTTTGAAGGGCACAAACTCTGCCCTCCTTGCATAATCGAGTCTACACCGGTTTAGGGACCCCCGGTCCCTGCTCTGGTGCAAAACTGTACAAAGGAAAGGGGAGTGACCACTCCCCTGTCCATCACCACCCCAGGGGTGGTGCCCAGAGCTCCTCCAGAGTGTCTCAGGGTTCTGCCATCTTGTTTTCAGGATGGTCCGGGAACTCTGAGAGTCTCTGAGTGGCCAGTGCTAGCAGGACCCCTATTGATAGATGCTTACCTGGTTAGGTGACCAATCCCCCTCTCAGGGCTATTTAGGATCTCTCCTCTGGGTGTTTCCTCAGATTCGGATTGCAAGACTCCAGCAGGGATCCTCTGCATCATTTACTTCATCTTCTACCGTCGGATCTACAGCAGAACTGATCCAGGAAACTCTACAACTGCAACAAAGTATCCAAGAAGGCTACTGAAACTCTGTAACTTCAGCTCCTGCCAGCAACTGCAACAGTTTCCATGTTGTACACACTCCGAGGACTGTCTGTCTTCATTGTGCACCAGAGGAACCAAAGGAATATCCCGTGGAGTGACTGTAGGAGGCTGGACTGGCTTGTATTGAGTACCAAGGGGTACTTGCACCTTGCACCAGGCCCAGTTATCCCTTATTAGTGTATAGGGTGTCTAGCAGCTTAGGCTGATAGATAATGGTAGCTTAGCAGAGCAGCTTAGGCTGAACTAGGAGACGTGTGAAGCTACTACAGTACCACTTAGTGTCATATGCACAATATCATAAGAAAACACAATACACAGTTATACTAAAAATAAAGGTACTTTATTTTTATGACAATATGCCAAAGTATCTTAGAGTGTACCCTCAGTGAGAGGATAGCAAATATACACAAGATATATATACACAATAGCAAAAATATGCAGTATAGTCTTAGAAAACAGTGCAATGTATAGTTACAATAGGATGCAATGGGGAAACATAGGGATAGGGGCAACACAAACCATATACTCCAAAAGGGGAATGCGAACCACGAATGGACCCCAAACCTATGTGACCTTGTAGAGGGTCGCTGGGACTATTAGAAAATAGTGAGAGTTAGAAAAATAACCCTCCCCAAGACCCTGAAAAGTGAGTGCAAAGTGCACTAAAGTTCCCCTAAGGACAAAGAAGTCGTGTTAGAGGAATAATGCAGGAAAGACACAAACCAACAATACAACAGCTGTGGATTTCCAATCTAGGGTATCTGTGGAACAAGGGGACCAAGTCCAAAAGTCACAAGCAAGTCAGAGATGGGCAGATGCCCAGGAAATGCCAGCTGCGGGTGCAAAGAAGCTTCTACTGGACAGAAGAAGCTGCGGTTTCTGCAGGAACGAAAAGGGCTAGAGACTTCCCCTTTGGTGGACGGATCCCTCTCGCCGTGGAGAGTCGTGCAGAAGTGTTTTCCCGCCGAAAGAACGCCAACAAGCCTTGCTAGCTGCAAATCGTGCGGTTAGCGTTTTTGGACGCTGCTGTGGCCCAGGAGGGACCAGGAGGTCGCAAATTGGACCAGGAGAGAGAGGGGACGTCGAGCAAGACAAGGAGCCCTCTCAGCAGCAGGTAGCACCCGGAGAAGTGCCAGAAACAGGCACTACGAGGATGCGTGAAACGGTGCTCACCCGAAGTCGCACAAAGAAGTCCCACGTCGCCGGAGAACAACTTAGGAGGTCGTGCAATGCAGGTTAGAGTGCCGTGGACCCAGGCTGGACTGTGCACAAAGGATTTCCGCCGGAAGTGCACGGAGGCCGGAGTAGCTGCAAAAGTCGCGGTTCCCAGCAATGCAGTCTAGCGAGGTGAGGCAAGGACTTACCTCCACCAAACTTGGACTGAAGAGTCACTGGACTGTGGGGGCCACTTGGACAGAGTTGCTGGATTCGAGGGACCTCGCTCGTCGTGCTGAGAGGAGACCCAAGGGACCGGTAATGCAGCTTTTTGGTGCATGCGGTTGCAGGGGGAAGATTCCGTCGACCCACAGGAGATTTCTTCGGAGCTTCTGGTGCAGAGAGGAGGCAGACTACCCCCACAGCATGCACAAACGGGAAAACAGTCGAGAAGGCGGCAGGATCAGCGTTACAGAGTTGCAGTAGTCGTCTTTGCTACTTTGTTGCAGTGTTGCAGGCTTCCAGCGCGGTCAGCAGTCGATTCCTTGGCAGAAGGTGAAAAGAGAGATGCAGAGGAACTCGGCTGAGCTCTTGCATTCGTTATCTAAAGTTTCCCCAGAGACAGAGACCCTAAATAGCCAGAAAAGAGGGTTTGGCTACCTAGGAGAGAGGATAGGCTAGCAACACCTGAAGGAGCCTATCACAAGGAGTCTCTGACGTCACCTGGTGGCACTGGCCACTCCGAGCAGTCCAGTGTGCCAGCAGCACCTCTGTTTCCAAGATGGCAGAGGTCTGGAGCACACTGGAGGAGCTCTGGACACCTCCCAGGGGAGGTGCAAGTCAGGGGAGTGGTCACTCCCCTTTCCTTTGTCCAGTTTCGCGCCAGAGCAGGGCTAAGGGGTCCCCTGAACCGGTGTAGACTGGCTTATGCAGAATTGGGCACATCTGTGCCCAAGAAAGCATTTCCAGAGGCTGGGGGAGGCTACTCCTCCCCTGCCTTCCCACCATTTTCCAAAGGGAGAGGGTGTCACACCCTCTCTCAGAGGAAGTTCTTTGTTCTGCCATCCTGGGCCAGGCCTGGCTGGACCCCAGGAGGGCAGATGCCTGTCTGAGTGGTTGGCAGCAGCAGCAGCTGCAGTGAAACCCCAGGAAGGGCAGTTTGGCAGTACCAGGGTCTGTGCTACAGACCACTGGGATCATGGGATTGTGCCAACTATGCCAGGATGGCATAGAGGGGGCAATTCCATGATCATAGACATGTTACATGGCCATATTCGGAGTTACCATTGTGAAGCTACATATAGGTAGTGTCCTATATGTAGTGCACGCGTGTAATGGTGTCCCCGCACTCACAAAGTTCAGGGAATTGGCTCTGAACAATGTGGGGGCACCTTGGCTAGTGCCAGGGTGCCCTCACACTAAGTAACTTTGCACCTAACCTTTACCAGGTAAAGGTTAGACATATAGGTGACTTATAAGTTACTTAAGTGCAGTGTAAAATGGCTGTGAAATAACGTGGACGTTATTTCACTCAGGCTGCAGTGGCAGGCCTGTGTAAGAATTGTCAGAGCTCCCTATGGGTGGCAAAAGAAATGCTGCAGCCCATAGGGATCTCCTGGAACCCCAATACCCTGGGTACCTCAGTACCATATACTAGGGAATTATAAGGGTGTTCCAGTAAGCCAATGTAAATTGGTAAAAAATGGTCACTAGCCTGTTAGTGACAATTTGGAAAGAAATGAGAGAGCATAACCACTAAGGTTCTGATTAGCAGAGCCTCAGTGAGACAGTTAGTCACTACACAGGTAACACATTCAGGCACACTTATGAGCACTGGGGCCCTGGGTTACCAGGGTCCCAGTGACACATACAACTAAAACAACATATATACAGTGAAAGATGGGGGTAACATGCCAGGCAAGATGGTACTTTCCTACAGTGACTGAGTCACTTCCCTGCTTCAGCAGGCACCTCTCTGCAGCGACGGCCGGTACTCTGGGTCCCCTCTCCCAACGAAGAACGTGGATCCTGGAACACAGGTGATGGACTAAAGTGACCCTGACTGTCCAAAGGTCCTGCTGTCCAAATTTGGTGGAGTTAAGAGCTTGCCTTCCTGTGCCAGACAGTACCCCTGTGCAGCGAGTGTTTTGCAGCTCCTAGGGCTTCTGTGTGCTTTTTCAAGAATTCCATTGTGCACAGCCTAGCCCACGTCCCCAGCACTCTATCCTGCATTGCTCAGCTCCCTGAGTTATTCTCCGGCAGCATGGAATCCCTTTGTGTAGTTCTGCAACGACCACCATTTGCAACTCCTTTGTCCCCATGCTGTGGGACTCCTATGCATGCTGCCTGGTCTTCTGAGGGCTCTCTGAGTTGCTTAGAGCCCCCTCTGACTCCCCCTCCTACGTAGAGTAGACCTGGACCTTCCTGGGCCCCAGGCAGCGCAATTTTGTTTTTGAAATGTGAGTTTTGCATTTACCAAGGCTTGTTGGTGGAATCCCATGACGCAAACCAGACTGCATTCATCTATCTGGCGTGGGACATCTTCTGCACCAACCAGGAACCCACATCTATCTTCTTTGGTGCAATACTGACAGTGTCTTCTCACCGGTGGTTCTTTTTTTGCACCTTCATCCGGGTTAGCAGGGGCTCCTGTTCTCTCTAGACTCTTCAGTGCTTCTTTGACTTGGTCCCCTTCTTCCACAGGTCTTCAGGTCCAGGAATCCATTGTTGGTGTCTTGCAGTCTCTTCTGGTTCTTGCATTATCTTCCATCACGACTTCTAGTGTGTTTTAGGAAACTTGCTGTGTTTTACTCCTGCTTTCCTGGGCTCTGGATGGGGTATTTTACTTACCTTTGGTGATTTCTTACACTCCCAGCGCCCCTCTACACACTACACTTGCCTAGGTGGGAAACTGACTTTCACATTCCACTATTTTAGTATATGGTTTGTGTTCCCCCTAGGCCCATTGCAACCTATTGTGATTTTCACTATTTGCACAATTTTCTGACTGTTTAGTTACCTCATTTTGGTTACTAGTGTATTTTTTGTGTGTAATACCTACCTCCAAAGAGAGTATAGCTTCTAAGATATATTTGGCATTGTGTCACTAAAATAAAGTACCTTTATTTCTGGGAACACTCAGTATTGTCTTTCTTGTGGGTAAGTACTGTGTGACTACAGTGGTATTGCATGAGCTTCACATGTCTCCTAGATAAGCCTTGGCTGCTCAGCTACAGCTACCCCTAGAGAGCCTGGCTTCTAGACACTGCCTACATTTCACTAATAAGTGATAACTGGACCTGGTATAAGCTGTAAGCACCATAGGTGCCCACTACAAACCAAGCCAGCCTCCTACAAGGATCGTATGTCAGTGAAGAGGATCTTACATACTCATGGAGTGTATTGGCAGCAAAGCAGGTCTTACATACTCAAGGACCGTATGGCCTGGAAGCGTGTATTATGCACTCAAGGACTCTGTGGCAGCGAATCAGGTCTTACATACTGAAGGATTGTATGTCAGTGAAGCGGGTCTTATGTACTGAAGGACCGTAGGTCAGGGACGCAAGTCTTACATACTCTGGGATCGTATGGCAGGTAAGCGAGCCTTCAATACTCGAGGACCGCGTGACAGTGAAGCAGGTCTAACGTAATCAAGGACTGTGTAGAGAAAAGTGAGTCTTATGTACTACTCAAGGACTGCGTGGACCTGAAGAGGGTCTTAAATACTCAAGGGCCGCATGGCAGTGAAACAGGTCTTACGTACTCAAGGCCTCTGTGGCAGTAGAGGGGGTTTTACATACTTGAGGATCTTACGGCTGTGAAGCGTGACTTAAGTACTGAAGGAAGGTGTGTCAGTGAAGCGGGTCTTACATAGTCAAGGATAATATGGCAGTGAAGCAGGTCTTACGTACTCAAGGATCATATGTCAGTGGAGAGGGTCTTACATACTCAAGGAGTGTATGACAGTAAAGCAGATCTTACATACTCAAGGACCATATGGTAGTGAAGTGGGTCTTACATACTCAAAGAACGTATGGCAATGAAGAAGGTTTTCATACTCAACAGCCGTGTGGCAGTAAAGTGGGTCTTACGTACTCTGGGACCGTGTGGCAGTGAAGCGGGTCTTACGTACTCAAGGACCATGTGGCGGTGAAGCGGGTCTTACGTACTCAAGGACCGTGTGGTGGTGAAGTGGGTCTTACGCACTCAAGGACCGTGTGGTGGTGAAGTGGGTCTTACGCACTCAAGGACCATGTGGCGGTGAAGTGGGTCTTACGTACTCAGGGACTGTGTGGTGGTGAAGCGGGTCTTACGTACTCAGGGACCGTGTGGCAGTGAAGTGGGTCTTACGTACTCAGGGACCGTGTGGCAGTGAAGTGGGTCTTACGCACTCAAGGACCGTGTGGCTGTGAAGCGGGTCTTACGTACTCAGGGACCGTGTGGCAGTGAAGTGGGTCTTACGTACTCAGGGACCGTGTGGCAGTGAAGTGGGTCTTACGCACTCAAGGACCGTGTGGCTGTGAAGCGGGTCTTACGTACTCAGGGACCGTGTGGCAGTGAAGTGGGTCTTACGCACTCCGGGACCGTGTGTCTGTAAAGAAGGTCCCTGCTGCCTCGCTGGCCCAGGGCCAAAGGCAATTATTGTCCCAGGAAAATGGGATTACAGGGAACATGAGTTTGCATCCTCAGTGGGCCTGAAAGGATGGAATTGGCTGCCTGGCGTCTGCTGAACGTCCTGCAGCAAGATTGTGAGCTGGAAAAGCTTGTGTGCAGATCAACTACTCATACCATAAGGTCCTCACCAATGCCCCCTTCTTCGTCGCCAAGATATGTCCCAAAAAATGTGAATGGTTCCAAGAGCACCAGAGGGTCCAGGGAAATCAAAGTCTACCAGCACTTCTCCCAGAACTCACTGGGGCTCTAAAAGAAGCAGAGCTTTCGAGGTTCAGGCATCCTGGACATGGGGTTCACTCCTCGTAGTCAAACACAGCAAAGCTCCTCTTCAGAAGCAGACTTGCAACCTCGAAGCGCTTCCTCCTCAGGCTCGAAGCCATCTGACGTCACTGCGAAGTGAAATGAGACAGTTTGATGAACAACACAGGTGGAATCCATCACAGGGCCATTATTTCTCAGTTGAATTCAATTAATGACTTCAACCAATGGGAAACTTAGAAAAGAGCAGAAGTGTTCAAAATAGTGTATTTTTTTATTACCAACATGTACAAGTGCACACTTTGCATAAATACGTTTTTCGAGATAGGGGAAGGAAACTAGTAGGAGTAAAATAGATCTATCAGTGAGACGTTTTCTGCAGGAATGAGTCTCTGAAATGCAAAAAAAACTGCATAATGCAAAATGCCAAGAACGTTCATGAACCTTTTGTAAAGTGAAGTTTTGGAATCGTAATTTTACTGCAGTAATTAAGATTTTTCCCAGGCCTAGTAATGAGCTCCTTGGTCTGGTTTCCTTCTTATCGGTTCATTCCCCTTTTCTTCTCAAAGCTCAAGAATCCCTTTAACTATTAAAAACAGCCAATCCCATTCCTTACATTAGGACTAGAACCCTGAACTGTAAACAGCAACTAAGCATGACGTGCGATCTGCCCCAGTAGCTGGAGATTGTGAAAAGCAGCTCTCCTGTTCTGTTATTGGTGTTTTTATAGCTCACTAGCCGTCACTGGGATGGCTTCATAGCACTGTGAGATGTCTGGAGTATCTCAGCCAGCATTTCCAGATTTTCCATCCCAGACCAGAGCCCCAGTCGTCCTGTGATGTGAAGTACCGGGCTTGTGTCCTGCGGCATCATGACCTGGTTGGATGAATCGCGGGTGTGTGATTTGGTATTGGAGAGGTCTGCAAGAGGGCACTTACCAGCTGTTAATGCATTTCTTACTACAATTGCAAAACATTGTTTTGCAGCTGGCTGTGTGGTATCTTTTAGCAGTGTTGGTGTGTGGCATGCAGTGCTTAATTTGAGCTGGTGGGGTGTGGGGCTTGGCACCGGCACTTAATTGTCAGCACCGGCTCTAGTGACAGACCACCACATGGTGGCGCTGTCTGTCTGATTTTGACATGAGCACAACTGTATTTAAAAGTCAGCATACATTAAAAAGGATAGTACCTGAAGCTCACAGCGTTGTTATAGCTTTGGGTGGCCTTGAATTGTCGGAGTTGTCACACTTGTCGGAGGGCAGTGGTTAGTAGTCTTGTTAGTGCTTCATTGGATGAGCTTGGCAGGGGCAGTGGGTGGTGCCAGGCTGCAGTGGCCTGTGGAGAGGGGCCTTGGCACTTACTGTTATACAAATTAAGCACTGGTGGCATGGTCTGTCATCTGTCCGGTTGTGCTTTTGTGTGGTGTATGTACCAAGTGTTGTTGGGAACCAACTACTGGACACATTAACTCAAAAAAATGTGGAAAGTTGCAGTTTCTATAAAGTCAGAAGAAACTAAAATATTTCTCCTTTTTAATGCCTGCCTCAAAGAGGCGATGTTATTTTTCGGCACTTTGTGTCAAAATCCTTGGGTGGGAATGGCCATATATCACATTTGGGACACTCCCTTGGCGCAAAGTGCTGCAAAATAGCAGAAAGCACTACTTGTGTTACTTCTAGCGCAGATTTACAGCACAAAAATGTTTTGTGCTGGAAAGTAAGCAGTTTGTCAGACGCTGTGCTGGTTTGCGTCACTTTGTGTGACTTTGGACCACCGCAGTCTATATAAATCTGCCTCTTATATGTTAGTTTTATAGAGCACATGTGACAGGCTATGTCCAGTGTGGGCTATTGGATCAGTATGTGTGTCATTTCAAGATGGACCCTGCCTGGGTTTAGCCTTTCTAATTGTAGTGATGTGTGTTTTGACCACTGACTTCGTGTTGCACCACTTTGCGGATAGCTTAGCTGTCCACAGTCACAATAGTGGTCACCAGCTACAGACTCCATTTTGTATTATGTTTAGACTTAGCTTCACTGCCACGTTAAAAAGCTGCAAGTGATTTTCCACATTGTACAATGTGCATTCTGTCTTGTTTTCGTACTTTTACCCACCAAGGGCTTTGGCTGATAAGAATGTACTCAGACGGCCTTGTTTTGGGTTGGCACCTTGAGATTGTGGCCACATACCAACGTGTTATTTTCAAAGCTAGCCGAAAGCAATCAGCATGTTTTTTAAGAAATAAACTTCTGCAGGGAGATGGAAGTCTGGAATTTTCCTCTCTTGTTTGTTTAAAGTATAAGAGGCCGAGAACAGATGGACCGGGGACAGAGCAGATCTCAGGGGCAATCAGGGCGCTGGAGTGTCATCCTTCCCGTGAGGATAATTGATCTCTCTCTCTCTTCTCGATCGATTCTGGGATCTGGCGATTTGATGCTGATAGAAGAGAGGTGGAGGAGTTTTGCCCTTGCCTCATGGTGATGCATACTTTTTAATTAATTATTTGCATTGCATTATAATATAGATACATATATTTGCTGTGTATATTGCAGTGGAGAATCATTTGTGTATGTTTTCATTTCATTGCTGTGACCGTTTTTAAACGTGTGCTTTCAACGTGCTAATCTCCTTTAGGAACCTTGCGTAGTGAAATAATAATTGTCTTCTTTGGACTAAGAAGCGCTGTTAGACCTGACAGCCTTAGGGTAGTCACCCCTAACTTTTTGCCTGCCTCCCTCCATTTTTTTGGACACTGTTTTTGCTGGTTTATAGACTCTGCGCACTTTACCACTGCTAACCAGTGCTAAAGTGCATATGCTCTCTCCCTTAAAACATGGTAACCTGGAATCATACCTGATTGGACTATTAATTTACTTATAAGTCCCTAGTAAGGTGCACTTTATGTGCATAGGGCTGGTAAATTAAATGCTACTAGTGGGCCTGCAGCACTGGTTGTGCCACCCACTTAAGTAGCCCCTTTTTCCTTGTCTCAGGCCTGCCATTGCAAGGCCTGTCTGTGCAGTTTCACTGCCACCTCGACTTGGCATTTAAAAGTACTTGCCAAGCCTAGAACTCCCCTTTCTCTACATATAAGTCACCCTTAAGGTGTGCCCTAGGTAACCCCTAGGGCAGGGTGCTGTGTAGGTAAAAGGCAGGACATGTACCTGTGTAGTTATATGTCCTGGTAGTGTAAAACTCCTAAATTCGTTTTCACACTACTGAGAGGCCTGCTCCCTTCATAGGCTAACATTAGGGCTGCCCTCATACACTGTTGAAGTGGCAGCTGCTGATCTGAAAGGAGCAGGGAGGTCATATTTAGTATGGCCAGAATGGTAATACAAAGTCCTACTGACTGGTGAAGTCGGATTTAATATTACTATTCTAGAAATGCCACTTTTAGAAAGTGAGCATTTCTTTGCACTTAAATCCTTCTGTGCCTTACAATCCACGTCTGGCTGGGCTTGGTTGACAGCTCCTTGTGCATTCACTCAGACACACCCCAAACACAGGGTACTCAGCCTCACTTGCATACATCTGCATTTTGAATGGGTCTTCCTGGGCTGGGAGGGTGGAGGGTCTGCTCTCACACAAAGGACTGCCACACCCCCTACTGGGACCCTGGCAGACAGGAGTAAACTGAAAGGGGACCTGGTGCACTTCTTAGCCACTCTTTGAAGTCTCGCCCACTTCAAAGGCACATTTGGGTATAAAACAGGGCCTCTGCCCTACCTCATCAGACACTTGCTGGAGAAGAAACCTGAACCAGAAACCACATCCTGCCAAGAAGAACTGCCTGGCTGCTCAAAGGACTCACCTGTCTGCTTTCTACAAAGGACTGCTGCCTTGCTGTTGCCCTGCTGTCTTGCTGAACTCTTGTCTGGCTGTGAAAGTGCTCTCCAAGGGCTTGGATAGAGCTTGCCTCCTGTTCCTTGAAGTCTCAGGACCAAAAAGACTTCTTCCTTTCACTTGGACGCTCCGTGCGCCGAAAATTTCGACGCACAGCTTGTTTCGCGGCGAGAAAAACGCCGCACACCGACGCTGATCGACGCGACGCCCTTGGGACGATCGAGACTTCGACGCACAACCTCGCAAGGACAAAGCCGCCCGACTTTCCAGGAGAAATCGACGCGACGCCTACCGTGAGCGCGAAACTTTGACGCACGGCCTCGCAAGGACAACGCCGCCCGACTTCCAAGGAGAAATCGACGCGACGCCTGCCGTGAGACCAAAATTTCGACGCACGGCCTCGCAAGGACAACGCCGCCCGACTTCCAAGGAGAAATCGACGCAACGCCTACCGTGAGATCGAAACTTCGACGCGCAGCCCCGCAGAACGACGCGCAGCCGGAAAACAAGCAGGAGAATCCACGCACAGACCCGGGACATCTGGTAATCCCCGCGACCCACAAAAAGAGACTGTCTGCGCGCCGGAAAACGACGCCCGACTTCCCCGCGTGGAAAAGAACGACGCAAGTCTGTGTGTGCTGAGGAGAAATCGACGCACACACCCCTTTTTCCGCGCATCTCTTCTCCTGTGGCCCTCTGAGGAGATTTCCCACCAGAAACCAGGTACTCTGTGCTTGAAAGACACTTTATTGCTTTTTAAAGACTTAAGACACTTTATATCACTTCCCTGTGATATTTCTACAATTTTCCATTGCAACTTTATTCTTTTTGACCTACAATTATCCTGATAAATATTATATATTTTTCTAAACACTGTGTGGTGTATTTTTGTGGTGCTATATGGTGGTATTGTATGATTTATTGCACAAATACTTTACACATTGCCTTCTAAGTTAAGCCTGACTGCTCGTGCCAAGCTACCAGAGGGTGGGCACAGGATAATCTTGGATAGTGTGTGACTTACCCTGACTAGAGTGAGGGCTTTTGCTTGGACAGAGGGTAACCTGACTGCCAACCAAAAACCCCATTTCTAACATTGGTGATCAGCGGTGAGGATAGGACTTGTATTTGTGCAGTGACATACAGTAGCTAAGTATTTCACTACCTACCCACAGTTGAAGGTCAACTTGGTTTTTTCTCTTTTTGAAAATCCGTTTTTTTTCCTGACAATTTTCAAAAACTAAATCCTCACTCAACATGTCTCTGACTGGGTCTCAGACAGGGGACTTTGACCTAGTCCAGTTGGATACATACACGGTCAAACAACTAAGAGGATTCTGCAGGGCATTAAGGGTACCCACCCAAGGGGCCTCCAGAAAGGAGGACTTTCAAGTGGCGCTGAGGGCCTGGGCAGAAGCCCATTTAGAGGATGATGAGGAAGAGGAGCCAGAAAATGGCCCCTCAGAAGGATTTTCACTATCTATGGATGGTGTTACCACTGCAATTGTGCACCCTTCCAGACCAGGGAGCAGTGTCTCCATGCAAAGCCTGACCGCAGAGGAAAGGAGAGAGGAAAGGGAGTTCCAATTGCAAATGGCAAAACTGAAAATTGAGGCGCAACAGGAGGAAAGGGGGGCAGAAAGAGAAGCCAAACAAGCTGAGGCTGAAAGAGCAGCCAAACAGATTGAAGCTGAAAGGACAGCCAAACAGATTCAAGCAGAAGCTGAAAGGGCAGCCAAACAAGCAGAAGCTGAAAGAGCAGCCAAACAAGTGGAAGCTGAAAGAGCTTTGGCTGAAAAGAAACTATTGTTGGCTCATGAACTGAGTCTCAAGGAGCTGGAGATCAAGGCAAGACAGTCTGAATCCAGCAATAATGGTGGCAGCATACAGACAGGACCTGCTGGAGAAAAGAAGGTTCGTATACCCAAAAATGTGGTGCCCAGTTTTGTGGTGGGAGATGACATAGATAAATGGTTAGCTGCTTATGAAGTTGCACTAAGGGCTCATGAGGTTCCTGAAGGGCAATGGGGGGTAGCTATGTGGGGTTATGTGCCGCCATTGGGGAGGGACACACTTCTCACATTGGATCCACCGGATCAAAACACCTACCCACTCCAGAAAGCCACTTTACTTGCCAAGTTTGGGCTGACCCCTGAGGGATACCGTCAGAGGTTCAGGGACAGCACCAAACAAACCACACAAACATGGGTAGATTTCTTTGATTTCTCTAGTAAGGCACTGAATGGATGGGTGCGGGGCAACAAAGTAGCAGATTATAAAGGTTTATATGACTTGATCCTGAGAGAACATATGCTTAATGTTACTTATACAGATTTGCGCCAGCACCTAGTGGATAGTAAGCTGACTGATCCCAGGAAGCTTGCTGAGGAGGCGGACCTCTGGGTTAGCACCAGAGTGTCCAAAAAGGTACCTGGGGGGGACTCCCACAAAGGTGGTCAGGGTTCCCAACAGAAGAAAGAGGGGGGAGATAAACTTACAGATAAGGAACTCTCTAAAGGCCCCCAAAAGAATTCCCAGGGAGGGGGTGGCAACCCTTCCTTTTCCAGATTTGGGAAAAAGCCAGGGACATTTGACAAGTCAGGAAAATCTAGCCCCAAATGCATGAAGTGTTACCAATATGGTCACTACAAAGGCGATCCACAGTGCCCCAAGAGGGCACCGTCCACTACCGGACAGGCACCTGGGTTGACTAGTGTAGCACTCGGGGGGGAGATGGACCCAACTAGCTTTGGGGAGCAGGTAGAGATTTCCGTAGTGTCCCTGGGAGAAGGAGAAATGGTGCCCAAGGCCCACATGCCCAGAAATACTTCCAAGTACCGGCAGTGGGTCACCATTGATGGGCAGAGGGTGGAGGCTCTGCGTGACACAGGAGCCAGTATGACTACTATCAAGAGTCAGCTGGTGTCAGCAGAGCAGATAATACCTAATACATTCCACCAGGTCAGAGTAGCTGACAATCGCGAGAGTCATCTACCGGTGGCTCTGGTTCCCTTTGAGTGGGGGGGGGTCTCTGGTACTCTGAAAGTAGCTGTGAGTCCTGCCATGCCTGTAGATTGTCTGTTAGGCAATGACCTTGAGCACACTGCTTGGAAAGAAGTGGAGCTCAGGTCTCACCTGGAGATGTTAGGGTTACCTGAGTGGGTCTGCATGACCACACGGTCCATGGCTGACCGAGAGGGAAGTCAAGGGCATCTGGAGCCTGGAACGATGGCCCAGAGAGCTGCCAGGAGGAGGGACCAGGGGTGCGGGAAACCGGCCCCAGCTGTTCCCACAGTGGCTGACGGGGCTCCTGAGGAGGAGGCTTCCGAGCCAACTGGGGAAGACATTGCCGCCCTAGGTGACTTACCTGAGCTTGCTGGCTGGCAAGTTGAGGGTGGACCCACCAGGGAGGAATTCTGCAAGGCGCAGAAAGAATGTCCCACTCTAGAAGGTTTGAGGAAACAAGCCTCAAACCAGGCAGCCGGCGACGCCTTTGGCGATCACCACCTATATTGGGAGAATGATCTCCTCTACAGTGAGCCTAAGGTTCCGGGCTTTGGGGCAGCACGTGTGCTGGTGGTCCCCCAATGTTACCGAACCTTCCTACTGGGTCTGGCTCACGACATTCCCCTGGCAGGACATTTGGGGCAGGGCAAGACCTTTAACAGGCTTGTCACCCACTTTTATTGGCCCAAAATGAGGACACACTCAGACAAGTTCTGCAGATCCTGTCCTACCTGCCAGGCCAGTGGTAAAGCAGGAAAAAGGGTTAAAACCCCCCTGATTCCACTTCCTGTCGTTGGCACCCCCTTTGAAAGGGTGGGCATCGACATTGTTGGTCCCTTGGACCCCAAAACTGCCTTAGGCAACAGGTTCATCCTGGTTTTGGTGGACCATGCCACCCGTTACCCAGAGGCAATCCCTCTAAGGACAGTAACTGCACCGGTGGTGGCCAGAACCCTGATGGGGATATTTACCCGTGTGGGATTCCCCAAGGAAATAGTGTCTGACAGAGGCACTAACTTCATGTCTGCATACATGAAGTCTCTGTGGGATGCGTGTGGTGTAACTTACAAGTTCACCACACCCTATCACCCCCAGACGAATGGTCTTGTGGAGAGATTCAACAAGACCCTGAAAGGCATGTTTGGTGGCCTCCCTGAGGCCATGAGGCGTAAGTGGGACGTCCTCTTACCATGCCTTCTCTTTGCTTATAGAGAGGTCCCCCAGAGAGGGGTAGGGTTCAGTCCCTTTGAACTTCTCTATGGGTACCCTGTCAGGGGACCCTTAAGCATTGTCCAGGAGGGATTGGAGAAAGCTCCAAAGACACCCCCTCAGGATGTGGTCAGCTATATGTTGGCCCTCCGCAACCAGATGACCCGCTTCTGGAAAGAAGCCCAAGATAACCTTGAGGCCAGTCAAGAGGTGATGAAACAATGGTATGACCAGAAGGCCACCCTGGTAGAGTTTCAACCTGGAGACAAAGTGTGGGTAATGGAGCCAGTAGAGCCCAGAGCTCTCCAGGACCGCTGGTCTGGCCCATTTGAAATAAAGGAGCGGAAAGGGGAGGCCACTTACCTAGTGGACCTCAAAACCCCTAGGAATCCCCTAAGGGTGCTCCATGTGAACCGACTAAAAGCTCATTTTGAGAGGTCGGAGATCAACATGCTTCTGGTCACAGATGAAGGAACGGAAGAGGAGAGTGAACCTCTCCCCGACCTCCTCTCTGCCCAAGAAGGTGATGGGTCAGTAAGCGGGGTCATTCTGTCTGACTCCCTGACTCTAAATCAGAAAGGAGACTGTTATGAGCTGTTGGAGCAGTTCTCCCCCCTGTTCTCCCTTACTCCTGGGCTGACCCACCTCTGTGTTCATGATATTGACACAGGTGACAGTCTCCCTGTGAAAAACAAAATTTACAGGTTGTCGGATAAGGTGAAGGCCAGCATCAAGGAGGAGGTCTCCAAGATGTTGACTCTAGCGGTCATTGAGAAATCCAGTAGTCCCTGGGCCAGCCCAGTGGTATTGGTCCCTAAGGCTACTGCCCCAGGTGCGAAGCCAGAACTCCGGTTCTGTGTGGACTACCGGGGTCTCAACTCAGTCACCCGGACTGATGCTCACCCCATCCCCCGAGCTGATGAGCTCGTGGACAGGCTAGGCGCTGCCAAGTTCCTGAGTACGTTTGATCTTACTTCAGGGTACTGGCAGATCGGCCTAACTGAGGGGGCCAAGGAAAGATCCGCATTTTCAACCCCGGATGGCCATTACCAGTTCCGGGTGTTGCCGTTTGGGTTGAAAAATGCCCCCGCTACCTTCCAACGGTTGGTTAACGGGGTCCTAGCTGGCAAGGATGCCTTCTGTGCAGCCTACCTGGATGACATAGCTGTCTACAGTTCCAGCTGGGAGGAACACCTGCTTCACCTCAAGGAGGTGCTTCAGGCCCTGCAACAGGCAGGCCTGACCATCAAGGCCAGTAAGTGCCAGATTGGGCAGGGTTCCGTGGTGTACTTAGGACACCTAGTGGGTGGTGGCAAGGTGCAGCCACTCCAGGCCAAGATTGAAACTATCAAGGCCTGGCAACCACCCCGAACACAGACGGAGGTGAGAGCCTTTCTAGGCCTCACGGGATACTACCGCCAATTTGTCAAGGGCTATGGTACCATTGTAACACCCTTGACAGAACTCCCTTCCAAGAAGCAACCTAGGTTGGTGAATTGGACAGAGGCTTGTCAGAAAGCCTTTGACGCCCTGAAGGAAGCCATGTGCACGGCCCCCGTACTCATGGCCCCTGACTACTCCCAGGAATTTATCGTGCAGACAGACGCTTCAGAGCATGGCATAGGGGCAGTCCTAGCACAGCTGAATGAGGAGGGCAGAGATCAACCGGTAGTCTTTATTAGCAGAAGGCTATTACCACGGGAACAGAGGTGGAGTGCTATTGAACGAGAAGCTTTTGCTGTGGTCTGGGCACTAAAGAAGCTAAGACCCTACCTGTTTGGGACTCACTTCCGGGTTCAGACAGACCACAGGCCCCTCAGATGGCTCATGCAGATGAGGGGTGAGAATCCAAAACTCTTGAGGTGGTCCATTTCCCTACAGGGGATGGACTTTACGGTGGAACATCGCCCAGGGGTTGACCACGCCAATGCTGATGGTCTCTCCAGGTACTTCCGCCTTAGCGATGAGAGCTCCCAGGAGGTCGGGTAGCTCTCCCCACTTTCAGCTGGGGGGGACACATGTTAGACCTGACAGCCTTAGGGTAGTCACCCCTAACTTTTTGCCTGCCTCCCTCCATTTTTTTGGACACTGTTTTTGCTGGTTTATAGACTCTGCGCACTTTACCACTGCTAACCAGTGCTAACGTGCATATGCTCTCTCCCTTAAAACATGGTAACCTGGAATCATACCTGATTGGACTATTAATTTACATATAAGTCCCTAGTAAGGTGCACTTTATGTGCATAGGGCTGGTAAATTAAATGCTACTAGTGGGCCTGCAGCACTGGTTGTGCCACCCACTTAAGTAGCCCCTTTTTCCTTGTCTCAGGCCTGCCATTGCAAGGCCTGTCTGTGCAGTTTCACTGCCACCTCGACTTGGCATTTAAAAGTACTTGCCAAGCCTAGAACTCCCCTTTCTCTACATATGTCACCCTTAAGGTGTGCCCTAGGTAACCCCTAGGGCAGGGTGCTGTGTAGGTAAAAGGCAGGACATGTACCTGTGTAGTTATATGTCCTGGTAGTGTAAAACTCCTAAATTCGTTTTCACACTACTGAGAGGCCTGCTCCCTTCATAGGCTAACATTAGGGCTGCCCTCATACACTGTTGAAGTGGCAGCTGCTGATCTGAAAGGAGCAGGGAGGTCATATTTAGTATGGCCAGAATGGTAATACAAAGTCCTACTGACTGGTGAAGTCGGATTTAATATTACTATTCTAGAAATGCCACTTTTAGAAAGTGAGCATTTCTTTGCACTTAAATCCTTCTGTGCCTTACAATCCACGTCTGGCTGGGCTTGGTTGACAGCTCCTTGTGCATTCACTCAGACACACCCCAAACACAGGGTACTCAGCCTCACTTGCATACATCTGCATTTTGAATGGGTCTTCCTGGGCTGGGAGGGTGGAGGGTCTGCTCTCACACAAAGGACTGCCACACCCCCTACTGGGACCCTGGCAGACAGGAGTAAACTGAAAGGGGACCTGGTGCACTTCTTAGCCACTCTTTGAAGTCTCCCCCACTTCAAAGGCACATTTGGGTATAAAACAGGGCCTCTGCCCTACCTCATCAGACACTTGCTGGAGAAGAAACCTGAACCAGAAACTACATCCTGCCAAGAAGAACTGCCTGGCTGCTCAAAGGACTCACCTGTCTGCTTTCTACAAAAAACTGCTGCCTTGCTGTTGCCCTGCTGTCTTGCTGAACTCTTGTCTGGCTGTGAAAGTGCTCTCCAAGGGCTTGGATAGAGCTTGCCTCCTGTTCCTTGAAGTCTCAGGACCAAAAAGACTTCTTCCTTTCACTTGGACGCTCCGTGCGCTGAAAATTTTGACGCACAGCTTGTTTCGCGGCGAGAAAAATGCCGCACACCGACGCTGATCGACGCGACGCCCTCGGGACGATCGAGACTTCGACGCACAACCTCGCAAGGACAAAGCCGCCCGACTTTCCAGGAGAAATCGACGCGACGCCTACCGTGAGCGCGAAACTTTGACGCACGGCCTTGCAAGGACAACGCCGCCCGACTTCCAAGGAGAAATCGACGCGACGCCTGCCGTGAGACCAAAATTTCGACGCACGGCCTCGCAAGGACAACGCCGCCCGACTTCCAAGGAGAAATCGACGCGACGCCTACCGTGAGATCGAAACTTCGACGCGCAGCCCCGCAGAACGACGCGCAGCCGGAAAACAAGCAGGAGAATCCACGCACAGACCCGGGACATCTGGTAATCCCCGCGACCCACAAAAAGAGACTGTCTGCGCGCCGGAAAACGACGCCCGACTTCCCCGCGTGGAAAAGAACGACGCAAGTCTGTGTGTGCTGAGGAAAAATCGACGCACACACCCCTTTTTCCGCGCATCTCTTCTCCTGTGGCCCTCTGAGGAGATTTCCCACCAGAAACCAGGTACTCTGTGCTTGAAAGACACTTTATTGCTTTTTAAAGACTTAAGACACTTTATATCACTTCCCTGTGATATTTCTACAATTTTCCATTGCAACTTTATTATTTTTGACCTACAATTATCCTGATAAATATTATATATTTTTCTAAACACTGTGTGGTGTATTTTTGTGGTGCTATATGGTGGTATTGTATGATTTATTGCACAAATACTTTACACATTGCCTTCTAAGTTAAGCCTGACTGCTCGTGCCAAGCTACCAGAGGGTGGGCACAGGATAATCTTGGATAGTGTGTGACTTACCCTGACTAGAGTGAGGGCTTTTGCTTGGACAGAGGGTAACCTGACTGCCAACCAAAAACCCCATTTCTAACAAGCGCATTCCAGAGATTTTTGTCAGTCCATGAGCATTTCAGCTCGGTCATTAGGGAAAAGCAAAACACTAATGTACCCATGTAGCGCAAAGCGTACTTAATTGTCAAAATCTTCCACTTCTGCAACAACAAAAAATGCTTTTTATACCCGCACAACCACAGTATGCTATCGGTTGAACTTGTGAAAGTTGGGGAGGGGGGGGTGGTAACCTCTCACCCAAAATCTCGGTTTCCCTATGGTATCACTCTGCCATTATGAGACTTTGGCCAAATAAAGAGGAATTCCACCTGGAATTCAACATTTCTATGGATACCGCCGCCATTGTTCCCCATTACCAGATAATTTACCAGGCATGAATTTAATCTGCTTTTGCCTCACATGCTCGTAGCCTGGAGTATTGAGGAAGTAAATATCACGTGGCCACAATACTGTGGCGAAAATATGAAAAAACTAAAATATCAAGGCGGTAAGTGCAGAGAGGGAGGTACAGATTTACTACTTTTAACTGCACCTCTACGTACAGTGAAGATATATATCGTCATCAAGGTACAGAATGGTTGAGTGTGGTATAGAAAACCTAGACATGCCTGTCGATATTTCTGTCCGTACCCTGATGATATATATCATCATCAAGGTATCCTCAAAGTACGGAGAGGTGGGATTAGGTATAGAAAACCTATACATGCCTGTTGATATTTCTGTCCATATCCTGATATATATCATCATCAGGTTATCAACAAGGTACGTAGAGGTGGCATGTGGTATAGAAAACCTATACATGCCTGTCAATATTTCTCTCTGTACCCTGATGATATGTATTACCATCAAGGTATCATCAGGTTACGGTGAGATGGAGTGTGGTGTAGAAAACGTATACATTCCTGCCTATATTTCTGTCCGTACCCTGATGATATATATCATCAAGGTAAAATCAAGGTACGGAGAGGTGGCGTGTGGTATAGAAAATATACATGCATGTCTGTATTTCTCTGAATACCTTGATATATATATATCATCAAGGTACGGAGAGGTGGCATGTGGTATATAAAACCTATACATGCCTATTTCTGTCCATACCCTGATGATAATATATATCATCAAGGTACGGAGAACTGGAGTGTGGTATAGAAAACCTATACATGCCTGTTGATATTTCGCTACGTACCCTGATTATCTATATCATCATCAAGGTACGGAGAGGTGGCATGTGGTGTATAAAACCTATACATGCCTATTTCTGTCCCTACCCTGATTATCTATATCATCATCAAGGTACGGAGAGGTGGCGTGTGGTATAGAAAACCTATACATGCCAGTCGATATTTCTGTCCATACCCTGATGATATTTATCATCACCGAGGTATCGTCAAAGTACGTGGAGGTGGAGTGTGTATAGTAAACCTATACATGCCTGTCGATGTTTCTCTCAGTACTCTGATGATACATTTCATCATCAAGGTATCATAAAGGCACGTAGAGGTGGAGTATGGTATATAAAACCTAGACATGCCTGTCAATATTTCTGTCCGTATCCTGATGATATATATCATCATCAAGTTATCAACACGGTACGTAGAGGTGGCATGTGGTATAGAAAACTTAGACATGCCTGTCGATATTTCCGTCCATACCCTGATGATATATGTCATCATCAAGGTACAGAGAGGTGGTGAGTGGTATAGAAAACCTTTACATGCCTGTTGATATTTCTCTACGTACCATGATTATCTATATCATCATCAAGGTACGGAGAGGTGGCGTGTGGTATAGAAAACCTATACATGCCTATCAATATTTCTCTACATACCCTGATGATCTTTATCATCACCGAGGTATCATCAAAGCACGTGGAGGTGGAGTGTGTATAGCAAACCTACATATGCCTGTCGATGTTTCTCTCAGTACTCTGATGATACATTTCATCATCAAGGTATCATAAAGGCACATAGAGGTGGAGTATGGTATATAAAACCAATACATGCCTGTTAATATTTCTCTACGTACCTTGATGAAATATATCATTATCAAGGTTCATAGAGGCAGAACTAGGTATAGAAAACCTATACATGCCTGTTGATATTTCTCTACGTGCCCTGATGATAGATAGTGGGGTATAGAAAACCTATACATGCCTGTCGATATTTCTCTACGTACCCTGATGATGTATAGTGGGGTATAGAAAACCTATACATGCCTGTCGATATTTCTGTCCGTACCCTGTTGATATATATCATCATCATCAAGGGGTCATCAAGCTATGTATAAGTGGAGTGTGGTATAGAAAACCTATACATGCCTGTCCATATTTCTGTCCGTACCCTGATGATATTTATATCATCATCAAGGTACGGAGATGTGGCGGACTTTACGACGAAACAACGACTTCAAAAACAACTACTGCCTTAACAACGAGGTCGGAACACCGACCTCGTTGCTACTACTAATGATTTTACCACGAATGCCTTAACGATATTTCGTTGTAAAGGCATTCCTGATAAAATCATTAGCAATAGGCACCATTCACCCTACATCCCTCACCCCACCCCCCCCAAACCCACCCCAAAACCTAAAACCCCCTGACCCCCACCCACTCCCCAAAACCAAAAACGCCCCACCCCCCCAACCCCACCCCAAAACCTAAAACCCCCTGACCCCCCCCACCCACTCCCCAAAACCAAAAACGCCCCACCCCCCCAACCCCACCCTAAAACCTAAAACCCCCTGACCCCCCACCCACTCCCCAAAACCAAAAACGCCCCACAACCCCACCCCAAAACCTAAAACCCCCTGACCCCCCACCCACTCCCCAAAACCAAAAACGCCCCACAACCCCACCCCAAAACCTAAAACCCCCTGACCCCCCACCCCCTCCCCAAAACCTAAACCCACCACTTACCTTCGCCAACTCACTTCTTTGTACCTTAACCACGCATGTTCGTTGTTCAGAACATACGTAGTTAAGGCACAAAAAAACGGAGTTGTGGTTAAAAAAAGCGTTGTTGCGCTTTCGTTAACCACGACTTTCGGAAAAAAAAGTCTTAAAAAAGGATGTTCCCCGATGTGGCGTGTTGTATACAAAACCTATAAATGCCAGACGATACCTGTAGGAAAGTACCATCTTGCCTGGCATGTTACCCCCATTTTCACTGTAGGTATGTATGTTTTAGCCCCTGTGTCACTGGGATCCTGCTAGATAGGACCCCAGTGCTCATAAGTTTGTGGCCTATATGTGTTCCCTGTGTGGTGCCTAACTGTATCACTGAGGCTCTTCCAACCAGAACCTCAGTGTTTATGCTCTCTCTGCTTTCTAAATTTGTCACTGCAGGCTAGTGACTAAATTTACCAATTCTCATAGGCACACTGGTACACCCATATAATTCCCTTGTATATGGTACTTAGGTACCCAGGGTATTGGGGTTCCAGGAGATCCCTATGGGATGCAGCATTTCTTTTGCCACCCATAGGGAGCTCAGACAATTCTTACACAGGCCTGCCACTGCAGCCTGCGTGAAATAACGTCCACGTTATTTCACAGCCATTTTCCACTGCACATAAGTAACTTATAAGTCACCTATATGTCTAACCTTCACCTGGTGAAGGTTGGGTGCAAAGCTACTTAGTGTGTGGGCACCCTGGCACTAGCCAAGGTGCCCCCACATCGTTCAGGGCAAATTCCCCGGTTTTTGTGAGTGCGGGGACACCATTACACGTGTGCACTAGACATAGGTCACTACCTATGTACAGCATCACAATGGTAACTCCGAACATGGCCATGTAACATGTCTAAGATCATGGAATTGTCACCCCAAACCACTCTGGTATTGGGGGGACAATTCCATGATCCCCCGGGTCTCTAGCACAGAACCCGGGTACTGGCAAACTGACTTTCCGGGGTTTCCACTGCAGCTGCTGCCAACCCCTCAGACAGGATTCTGCCCTCCTGGGGTCCAGGCAGCCCTGGCCCAGGAAGGCAGAACAAAGCATTTCCTCTGAGAGAGGGTGTAACACCCTCTCCCTTTGGAAATAGGTGTGAAGGGCTGGGGAGGAGTAGCCTCCCCCAGCCTCTGGAAATGCTTTGATGGGCACAGATGGTGCCCATCTCTGCATATGCCAGTCTACACCGGTTCAGGGATCCCCAGCTCTGCTCTGGCGCGAAACTGGACAAAGGAAAGGGGAGTGACCACTCCTCTGACCAGTACCTCCCAGGGGAGGTTCCCAGAGCTCCTCCAGTGTGTCCCAGACCTCTGCCATCTTGGAAACAGAGGTGTTGGGGGCACACTGGACTGCTCGGAGTGGCCAGTACCAGCAGGTGACGTCAGAGACCCCCTCTGATAGGCTCTTACCTCTCTTGGTAGCCAATCCTCCTTTCTTGGTAGCCAAACCTCCTTTTCTGGCTGTTTAGGGTCTCTCCTCTGGGGAATTCTTCAGATAACGAATGCAAGAGCTCACCAGAGTTCCTCTGCATCTCCCTCATCGACTTCTACCAAGGATCGACCGCTGACTGCTCCAGGACGCCTGCAAAACCGCAACAAAGTAGCAAGACGACTACCAGCAACATTGTAGCGCCTCATCCTGCCGGCTTTCTCGACTGTTTCCTGGTGGTTCATGCTCTGGGGACCACCTGCCTTCACCCTGCACTAGAAGCCAAGAAGAAATCTCCTGTGGGTCGACAGAATCTTCCCCCTGCTAACGCAGGCACCAAAAAGACTGCATCACTGGTCCTCTGGGTCCCCTCTCATCCTGACGAGCGTGGTCCCTGGAACACAGGAACTCTATCCAAGTGACTCCCACAGTCCAGTGATCCTTCAGTCCAAGTTTGGTGGAGGTAAGTCCCTGCCTCCCCACGCTAGACTGCAAACCTGGGTACTGCGTGATTTGCAGCTGCTCCGGCTCCTGTGCTCTCTTCCTGGATTTCCTTTGTGCACAGCCGAGCCTGGGTCCCCAGCACTCCGTCCTGCAGTGCACAACTTTCTGAGTTGGCCTCTGGCATCATGGGACCCTCCTTTGTGACTCTGAGCCAGCTCCCGTTCACAAATCTTCCAAGTGCCTGCTCTGGTACTTCTGCGGGTGCTGCCTGCTTCTGTGAGGGCTCTCTGAGTTGCTGAGCGCCACCTCTGTCTCCCCCTCCAAGGGGCGACATCCTGGTCCTTCCTGGTCCCTAGCAGCACCCAAAAACCTTTACTGCGACCCTTGCAGCTAGCAAGGCTTGTTTGCGGTAATTCTGCGTGGGAACACTTCTACAACCTTCATCGCGGCGTGGGACATCTTCCATCAAAAGGAGAAGTTCCTAGTCCTCTTTGTTGTTGCAGAACTCCAAGCTTCTTCCATCCGGAGGCAGCTTCCTTGCACCTTCATCCAGGGTTTTCTGGGCTCCTGCCCCCCTGGACACTATTGCGACTCTTGTAATTGGTCCCTTTGCCTTGCAGGTCCTCAGGTCCAGTAATCCACCTTCAGTGCCTTGCTGGTGTTTGTTGTTCTTGCAGACTCCCCCTATCACGACTGTTGTGTCCTTTTGGGGTAGTAGGTGTACTTTACTCCTACTTTTCAGGGTCTTGGGGTGGGGTATTTTGGACACCCTGACTGTTTTCTTACAGTCCCAGCGACCTTCTACAAGCTCCCATAGGTCTGGGGTCCATTCGTGATTCGCATTCCACTTTTGGAGTATATGGTTTGTGTTGCCCCTAGACCTATGTTCACCTATTGCAACCTATTGTAATTATACACTGTTTGCATTACTTTTCTTACTCTTACCTGTTTTGGGTTTGTGTACATATAACTTGTGTATATTACTTACCTTCTTACTGAGGGTACTCACTGAGATACTTGTGGCATATTGTCATAAAAATAAAGTACCTTTATTTTTAGTACTTCTGTGTATTGTGTTTTCTTATGATATTGTGCATAGGACACCAGTGGTATAGTAGGAGCTTTGCATGTCTCCTAGTTCAGCCTAAGCTGCTCTGCTATAGCTACCTCTATCAGCCTAAGCTGCTAGAAACACCTCTTCTACACTAATAAGGGATAACTGGACCTGGCACAGGGTGTAAGTACCACAAGGTACCCACTATAAGCCAGACCAGCCTCCTACAATACCTAGGTTGTTGATCTTCTGGTCACGATATTGTCGCCTCTTCAAATTCCTTCTGCGATATTTCAAAACCCCCTATGCCTCCCACCATGTTATTTAAAAATATTGTGATTCTTTGTATTGGGAAGTCAAGTCTTATGTGCAAATGTGTCATCTCGCTTCCTATTTTGGTCTGTTTACGGAATTTCGTGAAAGGAAATCTCAGATTTACATTCAGCCAGTGAGGGTAAAGATTGCCTTTGATGAGTTAAATGCCTGATTCTGGAAAACATTTAATATAACCAAGATACGCCAGGGCGAGATCTTTACCAGGGCCTCTGTAGCACATTCGTTCTCATTCCCAAAATGCCACTCACTAAGTGCGTCCAAATCTCATTAATATGTGAGCAAACTGAGCAAATAAAATATCATTGCGCCTGGGGCTCTGAAAATCGTTGCAGAGCGGCTGGAAAAACCTAGAACTACGTTTCTTTCTGGCTCAGTTGCAGAATCCCACAGAAAGCGTTGTGGCGCATCTTCCAGGGCACGAAGCGCTTTATAAAATGCACTTGCGATTTAGTGCTAAATCGTGAAAGACCATGCGCCTACAGTGCTTAATTTGAGCCGGCGGTTTCCTCTGAGGTGCAAAAGCACTTATTTTTGAGGGCCAACGACTATTTTTCTGCTTCAAGCATTTACTGAGAGCAAAAGACACAGATGGGAAAGATGGAGGAAGGGAAAAACGAGAAAGCGTCACAAAGGGAGAAAGCAGAAAGCTGCAAGATTGAGCTGAATGGGGCAGTGCGTGGCAGTAAATGGATTAAAGAGGTCCGAGATGGCTTCAACATTACACTGACTCACTATTCTGTGCTCGCACATTTAATTGCAGCAGCCGCCTGTTTCAGAGGAGAGCTTTGGGCTCCGGCACGTTGTTATTTACAAATTAAGCATTGTGCGCCTACCAGCTGTTTTAAGCACGAACTGTGTATGTATTAAAGCTCCAAGAAGCCATCTGGTGGCGCTAGTTTGGACTAAGCAACCTCCCACTTAATCACATTTTAAAAGGCTGATCCCTTCAAGAGGCCTGCAGGGCTGGTTCATGATTAATCCCATATCACGAGAAAAAGTTTTCTTTTCCGGCTGGCATCTCAGAAAGGCAGGTAGGGCCGGGGCATCCGCGCACGCCACCATAAACAGTGAGTAAATCGTGGTTATCTTGGCCTGAGCCCGATACAGGCCTTTGACTGACGCCCACACCCCTGCCACAGATATTTATTTATGATCTTTTTGTTTTTGCCGCCCTGGCCTGTCGTGGACAGTAAAAACGATTTCCTCTTGAATCGACCCCGTCTTAAAGTGTGATATTTTTTTTTTTTTTTTTTTTTTTTACCTTGGGCATTATCGGATACTCTTTTTCTCATTTTAGGTTTCATTACAGAAAGCCTTTTCGTTTGTTTGCTGACCCCGTGGTGCTGGTCGGCTGCATCGATTCTGTTCAGCGAGCTGTCTCAGAAATGGAGGTTTATTACCGTCTGATTGGCAGATCGGGGGCGGGGGTTCCTTCCCCAGGGGGGCTGGGTGGAGGAGGCTTCAGGGCTGAGTTGAGCCGGTCCATAGGCCACATAGGCCACTGGTTTGATGGTGAAGTCAGTCAGTCAGTCAGTCAGTCAGTCAGACAGTCAGTCCGTCAGAGCTTGGCGCTGGGACACGTGCCCAGGTCCCAGACGGGGGGAGGCTGGCTCTAGGACGGACATTCTCATTCCCAACCTCTTCCCTTCCACCTAGCTGGCCTTCTAAAGTGAGACGTACCCGTTTAAAGAGAGGCCTGTCCATGTAAAGACAGACCTACCCTTCGGAAGAGACACACGACCATCTGAAGCGAGGCCTGCCCATCGGAAGACAGGCCTGTCCATCCGAAGACAGACCTGCCCGTCGGAAGAGACTCATGACCATCTGAGGAGAAAACTGTCCATCTGAAGAGAGACCTGTCCATCTGAGGAGAAAACTGTCCATCTGAGGAGGCAACTGTCCATCTGAAGAGACAAGTACTTCTGAAGAAAGACCTGCCTATCAGAAGAGACTCATGATCGTCTAAAGCGAGACCTGTCCATCTGAGGAGAAAACTGTCCATCTGAGGAGGCAACTGTCCATCTGAAGAGACTTGTCCGTCTGAAGAAAGACCTGCCGATCAGAAGAGACAAATAACCATCTGAAGAAAGACCTGCCCATCTGAAGAGAGACCTGTTCATCAGAAGAGACACATGACCATCTGAAGGAGTCCTGTCCATCTAAAGAAAGACCTACCCATCTGAAGAGAGAACTTTCCATCTAAAGAAAGACCTGCCCATCTGAAGAGAGAACTTTGCATCTGAAGAGAGACCGGCCCACCCGAAGAGAGACACAACCATCTGAAGATAGACTTGACCATCTGAAGATAGACTTGATCATCTGAATAAAGACCAGGCCATCTGAAGGGGGTGATTGGAAATCTAGGTCTGTATAACGTGTTGCCAGGGCAGTGCTACATTAAGGTAACCGTAAGCAACCACCAAAGGGCATTGCAACAAAAATAGCGCCTTAAGAGGGAGCTACATCATGATTTTCGGTAACTAGGAGGACACCTGGCAAAAATTTTCCAACGCGAGCGGTCACGACAGCTCATTGAAAGAAGGCTGCCACGCGTAGAAAATGTCGAGCGGCAGGAAAATCAACTTGAGTAGCTACGCTCTCTGGCACACCACGTGGTGCCGTCCGCGCTGATTTTGCTGCCCGCAGTTGGCGTTTGGCAGTAGCACTACTTGGGTTGCGGTTGTACTCGGTCCCATTGTTTGCAGTACCTGATAATAGCTCTATTCAGAGGAAAGATGGGTAAACGGAAAGTAGCCGCAGTACATGACCGCTTCAAGGGCAATAGCACACTAGATGGGTTCTTACAGCAGGCGGTCGGAGCCTTAGAAAAGGAGATCGAATCGGCCGAACGAAGGCAGTCCATTGTAGCCCCTTTGGCTTCCCCCTTTTCACTCCTGTGTCCTCGCTATCGCCTCAAATTAATCTGAAGATCAGTCAGCAGGGGATATGCGGGATGTTCCCCAGGAGAAGTCGGCTACTACCCTCATAGACCTTTCCATATCTGAGCCTCCCTCGGTTACATCTGGTCCCATAGCTGGAACAACTGGGAACTCGGCCATTAAAGGGAAAAGAAAGCATGGCTCAAAAACCTATAAGAAACAAACGTGCACGTACTGCTGGTCCCTCTAGCTCTGTAACAGAAAAAGGGAGGGTCTAAGGGCCCCAGAGGGGCCCTGCTAGTCAAGTTGGCTTAACAATGGAGCATTTTATGGAGAAGCTAGCCAAGAGACCGTGCCCATTTTAAAATCATTTACCAGCCATTGAAGAGAACTTGGGGAAGGTTGTTCCACTACTTAAAGCCAATACATACTGCCCAAAATCTCTTCCCTTCAGCTCCAGGCCCAGATAAGCTCAACATCGCCTGGACTGCGGGATGGGGCTTTGCTTCTCCCAAATGGGCCTCCATCGCGCTTAGACTCACATTGTAATATTGATCACAATATCATCACCTCTGGATGGGCCTAGAGAGAGCACATGGTTGGACTCCCTGGTCCAGTCCTAGAGGAATGCCAATCTGTCAGTGTAGTCCCTAACAATACGGGCGAAAGAGGTGTTAAACCAGTGGTCAGAGGTGGCAGGGAGGTTATTAATTGCCAAGGAGCGAACAACCGAAAGGTGGTAGGAGGTAGTGATGGGCGACCTGGGGCCCTATATCTTCCTCCTGGGGCCAGTCCTTTTGTGGCAGTTATCACCAGTGTTCCTAGCTTACAGGCAAATAGCTCCGAATCTTTCACAGAACTGAAAAACAAGGTTATTCAATGGCTACATGTTAATGCCATTCTCACTGGTATCCTCAGTATTAATGGTGAGGAGGGTGGCCTGGGTGGGCATGCTGCGTAAGTACCTCGAAGGGGACTGTAGTGTCGTAAGTTGTAATTATCCCACTATTGTTAACCAGATTTTTTTCAAACTGCTGCAAAATTGGTTCTTTGCCCAGGGGTCTTTTTTTGGGCAGACTTTCAGATTTGTATCCCTGTACAGGTTTTTTCTCTTACTAACGGGTCCAAATATGGTCCAGGAGATTTTGCAAGTACTTGTCACCAGAATGGTGATTCCTCCCCCTCCAACAGAATGTTCGTCGGTGGGCTTTATCCGCACTGTCTTATGTGGACTGACTCAAAGATTCGGTCAACCAGGGTCCATTAGGTCCATCGGGGGGGGGGGGTGGTTCAGTTGATGTTCTTGGTATACCTGATTCTGGTGATGCCTGCCCCCAGGGTGAACTGCAGGGTGAACTGATGCAAACTTTGAATGTATTGGGTGTACCTTTGGCACAATCACAAGCAACGCCTGAGAATGGAGTTAAAATCACCAGCTGGACTATAGCAGGACTAGAGGCCAATCTGTCTATCCCAGATTGGGGGGGAGTTTATAGAGAAGCATATGATCTGTGTTTTCCAGGAAACCTAGGCCGTGGAGCCCAAGTATTGACCAGGATACAAGAGCTTCTGGGTTCCGGTGGGCAAAGTGTATTATGCTAGGCCACCGGGGGCTACTAATCTGGTTAGTGGATCACGTAAAGCCAGAGAACTGGACATGGGCTGCACTGATTTGCAGTTTTGTCCACTCTGAGAGAGCAATTGCTTCTACTGCTTAAACATCTATAGGAGCATTGGAAGAAGTTGTGAATCTGAAACTCTGTGTTTTGTACAATATGTTAGCCAGCTGTAATAGTGCTTATCATGTCCTGATTACAGGGGATTTTAATACCACCTTTGAACGCTATCCACTGGCCTAGGAGCTCTTTTGGGAAGAGGACAGTCTATGGGGGAATCCCGCAATTAGCCAAGAGTAATGGACGTAGATTGACTTGGGCCGCACTTCAGGTTGTCAACATCACTTTAGCCCTTGGCCTTTAAGCACATAATGGATATTCTCGTTCAGATGTAAATCCCTCCCCTACATTTAAACGAGGGATATGCAGAAGCCACGTAGATTATCTACTATTACACGTACGTTTCTGAGGTCACATGGAGGATATGGTAGTGGTGGAGCATGAACAAAGTGATCATGATCCACTGGTACTTTCTGTTAGGAGTTAGCACCTCTTCACTGGGGCTCCTGTCTCTGGGGATTTCGGACGGCATCTAATTATGGCAAACAATAAATGTAATGTTAAGTGGGAAATGATAACTTCCTCTTCATGCACTACTGCAACTATGTACCGATTATTGGCAAGCCACATGGAATCCATGCTTCAGTATGGGCAGGATCATGGGAGGATATTGGTTGAGCACCTAAAATTATATGAAAAGTGTTGTTTGTTAAAGACCTTAAAGGTAAAAGGAGATATAATGGGTGGTTCACCAGATCTTGTAGGGAAGCCAAGCATAGTCTATTGAGGGACCTCAGAGGGGGGAGTAGATGTTTGATTAAACAATCCAGAACAAACTATAGGCTAGAGTTGACTCAGGCCCAGGGATGCTTGGAAGAGAAGGTTGGGCAGCTCTTTTAGAAGCAGCAAGGGGTTCGACAAGTTTTGGAAGTTGGTTTCAAGTGACAGTGGGGAATCCCAGCCTTTGACCGGGTCATCAATTCTTCCTGACGACTGGGTCCAACGCTTCAGTTAACTCTATTCCAGGAGATATGAACCTGAACTCGGAGAGAAAAGTGTCTGCAGGGGAGAGAGTTCCCCTCCAATTAAATTCACCTTAACTGAAATAACGGCAGCCATAACCTCCCTTAAGTGGGACAAAGCCCCTGGTCTCAATAAAAAACCAGGTGGCCTTGTAAGTCAAACCTTGATATTTGGGTACCCTATAGTAACATAGTTTGCAATGCAGTGGCTGCAGGTGCACCCATTCCTCACACATGGAATGGGGGCAGAAATAGTCCCTCTTTCTAAGAAGGGAAAACCTAGTGTTCCAGCTAACTATTGGCCGATAAGTCTGCTTGACAATCTTCAAAAGACTTTCGTGAAGCAAATTTTGACTCAACTAGAGGAGTGGATCGAGGAGTTTGGGGCTATTTCTAGTTTTCAGGCTGGATTTAGATCAGCACTTAGTGCAATAGACCCAAGTTTTGAGGTTTCTGGTTATTAGATGGAAGACTGTGGATATCGGTGGAGGGAACCTATACGTTGCCTTCATCGATCTCCATGCAGCCTTCGACCTGGTTCCAAGAAACAAGCTGTGGTGTACGCTGAGAAAAATGGGCGTTCCACCTGGTCTTTTGAACCCAATTACCCATCTCCACAAAGGCACGTATGCCCAAATTATATGTGGCAGGAATGGTCTATTGACAGATCCAGTTACAACTGAGAGGAGGGTGCGGTAAGGCTGTGTTCTAGCTCCCACCCTCTTTCTCCTGCACATCAATAACTGCATCGAGTACCTAATCAGCTGTGTGAACGATTCGCCACGTCTGGCTGGTTGGAAAATACCAGGGCTGTTTTATGCGAATGATGCACTCATCCTGGCAAAATCACCCAGGGGTCTTCAGAACTTAGTTGAGAAATTCTGTTTATTCTTCACAGATTTTGTCCTTGAGGTCAATGCAGAAAAAAACAAAATTGATGATCATCTGCCAGTGAACGAAAAAGGTGAAGGCTAGTATAACAATGAATTCTGTTAATTTAGAAAGAGTCAATAGAATATGTCACGGGGAAGCCCTGGGCCGAAAGGCTAAAGTTGCTGTAAGTTTCCCCCATTAAATCCCATACTGGGAATATATAAGGCCCAGGTTAGGGGAGCTGCCGTGTATGAAGCAGAACTGTTGGGTTTTAATGATCAGAATATCCTGTTAGTCAACGAAAATTTATTTATAAGAAACATCTTGAGGCTGGGGAAGGGCACCCCGTTGGTACATTTAAGGCTAGATCTTGGGTTGAACATCATTCCAGATCATGCAGTCCTGAAGCCCCCTCTGTTTTGGATTCGTCTCTGGAAGATGGTAGAGCTGGAACCTTACAGGGAGGGCTTCAGAGATTTATTAGGGTGCTCAGACTGTCTGGATAAGGTTTGTTGGCTGCGGGAAATGAAATCAGCATGGGCCGAATAAGGTTTCCTCCAGTTCCGGGAAAACCCTGAGATGATGCCAGCCAATGCGGTTACACTTGCCAAGCAGAGATTTTGGGAGATAGCCAACGATCGAGTTTCCCAGATGAGTAGGATGGGCTGCCTGACAAATTAATTTCTGCTTGTCACGCAGGAGCCGTTGGTTGAACCTCTCAAGCATTTGCCCATACCTGCTCATGTTCGTTCCCTATTCCTCCAGGTTAGATATGGTACTCTACCTTTAAACGCCTACAGCGCTCAATGGTTGCCGAATGGCCTTGGCGATAGCAAATGTAAACTTTGTCAGGTGAGGAAACAATTGAACACTTTTTTTTCTTCTGCCCCAAATATATGGTTCCAAGGAGAAAATTGATTATTCCCCTTTTGTAAAATCCTGACGATTTATGATCGTGCTAATGCTTATAGGATTTGCAAAAGTGATTCATCAACAGTGGTAGTAAGCACCATTTCTAAATACCTTTCAGCTGCCTGGTCTATCCGCTGTAGATCACTCAGGGCTCTCAGGAGAGATGCCCCAGAGTAAGAGTCTATTAATGCGCTGTTTTGCACATGGCTATTGGTCTAGCCAAATGCCTGAGTGTTTCCCTATTTACATTGCCGAAGTTTCAGACTTTTATCCTTTTTATTTATTTAATTAGAAATTTAATTGGATTTGAAATAGTATAATGTGATTAAATGTATTGTTCTCTATGGACCTAATTGCAGCAGGTTTCCATGAGTTGTATGTACTATGAATAACAGGTTATTTATGTTCCTGTAGTTTTAGCCTTCTTCATCTCTTTGATTGGACATTTTCTGGATTCCAGGTATTATAATGAGATGTTTCGTACTGCGCATTATGGGCTCTATTACTGCAGATTTAAAGAGCTGCTGGTATTATGAATTAGAGGAACCATTAATAAAGCACATATTCTATTTATAGAATGCATTTCCTGCATTATGGTAGTTGTAATTCTATCCCTCTTTACTTTTTAACTGTTTTTCTGGTAATATTTTATGTTTGACTATGAGATTTTATATTTCGATATGTCAATAAGCTTGAAGGTCAGCATGTTTCAGGGCCTGGATTTGTCGCTACGGATCTAGTGGTGTTTCTTCAGAACCTTAAACCTTAAAAAAACCTAATCCTAAAGTGTCAGGGCCAACGCCCTGGGTGTCCCCCATGGTTATAATTGGAAAGCCAAAACAACCTTGTAAAGTGCGCTTGCAGGAGAGGCACATCACCCCCACTATAGATGACATTTTTGATGCCCTAAACAGAGCACGGTGGTTCTCAAAAATAGAGCTCAATGCTTAATACCACCAACTGCTCCTCTCAGAAGAAAGCAAATACATAACATATGTACTTCAGCCTGTGCCGCTACAAAACATTGAACTTTGCCATTTCCCCAGCCGTGGAGGTGTTTTAGGATGCCATACAGGAGACACGGTCAGGGCTCAGAGGAATCGTGAATGTAAGCAACAACATTCTAATCTACTCCACAACAGCTGAGAAGCACCACAAACACCTGTGTGCCACATTCAAACACCTGTGGGAGCATGGCATTACCCTACACAGAGAAAAGTGCTCATTCTTCCTCTGTAGAGTTCTTTGGTTATGTGCTCAATCAAGGAGCAGTGCAAGTCAATCCCCGGGAATCGCCTGCCATACATCAAGCCCCAACCCTTGTATCAGAAGTTCCCAGTTTTCTGGGTATGGCCCGGTGTTGCAGCAGGCTTATACCCAACCTCGCTACGATCATGGAGCCCCTGAGGGCCCTTTCCAAAGCTGATGCCTGCTGGACATGGGACCAAGGCAAGGAAGAGCCGTTCCAGAAAATTAAAGCAGCTCTCTTGAGTGGGACAAAGATGTCATACTTTGACAAAAAAAATAAAAAATGAACTTCGCTACCTGTTGATGTGAGTCTGGTAGGCCTGGGGGCTGGGTTTTGCCCAAGAAGTTAAACCATGGAGGTGGGCACCATTAGCATTTGGTAGCTGAGCGCTCACACCACCCAGAGGGTGGTACGCCCAAATTGAAAGAGAGGCCCTGCCATCAAATGGGCGAGTGGGCACTTCCACCTATACCTCTGCCGGAGGCCCTTCAGAGTGTCACAGATTACCAGTCACTTGTACCGCTCTTCCGAGGCATGGCACCCCATCCACTGTCTCGGATCGAATGCTGGGCTATTCAGATATAACCCTATCACCTCAAAGTAGTCTATTGGCAAGGGTCCAAAAACCCAGCAGACTTCCTCTCTCTCCACCCGCCGCAGGTTGCAGACGATGGCAACATGCCTATGAGTCGATGGAATCATACATACGTAAGCAGCCTGCCCAAAAACGTTGACCCTGCCCGAACTCGAGGAGGCCACCATAAAGGGTGCAGTGCTATCAAGAGTGAAAGATGCCTTACAGAGCAGCTCATGCCAGAACTTCCCAAAAGATGCTAACACCTGGCAGGGCCCGGACAAGGAGAGAGACACCCAGATGATGCTAGTCCATGGCGGGCAACAAGGCACTGCAAAAATTAAGTCATGCCTGCTGGAGAAAGTATGGTCCCCAAACCTCGAAACTGCAGTAGACCACTTGGTATGGCAGTACTACCTGCCAACTCACCAGTCCCCAGGAATCCCCAGCACCTGTCATTACCGAAGAATCCTGCACTGCCCCATGTTCAAAAGTGAGATTGGATTTTTGGAGCTTTCCTGGTAGGAGGGTCACCATGGTCCTTGTGGACAACTGCTCAAAATATCCGATTTGTTGACGTGGCCGGCCCAACAGCATTCACTTTTGTAGTGCCGGCTAGAGAAAGTCTTCACAACAGTTCGACCTACCAGAAGAGATTCAAACAGACAAGGGACTGCTCTTCCAAGGGTTGCCGTTCAAAGAACTACTTGAACATCTTGGGATTCGACATTGCTGCCTCACTTCACATAGGCCGCAGGCAAATGGGGAAATTGAGCGCTTCATGCACACCCTAAACAAATCTCTCTGAGTTCCCACTGTAGAAGGGACCAACCCTGAACTTAGCCTCCAGAGATTCTTACAGGAATACCGAGGAACACCACATTGCATCACCCAGCACCCTCCGTAGTCTCTGATGCTCAGTGGGCACAGGAGAGACACACTCCCAGTTCACCCGGAGTGGAGTCCACCAACCTATGACCAGCACATCATGCAAGGTGACAAAGTTATCGGAGTGGAAGTTCTGCACACCTTTTGAACCAGGGGTGTGGACAGTCCTTCAAGTGGAAGGCAATATGATAGCCTGTAACGGTAGTGAGATGGTCACCAGAAACATCTGATGGTTTCAGAAAGTAGGCATACCAAGCCAGCCAGAGCCTAAGGACGGAGAGGGAAACACGACAACAGATGATCCACCCATGGATGAAAGCCATGTCAACCCCACTCCAGGAGACAGAACTCCAGAGCGTACCGTCGCAGAAGAAGGTAGTGGCGTGGACACTCGCAATGACCTGTGCCCAGACGAAGCACCCAGCTGCTCACGTCATGAGTGGCAGAACCTTGGGTTAAATCCACAGATAAGCCAGCGACTCTAAGACTTTGCATGCTAAACTCCAAGGTACAACTTGATGCAGAGATGGGAAGGGGTGTAGTGAGCCACCTGGACTCTCCCGAAGTGGCCTGTTGCCCTGGATATGTACCTTGTACATCCTCTGGCGTGGCCATTGGCTATATAATAAAGGGGTCGTAGACCACACGTGGTCTTATGCCCGTACTGTTCCCCGTGTCACTGTGTTGCCTTTGGGTGTTTGGGTGGTCCTGCACAGCGTGGCTGGGGTTGCTGTTCTAGGCTCACAGCCTCACCACAATACCTGCATCTTCACATTTTTCAAACAAACACAGTAGGGGGAATTTGTTGTTTTCGGTCTGTTTTTATATTTAAAAATTAGTAATGACGAATAAAAGGGAACCTTGCTCATAATCAGAGCCATGATTTATGACCATCTAATTAGAATCCGGTTTGAGTCAAAATGCGCTTTGAACTGGAGATATCTGGAGTGAAATGGAAACCAGTGGTCTTGATTTGCAGTATATAAATGTAATTGTTAAACATCAGGCGTTGGTTTGAATAGGTTTTTATAGATTGCTCATAGTATCCTCCTTTGGCAATTTTTGCTATTATGCACATGGCTGGCCATTTTAGTTTGGGAGCTCTTTTGGTCGTCAGATTGGTTTAAGAGGGGAAGGTGGTTTGAGTGCACATGGTTCAGCCATCTTGGTTTGGGAGGAACCTTTATGGTGAATGTTCAGGAAGTGGCTGTATTGACTTTGGAGGGGTGTTTGGGCTTATTGCGGTTGCCATCTTCCATATGGCACGAGGACCCCCGCCCATCTATTGACCTAAAAGTCTCCGGATGTGCTGTGTTGTTCCAAGAACCTTAAAACTGTGTCTGTCAGGACCAGAACAACTGGGCACAGCTGCAAGGTGGCTGGTGAACTGTAGCAGTGTGAGGCTGCAGGAGCCCTGCCTGTCCCCGATGGAGCTTTGCCGAGTAACTCACAGACCAACAGCAATTCAGAACATGCCAATATAACATTGGGCCTCATGGAATGCAAATACAAAACCGCCCTACCTCTAACACTTGCTCATGCGAGTGTTACAGAATGCAATGCTGTTTTGTCTGTTTCTTCCCCCACTGTATTTAAAATCTAAATTAAAACCGAATGGCAAGTGAATTCCTTATGGAGCCTGCTTGGGAGAGGAGGCTGGAGAGTTGAAAGGTCAATAGAACACTGCAGGCATGTGGATGATTCTCTAAGATGGAAGGCATTTCGTTGCTGTCACTCTCAAGGCACAGAGGTCATTTCACTTGACTTCTTCCCTTGTAATTGCCTCACTTGTCTTTCACAGAGTTAGTCACGGTTCATTTTAGAATCTGCTTTTCATTACCTTCTTCCTTTTCAAATTTTGCACCGCACAGAAGATATCTAAGTGGCTTGCAGAAATCTAGATCCAATCTGCAGGTCCGACCTCGGCCGTTTAACCTTCTGGGGATGATTAAATGAGTAGCACTGTTTTAAGTAGTAATGACAACAGTTTTCATTGGGGGAGAGGGTCACGCTGGCAGGCCTGTTCTAGTCATTCCAAATGCATCATGGTTAACGTAATGAAAAGCAGACCATTGACAGCAAAGGATTCTGGGGCTTATTTACAAGCCCCCTGCGTCACTGATGCATCACTTTTATTTTTTTTACACTTCAGCGGCGCGTTGTGCAGGCCCATAACTACAAGACCACGCAAAGTCACTTTGCGTGGCTTTTCATGGCCTTGTAGAGATGGTGTAAGGCAACGCAGCACAAGTCGCTGCGTTGCCTTACACCGCGTCAGGGAAGCGTTCCATGGGCATTGTGGTGGGTGTTACCACGCAAGACCCATGGGTTTTGACCCATTCCTAGATTTAGAAGAATCTGTAAACCTGGGAATGCGTCAAAATCTCACGCCTCCCCATTCTGCAGCACACATAGAAAGAGGAAAAAGCTTCCATGGATTCTTTTTGTGCAGGAAGGTGTCTCTTCATGCGCAGAAAAAAAAACCTGTCTGCGACGCATGCACCCTTGCACCATAGTGCGTCGGCGCTAGGCAGTCCATTATCCGCCAGCTCAGGGGGAGAGGACAAAAATGCACCATATCTTGTAGATGCAGCACACTTCTGCCCTTTCCCTGTGGCAGGGGGCAGTGCAGCGGGTCACTGGCTGCGCTGCCCTTCACCACGGGGCAGGTAAATAAGCCCCTCAGTGTTTGTGTGGCAAGGGATAGCAGCAGTGGCCACGCTTCACCTTTACTGCACATTTAGGTCTACTGGTGCTTATCAGAAGGGAATGGTGACCTAATGCTTAGTAAAGGGATGTCCTGCAGTACTATGAATACTATGGAAAATGTGAGCAAATAGACTGCTCTTCACTACATGTACCATGATGCATTTGGGAAAGACTATGGCAGGCTTGCCATTCAGTGTGCAATCTGTTGACATAATGACATCCAGGGCCCTATTTATAAGGCCCCAGCGGCACACTGCGCCACCGGAGTGTCATTTTTTTTTTTAATGCCCTGGTGGCGCATATTTACAGGCCACGCAAAGCCACCTTGCGTGGCTTTTCATGGCCATGTATATATTGTCTCCTTTCATGTATAATACTGCGTGAAAGGGGCGTTCCATGGGTGTTGCTGTGGTTGTTCCCACGCAACACCCATGGAATCTGACACATCTCCATATTTACAAGGCAGGGAATGCGTCAGATTCCTATGTCACCTCAGGGGTGGCGTGGCGTTCAAGTGGCACAACGGGAAGAAATAACACTATTGTGTCCCTTCCTGCACATAAACAATCATCCCTGAAACCAAGACACCCTCGCACCATGGTGCAAGGGTTCCTGCGTTGGCACCAGGCAGCAATTTATGCCCCAGCGCAGAAGAAAGTACAGGGATGCGTCGTATTTCTGTAAATATGACGCATCCCCGCAATTTCAAGATAACGCAGCATGGTACATCATGCTGGCTTGAAGCGCCACGCTGCATCATTTCCTTGTAAATGAGGGCTCCAGTATTTAAGTACTAAAAGACAAGTCCCTAAGTCGTGTGTGCTACACAAGTAAAACATTGCCCACCGAGTGGGCCTCTGTTAGAGGTTCTCCCTTCTATCAATGTTTCGGTAAGGGAATGTGATTGAAGTGTTATTCAGCTATAAATTCCAGACTAGTCTCATCTGAAAAAAAAAAAATTTATGTGGTATCTGACATGTTATTATATTTTCGTTATTTTATCAGTTCTCGCAAATATCTTCCTTTCTGTGCGCTGTGCAAGGGTTTTTGCAAGTTGTCTTTTCAATTTGACAGCATTTTCTAGGTATATTCAAATAGTCACCAATGTCGCCCCTACACTGGGATAGGAGGCAGGAAATATAAATTTGGGGACATTTATTGGAACTTAATTGAATAATATTGATCAAGATGACCTCCTGTTTTAGTGCATTCTCCCTGGCGTGTCCTGACGCTAAGAAGCTCTCACTGGGGGGAAAAAGAACAAGGCAGCTCTAAAAAAGAGCCATGATTTATTGTAGTGTTGAAACAGGTTTTCATCTGCCTCAGTTTCCCACACTGCTGTGCAGACAAAACATGCATCAAAACCCACATCGATGCCCAGGCCCCTAAGCATCAGCCAAAGCCTAGGTCAATCAGTGTCGACACTAGGCCTACAAATTCACAAAACGCATTAAGATGGTTCCATATCGGGACTGTGTACTCCGGTACAGGTGGGACAACACCAAGCCTTAATCCACGACAAGCCACTCCAGAAGGTCTCTCGGAAAACTGGAATTAGATTATTTGTGTGAGTTGAGCTCCCTGGCTCCTCTGAAAGGTATTTAGAAAACTTTTCTAACATTATCAATTAAAGAGAAAAACATATAGGAGTTTGTATTACAATTGTCACATTATTAGTATGTGGGACACGGCTTCTACCAGTTGAGGAGGAACACATTATTCAACTATCTATTTCATAATCATAGAAAGGCAGTGGTTGGGTCCAAGTACAAGGAGATAAATTGCTGAACCGTTTTCAGATTCACAATGGGCCCCTGTGCTCTGGATGACTTAAGGTCCAGTTTAACTACTGCTAATTTAAAGGCCTATTCAAAATGAACTTAAGGGCTTAGGGAGCTATTGCCTAGCTCACTGCAGTGTTTAGCCATTGCTGCAAAAATCTAGAAATTACTCCTACACTGATTAATTCTAAAGCTGCCTTTGAGAAGAGATTCACTGCACTTGCTGTGCAAGCCTCTGTTTCATTCTTAACTGGTATTGATTTTCAATTAGTTTATGTTATGTTATTTATTATGCTAATCAGCACTTAAATAATTCCAAATTGAAGCCTCTTTTCTTCTTGCGGAAAGAAATGATAGCTGCAGGAGGCTCCTGTTCGAGTGTCTGGAGGTTGGTTGCACATTTTACAGCAGTCAGTGTCGGAAAATCAATACATCTGCAGATTCCCCTTCTTTTGTAGCAAGGCTTATGGGATGTGTCGGGCAAAGCCGTCTGTGCATTCAAAGGATGTTCTGCAGCAGGCAGAACAGATACGACAACAATTCATGCACAATAGGGTGCTTGTCAGCATGCTGCGTAGGAACTTACTCGAATGGCACCACTGTTGATGTTTATGAGCAAAAAGAATGGACATAATAAGAATTTGGGCCTCCAGTTGATGCTTGTAAACAGAAGACAAAAGCTATTGGTGGAACAATGGTTATTCTTGATATCTACAGGGCACTTAGTACAATTAGATTGTGTCTTATGAATGTTGCCAGGAAGAACTCGGAATAGAATGGCTTTTTGTTTGCATTTGAATTTTTTGAAGTCCAGCTCTTCTCTTAGTCCCAATGAAAGAATATTCTAACAGGAGCACCAAGCTGCCTAGTCTTCAAACTTCTGCAGTGCTGAGTTTAAAGTATATCTGAGGAGCGAAGTGTCCTACTGGGAGCTGGAGGTATAATTTTATTTCCCAGATATTTTGGTACAGCATCTTTAAGCATTTGTAAAATAAGCACAAACATATACATTTAATTCTAGCCTCTACCAGAAGCTAGTTAAGAGGTTTCCAGACTTCCTATCTGACTCCTTCTGCACCATTCTGAATCATCTTGAAAGTGCAGGGATGCGTCATACTTGCAGAAAAACGACGCATCCCTGTACTTTCCTCTGCGCAGGGGCATAAATTGCTGCCAACCTCTCATATCTTGCAAGTTTTGGATACCTAAGTGCACAGTGTCCTTAAAGTCAATTCTCACATTCACTGTGGCTCCCATTATGGTACCTCTAATTCTTCTACGTATATTGCAATGTTTTCAATCAGGCCATATGGAACCAGTAAGGGATAGGATAGTTTGGACCACATTCTTCACCTGGTCATGCATCAACAGCAGGCTATACAGACAGACTCCTAGGACTTTTACTTTTTCTCATGGGATAACTCTCCAATTTAGGTGACTAGACTGTGCGATCAGTGTTCAATCTTTTTGTAATCCCTAGTGGAAGACTGTCTGTCCTATGTCTGTTCAATTTAAGTGAATGCATCCAACATTGGATTTCTTGGAGAAACACTATTAGAGTGGTCACGTTGGAAATGCCCCTGTTTCCTCTTTTATAACTTGTGTGCCATCCACATATGATTGGAGTCTCAAAATATGCTTTCTTATAATATTCACAAGGACTTTTAAATATTAAATAAACCGGGAGGTAGCAGGGACTTGTGGGTAAGCATATATCTGGGGGACAGGGGAGGTGTACGTTCCCATTTGCCCCAGGTGGCGCCTGTTCAGTGAGAAACCGGAAAGCCGCTTAGCAGTCAATTTAGGAGCTCCCACAATTTGTCTGAAATGCAGAACCAAGATACTGTGGTCCATGATACAGATGTCCACCGAGGGGACCAAACGGGCCAGGAATCCATCAGCGTCTTCATTTATGGCTTCAAGTAAATTATTCATAGTAAAAAAAAAGACTGTCTCAATTCCATGTGAACCCTAAAAAGAAAATCAATACCTCAACAGATGCCCATCGGCAGGAAGAAGAGGATACAATCGCTAGGTGACTCAATCGCAATACACAACGGATATTCAATCGCAGTCAACACTGGACGCGAGCAGTCGGTGCCTTTGGTGGCTATCATCAGACGGAAGGTGGACATTGATAATTAATGCTTCCAGGTGATGCTTCCGGAGATAGAAGTGCACCACTACAATGCACTCTTCCAAGGGTTGCTGGGATGCTGCCACAAGGCTGTCCCTGCTCCTTCAGCACAGTCTCCTGCATTCCAGGAGCAGATGTAGTAATTGGCATGTCCAATTGACTGAAATTGGCACAATTTGTAGCGGGTAATGTTGGAATCAAGAGTGCTTCTCTCCCACTTCTGGGCGCTAGGTGTGTCAATGCTTCAGAATGTACTCTGAGCAAGATAAATGGTGCTGTAAACTGGGGAGGGGGCTCACTTTCTTATCTTAACAAAGGTCAGAGACCTGAGTTCTTTCACTTCTATAACTCAGCATGTATATTCTGTCAATTGAATGAACGTTATCCTGAGTGAAAATGTATGATCTGCAGGGAGACCATCTTCTAGAGCTAAGTGGTGAAGCAGATTTTCTATAGCCCATTTTGCTCTCGAAATAACTTACAATAACATCAATTTGTGCCAGAAGTCCTGAGGATAACTGCATGTCTGCTTGAGGCTGGAACGTAATTATTTTGACAGTTCCACAATTGTAAGTGAATCTGTAGAGACGATATGCATTCTAAGCCAGAAACTACTATCTTCAACAAAGTTTGCCTGGAGGGGTCTCCCCTGAGCATCCGTAGAAAACCCCTCTAGGTAGCTGTAAGAGTCACATCGTGTGCTTCGCGAATGGGTACCACTTGGATTGGCTCAATGAGATGATCCGAAATAATACTCTTTCTTGCGTCTCAAGCTGAAATTAGAGCAATAATGCACGAAAAGTAACCCAAAGACCCGTTTCAGCCATTAAAACCGAACTACTGTCACATCAGAGAAGTCTCAGGTAAATTGTTGCGGATTCATCACACACAGTCAAAGCAGCAATCGCCTTTCATATTTCCTATACATTACAGTGAGAGATTCTTGTAAAACCGAATACCAGTAGCCTAGCCAGACAATATTACTTCGGCAGAATACCGTGGTAGCTTGAACCGAACATTGCTTAATTTGTTTTAAAAAAAATTAAAAAAACATTGCGGGCCGAAGTTTTTCCTAGGAGCCAACACACAGCCAGCACTGCCGAATGCGTTTGATGCTGAATATTAAAACCGATTAGTCTTGATTTCAGCCCTTACCTCGTTCTTCCATACCCTATTGTACGTCTTCTTAGCTCTCCCTCGTGGGCACTTTTTAATTCCCACTTTATCCACATTTTTCACAGTTTTCTTATCTTCCTCCTTTCTGCCTTTCTTCTAATAATGAAAAATAAATTCCGGCCGCCAAAAATAAGTCAAATCTGGAAGTGACCAGAGTCGGTCTTATGAGATGACGCGGGTGATAAATGAGCTCAGTGCTTAATTTGTGCTTGTTATTTCCGGTGCGGAGCATCGGCACTTACTTTGGAGGGCCGGGACATATTTTTCTGCCTCAAGCATTTACAGCGAGCAAAAGACACATCTGATAAAGACGAGGAAGAGAAAAACGAAAAAGCGTCACAATGGGAGAAAGCTGCAAGAGAGAGCTGAAGGGGCAGGGAGTGGCTGTAAATGGATTAAAGAGGCCCGGGATAGCTTCAGGAATACGCTGCCTCAGTATTCCGTGCTCGCACATTTAATTATAGCAGCCGCGTGTTTAAGAGGAGAGCTTTAAGCACGTTGTTCTGTACAAATTAAGCACTGAATGAGCTGCGGGTACTTACCATGCGCCCTCTTTCAGGGCCGGCTTTAGAGTTGGTGACGCCCGGTGTGACCATCTTTTTGGCTTCCCGGCTCTGATCTCCACAGTCACATGCATGCAGCCCACTCACAACCACCTGAGCTTGCTCCTGTGACATCACAGGACTGGCCTGCATGGCTGAGGTCACCTGGTCACTGCAGCACTAGAGCGTTGGATGCTGAAACATGCGGACACCCAGATGGACACCGTCCAAGTAAAATGCAGCGTCCAGTGATGAACAAAACGTGATAAAAATTCAAAAGCAAACTCCAAGGAGGTGTAAAGTTGTACATTAGCACCCTAGCGCCTCTGGATCAGGCTCTCAGGTACCGTTGCTAGTATGAACCTATCATACGGGTTACAACCTCACGACTGAGAATGTAGCCTACCAGGAGACCCATATATCAACACAAATTCTTCTATTGCTAACAAAAGTGCTTACCAGCCCAGGTCATGATTTGAACCTGCGACGCAGCAGGCATGATGGGTAAAGATGGCACAGTTCGTGATTTCAGTGGGCACCTTTGAGAAGACACAGCGGGCCATGTCACCCGGATAGCCTTATGACCAGGTGAGCACAGGGATGCTCACCGCCTGCATCATGCACGCGGTAGTCTGACTAGTCAGAAAGTACAAATCACAGCAGAGAATTTGCCAGGAGAGACCTGCCTTGGGCGACCCACCCTAACCCAGACTCTGGGGTGCCAATCCAAGCCCTTGCGTTGTGTCCAGCAATACAATCTGAATGCATTCTTTGGTCCTCCAGAAAATGATCACATTTGTATTGTTTTCGCAAGTTCAAGGTTTAGCTGAGCTTTGTTTAGAAGGAATGTTCAGCTCTCCAGAAATGAGATTTCACACTCGAGGGGCCTATTTACCCTGAACAATTTCCTTTTTATCGGACTCCGAAAGGGAACGCGCCGGAGTTAATTGCTTCTCTCCCAGCTCCTGTCGAGGGCGCTGTCCAAGGTACTGCGCATGAGTTTGACTCCGAGGGTTGGGTTCTGCAAAATTCGCCTAATTTGCTTTTGCTTAGTAAGGGCAAACGTATGCGAAATTATGCGTGTATCCGGAAAACGAGAATCCGTTTTTTCGTGCTACGTTTTAATGCAATGTGTACACGTCAGGAAGCATTTAAACAAAAGCACATTGAACAACAGCCGCTCACCTTCTGTCGTATCCCTGCGTTCATGTCAATTGCACGTTAGTGCACAATTATATGAACTTGTTTAGAATTTTGTAGGCCTGTGTGACATTTAAATTACGCTGGCATAATTTCGCTTTCAATTTATTACCGACTGTTTAGCCAACAGCGCTTTGCATTTTGGTGGCTGCAGTTCTGTTTTCTCTCTAAAGTATGAGTCTACATATCCCAGTCCCAAAAACCATGACTAGTTGAAGGCGTAACCATGAGAAAAGGTGTTTGGGAGCGTTTGCAAATCCACGGAGCATAGAACTACTGTGAGAAGTGGGCATTAAATCAGTGCAGAAAGTCGCTCACAAGATCAGGTCACCATATAACTCATGCCAGCAAGGATGCAATGTTCCAGTCCTGGGTTTTTATTGTTTAGCCCAATGCACTTTGGTAGTTGAGGTTTTAATCCCTATCCGGGGGGGATCCGTACGCAAATGTAGGGCGTGTGAATGGGGATAATGACCATACTACGAGTGGTTGCTCTTTGCAGAGTTTGTGTTTTTGTGCTATTTTTTAGTGGGAAATGCATCTTCACTTCCAGAATGGACACGAGCACGCATTTGTGCTAAACTAGAACGCCAAGTCCCAGTTTTGCATGTTATGTAATTTCGCATATTTTTTCAGAAATGTCCTGTAGTTACGCAAAAGCAAACTACACAAATTTTACATTTTCGAAGATCGTAAAGGCTGTTTGCACCGCACCCCCACTGTCCATCCAATCTGAAGTCTTACCACCTTTAGCTGCACAGGATGTTGTTTCATGACAACCATGACGTGACTGTTGACTTTGGGCCTACCCAAGCATGTAAACTACAGTTTGTGCTCCGAAAAGCACTTTCCAGGCGCTTTGGGTATCAGTTTTAGGACATGCGCGCATAGAAGCTAGATTACGTTTCAAAGTACCTCCCAGGTGTAGCTTTGATGTTTCCTTTCTGCCATTTTCATGCTGTGCTTTCTAAGCCTGTGAAATCCTTGCAGCTTGGTTCTGCGCAGTCAAGTAACAGCCTTATCTTTCTCTGGGCCCATAAAAACGGTTGTAGGCCTTGTGATACTCAGTTAAAGGGATCTTGCTGGTTAATGCTAAGCACTGGATCTGTTAAGTCTACTGTTTTTAGGTCGAGCATAGTAGCACGCAAGCGCTGCTTCGCCGACGTGTTGGTATGTATCTGGGCTTTTAACCACGCCCACCACTATCACTCGTTCATGGCCTTGCCCTCCAAAATTCCTTTATTTTCGTTGGTAAATGTTTTACGTTTGTCCCTCCTTGGGGCGGTTTAGTTACTGCCTTGGACATCGCCCCTGTTACATGGCTTGTTGCGCTTTTGCCGGTACGTTTGACTGCGAGCGAACTTCTTTTTCCTTTTGTGTGCTGCTTCACACTGATGCCGTGGCACTTTGAATCTGCTCGCTTATGTGAAACTGTTTCACTTTTCATTTTCAATGAAAAGTCCGGTTGGGAGTTTACAGCGCCAATAGGTTTAATTCGAAAAAATGTGAGACCCATTGCATTGCAAATGCTTGTTTCCCTCCCGGCTGCCACATTGTAAGTTCTACGTGGAAGGTCATTTAGAGTGTAACGGAGACGGGACATCCATATTTGTATCGGCTGCACTTGCGCTTCCTCCAGTAGACATCAGCGTTAGTATCAGTTACACTTGTGCTTCCTCCACTGGACATCTGCCTTCATGTCGGCAACACTTGCGCTTCCTCCACAGGGCATCTGCCTTCATATCGGCAACACTTGCGATTCCTCCACAGGGCATCTGCCTTCATATCGGCAACACTTGCGCTTCCTCCACAGGGCATCTGCCTTCATATCGGCAACACTTGCGCTTCCTCCACTGGACTTCTGCCTTTGTATCCGCAACACTCGCTCTTCCTCCAGCAGACATCTGCCTTAGTATTGGGTACACTCGTGCTTCCTCGACTGGACATCTGCCTCTAACGGCTAAACTTGTGCTTCCTCTACAGGATATCTGCTTTCACTTCGGCTAAACTCTGCTTCCTCCACAGGGCATCTGCCTTCTTATCGGCTACACTTGTGCTTCCTCCACTGGACATCTACCTTCATATCGGCAACCCTCACGCTTCCTCCACTGCACATCTACCTTCATATCGGCAACACAAACGCTTCCTCCACTGGACATCTACCTTCATATCGGCAACACTCGCGCTTCCTCCACTGGACATCTATCTTCATATCAGCAACACTCACGCTTCCTCCACTGGACATCTACCTTCATATGGGCAACACTCACTCTTCCTCCACTGCACATCTACCTTCATATCGGCAACACTCACGCTTCCTCCACTGCACATCTACCTTCATATCGGCAACACTCACGCTTCCTCCACTGGACATATACCTTCATATCGGCAACACTCACGCTTCCTCCACTGGACATCTACCTTCATATCGGCAACACTCACGCTTCCTCCACTGGACATCTACCTTCATATCGGCAACTCACGCTTCCTCCACTGGACATCTACCTTCATATCGGCAACACTCACGCTTCCTCCACTGGACATCTACCTTCATATCGGCAACACTCGCGCTTCCTCCACTGGACAGCTACCTTCATATCGGCAACACTCACGCTTCCTCCACTGCACATCTACCTTCATATCGGCAACACTCACGCTTCCTCCACTGCACATCTACCTTCATATCGGCAACACTCGCGCTTCCTCCACTGCACATCTACCTTCATATCGGCAACACTCGTGCTTCCTCCACTGGACATCTGCTTCATATCGGCAACACTCGCGCTTCCTCCACTGGACATCTACCTTCATATCAGCAACACTTGCGCTTCCTCCACTGGACATCTACCTTCATATCAGCAACACTTGCGCTTCCTCCACTGGACATCTACCTTCATATCAGCAACACTCGCGCTTTCTCCACTGGACATCTACCTTCATATCGGCAACACTCGCGCTTCCTCCACTGGACATCTGCTTTTGTGTCCACCACAACTGTGCTTCCTTCACCTGATTTAGCAGTGGGAACTGCTGGGTTTCTGATGGCAGAGCCTGAGTATGTGCCTCACAGTTGTAAGCGACCCCTTGTGACCAATTGGCCACAGGGCCACCAGCCTGTGTACGTTGAGCGGCCCATCCTAGTTAGGGCCAGTCTATCAGTGTTGCCATTTTTTTTACTTTGGGCCTGCTTCAGAATTTGGCGGATGGGTTACTCCATCACAAATGTGATGGATATCCCGTCCACTGTATTTACGATTCAGAGAGGATGTAATGGGATTGTAATACGGCACACTGGATACCCCCGTCCGCAAGCTCTAAATCAGGCCCTTGGTACCTTAATCAAACTCAAACAGGAGAATTCAGCAATGACCCTCACATGATGGGAGATTACTCCCAGCGCCACTGCTGTTTTATTTTACAGAAACAAGCCTTCCACCACCTCACCTCCCACAAAATGTGTGTTTGTGAAGCAAAATCCATGTGGATCTGGCTGGCTTGACATGGCGACCTGCCTGGCATTGCATTTCTGCCAAAAGTGCTGTCCGAGCATTCACAGAAGCTTTTTTGGCAAAAGTTATGTGCTGTGGTGGGAAGCCCTAAATCAAATGGGCCAGCTGCTGCAGGGCCAGCCCGTCAGCTTCGTGACCATGGGCCAAGCCGTACAGGAGCCCTTTGGTCGCCAGCTGTATCTGTATTTTTGATTTTCTGCTACAAATTCAGAGAAATATTTGGAAAAACCTTGCCATTAAATTTTACAATGTTTTGTAACTCAGTCATTAACAAGCTGCATTCTCCCATTACTTTCGGGGACAGCGGCACCATCTATCACTTTGTCATTCTTTACGAAACGTAATCTTTATAGTACTCGAATAAAATGCAGATCATGTCTCTGTCCTCAACAGATCCTCCTCTAAGTGTGGAAAGGATGCACAGTTAGGCCATTGGCATTGTTATTGTAAGAGTCATAATCTGTGCTCTAATGAAACCATTTATTGGCTCAATGATGAGATGCTTGTGCTAATAACCAGAGGAAATACCCCACCTCTCACTGCCAGAGCCCATGTTAACTATTTCCTTGAAGAATCAATCATTTGCAATGCAACGCGTCTCACGTTTGCTCGAGTTGGAGCCATTGCCGTTGTAAGTTCCTAACTGGACTCTTCTTGCCACATAAATTGAAAATGAAAAGTAAAACAGTTGACATAAGTGAGCCAATTCACAGCACCATGGCCGCATGAGCGCAAAGGAGAGAGACAAAAAGCAAAAGAAGTTTGCTCGCAGTCAAACATATCGGCGAACGTGCAATTATCCATGTAACGGGCAGTGTGCAAGACGGTAACAAAACCGCCCCAAGGAGGGACACACGTAAAGCATTTACCAATGATAAAGGATTTCTGAAAGGCAAGCCCATGAACGAGTGAGGGTGATGTGCGTCCGGTGGGCGTGGTTAAAACCCACAATACCTACAACAGGTCAAATCACTTGCACACTCGACCTAGAAAAGGGAGGCATTTACTTCAGAGTTGCTTTATATTTTTATTTGGGCTCCTGCCTCTTTGGCCCATTGTGGTGCTGTGGCTTGGAGTGAGTTTAGCATTGTTGTTCCAGCCCTTTACCAGCTGACATCTTGGAACTGCCATGTTGAGAACTCAACACAAGAGATTGCAACAGGAGGCATGGGACAGAGTCCCGTGAGTCTCTGTTTCCAACAAAACATCAGCTCTCATTGTTGCTATCCCTTCCCGGTTTCTTATGTGGCTCCGCCTAGCAGGCTGCCTCCCTGTCCCATCAGAGCACCCCAACTTGTATCTCATTGGTCCTTCTCCCAAATCGGTACCCCTTGGCAGGAGAGCCGGATATGATGCTGGTTTCTTGGAGTTTTGTAGCGCTGCTGTATGGTGTGACCATGATCTCAGCTCTGCAAGAACAGCGACTTCTATGCTGAAAAAGGCCAGGAAGGACAGAGAGGAGCCTTCAAGAAAAATCTTATAAACCTAGACCCCTACAGTAGTTTGCAAATCCCCAGTTGGTGCCAGAATGGTGCAAATCACGTGTGACTAGGAATTTAGGAAATCCGGAGGCTTTCTGATGCCTGGCCCTTGCAACAAGCAATTGCAATGCAACGGGTCTCGCATTACGTTTAGTAGAGCTATTAGCGTTGTAAACTCCTAATGGGACTTTTCTTGCCACATTAAATGAAAAAAAAAAAAAATGAGCGAGATAACGCTGCGAAATAAAGAGAAAAAGTAGTCCAGAAACCATATCAAAAACATAGAGCCTCGTATGTTTCCAGTAGTTTACCGGTGCTCTCGAGGAGGGCTAAACATCGGAAAAGGCATAACGTATGCATGCCTTTTACAAATGAAAACAAGCAGATTTTTAAAGGCTAGCCCACGAACCAATGAAAGTGACTGATGTAACAGGGGCGTGGTTAAAATTCCTCTAAAGAGAGATTAGAAGTGGGACGGAGCGCTTTGCGCTCGCCCCTAAAAACTGGTTTCAGGAAAGATGGCTGCTGCATTCATGTGCATTAAAAAGGAGCGTATGAGACATCGAAAGAGGACAGGACTACTATAGCCCCCAATGATGCAAAAGCAGCTCTTCTGATCTGGGAGACTTCACAGCACATAATTCTGATACAGAATTGAAGTGCTAATCTAAAATTCAGTTTGCTAAGCTGCAGGCAAAATAACTTCAGAATTATCTGCCTTCCTGTGTCGTCGCTGGAATATTAAATGAAAATCTTTTCTCCAAGTTGATACCATTGTAAGGAGGATTGAGACTCCAAAAATATTGTTTAATCTACCTTAATTTAGCCCTAAAAGACGTCTTATGAAGCTCACCTTTATAGCTTAGTCACTATCTGAGGAAATGGTCACATGATGGACTTAGTTGTGCTTCTGTGAAACTCTGTGCTTAATTTGTGCTTGTTGTGTCTGGTGCGGCGCACCGGCAATTATTTTTAAGGGCCGGGGCTTATTGTTCTGCCTAAAGCATTTGCTGCAAGCAAAAGACACATATTGGAAAGACGGAGGGAAGGAAAAACGTAAAAGCGTCACAAAGAGAGAAAGTAGAAAGCTGCAAGAGTGAGCTGAAGGGGCAGGGAGTGGCTTTAAATGGATTGAAGAGGCCCGAGATAGCTTCAGGATTACGCCACCTCAGTATTCCGTGCTCGCACATTTAATTGCAGCAGCTGCGTGTTTAAGAGGAGGGCGTTGGGCACCGGCACGTTTTATTTACAAATTAAGCACTGGTGAAACTCAAACCATGGCTTTTCTCCAACCAACATCCACATTTTGTGTCAATTCACATTGTTTCAGGGCCTCGCGCCTAGCCGAATCCCTTTACAAAATATCCTTTCATTCATTCTAAACAGAAGCATTTTCTTTTTCAGTCTGTAAAATTATTTTTAACTCTTGAGTCCATTAGAGTTTTTATTGTGTTTTTACATATAAATACTAAATTGTTGAGATTTTCACAGACTTGACTAAGCAAGTTAATGAAGAGAAACTGGTTATTTATAATCAGCTTTACTAAGCAGTGATTCCATCTGCTGGTCTGAAGGTTTTAATGATCATGAATGTTGCAAAACCGTGTAAGCAGGTAAGCTCATAATGTTATTAGAACAGATGTAATTTGTGGTTTTAGGAATTAATTGCACCTCAAAATTGCAGGAGATATTTATGTAAGGTAGACATTATAGGTGTCTATATTTTGGAATATATGTTTTTGCAAAAGATGTGTTTGCAGTCTTTTTTCACATAGGACCCTTAAAATACTAAGGACATATTTACTAACATTTTACATCATGGTTGCACCACTTTTGTGGCACATCCGTGGCGCAAAATGCTGGTAGATAATTCCAAAGCCAATCAAGGGGCGATATGCGCCGCCTTTTGTGGGTTTTTAAAAAGAAACGTGACGCAGTGCTGCGGCTTGCGCTGAATTGTGTTACATTTCATTCTGGTAGGCGTTCCATGGGTGGAACGTGGCCGTTCCTATGCATCCACCCAAGGATTTCATGCAATTCCAGATGTACAAAGGTTTGTAAACCAAGGACTGGGTGAAATCGCTACGCCTCCCAGTGGATCGCGTAACGAGGAGGAAAATATTTTATTCTCCTTGTTATTTCCTCTTTCTGTGTGTTCTGCAAACTAAAACACACATAGCAAGAGGAAAATGTCTTGAGAGATTTGTTTTGTGCAAGAAGGTAACAAGGAGAGAGAATAAAGGCTTCATATATTTGTGAATATGGGACATTTCTGCCCTTTCACGCAACGCAGCGACTCTGCTTGCTGCTCTGCGTTGCATGAAAGTTTTGTAAATATGCCTCTAAATCCCTGATCTCTGTCCACTGAAGCGAAGTGAACAGAATGTGCAGGCGTGGAAGCCTGGTCTGTATCACGCACTGGAGTATGTACCAACCCTGGATGGTGTCTCCAAGACTAATCTATATTACTAAGAAAGCTTCCGGTTTCAAAACCTCAGGCGCAATATAGGAGATTTTATCCTATGGTAGTCTGCCTCAGTCCAAGAAAAATGCACAGGAACAACTTTAGGTGAAAGTTTTTTTGTTAGAATGTATATCGGCAGACCTCCTTGGGAGTTTGTGTAAATTAGGCGCAATAGAAAATTAATTCGATTATATACAAGAAATACCACGAGAGTAGGACCGTTAGCATAGCCCACTGGTTTATGTTATGTGTTGCTATGCTATGCAGAATCATAGAGCGCACTATCACCTGGGAGGGTGTCCGTGTGCTGAGCCGGTGTGAATCTAGGCACGCCTACCTCCTAGCTGGACTAACTGAAAAACCAGGCCTTCAGCTTCTTGTGTAATTCAAGCATTGAGGAGGAGGCTCTTATGTGTAGCTGCTGGTGGTTCCACACTTTAGGAGCAATCTAGGAGAATGCTCAACCACCGGATCTGGTTTTCCATATTGATGGAATGTCCGCAAGTAGGAAACCGGGCGAGCAGAGGTGTCTGGAAGGTTTGTGAAAGCAGATGTGATTGCTGAGGTAACGCTGGGCCAGTGTGATGTATGGTGTTGAGTTAATATGTCTGATGGTGTAATCACTGCTCCACCCAAAGGCCAAAGGTTAGAGCTTCAAAATCTAGAAAAGGAATAGGATGCAGTTGGTTAATAACAGTAGTCTAGGGTTGTGGTAGCAAGTGCTGGAAAGATAAACGTCTACTGTGCTATTTTGTTTACTAGTTGGAAACATTAGCAAATTATTTTTTACCCCACTAATACTATGAAGCACCGACATCTTGGGAAGGTGGGTGAAAAGCTGTAATTCTTCTTGGCCACCGGTAATTTCGCTGGGCGCATTCCAGTCCCTCATTTATTTGCTCACTGTGTCAGTATAGAGGGGCTACCTATAGGCATTTAGGTTCCATCCCAGGAAGGGATCTTCAGCCCCTGCGACTAGGCCATGCCATCTCCTCAATGAAGACAAGCAACCCCTGGGCAAGATTCTCCCTTGTTGGGCATCACCAGTGAGGTGCATTCTGGGAATATCTAACACACTTAAGGCATCTCACAGAGAAAAACAATAAAGTGATGGAGTGAATGACAGTGGCTGAGATTAATATAGGCGTTCCACCCACCACGTTTTGACGGGCTTGTTGAGTAAACCTAATGGGATGGGAAAGCTGGACCATATGCCTCAAGCTGCTTCTCACTGATGAGGCCCAGCAAGGCAAAAAAAAACTGATGGTGGCTGTCTTCCTAGTCAGGGGGTGTGACCTGGCATGTTTGGGCTAAATTGTGTCTTTTGGGGTGGGCCCAGTACCAATTTCCTTATGGCTGCTCTTTTTCTGTGTTGACACAGGTGAGCCTAAAAGAATGGAATGTGCCCTCGACCACCTTCATGTGACTAAGACGAATTCAAACTTTTGATTAATCACTTTTTTGTGCTGTCGCAGTGAGTGTAAAGCCTTAAGTGTGTAAAGTAGAGAGGGCCATGACACGGGACGCACGGCCTTGAGTATGTAATGTAGGGAGGAGCATTGACTCGCAGAAAGCAGAGCCTGGAGTGTGTAATGTAAACTGGAGGTATGACTCCCAAGAAGTACAGCCTTGTGTCTGTAATGTAGAGAAGAGTCAGGAACCACCAGAGGCAGAGCCTGAAGTGTGTAATGTAAAGAAGAGTTAAGAATCACCAGAGGCAGAGCCTGGAGTGTGTAATGCAGTGAGGAGCCGTGATTAGGAGGCAGAGCCTGGAGTGTGTAATGCAGAGACGGGCCGTGACTCATGGGAGGCAGAGCCTGGAGTGTGTAATGCAGGGAGGGGCCGTGACTAGGAGGCAGAGCCTGGAGTGTGTAATGCAGGGAGGGGCCGTGACTAGGAGGCAGAGCCTGGAGTGTGTAATGCAGGGAGGAGCCGTGACTAGGAGGCAGAGCCTGGAGTGTGTAATGCAGGGAGGAGCCGTGACTCGCAGGAGGCAGAGCCTGGAGTGTGTAATGCAGGGAGGGGCCGTGACTAGGAGGCAGAGCCTGGAGTGTGTAATGCAGGGAGGGGCCGTGACTAGGAGGCAGAGCCTGGAGTGTGTAATGGAGGGAGGGACCGTCACTCACAGGAGGCAGAGCCTGGAGTGTGTAACGCAGGGAGGAGCCGTGACTAGGAGGCAGAGCCTGGAGTGTGTAATGCAGGGAGGAGCCGTGACTCACAGGAGGCAGAGCCTGGAGTGTGTAATGCCGGGAGGAGCAGTGACTAGGAGGCAGAGCCTGGAGTGTGTAATGCAGGGAGGGGCCGTGACTCACAGGAGGCAGAGCCTGGAGTGTGTAATGCAGGGAGGAGCCGTGACTCACAGGAGGCAGAGCCTGGAGTGTGTAATGCAGAGAGGAGCCGTGACTCACAGGAGGCAGAGCCTGGAGTGTGTAATGCAGGGAGGGGCCGTGACTCACGGGAGGCAGAGCCTGGAGTGTGTAATGCAGAGAGGAGCCGTGACTCACAGGAGGCAGAGCCTGGAGTGTGTAATGCAGGGAGGGGCCGTGACTCACAGGAGGCAGAGCCTGGAGTGTGTAATGCAGGGAGGGGCCGTGACTCACGGGAGGCAGAGCCTGGAGTGTGTAATGCAGAGAGGAGCTGTGACTAGTAGGCAGAGCCTGAAGTGTGTAATGTAGAGAAGAGTTAAGAATCACCAGAGGCAGAGCCTGGAGTGTGTAATGCAGAGAGGAGCCGTGACTCACAGGAGGCAGAACCTGGAGTGTGTAATGCAGAGAGGAGCCGTGACTCACGGGAGGCAGAGCCTGGAGTGTGTAATGCAGGGAGGAGCCGTGACTAGGAGGCAGAGCCTGGAGTGTGTAATGCAGAAAGGAGCCGTGACTCACGGGAGGCAGAGCCAGGAGTGTGTAACGCAGGGAGGGGTCGTGACTCACAGGAGGCAGAGCCTGGAGTGTGTAATGCAGGGAGGAGCCGTGTCTCACAGGAGGCAGAGCCTGGAGTGTGTAATGCAGAGAGGAGCTGTGACTAGTAGGCAGAGCCTGAAGTGTGTAATGTAGAGAAGAGTTAAGAATCACCAGAGGCAGAGCCTGGAGTGTGTAATGCAGAGAGGAGCCGTGACTCACAGGAGGCAGAACCTGGAGTGTGTAATGCAGGGAGGAGCCGTGACTCACGGGAGGCAGAGCCTGGAGTGTGTAATGCAGGGAGGAGCCGTGACTCACGGGAGGCAGAGCCTGGAGTGTGTAATGCAGGGAGGAGCCGTGACTAGGAGGCAGAGCCTGGAGTGTGTAATGCAGAAAGGAGCCGTGACTCACGGGAGGCAGAGCCAGGAGTGTGTAACGCAGGGAGGGGTCGTGACTCACAGGAGGCAGAGCCTGGAGTGTGTAATGCAGGGAGGAGCCGTGACTCACAGGAGGCAGAGCCTGGAGTGTGTAATGCAGAGAGGAGCCGTGACTAGGAGGCAGAGCCTGGAGTGTGTAATGCAGAAAGGAGCCGTGACTCACGGGAGGCAGAGCCTGGAGTGTGTAACGCAGGGAGGGGTCGTGACTCACAGGAGGCAGAGCCTGGAGTGTGTAATGCAGGGAGGAGCCGTGACTCACAGGAGGCAGAGCCTGGAGTGTGTAATGCAGAGAGGAGCCGTGACTAGGAGGCAGAGCCTGGAGTGTGTAATGCAGAAAGGAGCCGTGACTCACAGGAGGCAGAGCCTGGAGTGTGTAATGCAGGGAGGAGCCATGACTAGGAGGCAGAGCCTGGAGTGTGTAATGCAGAAAGGAGCCGTGACTCACGGGAGGCAGAGCCAGGAGTGTGTAACGCAGGGAGGGACCGTCACTCACGGGAGGCACAGCCTGGAGTGTGTAATGCAGGGAGGAGCCGTGACTCACGGGAGGCAGAGCCTGGGGTGTGTAATGCAGGGAGAAGACATGTAACACCGCCCCTTTTGTACCCTCACTGTGGTAATGAAAAGCACATTACTATGCGCCCAGTGTTTTCTACCACACTACTGTGGTCTCAATACTGATTGCACAACTGTAGTAAAGGTAAGCATGTATAAGGATGTACAAGTTTACTGTACTTAACTCCATATATATGCACCTTGATGATATATGGATTTAGCATTGATTTTGCATTGTAATGTTTTTGTAGTTGATTTTTAAGTAAAATAAAGAAATATACTTTTGTCTCCATATTCTGACCTACGATTCGTGGTAACAGCATACATACTGCTTGTTCATGTGTAGCGCTGCAAAGCGAGGGTGAGGATGAGGGCCAGGGCACGAGAAGTCACATCAGGACACAGATATAAAATGTCATTAAATAGGTTTAATGAGTGTGAGCCCAGGTTTCCTCTGTAAAGCGACTGGAGCATGGAATATTACATTTGCACTGCAGTAATGTAATGTATATTAGTACATTTGTAAGCAAATACCATCTTTCACCAGGGCATATTTGTTTTCACTTGCATAGCTTGAGAGATAAACACACATTTTAACAGCTTGGGCATTCGCGGAGCCTGTCTTGGGGATGGATGGATGGATGGATGGAAGAATGGATGGATGGATGGATGGATAGATAGATTTTCATCCATCTGTATCAGTGTATTTGGGCATCAAAACATTTCGTTATTACAACATTAACAAGACCTTAGGATTGTCAACAAATATTTGCATGCGCTAATTATCTGGAAATGGCGCGCCGAGAGGCGGGCTGCTGTTGTGACGGCGCTCATGCTGCCTTGTGTTTCCTATAACACAAATAAAACCACTAAATACCAAAGCGATGTTTTGACATTTATGGGTCTCCCCTGAGCAGGCTCCATTCTCAGATGGGAATAATGTTTGCTCTCTTCCTGGCACACATGGGCGCCTTCTTGCATTTCGATACAGCGCCTCGCCGAATTACCATAAGAGTTATTGCAGCGCAGCACTGTTTTTCTTAGTAAATGGGTCAGTCACGCGCTGGCCAGGGAAGCGCAAAGAAGACCCATTGATGAGGAATCGCTGGAGACTTTATTCTACTTAATTTCTTCCCTCTCACCCCTCATTGCTTTTCTCTTATTGCCGTCTGTGTTTTTCCTGTCGGTCAATTCACCAAAATATAAGGGATAGCGGAAGTGATATCACATACCCTTTGACCTTAATGACATTGCAGGAAGTAATATCATATGACCCTTGACACTGATTTTTTCCAGGAAGGCATGTCACATGACCCTAACATCACAACAATTGACATCACTGAAGCTCCATAATACCTCCATGATTAATATAAAATAATAACATAGAAAATGTCTATTTTAGACGCAACCTATAGTGTGGAGCTGACTTGATCTTTGAAACTTCTGGTGATGAGAGAACATACCAAAGCAAGTAATCCAGACCTTTTCTAGGAGGTCCCCCCAGCCCATAGGGAAAACATTTTAAAATAATTATTTGAAATCGTGCATTTTAAAGCACAATTTTCACATACATTTGATAAAGTGCAGTAGGTGCTGAAAAGGCCCTCATGGATGTCAATTCACCGTAATGCTAGGGTTAGCGGAAAATGACATCATACACTCTTTGCACGCACACAATAAACATTTGAAAGTTTTTTTAGTTGTGTGTTTTTTTTATTTTTTTTTATTTTTTTTTTTACTTATCTCAGCTACCAGGAAAGGACATACTCCAGCTAATTGTACTTCATTTTTATTACACTGGCGGGTGGAGCCCCATCTAAGCTGCCACTGTGTTCCTGCCACTGATTTTGCCACCTCTGAGGCCAGGGGGCGCAACGGTAGTGTTAGGGTCCCAAGGGACAAGCCAGGGGGCGCAACTGCGACCCCCCTCTAAATGACGTGCGTGCATTAAATATTCAAATTCTTTCATGCTGTGCCAAACCAATAAAACCTGCAATTCCCCAGGAGTTGACACCATTATTTTCAAACTGTGGTGTGGGTGCTTCCCATATACCAAAATACCTCCATTGTGCCAGGGTCAGTATTTTGTCCTGGTTCCCCTTTATATAAAAAATGACATAAGATATTTCAGTGCCACAATTTTGCAATTTATGCCATTCATATACAATAGGTGACCCTAATGTAAAGAATTACCTCAGTATGTCAAGGGCAGCATTTTGTCATGGTTGCCACCCTCCCATATGCCAGGTTGTCCGCCTTTAGGCCAAGACGTGTCTCCATTGTGGTGCATTCCGCATGTGCCAATGGTGTCCACATGCCAAGAATTTCCCCAAGTATTCCAATATTTTTCTACGGGTACCCTGAATTACCCCTAGTGTGCCGGTACCAGTATTTTACTGTTGGTGGTCTTTAGTGCCAAGAATGAACCCCAGTGTGCCAGTGCCAATATTTTGTCACCTGTATCTGTCTTACTGCAGGGGCACCAGTGCCAGTATTTAGTACGGGGTGTCTCTCTAAGACAATAATGACCTTCAGTATGCCAGGACCAACAACAAACTCTGAAGCATCACATCACTTTCTCGCTCACATTCACTCATGTGTATTCTGTCACTCACATTCACTCTCTCATTCCCCCTTAATCCTGTTCACTTTCACTCACTTGCATTCACTGTTAATGTCACTCATCCTCACTCACTCATACTTAGTAACACACAACCCCAGGTTTACTAAGAGTTTGCACCGGGTTTGCATCACTATTGTGATGCAAACCTGGTGCAAAGTTTTGTGGTCGGATTTACTATTCAGGCAGTCATAAGAAGGAAAAATATTTTAATTTTGCCTCATTTTACCAACTCTCCATGCGCGCTGCCTTGTACTGCACACATAGAAAATGGGAAAAGCCTTAAAAAAAAATAGTTTTTGTACTCTCAGGAACTCCTTCCATTACAAAATCTATTTATTTTCTGCTTCATCCTCTGGCATCTCCTAAATTTCACCCATGGTGCCTTTGATTACGCGTGTGATCGTGGCAGCTGGTTGATCATATCCATGGCCCTTTGTGGCGCGGTTCATATCCTTTCACTACAGACTATTTTACCCATACTTTATTTACAAATATTTTGATATTAAACCTTATTAATTTGTCCATTGATTAAAAATAAAATTGAAATTGCAAATAGTTTGTTTCCACATTTAATTACTGACAAACGTACAGTACCAATTCAGTATCTATAGGGTTTTAGTCAGTGCTTAATGTTTGGAAGGATAAGTGCTGGGCCCAAAGTTTTGCTCAGAAAAATGCAGCCAGACCTATGGGAGATCCAGGCTTTGAACACCAAGGATGTGTAGTCTTGATTCCACCTCATGCCTCTTTCATCCTCCAACAGACACTCCCTGTCCCTTTATCTCACTCTTGCATGTTCTTTTTTATTACCACTATCTCTCTTTGACACAGTTTTTCCTTCTGTCTCTTCCTAATTTTATTTCTGGTATATTTTTCTCTCTGGCTCTCGGTTAAGGTCAGAAAAGAAAAAAAAAAAAGTCCCACTCCCTAATAATGAGTCCCGGTGTCCCCCACCTGCAACCACCGGCTCAAATTAAGCCCTGACTTTAGTACTCTGTGCATCTAAACCAATAAAGTGATATAGTCGCCTGCTAACATAATCGCTGTACAGCTAGCAGGTGAGCACATCATTTAAGCTTTATCACAAAATCATATTCATGTTTCTTCCTTCCATAAGGTATCAATATCACAGGTGTTGCCCTGGAAATCATTACCCACAGCATTGAGAAAAACTGAAAACAAGTTTAGCTAATTTCACTATTTTTCCATTTTTTTAAATAAATTACAGAGGGTGAAACTAATATTTTCCCTATTCATTTATTGTCAAAAACTTAAAAAAAAAAAAAAAAAAAAAAAAAAGGAAACTTGGAGCCTTAACTCTAAGCTAACAAGTTGCCAAGCTGCAAGCAATGCCTAATTTTACCTTTACCATTAAACATCAAAACATTGCTATTCCCTCTTTAGGTCTCAATTCACAGTGCTACGTGTTATCAGTTTCCTAGAATATAAATATAGAGGGCTTTGGCTGCAGTAGAGGAGTATCGCCCTCTCACCTCATGCTATTTGCTATTTGGTGTATCACTCCTCCAACCAGGGATCCATTGGAATACATGAGGCACTATTTTACATCTGAAAATTGCACTCCGCCATCCCGCTATATAGAAATCAGTCCTTTCATGTTACCTTTTTCCCATCAATGGCACAACTACCAGGATTTAATATGATAAACAGCATTTTAAATGCCAGTGTTTACATTAGTTGACACCTTTTTTGGCAGTTCTATGTAGCACGAACTAGGCCCATGGGAATTAGAGCGGTTTACATAAGCACAAGTTTATATTATACAAACTCAGATACATTTTGTTTATTTGTTTATTTATTTACGCACGGGGAAGTTAAGTGGTTTGCCCACAATCACGGGATCTTCAGCCAAGACTGGGACTCGAACCAGGTTCCCGCGGTTCCAAACTTGGCAACTGTGTCTGTTAGGCCACTTCTCTTCATTAACGCCAGACTTATTGGCTTTGCCCGTGTTTGTTACCCTTCCCGCGGCTTCTCTTTTTCACTGTTGATTATACGAACGGCCTGTTTCATTTATGTGTTACTTTTCCCTTTTCTGATGGCAATAAAAGCAGCTAATTACCCATGCCACGGAGGGCACATAATGATGGTTCTTTTGGGCAAGGGTCACCAGGGTCACAGCTCTTTCCTTAGCTGCGCCCTAGGTACCCTGCACAGCTAGAGGTCAGAGGCAGGAATATGGCGAGGACTTTTGGGTCTTTTAATACATCTGCATTTTGCCATGAAGCACTCCTTAGCTCTTTGAAAGGGGCCTTTTGGCGGTTTTTCTTGTGATCTGATAACATCCAGTAGTCGCTCCCTAAGGCAACTACGTTCTATCACCTTAGAAAACGATGACCCTGTTCAGAGGCTGGGGACGTGGCCTTGTTTTGGGATAATGGCCGGTCAGGCCTGTCCCTGATCCCATGCCCTTTCGGTTATCACAGTCACTCCTCAAGCCCAGCATCCTGGTGCCCCTCAGGCTACCAAGACAATCCAAGTAGGGTCCAAGGAGGTGTTGCAGATGCCATTCAGGGACAGGTTAGAGGGTTGGTACCTTCCCCCCCGGTGGCTTTCTTGGCAACCTGTCTGTTTCAGCTAGTCCATCCTCTCATAGTTTGTGAACAGGACTCAAGAGGGCACAGATTTAAGTGGGCGGCGTCACTCCAGTAGTTCTAATGAGGGGGCACCACCCCGCCACCTTCGCCGGAAGCAGCTGAGGATGGTGTAACCTGATGGGAGCCAAGTAGAGATGGCACACTGGTCACTGTTACTGAAGCTGATAACCTGTGCCAATCAATCAATCAATCAATCAGGAATTTGTAAAGCTCACTACTCACCGAGAGGGTCTCAAGGTGCTGAGGAGGGGAGAAGTTGGGGGGGATGGTGAGGGGGTGCTGCTACTGCTCGAACAGCCAGGTCTTGAGAAGTTTCCTGAAGGTAAGGAGGTCTTTGGTCTGGTGCAGGTGGGTGGGAAGGGTGTTCCCCGTTTTGGCGGCGAGGTGCGAGAATGATCTACCGCCGGTTGTAGTTCTGCGGACGCGTGGGACGGTTGGGAGGGCGAGGTCAGCGGAGATGAAGGGTTAGGGTGTAGAAGGAGAGTCGTCTGTTGTGGTATTCTGGTCAGTGTCAGGGTGTCCTATACCACACACTTTCAGTGTGGCCTCACAGAATGCATTTGAACCCTTTGGCACCACCTACCTTAAGGGGGGCTCTAGGACATCTAGATTGTCTTAAGTGGGACCTCCCCACCGTCTATCCTTTGATATCTGTATTGTACTCAGGCCTGGATGGAGTACAGATGTCTCTCTGATAATGGGATGGTGGATGTTCTCTTGTCCTCTGATTTAACCAATAAAAACTGTCCCCAGAAACCAAAGCATTAGGCTTTCAAGGTGAAGGCGATATCCTATAGCCGTATAGCCCGCTGTAGCGGTCTGTACAGGCCATTAAAGACCCGCTCCAGTGTTAAAGGCCCAAGCCGAAGGCAAGGGCCATTAACATGGGAGCGAGCCTTGAATGGCCATTATAGCTCAGCTACGGCGGGCTATAATGCTATTAGAACATTCCCCCCCTAGAGGGCAGAATGTTCAAATTAGTAAAACAAAGGCCTCATTGAGCCCAAGGGAGTTGAAATCCATGAGGCCTTTGTTCACGGCCACAGCTGTGAAAGACAAACATTGGACTGTTGGAGCTCTGGGCTTATACCAGATTCTCTTCAGTGGAGCACTCAACATTCCAGTGTTCTAATATTCTTTAAATCGAGCTTTAGATTTCAATATTTTTTTCAGATATTTTTTACATGTAAAGGAAATACCATGCAAAAATGGAGTAATACATCACATCCATAATTATTCCTGTCACCCACCCTCGGTGCCCATGGTTCCCAACCACTGCCTAGCTTGCTTCAAGTCCAGTGGACAACCTCCCTGGCCGTGGGATTGAACCCCTGTTCCTCCAGAGTTTGGAGGAGAACGCCCTCTCCTTGACCAGAGCGGAGAGCAGAATGCTTCAATGTTTCTGAAAGTCATGCTCCTTTCCCCAGGCCACCACGCTAAAAGACACCAGATCTTTTTGCCAACACCAGATCTTTTGCTCTCAGGCTTCCATTAATGTGGAAAGGTGGGGGAGTTGCCACTTTCCTGCAAGCTGTGCAGTCTTGCTGCAAGCAACCCATGGGGTGCCATTTTCCCATGTCTAGACTAAAGGGGATGTTCCACCTCAGAGGGGCGACCCAGCAAAATGAACCCTGTACAGGTGACACATTCCGAGCCAGGTGGTTCTTCAAATGTTTAAAAAACCTTCCCCAAAAGGAAGCGATCAGTGGTCGTGACCACAGAATGTGGGTGAGGGTACCTTTCCTCTTCATCCCTGCAAACAGTCATTACATCTGGACCTGTCTAGAAGATGTGTCTGTGAAAGACCATCCACAGGACTGTATATGCCCACCAACAATCATTACATCTAGACCAGCCTAGAAGGTATTTGTGTAGAACCATCCGTAGGATTGCATATAATGTCTCCCTTCCACATGCCCACCAACAGTCATTACATTTAGACCTGCCTAGAAGGTGTTTCTGTGTAGATCCATCCACAGGATTGCATATGTCTCCCTTCCACATGCTCCCCAACAGTCCTTACATCTAGACCTGACTAGAAGGTGTTCCTTTGCAAGTCCATCCATAGGATTGTATATAATGTCTCCCTTCTACATACCCACCAACAATCAATTCCATCTAGACCTGCCTAGACGGTGTTTCTGTGTAGAAACATCCACAGGATTGGATAGAACGTCTCCTTTCCAGATGCCTACCAACAATCATTACATCTAGACCAGCCTAGAAGGTGTTTCTGTGTAGAACCATCCACAGGATTGGATAGAATGTCTCCCTTCTACATACCCACCAACAATCAATTACATCTAGAGCTGTCAAGAAGGTGTGTCTGTGAAGGACCATCCACAGGATTGCATATGTCTCCCTTCCACACACCCACCAACAGTCATTACATCTAGACCTGCCTAGAGGGTGTTCCTGTGTAGAACCATCCACAGGATTGCATATGTCTCCCTTCCACACACCCACCAACAGTCATTACATCTAGACCTGCCTAGAGGGTGTTCCTGTGTAGAACCATCCACAGGATTGGATAGAATGTCTCCCTTCTACATACCCACCAACAATCAATTACATCTAGAGCTGTCAAGAAGGTGTGTCTGTGAAGGACCATCCACAGGATTGCATATGTCTCCCTTCCACACACCCACCAACAGTCATTATATCTAGACCAGCCTAGAGGGTGTTCCTGTGTAGAACCATCCACTGGATTGGATATAATGTCTCCCTTCCACACACCCACCAACAGTCATTACATCTAGACCAGCCTAGAGGGTGTTTCCTTGTAGAACCATCCACTGGATTGGATAGAATGTCTCCCTTCTACACACCCACCAACAGTCATTACATCTAGACCTGCCTAGAGGGTGTTCCTGTGTAGAACCATCCACAGGATTGCATATGTCTCCCTTCCACACACCCACCAACAGTCATTACATCTAGACCTGCCTAGAGGGTGTTCCTGTGTAGAACCATCCACAGGATTGCATATGTCTCCCTTCCACACACCCACCAACAATCATTACATCTAGACCAGCCTAGAAGGTGTTTCCTTGTAGAACCATCCACAGGATTGGATAGAATGTCTCCCTTCTACACACCCACCAACAATCATTACATCTAGACCTGCCTAGAAGGTGTTTCCTTGTAGAACCATCCACAGGATTGCTCCTTCCCACCTGCAGTTGTTTCACAATGGTTGCCCCTTTACAATATTTCCTAGCAAGTGTGTTGCCAGCGTCCTTTCCCGCCCCTGGAACAGGAGTGTCTTCCCCGCCTTCTGAGTGGTAAAGGCAGCATACATTTGTGACAGAAGATGCATTTCTTATTTGGACTTCTGATATTTTTTTTCCATTGCCAATGACATCACTTCCTTTAATGACCCCATGTTCCGGTCGCTGCTGTTATTGTTCGACTGTTTCCCTGTTCACAAGTAGGATTCCTGCAGTGCTGGGGGCAGGTTAGAGCTGGCTGTCGGCGCTTGTAATGGACCACTGTTCAGTACACCTACAAATTGCAAAAACTATGGTACGAAGCGCTATTTAAAAAATACATTGTGATTAACATACTGTACCTTCAACTATTCAATAAAAAATGCAATTGAAAAAAACAAAGTAAATGTGTCTAGCCTCGACCAAAGAATACATTCTGTTTCTACTTAATTCATATATGGTAAGCGTAGATTCATATAATTTGCCGGGCGAAAAACTCGTCATAAAGACATGCAAAAGGGCCTCGCAAGGATCACACTTTTTAATACTGTCTATTTCGTTTTGTATTAGCTGCGGCTTGGTTGTGAGTTTTTCACTCATTTCAATCTACAGATAAACTTCAACAACATGTATTTATTCTGTGTAATCCACAAGATACAGCTCTATGATCCCAAATGAAATCAAAATTGATAACTGTATCCCTGGTCAGTTTCCACTTCCAAGCGATTCATAGCAGTTAGCATCAAACTCAGTTGGACTGTATTGAAATTGCATTTATAGAGCGCCTACTGCCCCTGACGAGGTATTGAAGCACTTTACAGTGAGTAGCACGTCACTCAGGAGCGCAGAGATAGTGGTCAGTCCATTGCTTATTGGAATTAGTCTGTGCTCTCAAGGAAACCGTTCCATTTACTCCTGTTTCTTTGTTGCACATTATTGACTTGAGTGTGATCAGTAGAGAGGGTCATGTGAGAAGCAAACAGCTGATGTAATGAACAGATATTGTTTTCAAGGAATATGGTTTCAGACAGTGCTTAATTTGTAAATAAAACGTGCTGGTGCCCAAAGCCGCCCTCTTAAACACGCGGCTGCTTCAATTAAATGTGCGAACACGAAATACTGAGGCAGCGTAATCCTGTAGCCATCTCGGGCCTCTTTAATCCATTTACAGCCACTCCCTGCCCCTGCAGCTTTCTGCTTTCTCCCTTTTGTGACGCTTTTTCGTTTTTCTCTTTCTCCGTCTTTCACATATGTGTATTGTGCTCGCAGTAAATGCTTGAGGCAGAAAAGTAAGTGCCGGCCCTCAAAAATAAGTGCTGGTGCTCAGCGAGCACAAATTAAGCACTGGTTTCAGAGAAAGAGAGATTAAGCTAGGCATGTGATTAAAGTAGTCTATCTATACCGGAGGCATGCAGAAGGTAGAACGGTAGTAGAAGGGCGTTCAAAATAAATATGGGAGGAAAAAATCGAAAGTTTAAGTGAAGGTCATTTTTTTTATGCAGGGTTTTAGGCATATAGCTGGGAGATTTTTGCATAGACTGCAGTCTGTGGATGTAAACCTGTAGAAAGAAACACATTTTAAATGTAACTGTAAAAGAATATGTTTTTGTAGTCTTTCTAGAGGCACTTTAACTTTCAAGTGGGGGCAGACAGATACTTGCATCCTGCAAAAAACAACCCAGTGCTTGCAGACACCCCCTTAGGAGCGACTGTTCAAGCAGTGACCTTTAAGGACCTTCCAGTTCCCATAATTACCACTTGACTTTGACAACACCATTGAGAAAGCTCTTGTGCACATCACCCACTGTAGCTGCAATATAAATACCTGCGAACCCAGGAAGTGTCTGTTTGTCCCTGCTTCAGCAGTATTACAGAGTATTACTACAGATTGTGCATGCAACTCGTGTTACACCATACAAACTACACATATTAGCATGTTATGTAAACTCTCACCAACTTGCAAGGCAGTGGATAAATATGTTGCAGCAATCTTCATTAGTAAATTCAGTGCATAGTGTGTGACCCGTTCTGTACCTGGTTCAGAAGGGCATGGGGGCGGGCCCTTGCCCGGCATCCTGACGAGCACCGGGCACCAGAGACCGGGCACCACGGTCCGCAGAATGGACGTGTCTCGCGTCACGCCATGACTCTACAGCGTTCACCTTACACGTAATCCGTAACTGACGATGACTTTACCTTTATGATTTTTTGGGCAGCCGACACCTGTTTCGCCTACTGAACGCTTCATCAGGGCTGTAACACACATCACCTTGGTTTAATTCCATAGTCCAACTAATGTGAATACAAAAACATGCCTTAAACCTTCTGAGGCTTGCAGTATACCTGAGCTGTGGTTATGTTAAATGTCTTCAGAATTAACCTGCTCATTCTGAAAGATTCATTAATCCGATCATTCAGAAAGCTCTGCAGTCTAGCACAGTGGTTCCCAACCTGTGGTCCGGGGATCCCAGGAGGTCCGCGAAGCCTTCTCAGGGGGTCCGCGAAAGCGTAGAAAATGAAAAAATATGAACAAATATTGACAAATTAGGTCCTCAGCTTCCAGTAATGACTCAGGCGGGGGTCCACAGATTCCAGTGATGATTCAGTGGGGGTCCCGGGGTTCCATTAATGTTCAAATGGGGGTCCACGTAAATCAAAAGGTTGGGAACCACTGGTCTAGCACATTTTGCATGACATTTGCCAGCCCATGATACAAAAAAGGGAAAAGAAATTTGACTTTTGTGATAATCGTGGCAAAAAAAGAAACAGTAATGAAAGAATGCTGTTAAAATAAGAATAAACGAAGTTTTTTTCACACCATGAAAGAGGTAACAGTCTGCACAAACCCGAGGAAAGGCGGGAATGTTACTGGGACGTCTTGTTGTTCTCTTTAGTTGTACTGCATTTGTTTTTGACATGCGTCGTGCAGGGAGCCGCTTCTTCTTGTTTTGATGTCCGTCTTCCTCTTGCCTCTTGAGTTTTGTGTTCCTTTTCCATTGTTTTCTTTTGTTACTGACACTTTACTGTTACTGAGCTGCTGTCCTGGCTCTTCGATCAGTAACAGCAGCCCCCCCCCCCCCCCCCCCCCAGCTCACGGGTACGTAGAGCGCTTTATAAATTCAATGATTGGCTGGATGTGCTCTCAGATATCTGCCGCTGGATGCAGTGCACGTCATTTAGGTTTTTTGTTGTGTGCGGTGTGGCAAACGTGCATGCATTGAGCTCAATACAAGTTTTCTTAACAGAATCGATTTAAAGATAGTTTTTTTTAAATGCTTTGACAGTTGCACCTCGATATCGATTTTGAACATAAATAGCTGTGATTATAAATAGCCCACTCGCATTTCATCGACCTTGGCAGGATAAAAGGCTAAGCCAGTCTTGCCAGGAGTCAGACAGCTGCCTGACGCTCCTAGTGTCTGTGTTAAAAAAAAAAAAAAAAAAAAATGCAAACATAACAAACCTGACAGGATAGCTCGGTAGGTTACTGAAACAGAGTGATGAAACAGCTGAAAGTACCTGATGTGAGATCTGCCAATGAATGGCAGGGCAGTTCCCCTTCAGCAGTGGGACGGCGCTCTCATCGGATTGGTTGTTGTGTACATTCAAAGGCCAATAAAAATAAGCGGATATGTGTACGCTCATTCTGTGTTCCTGAGGGTTTCTGGTGGCCCCAGGGCCAGTTTAAACACATTTAGGGAGGGCTGGGGGAGGGTCGTGTGTGGCATCTAGGCCTTGCTTTGTGTCATTCATATACTTTCTTTCCTGAGGTGCCATCTTCAGATATCTCTTCACTCTTTAAAGACTTCTACAAGGGGTGGGGATTCAGAAATGCGTCCAGGGCGCCTCTAGGGGGCGGCACTCCTAGAGAGCACCTAATCGACTATTGTAACAAGCAGGTGGACTGCAGTTTGGTGTGCTCCCAGCTCCTCTCCTGATACACAAAGGAAAGGTTTTCTTTTTTCCAAGAACGGAAAGAAAATGCAATAAAAATCCACCTTTCCAGCTGGCTGCTCAGATATTCCCTTAAACCAGTGCTTAATTTGAGCTGGTGATTTCCGGTGGGGGGCACCGGCACTTATTTTTGGGGGGCTGGCACTCATTTTTCTGCATCGGGCATTCACATATGTAAAAGACGCACATGGGAAAGGCGGAGTTGAGAGAAAAATGGAAAAGCGTCACAATGGGAGAAAGCAGAAAGCTGCAAGAGTGAGCTGAAGGGGCAGGGAGTGGCTGTAAATGGATTGAAGCGGCCCGAGAAGGCTTCGGTATTACGCGGCCTCAGTATTCTGTGCTCGCACATGTAATTTGCAACAGCCGAGTGTTTCAGATGAGAGCTTTGGGCTCCTGCACGTTTTTATTTACAAATTAAGCACCTCCTTAAAGTGTTATCTCGGCAAACGGATAAATTAATTGATTGCCAATCTGGGGGTGACCACAGTGTCCAGGGGATCTCATGTGGCGTGCTTTCAGTGACCACAGAATAATGCTTGTTATAGGATACAGTGGGTCACGTTTGGAGCTGGAGAGGAGTTTGTTTTCCTTTCGGATGGCAACGGACACAGGAGCAGTTGATCACTCCAGTATTTCAGCCTTTTCAGTCTAATTTAATGTCTTTCCTATTACTCCCTCTTGAATGCAGAGGCAGGTGCTATCCCACGTGGAGCCGCCAGGGGGCAGACTTACAGAGACTCTGCTTGTTGAAGAAACCCGTCATCACGAGGTGCTCCAGGCCCCCCAGTCCTTTGGTGGGCAGTAAGTGGGCGATGTGTAGAGAGTCACTCCTAAGGGCTGCCAACCAACCCCAAGAGCGGCATACAGGATAACATTGGGTAACATACTGTCCTAAGAAGGGGTTCCTGTTCCCACACTCTTGTCTGACAGCCATTTTGTCTCACAGCTTAAACTTTGGGTCTAAACTTAAACTTCAGGTCTAAACTTAAACTTCAGGTCTAAATTTAGATTTCACTTCTAAACTTAAAGTTCGGGTCTAAACTTAGACTTCAGGACTATGTAATATGAATTCCATGTAGAATAAAAGTGTGCACATCTATGTAATGTGAATATCTGGGAAACCTGGCATGGATCTGCTCTCCTGGATCTACGCAGGACAGTTCTATGCGTTGGCATTTTGCAGAGGAAACAAAGCATGGGGTACCTCTAATGAAAATGTCGATAAATTTAGCTGTCGCACTCTGGCTCCTCCTGTGTTATAATTGCTAATATTATTACCATTATTATTGTCATTATAATCAAAATGTCATGTTTTAAGCAGGCTAAAACCTACTTCAGACAACTCTAGGATGGCACCCTAGAGGTTGTTCTGTAAGGAGGGTTCCAGGCAAGAACAAACCCTGGCAAAACCAATAGGTCTCTTATTGGCTTCACCAATGCTATTTTTGTCTCAGATGGCCACCGTGCTTGCAGAAGAAAGCGCAGTGGCCATCTTTTGAATTTTTTTTTTTATAGAAAGAAAAAAACACGTCAAGGTGGATGCCATGTGGGCCCACGTATATACAGTGATCACCTTGGAATAGGTTTTCGTTTCTTTAAAAGAAATTAAAAAAAACATTCAAACACAGATGCTGCATATGCGTGTGCGATGTGCCCATCTTTGAATGTATTTTCTTAAAACAAAAGAAAAACTTTTCTGAGAGAAAGGCTGTACATGTCGGCATGCCTGTGCAAAGGCATGCCATCTTGGATTGGTTTTAAGTTCATTCAAAGATGGCCAACCACCAGCACAGGAGAAGATGAATACAGGAAACGCTGGGGCAAGTGGCCCTGATGGTATAATAATGTTTAAAGAGAGACACAACGGAAGGGGAGAAGGCCAGGTTGGGGCATACAGAGGGAGAGAAAATAGTCCCTCATGCAATGACAGAATGTGACGTCAGCAGTGGAAGGATACAGCTCTTCCAATCAAAACACAGCAAAACTGCAATGTTCATTGGCTGGAACAAACATTAGTCGAGGGAGGAAAGGCTTCCAATCAGGAGCAGGGAACTAAGAAATATAAAAATATCCATTGAATCATGAGCGAGGGGAGGACACAAAGCCTATTTTAAGTCTGTTTTGGCTACAGTAGGTCTGCTTGCCACTCTCTGTAGGCAAGACCTAAAAAAATGCTGCAGTATTCCTTTATTTGCTGAGGCAACACCAGGCAGTCGGCTATTCCCTGGCTATACCCCCCTTCCGCAGCTTTATAAATCTACTGAAACACTATTGCTTTTTTTATTAACATTTTCACGTAATCCTGCTGACCACGCGCTCATCCTGGCTTTATACCACAAACCCATAAAACGTAAACAAGTAATTTGCTCTGGCTGATGTTTCAAAGTAAGCAATATTCTTGGCTGTATCAGTGTAAGCAAACGGATAATTAAATGTGAGCCCTTAAAGGAGGTGCCTTTCGAGGTTTGGAAATAGGTCAGAAGTGAAATTATGGTTGACACAGCCTTTAGTCCATGGCCTCCCTTCACCTAGCCCATGTGACTCCAGGCTCAGTAAGGCTTGATTCTCTGCGTTTTAGACTTGAAATATAAACTTTGTATGCCCTTGAGGGTGAGGGAGAGTTGAGGTTTCAATGGAGTGTTTGCTTTCCAAGAGATCTCAAGCAGGTCATTGAGTAGTTTATTCATTCCTGTTTTTCTTTGCCCCCCTTCTGTTTGTAGTTTTGTTCCCCTGTCATAATTCCAGAAAAAAAGTCCATAAATGTCAATAAAACCAAGTAGTCGATCAGTTACTCCCCCTTGCCCTATCATGGCACACCATGAACCATTGGGGTACAGTTTCTGCAAAGCGGACATCGCCTTTCACCAATAATCAGATGATAATTACACGCTGGCCCAAGGCTAGTTAGACATTCGATCATTGCTGTTCCCTATAAAACTCAGTCACTGAAATATGAATGAGTTTCATGCATTGTCACCATAGTTTCAGTGTCTTACCAGCAGACCGGATCACAACAACACTTTCCCAAAACATCTTTCCTAAGATTGCAAATTCAGCCAAATTATTTGTCCCCCCCCCCCCCCCACTGGATAGACATCTGAATTTGGACAAGCTTGCCATATTCAGACTGAACCTACACTGCAACACTAAACCCTTCATTTCTAAAAAGGTTTCAAAACAGCTTCACAGGGATTGGTGATATTCCACATTGAGTTTCGGAAAGTTCTGCTAACGAGATTATGTGAATTGCAATTTACTCCAATAAAGCCACCCTCAACTCTGCAGCCAGGTTGAGCAAGAACTTCATCTCTGTAAAGTAGCTTACCCTTAAACCTCGTTCCACCGACAAGACTGAATGTCTAACTTATAAGGTCGTACACCTTGGCTTCCCCACTCACCTCTCACTCATACTGGAAAAACAGGACCCACTTCATCAGGGAATGCCCACAGGCTTTGAGATGTCCATTCTGCTGATATAACACTTGTTCCATCACTTGAAATCTGGGCCTGCAGACCTGTTTAGTAAATCTGTGCGGACCATCAGACAGACGTATTAATCTGTGTAGAATTTCCCCTCTCAAGTTATACCATTGCGCATTCTTCCCTCTGACTGTTTACTGCTGATCCAACCATCATTTGTTTAGGGCAACTTGCATCGCCATCCCGTTGATATACGCTCACCCTCAGTTTATCCTTTTTTTTTTTTTAATACTTTAACATGTTACATTTGCCAATACAACTTTCGCTGTACAGTAGTCTGTCGCCTATGTGGCTTTTAATAGCGCTGCTACAAAAACTGTTTAGTACATTAAAAAAACTCTTATTTACTTTGGAGTTTTATGTACCTAGTAATGTGATTTACTCTGTGGGGTTACTGGAGAGCTCAACCTAACTTGTGCATACCTTGAAAGTCTTCATTGTTGGCACACTTCCACATTTGAAAACATCAGCTAGTATTTGTATTCTTAGTTCAATAGTTTATGTGTTGGTCCAAGTGCAGGTCCCAGGAGCTCCCTCTTCCTGCTTCATATTTCAGGGAAAGATATTCTTCAGAGATACATCCTCTGACTTTCACAGGAGCTCTTTCCCTAATTGGCTATTCAGACATGGCGACCCAGTAATGTGCCCCTTAAGGAAGAGATTCAATGTGGCTCAGTTGCAGGGTGAAGAACTAGGAGACATAACTTGTGGTCCTGGCTCTTCCACTGGGCACATAACTTGAGTCTATGACATTTTTGTTTGCTCCTCAGTTCCCTTATTAGGTCTGACATGCCTAGAATCAACGCATATACGCATAGGCCATTCAGTCATTGGTACTAAGCCAAAGTGCATGCTCAAGTTCTGCATCATAATGTTTCTCGTTCAAGCAAGTTCCAAACACACTGAGATGCATAGATCTGCATTTTGGAGTATGTTTTGTTGTTGTCTGAATAGGATACACTGCTTGTGTACATTTCACATTGACTGTCCCACAGGTCTGGGCACTTGGCAATTTTTTTATCAAAAATGAAAGCTACATTTCTTGGCAATAGACTAGGAAGAAGCTGTACCGTTCCCAGTGTCCCTCCTGTTCTATATCATGGATCAAGGCACTAACCGGATGTAATAATCCTTTGCTCCTTGTTCTATGGGGGAGTTTCATGATTGTCATTGACAGTTGTAGCTTCCCAGGTCACAGCACACCTCATGTGATTACATCAGATTTACGGTGAAAAGGGTCGAATCATTGCAAATATTCATCACACATTTACCCCAAGTGATTACTTTGTCTTAAAGTGACAGAGTTGCCTGGCACTCAAGTCTTCAGCACAGAAGGAATAAGAGTCGTGAATGCTATGATGAAAGAGCTGTGTCCATAACAGAACCATCCAGAACTCTAGAGCCAGACCACTGGTAGTAAGGCTCTACACAAATGTGTATATAATAAGAACCGCCAAATATAGAACCACACCCACAAATGCGCCATAGTGAAAGAACGTGGATCTGTTTCCTTTAGATTCTGTTTACATATCTGTTTACATTTCATCTGCCTGTGATGCAATCGGGAAGGAAATATACATTGTTAAAGTGTCCTTGCCCCTTGACAGCTTGATACCGTTCTTTTGTCTCCTGAATATCTCCTCATTGTCTTTCTTGTGTGACAACTGAATATCTCCGCATTGTTCCTGATTGGCTGATGGCTGTGCATTGTCACCAGACTGAATGCCCATACCTAATTGGTTAACAAATGTACAATGTCTTCTGAGTACATTGTTATTGACTGAGAATGGTATATTGACTCTTGTTTTATTGTACATTGTTACCAGTTGGCAGTCAACTCTCTTTTGTCCCCTAAATAACCATTATTTGATGCTAACTACTAACGAGCGGTAGGTGGAATGTTTCATTTCACCTGCATAATTTTAGTCACTTTGCATTACCCTTTAACACGGTGTTTAGGCCAAATTCCGTCAGTCGCCTCATGGTGGGATTTGTCACCCACAAGGCTACAGAAAATGAGAGAGATTTGGCACCCTCAGCGTGATTTTCTAACGTGGCAATCACCAACAGTCGCGAGCGGTCAGAGGACTGCCACTCGAGTATATTTGCTACCGCTTAGTAGATATTCTACTTGAGCGGGAGCAAAATCGACCCGAAATGGCTGTGTGCTCTTGCCCAACGCACGATGCCGTTCGTGCTGATTAAATTGCAGTGCGATTAGCACAAGTTGCATGTTTTCACCCACTCTGCGGAATCTTGCTGAGTTTTTATATAACTCCGCGGAGTTCCACAGAGTGAAATTCTGTGAGTTCTGCTCACCCCTACTACTAAGTACATTTGTGAAGCGCCTTGTACCAAAAGGTCTCAAGGGGCTGGTCATAAGAACTCATAACTGAGGACCTAAAATCAGGGTGGGTACAAGGAGCAGTGAGCAGCGGCGGCAGCAGCAAATATCAAGTGGAGGAGCGGTGGGGAAGTACAATCTCAGGGGAGGGGGTACAAAAAAAAAAAAGAAGTACCGTTCGCTGTCACCTCCGCCGTCCTCTCCTGCTGCCTCACTTGCCATCCTTTTCTGTTCTGGTGTCCTAGCATTCGCTGGGACACTAGAACAGGCTCCCCAGCAATCCTGGCGCTGCTTTCATGCTAAAACTAGCATGAAAGCAGTGCCAGGACTGGTCTGAGACGCAGTGACTGCCGCTCACACAACCCTGGGACCTGTGCAGTTTCTCCAGCGCGGCTGTGTACACAGCTGCGCTGGAGAAACCTAAGTGCGCATGTGTGTTTGGGCAGCTGTCTTAGGCCGTCCAAACACACATGCACACTTAGTGCACACAATTCCTCATCCCACCTCCCGAGGCCCAGTCCTGACCCTCCCTTCACATGCTGGCTGAGCCAGAAGCAGAAAAATAAAACGATATTCAAGTATTGTTTTATTTTCCTGCCAGTGGGGCAACACTCCTCTGCCACTGCGGAGGAGAGGCCCCTGGCAGTAAGTAGTAAGTTTCAAGCTTTGTTTAAATAGTACTAATATAGCATGAGAACCCGCCGTAGCGGGCTCTACTGGTCATTAAAGGCCCTCTCCCGCTGTTGCTGTGAACAAAGAGAAGATTGGAATGTTGACACTACAGGCTTTTACCATTCCAACGTTCTAATATTGAAAGTGTTCCAGCTTTCTTTGAAAGGCCTAGAGCTCAAATGACTGCAGTGAACTCTAAAACTAATTTCACCAGAACTCATGGCTGCAGGATGGTGATCAAAACAGAAGTCTGAGCTTTTGTCGTATTTGTAAGCTAACTAGAACAATTTAAAGCCGCTCCACTCCTCGACAGACAGCCAATGGAAAGCTCTCCTTCTCTCACCGATTACTCTAAATGCAGCATTCTCAGTTAACCGGGGTCTATATATAGGACTGGGGCGGAACCGCATCTAAGATGCGACAATAGTCTAGTATGGAAATTATGCCAGCATCGGCTACAATGGCTTGCAGTAACTAATGAATGAAAAGAGATGTGAAATGAAACAATACCTGTGCAGCACATAGCTGCTTGAAGGGACAATAGCTTTGGTACTGAGAACCAGAAGGTCAGACAGTCTGTCATCTACTTAAAAAGAAAAAGACGCTGTGACCAGGTACAATGAACAAATCTTCCGTGTCTAGTGGGAGGCTTCTTAAGTAAGGGGGGGATTTTATAAAGTTCTAAATATGAAAAACTGCAGTTCTTGCTAATGTGTCTAACTCACCCGACCAGCTGCCTTATTACAAGTGCCAGATAAAGCACTTGCATAACCCTCATGTTTGTGACAGAATATCCCATCCGTCAAACTCTAAGCCAGGCCTTTAATGTCCCAGTAATATTGTCTAATATTACTCGCACATTCTCCAGTGTTTTGCAGTATGGATTAGAATAGCCTAGGTGGAGAATGGGGACGAGCCCGAGAGGTAGCTTTCCACTTTGAACAGTGAAGGATGCTTTCTGTTTTGGTACTAGATATCCTGTGTCCACCCGTGGGTGGACCTCTAAGAAGCAGCCTTGGGCAAGCTCCAGGAATGCTGGTTCATTTAAGATTTAGATCATTGAGTGCTGGGAGGAAGGGGCACTGCAAGGCGCCCTTCCATCCTCGGTAAACCATTCAGTTAATCAAGGATCTTAATTTGCCTTCTGGTAACATTTAAACGGAAAAGATCCCATTGACATCACAGTGGTTTTAGAAGATACTGTGCTGAGTCTATCTTAAAGGATCTGGTGATTCAGGGTATCAAATGTTTCGGAATGCTCTAGAACGACAAGCGGATCTGAATATCAGTCATCCACCCTACAAATATAATCCCAGAACTTCACCAGTGCAGCCTCTGTACCTCAACTGGGATGTAAAGGTAACTGAAAGATGTACAGGGTGGGCTGTGTTGCTAGGATAGGTTGTCCTTGGCCCGCAAACAATTTCTCCTTGGTGTTGGCAAGAATTGGTAGCCCTCTGCTGGGTTTATAGGTACAGGGCACCCACGTATCTAAGCAGGGTCATTGGCTGATAAATGCCCCATGTCTTTGGAATGAGGAGCCATTTTCCTTGAGTCATGGACAGCTGTGCTTTCTGTTGCCTTCAAAATAAACTTCTGCTGTTCCTGATTGTTTGAAAAGTGTTAAAAGTTTCCCATTGGCCAGTATTGGTTGATAATAGGTCATTGCTTTCCGAATGGGTATTGTTTGCGATTGGTTCGCAATTGTTCATCGTTCCTTGGATAGGCGGTGTAGGAAGTTGGCTCTGTATGTACGATTTCAAAGTAAAAAATAGCATGCACAGAGTCCAAGGGTTCCCCTTAGAGGTAAGATAGTGGCAAAAAGAGATAATTCTAATGCTCTATTTTGTGGTAGTGTGGTCGAGCAGTAGGCTTATCAGAGGGTAGTGTTAAGCATTTGTTGTACACACACAGGCAATAAATGAGGAACACACACTCAAAGACAATTCCAGGCCAATAGGTTTTATATAGAAACAAATCTTTTCTTAGTTTATTTTTAGAACCACAGGTTCAAGATTTACAAACAATACTTTATATGAAAGGTATTTCACCCAGGTATCTTAGGAACTTTGAATCAGCAAAATAGCATATACAGTTTTGGTAAAAATGGCAAAAAGCTATTTTAAAACTAGACACAGTGCAATTTTCAACAGTTCCTGGGGGAGGTAAGTATTTGTTAGTTTTGCAGGTAGGTAAGCCACCTACAGGGTTCAAAGTTGGGTCCAAGGTATCCCACCGTTGGGGGTTCATGGCAACCCCAAAGTTACCACACCAGCAGCTCAGGGCCAGTCAGGTGCAGAGGTCAAAGTGGTGCCCAAAACGCATAGGCTTCAATAGAGAAGGGGGTGCCCCGGTTCCCGTCTGCCAGCAGGTAGGTACCCGCGTCTTCGGAGGGCAGACCAGGGGGGTTTTTGTAGGGCACCGGGGAGGACACAAGTTAGCACAGAAAGTACACCCTCAGTGGCACGGGGGCGGCCGGGTGCAGAGTGCAAACAGGCGTCGGATTTACAATGGAGTTCAATGGGAGACCCAGGGGTCTCTTCAACGAAGCAGGCAGGCAAGGGGGGGCTCCTCTGGGTAGCCACCACCTTGGAAAGGGAGAGGGTCACCTGGGGGTCGCTTCTGCACTGGAGGTCGGATCCTTCAGGTCCTGGGGGCTGCGGGTGCAGTGTCTTTACCAGGCGTCGGGTTCTTAGAAGCAGGCAGTCACGGTCAGGGGGAGCCTCTGGATTCCCTCTGCAGGCGTCGCTGGGGGGGGCTCAGGGGGGTCAACTCTGGCTACTCACAGGGTCGCAGTCGCCGGGGAGTCCTCCCTGTAGTGTTGGTTCTCTGCAGGTCGAGCCGGGGGCGTCGGGTGCAGAGTGGAAAGTCTCACGCTTCCGGCGGGAAACGTGTGGTCTTTAAAAGTTGCTTCTTTGTTGCAAAGTTGCAGTCTCTGTGGAACAGGGCCGCTGTCCTCGGGAGTTCTTGGTCCTTTTAGATGCAGGGTAGTCCTCTGAGGCTTCAGAGGTCGCTGGACCCTGGGGGACGCGTCGCTGTTGCAGTTTCTTTTGAAGTGGGGAGACAGGCCGGTAGGGCTGGGGCCAAAGCAGTTGGTGTCTCCGTCTTCTCTGCAGGGCTTCAGGTCAGCAGTCCTTCTTTGTCTTCAGGTTGCAGGAATCTAGTTTCCTATGTTCTGGGGAGCCCCTAAATACTGAATTTAGGGGTGTGTTTAGGTCTGGGAAGGCAGTAGCCAATGGCTACTGTCCTTGAGGGTGGCTACACCCTCCTTGTGCCTCCTCCCTGTGGGGAGGGGGACATATCCCTAATCCTATTGGGGGAATCCTCCAAAATCAAGATGGAGGATTTCTAAAGGCAGGGGTCACCTCAGCTCAGGGCACCTTAGGGGCTGTCCTGACTGGTGGGTGACTCCTCCTTGTTTTTCTCATTATCTCCCCTGGACTTGCCGCCAGAAGTGGGGGCTGTGTCCAGGGGGTGGGCATCTCCACTAGCTGGAGTGCCCTGGGGCATTGTAACACGAAGCCTGATCCTTTGAGGCTCACTGCTAGGTGTTACAGTTCCTGCAGGGAGGAGGTGTTAAGCACCTCCACCCAGAGCAGGCTTTGTTTCTGGCCTCAGAGGGCACAAAGGCCCTCACCACATGGGGTTAGAAACTCGTCTCTCAGCAGCAGGCTGGCACAGACCAGTCAGTCCTGCACTGAACAACTGGGTAAAATACAGGGGGCACCTCTAAGATACCCTCTGTGTGCATTTTTTAATAAATCCAACACTGGCATCAGTGTGGGTTTATTATTCTGAGAAGTTTGATACCAAACTTCCCAGTATTCAGTGTAGCCATTATGGAGCTGTGGAGTTCATTTTTGACAAAATCCCAGACCATATACTTAATATGGCCACACTGTACTTACAATGTCTAAGAATAGACTTAGACACTGTAGGGGCATATTGCTCATGCAGCTATGCCTTCACCTGTGCACCATGCCTTAGGGCTGTAAGGCCTGCTATAGGGGTGACTTACCTATGCCACAGGCAGCATCTTGTGAGCATGGCATCCTGAGGGGGATGCCATGTCGACTTTGCCTTTTTCTCCCCACCAACACACACAATCTGCAATGGCAGTGTGCATGTGTTAGGTGAGGGGTCCCTTACGGTGGCACAACACATGCTGCAGCCCTTAGGGACCTCCCCTGGTCACAGGACCCTTGGTACCACTGGTACCTTTTACAAGGGACTTATCTGTGTGCCAAGGGTGTGCCAATTGTGGGAACAATGGTACATTTTAGGTGAAAGAACACTGGTGCTGGGGCCTGGTTAGCAGGGTCCCAGAACACTTCTCAGTCAAGTCAGCATCAGTATCAGGCAAAAAGTGGGGGGTAATTGCAACAGGGAGCCATTTCCTTACAGGCGGGCCTTGCTGCAGTTTGGCGATGAATAGCCATTACCTTCTGAATAAATGTACATTGTTCCAGTTTGACTCATGGCTCCCCATTGTTACCGGAAAGCCATTGCACTGTTGTATATTAGTTCATACATGTCTGTTCTCTTCTGATTAATCACTTTGGCGCCAGGATGTTTTGATTCCTGATAGGTGTATCAGGGCCAGCATCTTCTGAATAAATTTAGAATGATGCCTACTGGCTGGTGACTGCCTTCTGATTCAATGTGCATCACTTCTGGTTGGATCACATGTGTCCATCATTGTACAGCAAGCACATAATTCCTGATTGGGTGATTGCTGTGGACTGTGCCTTCTTGGACGATGTCTAATGAACGAATATACTTTGGAATAACGCATGCTGGAACCACGCATGCCTGAATAATGTGGTCGGAACAACAACTGCGCAGTTACCACTAATGCCTTTACCATGAATGCCTTAACAACGGTTTTTCGTTGTAAAAGCATGCCTGGTAAAGGCATGCGTGGAACGGCATGCGTGGTTCCAGCATGCGACCCCCTCTGACACCCACCCCTGCCCCTAAAACTACCCTGACCCCTCCACCCCTAAAAGTACCGTGACCCTCCAACCCAGCCCCTAAAACCTAAACTACCCCAACCCCTGCCCCTAAAACTAACCGACCCCCTACCCGTACCTAAAAACTAAAATTACCCCGACCTCCCCACCCCGAAAACTACAGTGACCCCCTACCCTGCCCCTAAAACTACCCCATCCCCACCCCTAAAACCTAAAACTACCTCAACCCCTACCCTAAAACTACCGTGCCCCACCCTAAACTACCCCAACCCCTAAAACGACTGCGACCCACCTACCCCTGCCCCTAAAACTACCCCTACCCCGCCCCTAAAACTACTGTGACCCCCCCACCCCACACCTAAAACTACCCCAACCCTCCTAAAACCAAAACTACCCTGAACCCCAACCCCCGCCCCTAAAACCTAAACTACCCCAACCCCACACCCCGTTCCTAAAACTACCCCAACCCTCCTAAAACCTAAACTACCCCGACCCACCACCCCTGCCCCTAAAAACGAAAATCACCCCAACCACCGCCCCTAAAACTACTGCGACCCCCCCACCCCTAAAACCTAAACCTACCCTGACCCCCCCACCCCACCCCTAAAAACTAAAATGCGTGACCCCCACCCCCCTAAAAACTAAACTACCCCACCCCTAAAACCTAAACTACCCTGACCCCACCCCTAAAACCCAAAACTACCCCGACTCCCTACCCCCGCTCCTAAAACCTAATTACCCCGACCCCCACCCCTAAAATTACCACGACCCTCGCACCCCACCCCTAAAACCTAAACTACACCAACCGCACACCCCGCCCCTAAAACTACCCCGACCCCCACCCCTAAAACTTAAACTACCCCCCCACCCCACCCCTAAAACCACCCGATCCCCGGCCCTAAAACTACCGCAATCCCCCCACCCCCTAAAACCTAAAACTAACCCAACCCCCGGCCCCTAAAAACTAAAATTATTCTGATTCCCCCAACCTGACCCTAAAATTACAGCAACACCCCTGACCCCTAAAATGTAAACTACCCCAACCCTTGCCCCTAAAACTACCCCACCCCTAAAACTACCACGACCCCCCACACCTAAAACTACCCCAACCTCTAACCCCACCCCTAAAACCTAAACTACCCCCACCCCTCTAAAACTACCGCAACCCCGCCCCTAAAGCCTAAAACTACCCTGACCCCCACCCCTAAAACATAAACTACCCCGACACCCCACCCCTAAAACTACCCCAACCCCCCACCCCTAAAAATCAAAACTACCCCTCCCAGCCCATAAAACTACCCCCACCCCTAAAACTACCCCCACACCCTGCCCCAGCCCCACTTACCTGACCGAGTCCTCCTGATTCTGTTTTCCTCTGCCTTAACCTTGCATGTTCGTTGTTCAGGACATGCGTGGTTACGGTAGAGGAAAACAGGGTGGTTGTTCAGGAAAGTGCTGTTCTGCTTTCGTGGACAACGCACCTCGTTGTTTAGCCGTCGTTGTTCAGGCTGTTTCCCTTAATGAACATTAGTGCATGACCTCCTAATTGTCTGCTATTTGACCTTCCTTTTCTGAATTTCTCTGCGATTGGTTGATGACTTCCTTTGTGTTCTTGCTAACTATGATCTGCTTCCTGATTTGCTGATATGCAACCATTGTGCCTGACCCACAGTGAATTGATTTTTGATTGGTAGTTGGCTGGTTGTTTTCTGCTGAACTTCAATGCATTGCCATCTCATTGGTTGAAGACTGTCTTTGTATCCTAAACTGTAGTGCATTTCCTTTTGATTGGATGTTTACTGCTTATTCTCTCTAGAGCTACAGTGCATTGCCTTCTGATTGGCTGATATCTATCACTTAAATGTGCATTGTTACCCAGTTCACTGATGGCTGCACATTGTAATGTATATTAACGTTTCTGTAGCTCCTCCCAAACTCTGTCCTAAAGCACTTTCAAGATGGTCTGATGAGTACAGGCTACTTCACTGGTGCCTGGTGGCAGAAAGGTGTTGGTGGCAGTGAGAGGCATAGTAGCCATTTGAGTTTTGGTGTTATGTATGAAGTCGGAAAGTTAGCTCCAGACTTGACAAGCAGCATGTATGCATGTATTATGCATGTTGTTGTAAGTACAGTAATGTAAAGATGGGGTTACTAGCAGCAAATAGGAACCTCACACTGTGGTCCAGGAATCAACTGTGTCCTGTATTTGTTGATGGTTCTCATCTACTCTGGGAGTATGTCCACAGCTTGCATATCAGTACTGAGAAGGAACATCCACTTAGGAGGGTTTTTTTTTTTAATAAAGGGAGTGTAAATAAATTTGAGGCCGTCCTGGATCCCAGTGTTCTCCATCGGTTGTAAAGTCTGAGTTTAGATTGCAAGACGGTGACTTCCACACCTTACGCCCTCCGATGTGCAACGCTAAGGTCTTTGAAGGCCATTTCTGTCACAGGTAGCCAGCAAAGTGTTTGAGAGTGTGGTATGTGGTCACAGGGTCTGTGGAATTCCAGAGCCTTGGCCAGGATTTGTAGGTATACATTCAATATTTCTTTGATGACTGTGTATTCCATTCTGATTGGTTGATATCTGCCTATTGCGTCCTTGGCAAACACCCATTCACCACTGATGGCCACTGCACTGTTTTCTACAGCTGCCTGCTGCTAGAAGTGGATTTTACATTCATGCGGTGCACTGATTGATTGGTGCCCCTCTGCTTTTCTCGTTTCAGTTGGCGTGGCCCTCTGCTTGCAGGTGTCGCATTGCCCAGCGCAGGGTCTCACCCCTGCAAACAAAGCCCCCTGAAAACCGAAGAAAAAGCCTGGTAAGTTCTTGTCAAACTGTTGTGGCCACAGTAACCATGTTATTAACCAGCAGGCACAGCGCTTATGCTAATGCATTTGTGATGAGAAAGGGATTCTGGGAAATTGTCCACCGTGGCATTCACCTTCCTACTGAGATAACCAATGAGGTTTGGCGAATGATTTGCTGCATTGTCCTGCTTGAGTTTACATCTTATGTTGGGGTTGAGGGGCGAGGAAAGATTGGGTGCCACTGACAGTGGCTTGATGGTATTGTGGTGGGGAATATCAAATGCGAACTATCGAGTCCGAGATATCAATGGGTCACAATATCATGATCAGAATATTGAGGGACAAAAAAATCAAAACTCTGAGTGCACTAAGAGGGATAAGGATTTGCTATTCCTAAATCCACATCTACGTACCTTGAAGATATATGTATCACTAGACCCGTCAATATAATAATGCTCAGAGAAGAGAGAGGACTGCTCCGGCTTAGCGTCGGCCACCATCACTCTCCGGCCTGTACGCAATAATAAGAAAGCTGTTGTTGACAAGCCTGTAATAACAAGAGCGGCTTTGAGGCCCGACACCTCGCCAGGATCGATCAGCCGCACTTCTGGCACGGGTGCACCGTTCTCTCTGGCACTCTCTCATCCACCTCATCATGTCCTTTGCGCCACATCCTGGGTGGAGATTTACAGGCCCGCTCTCTGACATTTATCAGATGACGCGCCGGCGCACATTGCCATTTTACAGGTCCATCCTTTACGAGCCGGGGCTTTATGTGAAATCCATTGGTGCAGATATGTATTTCTGCTGCGCGCTTCGCGAATAATTCAAGGGTGAGCCATGTCGGCGCTGCTAATGGACACGGCTTTGTCCTTGTCACTCCGCGGGACTTTGCCGCACACAGCATGGCTTCGGTAGACATTTAATAATTCCGTAGTGATGTACGACATGGTGCAGGGTGTTGTGAGTTACGGTCAGTGTCGTCTAAACACACAAGGCAAGAGTGGTATTGAGCAATGCGAAAGGGCCCTCAGGGGAACGAGTCACCCATTAATGGCTTTAAAATGTCAGTTCTTGATGTAAGAGCTTGTAAGATTCAGAAAGCAATGTCTACTGTTGTGTAACAAGTCTAAGATGAACGTTTACACCGCTGATTCCCAGGAACTTTTTCCATTTTTTCACTGCGTCTTCAGCCATGGATCCCTCAGGATGATAACTTTGTAGCATTGCATGTGCCATAGGTGAGCAATAGACTCTGACGTGGATACCCAGGGCTTTAATTGGGCCAGGCCCTGCCTGTGCTCAGCACCGGTAGAGATGAAAAACAGTTTTTAAGGTCTGGCTTGTCAGTGCAGCTGTCACCAAACAATTATGTAAGCATTACTAGAAAGGGACTTTGGCTCCGCCCATATGTTGGGAGGCAGGAATACACGTTTTGATTGGGCAGACATTGTTTTCTTCCACAAAACAGTACTTGTGCTCCACATAGCTGTGATCATTTTGTTTGTTTATCCAGCTGCCTGAGCTTGAACTTTCAGGGACACACACAACATTGTACTGCTATTAAAGTATCTTAGATAAGCAGATCATGTATGGTGTTTTTCTCTGGCTGCAGCACAGATGGGAGGAGGGAGGGTACCCTACATCAGTTTTTAACCGTCTCTTGACTGTGCAACTGTCACCAGACCTTTTAACCTACGCCAATATTATTTTACAGTCTTTTGCTTCTACACAAATACGTTCATTCACATCCTGTTTACTTACATTACTATTCCATTACCGTTTACTTACATTTCCATACACCATTATTTTAAAGCCAGAACTATTAGCTTTGCCAGTGATTGTTTCTGCCAGGCCTACTGTTTCTGGTTTCATGTCTGCCACTTTCTATCAACCTAAAGGAAAAAAGAGATTTGTGCTTTAATAATCTTTACTGTCTATTATGAAGTATTTCCTACTTCTAGTCTGAATGTTTTTCAAAACAGAAAGTAAAACAAAGCAAACTGGGACGAAGTGTGGCAGGTTGAGTGAAAATGTGATTATCCCTTTTAAGCATCAGTAAGAGAAGGTCATTCTGGACTATTCAGTGTTTTATTGATTTGTACTTGGCTCTGCACAATGAAGTTCAGCCATCCTCAGTCAGCAAGGCGATGGCAAACTGTTCACAGGCCAGGCTCTCCCTCAGTCCCAAACGCCACTGTTCCTGACATTTATTAATTACAAGAAAAGGAGTTTGTGGACAATGCCCCTTGAAGTATTGAGAAGCAAAAGGGGAGAACTAGAAAGAAAATAAGCATTAGCAAAGCTGCACGTCTCGCCTTCAGAACCCAGAAAACAAGCCTTAGCAAACCAGTAGGTCTTGCCTTCAGAGCCTAGAAAACAAGCCCTAGCAAAGCCAGTAGGTGTCACCTTCAAAGCCTAGAAAACAAGCCTTAGCAAAGGCAGTAGGTCTCGCCTTTGGGACCTGTTAGCTTAGCCAGTCATTTTTAGCCAATCTGTGTAGCATGGCTAAAAATGTTTTTTTTACGAAGCCCATGATGTGGCTGTCTGTGTCATTTTGTAGGCACACCCACCACACAAAGAGCACCTGTGTCTTTTTTTAAGCACACACTTACAAAATGACGGTGGTGATTTTCTTTTATTTTTCTTTTAAGCTCAAGTGTAAGGGTTCGACCTCTTGTATACTTCTGTGGGCTTCCAGCTGTTTCATTTGTTAGTTTCAGCGTCATTTAAAAATCCTTGCTTGCTAGTGGTCAGTCATGTCTCTTTGTCCCTCCGTCCTCTGTGTGGGAGCAGGGACCAACTACTGTATGATTACACTTTATCTTGTTTATCTGGTCTGTACAGGACTTGGTTTTTACTTTGTTTCCTGCTCCTGTCCAGAGAAGCTGCCCTTTTTTATTTGCAGAGCATTATTGGTCCTAGCTTAGCTGTAAACAAGGCTGTAAATCAGGCTGTTGTCTTGGTCACATTGGTATTTGTCGGCTCTCTGCACCCTCTCTCAGCTGCCTGGCTCCCGCCCTTCCTTGGCTTGGGTTTTCTTTACCAAGTGAGCCTGCCTGTGTGCTGAGAGCAAGGGCGGAGGGTCGCTTGTTGTTGTAATTGCTTATAGCCTAGAAACCCAGCTCTACAAGGGCTCTACAATCCTTAGAGACAGTGCCTACTTCTGCTTCATACTGGGATCCCACTCGCAGCTCCATCAGTGCACCTCAGTTCACACACTCCGAGCCCTCAGCCATGCCAGTGCCAGGAACCCCACACATGCTGTCTGCCAGAGCACCTCAGTTCTTGCAGTCAGTACACTCCACTGCTCCAGTACTGTGACCTTTGGCGCAGCTCCATCAGTGCATTGCTGTGTATACAATCCAAGCCCTCAGCCGTGCCAGTGCCGGGAACCACACACACGGTGTTTGCCACAGCACCTCAGTTCTCGCAGTCAGTACACTCTGCTGCTCCAGTACTGGGACCTCAGGTGCCGCTCCATCAGTGCACCTCAGTTCACATACACCAAGCCCTCAGCCGTGCAAATGCCAGGAGCCCCACACGGTGTCTGCCAGGGCACCTCTGTTCTTGCAGTCAGTACACCATGCTTCTTCAGTACTGGCACCTCGAGCGGAGCTCCATCACTGCACTGCAGTTCACACACTCCAAACCCGCAGCCGTGCCAGTGCCAGGAACCCTACAAATGCTGTCTGTCAGAGCACCTCAGTTCTCGCAGACAGTACACTCCACTGCCCCAGTACTGGGACCTCAGTGCATCTCCCTCAGTGCACCACAGTTCATGCATTCCAAGCCCTCAGCCATTCCAGTGCCAGGAACTCCACACACGCTGTCTGTCAGTGCACCTCAGTTATTACAGTCAGTACACTCTGCTGTTCCAGTACTAGGACCTCGGGCGCGGGTCCATCAGTGCACATCCGCTCTATCCTGGGGAGGTCACTTCCTTACCTGTACTGGGACCCCGCTCACATACAGTTCCATTACAGCAGCTCAATTCTAATATTCAGTCCCACTGCCAAGCCAATACTGGACCCCAAAGAGCAAAACACAGCTCAGCCAGTGCACCTCAAGTCTAACATCCAACGCCACTGTTGATGGGAACCTCCACAGCTCCACCAGAATCCATAAATTCTAACATTCAGTTCACATTTCTTCTCAGTACTAAGGCTCACACACACGCCCTTCAGGGCTCCTCGCTTCTGTGGTTCAGGGGCAATGCCACTCCCATACTAGGCCCCACTCGCAGCTTCACCAGGGCACCTCCAGGCTAACACTCGGCAACACTGGCACGCCAATACTAGGTTCCACACATAGCTCCATTAACATACCTCACTTCTGACCTTGTGTGCCCGTTACTATTCCAGTACTGCAGCCCACATACAACTCCGTCAGTGCACCTCAACCCTAACCTGCAGCGCCCCATTATTCCAAAACCAGGAATTACGCGGCGCTCCATTTCTCATTCCTCACCCGCTGGCTTTGTTATTCCAGCACTGGGCCGGGACACAGCTCTGTCTATACCCCCAATCCTGATCCGAAGTGCCCCAATATTGCTGTATTGGGGTTCACATACAACTCTGCTAATACACCTCCTGCAGTTCTGCAGTGCCCTTTGCTGTTCACACTCTGACTTCTGTTTCTGGAGGAGCCAATTAAATCTATTCTTAGCTGCCATCTTTAATTGGAAGGGTCAGTTTCACCTCTCTTCCCTGTCTCACTCGTTCTTTCCTTTACTCTGTTAGCTCTCAATGCTTTCTTTCTCCCCCCACTTTTCTGTTTCCAGCTCTCAATATCCACATGTTAACAGTTTCACTCTGTTTCAACTTTTTATTTCTACTCCTCTCCCTTTTTTCATTTCCCTCTTCTTCTTGCTAGCTCCTCTTTCCACTCTCAAAATCTTGGTTATTTCTTTCCTTGTTTCGTTCCTCTTTTTTCTTCATCAGGCGTTCATTTTTCTCTTACCTTCATTCTTTCGTTGTCTTTTTTTATTTGCACTTTCATTTGAATTGGTATGCATCCTTTCACTTTTTTTTTTTTTTTAGATATTTCTTCCTATCCTTCTCTGGTGTTTTTTCTTACCTTTGTCTGTCAATTCACGTTTGGACGCCACAAGTTACTTGTCGGGACCGAAGTGTCAAAGTGGTTTTCACATTCTGTGTCTGTGGGAAATGTGTCATTACATACATGTCCTGGTTCTTCGCTGCTTGTTCCTCTCACCATCTCTTTTTTTCTCTAATGTTCATTTTTCTCTTTCTTTTCACACTTCTTTCATTATTTTTTCCTCTTTATCTTTTGTTCGCTAGCTTTCTTTCCTTTTTTCTTTTGTCTCACACGTTTGCTCTATTTCTTCTTTTAGTTGTGTTTTAATTTTCTTGTTCTTTCTTTCCCTTTTCTTTTATTTCTTTGAGACCCTTTCTCTTTCTTCCTTTTGTCTGTTGTATGCCTCTCATCACTCTTTTTTTTTTGTTCCATCTGCTTTCTCTTCTGAGGCCTAGATATCAGTGGAGCAACAGGTGCAGTGGCATTGGGACCCAGAGACCTATTGGACCTCACTCAACTCTAATTACTGCTGTATTTTCCCACCGAAATTGCAGTCAACAATTTTCCTTTTTTACTCCAGAGCCCATGACACTGTTACTATGCCACTTGTCCTCTCCATCTTTACCAGACTCCCTCTTTCCTTTCGCCGTCCAATCCGTCCTAAATGATATTTTTGTTATGGTGTTTTGAGCAGTACGCTATAATGCCAAAGGTTTATTTCTGGTAAAGGTTTATATGATAATTGTACATGTTTTAAGATAGAGAAAGAAGGTAAATGGAAGTGCTTTAGTTAAATGCTCGGCCACTGGAATTACATGGCAGGAAAAGACAAAATTATGAGGCAGGGTTGACCAATTTATGTGGCAAGAAAAGTCCAGTTATGAATTTACAGTGCTAATAGCTCTAACTCAAGAAAATGCAAGACCTATTGCATTGAAAATGCTTGTTTTAATTTACTGATCTGACTTTGATCTGTAAATGAAAAGAAAAAAACTGCATGGAAGCATTTTTTTAAGCAGGTGGGGGAAGCAACATGGGATGGAGCAACATAGGGCTAGAGGGCGGAGGGAAGCAACACAGAAGGCCTGGGGAGGAGAAAATCAAATAGGAGAGAGAAGGAGAGTGCAACATAAAGCTTGAGAGAAAGAGACACGGGAGCGAAAGTAGCATTGGGGAAGAAGAATCATGCAGGCGTGAGAGAACAAATTGGAATGCGGAGGGTAGAAGAGAAGCACGGAAGAGAGACAGCTGTAAAACACATGCTCTCTATTGAAGTGTTTAAGTGAAAAGAAAAACAAGTTCCCTAAAGATGAGTTGTGGAGGACACAAGTAAAGAAGACATGCTCCAGTGGAGGGACAAACACAAAAGGTACAAAGCAAGACGTTGAATAAAAAACTAGCAAATGAGAGTGAGAATAAATTCAACCAATAGAATGCAGTGGGCGGGTTTAAAGCCCACTGTAAGATCTTGTTAAGCTGACAATGGGTCTTGACAGTAGGCTTGTGCTGTCTGGTAGGCTCCACCTAAAAATCAGAAGTGAGTATTGAAAACCCTGATGAACACAAATCTACTGAGACGTGGAGTGGGCTCTCCGTAACTGTGCTGAGGCTCGGGCAAAGGGCAGAATCCTGCCCATTTCCTCTACGCCTGTAGTTCTAATGAGTGGGTTTTCCATCGTTGCCCCCAATTTCTTATTGGGCATCTATATGTCAGTCCAGAAGCTTCTTGAACGTAGTAACAGTCCCCTCTCAGCCACGTCCTAGTTGCCCTGTGACACCACCTCCTCCCATGGTGTTCTGTCGATGTCTGCCCCTGAGGGTGCCCCCTAGTGGCACGGCATCCTACACTGAGTGTGTTCAACACAACCAAGTTTCCTTCTGTACCCGCAAGAGCCTGGCAGCCGACAGTGACCCTCAGCTGGTACTGCTCTTCATTGGCATATGATTCGTGGCTCCCGCCCTCTCGTGCCCACACTATACCCGCTGCATGAAGTCACAGTAACCTCCCTCCCAGCCACTGTTATCTATAAAAAGAAACTGTTCATTTACATTCATGCTGAGTGACTGATTCAAGCTGACGTGTTCCTTTCCATCCTGAAAACAGGATATCTGTGGGTAGTAATTGGAGTATGAAGAGCAGAACATACTCCGTTTACTACCACTGCCTACTCCACTCTCAGGAGTACTCAGTTTACTACCACTGCCTACTCTGCTCTCAGGAGTACTCTGTTTACTACCACTGCCCACTCCACTGTCAGGAGCTGCTCAGTTTACTACCACAGCCTACTCCACTCTCAGGAGCTGCTCCGTTTACTACCACTGCCTACTCCACTCTCAGGAGCTGCTCAGTTTACTACCACAGCCTACTCCTCTCTCAGGAGGAACTCCGTTTACTACTACTGCCTACTCCTCTCTTAGGAGCTGCTCAGTTTACTACCACTGCCTACTCCTCTCTCAGGAGCTGCTCTGTTTACTACCACTGTCTACTCCACTCTCAGGAGTACTGTTACTACCACTGCCTACTCCACTCTCAGGAGTACTCTATTTACTACCACTGCCTACTGCTCTCTCAGGAGCTGCTCTGTTTACTACCACAGCCTACTCCACTCTCAGGAGTACTCTGTTTACTACCACTGCCCACTCCTCTCTCAGGAGCTGCTCCGTTTACTACCACTGCCTACTCCTCTCTCAGGAGCTGCTCCATTTACTACCACTGCCTACTCCTCTCTCAGGAGCTGCTCCATTTACTACCACTGCCTACTCCACTCTCAGGAGCTGCTCTGCTTACTACCACTGCCTACTCCACTCTCAGGAGTACTCTGTTTACTACCACTGCCTACTCCACTCTCAGGAGTACTCTATTTGCTACCACTGCCTACTCCTCTCGCAGGAGCTGCTCTGTTTACTACTACTGCCTACTCCGCTCTCAGGAGTACTCTGTTTACTACCACTGCCTACTCCACTCTCAGGAGCTGCTCAGTTTACTACCACTGCCTACTCCGCTCTCGGGAGCTGCTCCGTTTACTACCACTGCCTACTCCACTCTCAGGAGTACTCTGTTTACTACCCATGCCTACTCCACTCTCATGAGTACTCTGTTTACTACCCATGCCTACTCCACTCTCAGGAGCTGCTTTGTTTACTACCATTGCCTACTCCACTTTCAGGAGCTGCTCTGTTTACTACCACTGCCTACTCCGCTCTGAGGAGTACTCTGTTTACTACCGCTGCCTACTCTACTCTCAGGAGTACTCTTTACTACCACTGCATACTCCACTCTCAGGAGCTGCTCAACCCTCAAGATGCCCCCCCCACCACAAACACAGGGTGTTGTGTACAACATCAAAGCCGGGGCACAGTAGGGAGGGAGCTATATGGAGAGCACAGATTCTATGCAGCATTGTATGGAGAGCACAGCTTCTGTGCAGCATTATACGGAGAGCACAACTACAAGTATTATATAGAAAGCACAGCTTCCGTGCAGCATTATATGGGGAGCACAGCTACTGTGCGGCATTATACGGGGAGCACAGCTTCTGTGCGGCATTATACGGGGAGCACAGCTACTGTGCGGCATTATACGGAGAGCACAGCTTCTGTGCGGCATTATATGAGAAGCACAGCTTATGTGCAGCATTGTATGAGGTGCACAGCTTCTGTGCAGCATTATATTAGGAGCACAGCTTCTGTGCAGCATTATATGGAGAGCAGAGCTTCTGTGCAGCATTATATGGGGAGTGCAGCTTCTGTGCAGCATTATACGGAGAGCACAGCTTCTGTGCAGCATTGTATGGAGAGCACAGCTTCTGTGCAGCATTATATGGGGAGTGCAGCTTCTGTGCAGCATTATACGGAGAGCACAGCTTCTGTGCAGCATTATATGGGGAGTGCAGCTTCTGTGCACCATTATACGGAGAGCACAGCTTCTGTGCAGCATTGTATGGAGAGCACAGCTTCTGTGCAGCATTATATGGGGAGTGCAGCTTCTGTGCAGCATTATATGGAGAGCACAGCTTCTGTGCAGCATTATATGGAGAGCACGGCTTCTGTGCAGCATTATATGGAGAGCACGGCTTCTGTGCAGCATTGTATGGAGAGCGCAGTTTCTGCGCAGCATTATATGGGGAGTGCAGCTTCTGTGCAGCATTATATGGGGAGAGCACAGCTTCTGTGCAGCATTATATGGAGAGCACAGCTTCTGTGCAGCATTATATGGAGAGCACAGCTTCTGTGCAGCATTATACGGAGAGCACAGCTTCTGTGCAGCATTATACGGAGAGCACAGCTTCTGTGCAGCATTATACGGAGAGCACAGCTTCTGTGCAGCATTATACGGAGAGCACAGCTTCTGTGCAGCATTATACGGAGAGCACAGCTTCTGTGCAGCATTATACGGAGAGCACAGCTTCTGTGCAGCATTATACGGAGAGCACAGCTTCTGTGCAGCATTATACGGAGAGCACAGCTTCTGTGCAGCATTATACGGAGAGCACAGCTTCTGTGCAGCATTACATGAAGAGCACAGCTTCTGTGCAGCATTGTATTAAGAGCACAGCTTCTGTGCAGCATTATATTAAGAGCAGAACTTCTGTGCAGCATTATATTAAGAGCAGAACTTCTGTGCAGCATTATATTAAGAGCAGAACTTCTGTGCAGCATTATATGAAGAGTGCAGCTTCTGTGCGGCATTGTATGGAGACCACAGCTTCTGTGCAGCATTATATGGAGAGCACAGCTTCTGTGCAGCATTATACGGAGAGCACAGCTTCTGTGCAGCATTATATGGAGAGCACAGCTTCTGTGCAGCATTATACGGAGAGCACAGCTTCTGTGCAGCATTATATGGAGAGCACGGGTACTCTGCAGCATTGTAGGGAGAGCACAGCTTCTGTGCATCATTAAATGGTGAGTGCAACTTCTGCGCAGCGTAATATGGAAAGCACAGCTACTGTGCAGCACAGTATGGAGAGCACAGCTTCTGTGGAGCACAGTATGGAGAGCACAGCTTCTGTGGAGCACAGTATGGAGAGCACAGCTTCTGTGGAGCACAGTATGGAGAGCACAGCTTCTGTGGAGCACAGTATGGAGAGCACAGCTTCTGTGGAGCACAGTATGGAGAGCACAGCTTCTGTGGAGCACAGTATGGAGAGCACAGCTACTGTGCAGCACAGTATGGAGAGCACAGCTTCTGTGCAGCACAGTATGGAGAGCACAGCTTCTGTGGAGCACAGTATGGAGAGCACAGCTACTGTGCAGCACAGTATGGAGAGCACAGCTTCTGTGCAGCACAGTATGGAGAGCACAGCTTCTGTGGAGCACAGTATGGAGAGCACAGCTACTGTGCAGCACAGTATGGAGAGCACAGCTTCTGTGGAGCACAGTATGGAGAGCACAGCTACTGTGCAGCACAGTATGGAGAGCACAGCTTCTGTGGAGTACTGGTGTAGGAGTTATCCATGATGAATGCTTGGCTTTGGAGAAAAAACTGATAGAGTATTGTCAGTAAACAACAGGCTGGAAGGGAGTAATAATTCAATCAGAACAGCTAGACCAATAGCAAATTTTACAGTGAGGGGGAGGAGTGTTCAATTGATGATAGATGCAGGGTCTTTGTATACGATCATACCCAAGGAATTGTTCATTCAGCGATGGCCTAAAGTGCGTCTCTTACCCAAAGACATCAATCCTGGTGGATACCAAAGGGAAAAGATAGACATAATCGGATATATGTTAGCAAAAATTGAATTTGAAGGAAGGCAAGTTGAGGGAAAGGTTCATATGGTGACCAATTATCCACCAATATTAGGTTGGCATCACCAATATGATTTACACATCAGAGTAGACCCAAGAGCAAATTATAGAGCTATGGTATTAGAAGGCATAACACTTGACAACATTTTAGAGGAGAACAAAGAAGTTTTTGATGACAAATTAAGGGAACTTAAAGGTTATGTACATAAAATTGTAGTGAGGGAGGATGCAGTCCTGATGCAACATAAATTGAGAGACGTGCCCATTAGGGCCAGGGAGGAAATAAATAAATAAATGCTTTCAAATATGGTACAGGAAGGTATAATGGAGCAGATTGAAACATCCAGATGGGTTTCTCCGGTCGTCATTACAGAAAAATCTGATAATACAATGAGATTTTGTGTTGACCTTCGCTCACTCAATCAAAATATTGTGGTAGGCCATTATCCATTGCCTAATAAAAATGAGTTGGTTCTGTTGTTAGAAGGCATGAAGTATTTTTCTAAATTAGATCTCAGGAGTGCCTATCACCAAATTAAATTACATGATCATTGTAAAGAACTTTAGGCATTCAGTACAATGGAAGGGATTTTCCAATTTACAAGGATGCCTTTTGGGCTTGCCCCTGCTGCAGGAGTATTTCAGAGAATGATGAGTAATGTATTTAAATGTGCTGATAATATGATTTATTTTCAGGATGAGATTCTTGTTTTTGGTGACACTTTAGAGAAACATAACGTATTGAGGTGTGATTTGGATTAGATCGAGACTGCAGGCCTTACGCTAAAGAGGGAGAAATGTAAATTCTTGGTCAAAGAAATTGAGTACTTCGGTTACACCATATCAGAACAAGGGGTGAAACCAAAATAAAGTTTGATAGAAGCAATTCGGAAAGCTCCTTCTCCACAAGACAAGGATCAATTAAGGTCATTTTTGGGACTCATTGAATACTATTCAAAGTTTATAAAGAACTTTGCTGATAAAACGGAAAGTATGAGGAAGTTATTGCGCAAAGGGCAGACATTTCAATGGGAAGGAGAACAGGAAATTGCTTTCTACAATATAAAAGAGGAGATGTGTGAAGCGAATGTACTAGTGCCATTCAATGTGGATTTCAAAACTATTGTTACGGTGGATGCAAATGCAGTTGGTTTGGGAGAGATCTTGTCACAAGCACATGGTGAAAAGGAAAAAACAGTAGCATTTGTGTCGGGGTCACTGACTAAGACGTAACGGAACTACTCTGTGATTGAGAGAGACACTTGCTACTACTTGAGATATGGAATATTTTAGAACCTATGTATGGGAACAAAGGATAATACCTCGTACGGACCATAAACCCCTGTTGAGAGTGTTGTCACCAGGTGGTGCCAGCAAGGTGTCAGCAACGATTAGCCAGATTGGCAACACGTTTGCAGGAGTATCAATTCACGATTTAATATATTCCTGGATGGCATAACATCCAAGCAGATTGTTTGTCCCGTTTACCACAGGATTGGCAAGACGTAGACAAAGAACGAGTGGTAGGGGGTGCAATGGAAGGAGCGGAACCCAGTGTCGATGTGATGGAGCGTACCCAAGCCATGGTGTAAGAGCATGAATGATGATATGGTACTGAAGGGAGTCATTAAAATAATCAAAGAAGGAGGAAGGAGAGAAAGTATATTGAGCGTTCAGATTCGACCGTTTGCAAAGGTGTTGGATGAACAAAAGATGGTGCAGTGAGGGGAGATAGATTTATTCCCCCCAGAGGGCGTGAGATACAAGCTGTTCAGATTAGCACACGAGGGACATTTGGGCCAAACGTCAACGAAGAGGAGATTGAAGGAGAATATTTGGTGGCCGGGAGTTGATGGTGACATTGACAACTGGGTTGAAAGGTGTGTGGATTGTAAGGAGAGTGAGAAAAGGTTGAAGGCAGGGAATCGGAACGTAATGGGAGTAATATCAGACCTTGGAAAAGCATGGCATACTATATGCATGGATTTTATTGGCCCGTTAGGTGGAGTTACACATGATTTTAGGTGTGTGCTGGTGATCGTGGATCCAGTCCACATTGATCTTCCCCCCCCCCCCCCCCATACATCCAGTCCACAGTGACTTTCCCACACACATCCAGCCCCACAGTGGCTTTCACACACACATCCAGTCCACATTGACCTTCCTGCTCACATCCAGCCCCGCAGTGACTTCTCCCATACATCCAGTCCACAGTGACCTTCCCACACACATTCAGCCCCACAGTGACTTTCACACACACATCCAGTCCACAGTGACTTTCACACACACATCCAGTCCACATTGACCTTCCTGCTCACATCCAGCCCCGCAGTGACTTCTCCCATACATCCAGTCCACAGTGACCTTCCCACACACATTCAGCCCCACAGTGACTTTTCCACACACATCCAGTCCACAGTGACTTTCACACACACATCCAATCCACATTGACCTTCCTGCTCACATCCAGTCCCCCCGGTGACTTCCCCATACATCCAGTCCACAGTGACCTTCCCCCATACATCCAGTCCACAGTGACCTTCCCACAAACATCATCCACAGTGACTTTCCCACACACATTCAGCCCCACAGTGACTTCCCCACATACATCCAGTCCACAGTGACTTTCCCACACACATTCAGCCCCACTGTGACTTCCCCACATACATCCAGTCCACAGTGACCTGCCTGCACGCTCCCTGCCCTATCAAAAACACGTAATCCAGACCCAGACCTGGGCAGATTGTAGGTGTAGTAGCCCCGAGCAAGCAGGGGGCCACGCGTGGTCTGCCTCTCAGCGGTGAGGACAGCCCTGGTCTTTCCAGGATGAGGCCGAAGGGCTTCTCTGTGGAGTTGTAAGAAGATACTCTTTGTTGTGCATGGCTGGCAGCGTGTTTGTGTATAGAGTGGGCACCACAAGAAGGGTTTGTGTGTCACGCACAAGGACCTGTGAGGTTCACCAGTGAACACGTATCTGTACTTAAACATGAAGTGAAACAGAGTGATGTAAGCGCTATATAATAGCACGTAAGCAGCGTTGGATGCCATACATGATATTTTAGGGGGTGCTCAAATCGTGACGTTGTGGTCTTGTACGTGCGTCAACGCCTCAAAAGCAGCGGATGAGAGAAAGATGACTAGGGTGGGGCAAATGTGAGAATCACAAACTTAAATATGACATCAGCTTGCGCACGTCATCATATCAGGAACAGACAAGTTTTTACCTTCTTGTGGCATTGTAGGTGGTCACCCGGTCAGTGCGTAATTTGTGCTGGTGCTTGCCAGGGCTTGGTACTGCCATTTATTTCTTAACACCAGAACATTTTTACGACATTCATCCACATGGTGGCACTGTATGTCTACACTTCAACAAAGCACATAAGCAGCTTCTTCAACAATTTTATAAACATTGAAAAAAAATATGCCAGTGCGCCAGGTTCTTCTTTCACCTTTGGGTGAAATAGAATAGTCCAAATTGTCACAGTTGTAGGAGTGTGATGGTTACATTGTAGCGTCGGTTCTGGCGTTTCCAGGTGCTGTCAGGGACAGTGGGTGGTACAAGCTGCAGTGGACTTTCGAGAAATATCTTGGCCCTGGCTGTTAATTTTCTTTTGCACAAATTAAGCAATGTCATAATAGTTACCCTTGCATATTCCACACACTTCTCCATGCTAGACCCACCATGGGAGAGTGCGACCAGCAGCTCCTGCCACAGCGCAGTGGCATAGCGAAACTTGAGCCCCCCCTCCCATTTAAGTACATGGAGCCCCGCTCCCAAAACTCACCCAGGTGCCCTATGGCCGAGGTACAGTTATTGGGAGGCCCCTGGAGCTCGGGCCCCACCCCTGCCCCACGGGGCTGCGGGGGCCTTTGTTACACCAGTGCCACAGCGCTGAGTGATGAGCTCATAGCTCATGCGACGGGGGCCAGTCAGCGGCCTCCACTCTCGCAATGATTAAGCCTGGCCCTTGTTCAACGTGACCCGGGCATTAGTTGGTAATGTTTCACAGCAGGGTGCTGTACTTCTGCGGCTGAGCACTGACCATCCCCCTATGCTTGGTTGCTTTGGTGTCTGTTCAGTCACTGCACTTGATTTCAGGGTCGGTTTAATAGTGTTGGTCCCTGGTGCAACAGTTTATTCCCCCCTCCCCCCCCCCCCATTACCTCATTCTGCATGAAAGCCCTCCCTACCACTGTCCAACAGTGCCCCTCACCTCTCCATAGCCCTTCTCTGACATATATTTCATGTTTTTTTTTTTTTATTGTCCGTCATAGCTCACTCACACACAGTTTTGTGATCTGCATGGTACACGTTCTTTGCAGCAGGCGCATTAACCCTTTGCGCTACTTTACAATGAGTCAAAATTGCCACTAGACAAACCTCTCACCAGCAGCAACATTAATCACCAGAGTTATCCTGACATTTTTACTGTTGCCTGAAAACTGCTGGGCACGCAAGAAAGTGCACACGCTTTTAAACCAAGTTTATTTTTAAACCCAGCGCCCCCACCAAAGTCAGCAGGTGCGGCTGCACCGGGCGCACCGCCCTAAAGCCGGCTCTGGCTGATTTAACTGTCTGTTAACTGGTTTGCTGTCACCCAGTCTCTTTGGGACTGTGTTGTGGTTGAGATCCAGGAAAAGTCGATTCGGAAGCTTTGTTGGGCTGGGGACCAAACTTTTCAGGGTTCGCCTATTGGTTTCCAATTTAAAGTGCAGCGGGCACTTTGTTGGAAACAGGTACAATGGGCAAAGGGAACCTTGAGTACTTGGCGCCACCTAGCGGTGGTGCCGCGTTAGAATCCTCACAAAAGCCAGGCCTGCTTTTTATTGTGTATGTGGCACAAGCGCAGGGACCCCAATAAATGCGGGTCTTGGGGTGACGTCTGGACCCCAGCTGCCCCCCTTGTGACGCCCTGTCCATGTACATCAGTGCGGGGTAGCAGCTGGTACACCTGGGTTGCCCCTTGATTACTCTGGCACTGCCCTTGACGCACCTGTTCTCATGGGCCACAGGGACAGTAGTAGGACAGAGAGTGAACAAGACTCTTAGAGGTCTGTTTCTACTCCTAGGCGCTAGCAGAGGCACAAGGGGTTAACCCTGTGATGTCACCGGGTTGGACCTTAGCTGGGGTGGAAGGGAGTCGGTAGACCGAGCCTCCATGGGTTAATCTGACCGTCCCATCTCAAGGATCCTGTCTAAAGCGCTGCGAGACCTGTCCGCGCCATTCCACCCTCCTCACAAGAGGAGGCGCCTAAGGTGGTGGTTGGGGGTAGAAGCGCTATAATCTCATTCTTACTGTTTCTGTACAACCAAGCACGCAACCTTTGCCATCTCATGCGTCAGTTGGGGACCTCTCTACTCTCTGTGGTCTTTCAAGGGGTCTTTGCCACCCGCCTTGTGACCCCGACTTCATCCACTCCTGGATTATGCCAGGGGGCGCCACCAGTTCATTGGACACATCTCTCCTCCGAGGTCATCTCTTCCGACTCCAGGGGCCACCCCCGGCCTCATGGTCGGACACCTGTCATGTATTGCATTGTATGTGCAATTATATAGCGCTTCATAGCACCAACGAGGCACTAACGTGCCTTTGCTAACAGGCAGCACGCTATCCCATGTAGTGCTAAGCGGGAAGCGTGTGCAGCCGGCATGGTGCCTTCATTGGTAGTGTGATCTGTGTGTGCCGACCAAAGCTGTGTTCTTAGTGTGTCTTTGGCACTGTGTCTATCGGTGTGAAAGGCAGTGAGGGACCGGAAGCTTCATCATTAGATGCCAGCTTCCGAAGTAGCGTGCTAAGCGCCGTAAAGCGCTTCACCGCCTCGTCAGGGGCAGTAAGCGCTATACAAATGCAATTACAATTACCTCGTGGGTGAATGGGTGAGAAGGCATACCCAGTGGCCTGGTGGCAGTGGGCTGGTCTTGTTCCATTGATGGCAGAGGTGCTCAGACCATGCAGCAAACAAGTAACCGCGCCTGCGTAGGAGTGTAGGGGGAGGGGTCTGAAAAGCCATGGTCATGTAAGAGAATACCTACCACAGAGGGGGTCTGTGGCACAGTTTATGCCCACTGACTGTGGTGCCCATAGATGTGCAGAGAGATGAAAGGTGCTACCGTCAGAGGTGCAGTTTGGGTCACGTACAGGGTCGTAGCTTCAGGGAGGGTGTTTGGGGTGTTACACCCCCTAATAAATGTATTTTCTTGTAAATAGTTGGGTACATGAGCTTTCAGTCGGGTATGGTGCGGTGTCTGCCGGATTTCCCCAGGAGTGGCGGGGAGCAATCCATGGGAGTGGGCATTAGTCAACCAGCCGCGATCCATGCTCTGCAATCCCATCGAGGACTGAGCCGCGGTGCAATCACTGTCGGGCAGCCTTGTTATGGCGCCTTGAAGAGTCCACCCAAGGGTGCTACGGATCAGTCATTAGGAATGGGCATTTTGCAACCAGCCATCATGTATGCTCTGTGAGCCCATCATGGACTGAGCCGCAGTGCAATCACTGTCGGACAGCCTTCTTATAGCGCCTTGAAGAGTCCACCTAAGGGGGTTGCCAATGATCAGTCATTAGGAATGGATATTATACAACCAGCCAGGGTGCATGCTCTGCGAGCCCATCGTGGACTGAGCCGCGGTGCAATCATTGTCAGGCAGCCTTGTTATAGCGCCTTGAAGAGTCCACCTAAGGGTGCTACGGATCAGCCCAAAGGAACGGGCATTATACAGCCAGCCACGATCCATGCTCTGTGATGCCTCCATGGACTGAGCTGCGGTGCTGTCATTGTCGGCCAGTCTCGTTATAGCGCCTTGAAGAGTCCACCCAAGGGTGGAACAGATCAGTCATTAGGAACGGGCATTATACAACCAGCCACCATGCATGATCTGTGAGCCCATCATGGACTGAGCCGTGGTGCAGTCATTGTTGGGCAGCCTTATTATAGCGCCTCGAAGAGTCCACCTAAGGGAGGAACAGATCAATCATTATGAACGGGCATTATTCAACCAGCCAGGATGCATGCTCTGAGGGCCCATCATAGACTGGACTACGGTGCAATCATTGTCGGGCGGCCTTGTTATAGCGCCTTGAAGAGTCCACCTAAGGGTGCCATGGATCAGTCATTAGGAACGGGCATTATACAACCAGCCACCATGCATGCTCTGTGAGCCCATCATGGACTGAGCCGCAGTGCAATCATTGACAGCCAGCCTTATTATAGCACCTTGAAGAGTCCACCTAGGGTGCCACGGATCAGTCATAAGAATGGACATTATACAACCAGACAGGATGCATGCTCCGCGATCCCATCGTGGACTGAACCGCGGTGCTCTCGTTGTCGGCCAGCCTCGTTATAGCACCTTGAAGAGTCCACCTACGGGTGGTAATGATCCGTCCACAGAAATGCGCATTATATAAACAATCATGGGACGAGTTGTGAGTTGTCTAAAAGTAGCAGATGAGCGCTCTAGGTCTGAGAGGAGGGAATGGAGCAGCCATCGTGGCCTGCGGCCACTGAGGAAGTTCCTGGTAGTCCCAGCAAAACAGTAAATTATTTGTAGGGCCACTGGAATTATGTAATTCTGCGGCTGCAGTGTTTTCCACATAATTATGGATTTTCCACATTTGCCACATATGTCATCTACTGCACATCATGCCACAATATTTGCCTTTTGTACCTGCATAATTTATTCAACCTTGCCGCATAATTTGGTTTTCCCCTACCGCATAATTCCAACGGTTCTAATTATACCCCCGTGCCTGAGGTACTTTTAACACAAAACATAGGCAGTTCAAGAATACTTTTAAATTCTGTCGAGGGCTGAACAGATTAAATATTATGATCATGGCAGTGCAGCAAATTACACTTTACCGTGGTGTCAATATTAATAAAAAACGCATTTAACTTTAATTCTAGGAGTCCTTCAACAGGTGAGAAAGTGTACCCAGTATTGCATCTTTAAATCACAAAGAGCATAGATAGATGTTGTTGGCAAATATTCAGTGTTAAAATGGGTCAGGTTCTGGCAGGGCATAATGTCCGCAGTGTGGTCCTCAGGTGGTGACCTCAAGGACTGGTGATTATCTCAGAATTGCTGTGGGCTTCTGGGGTTAGCAGTAAAGCCTTAGTACATGCCCCACAGAGCTCACCCAGAACCAACAGAGGGCATCATTGGTTTGAGCTGCTTAGCTCAAGTAATTGTGCATCATGTTGGGAAGAGCCTGGATTTCATGACCTTACGGAATTCCTGGCAGTTTTCAAAGGGTCTTATCTTCTCCAGAAGAACTTTCCAGAGCTCAGACACTTCTACAGAAAAGGAGGTCTCACTGATGTGTTTCTTATTGTAAGCAGAGGTAGTCTACTTTCGTATGTTCTCTTCTGTGTATATATGTTTCGGCTTCTTTTGAATGAAACTTGGACCTCTGCGATGGAAGGCCTTATGGGCGATGCACAGTGACCTGTAAATCAAACTTCTAGAAAATGGCAGCCAATGAAGAACTTCTAGGGCCGGAGAGCTATGACCAAGTAGACAAGTGTTTACTGCTTTTCCTGCTGTGGTGTTCTGGAGTATTTGTAGTCAGTACCCCAGTAGAGTCTGTTTGCATAGTCAGGACATCACGAAAAGAGGGTGTTGCTCGCCTGGAGCTTGTGCGCGTTTTGTGTGGTTTAGGGTATGTAAGGCACAGAAGGCTCTTTCCGTGACCTGGTTTATTTTGGGAATGAAGAGCAGGTCTGAACGCTTGATGTCACTCCTGGCGATGCTGGTGGTAATACTCTAAGCACCTATACCGGACTGACATGGGATGGCATCTCTTCCAGACACCACGAGACAGGAGCTCTGTTTTGGGAGAGTTAAGTTTAAGGTGATTCGTCAATATCCATTGGTCCATGGCACAGATACCTTGGTCTATTCTTAGATTTGTAAGGTTTCAATGAACGTCATCAGTGTAGTTGTGGCGTGTGAGGGTGAAATATTTGATGGGATTCTGTAGAATTCTGTGGTAGACATCTGGGAGAAATAATTGATCATTGAGACATACCTGCCTTTATGTCGAGAGGCGGTGATGTTAATGGGCCAAGCAAGAACATTTTTGATATGTCCAAAAAGTAGGAGCAGATCCTTGGTACTGGAGGTATAGAAGGTTTAAGTAATACAGCTTTTTGCCTCCTTGTTGGGGAATTTGCAGATCCTGTTGTCTGTCTGGAGACAGATTTTCATGATAGTGTTTTTGCATTTCTTCCATTGATGTCGATTTGTGATTCAACCTAGTTTATTTCTTCCTCGATTGAAAATGTCATATCCTGTCATTTACACTGTGTGGATGTTTTGAGAGGGATAAATTTGTTGACGGCTTAGGAGAGCCAGTTCTATATCTGGTTGACATCATTTGTTTGCTGAGAGTTTCGAATTGAGATGTTGACTTTGTTCCAGCGTCTATAGGAGGTTGTCTCGATTTAAGGGTAACATTTGCTCTTGATTAGAGCGTCAGGGTGAAATAGATGAGACTATGGCCATTTTAGAAAGTAGGTTAATTCCCGGTGATGAGTCCAGATGAGGCAAAAATTGTGTTGTAGCCCTGCCATCTAGCTGAGAGACGTTGAGAGCTTCCATGGATTTTGTTATGGTTCTTGGCTGGTAAAGTTGTGCATATCCACTATTTGTTACCCAGAATGCAGAGCCCAACTAGTTTAGGAATATTCCAAGATGATGTCTAGGAAGGATCCATGATATCGTTATAGCCTGTGATGGTCCATAGATGGGTAGGAATTCAGAAAAACAGATGCGTGTGGCTGTGCAACAAACCTTGAGAAATTTGCAGTCTCTCAAATTGCCTTCGAAGTTGACTGTTTAATGGTTCTTTGACAGTGACTGCCAAACCTCCCCTGGCCTTCTAATTGGGGTTAAGTGCATTTATTTGATATCCTGGTGGAATGGCCTTGGGGTCTACCGGTGAAGCACAGTCTCCGAGCCATGTTTTGGTGGCTAAGGCTGGGACTGGCTTTGCTCTGATACCAGACTTCTTCATTGACTGTGGTAATGCCCAGTAGATGGCTCAAGTGAGGGAGTTGGCATAAGACAGAAGATGGCCCTGGTATGATGGTGGTAACTCATGGCATACTGTGTCCGTTTTATTTATCATCTTGAGTATTATGGAGCCTTCTTTGCCTAATGGTGTCTATTCTCTGGATATTGTTGGCATCCTTGGTGGCATTGTGCCCGCTCTGGACACAATGATGTTCCTTGTAATGTTGTGGGCATCCTAAGATTACTGTGCCCATTCCTGGCGTGATGTTGTGATCCTTGGCCCTGGTGTAGTGGTAGGATCCTGCCAGGCCATGCACCGTGGTCAGTCTCTGCGTGGTCTTTATCCAGAGGTCCATATGGTCTCTAGCCTTACCCTCTTATGCTCAGTACTACTGCTCTCAGTGCCTGTGCCAGACCTAACAAAAATATTTATTTACACTATCAGTCTGAGCTCCTCTTTGTGGGAGACTGCACCGTGCAAAGGCGAGCCCATCCCAAAAACGATGTTAGAGGAGCAGCTTTACTGAGAAGAGATTTTAAAATAGAAACATAGTCCATTGGGCGAGCCATGGCTGCCAAGTTTCCCTGGTCAATTAGTCACTACTTAGTCCAGTCCTGTTTTTCTTTCTTCTTAGAATTCTGGAACTTGTAGTCTTAGTTATTCCAATATAAAAGCACAAATACAAGTCCCAGAATTCTATGATCAAAGAGGGACTGGACTAACTAGTCACCCATGGACTTGGGGAACTTGGCAGTTATGGATATCAGGACTTCCAGACTTCGCCTCTCTGTACATTTCCGGCTATTTGCATACAGACCATGCAAGGTCTTTTGCTGTTGCTATGATTGGCTAGCCCTATCATCCATTGTGCAAGGCTTTGGTAGCACTCGGACACCAAGTAGGTCTACTCATAACATGCTTTGGTTTTTGAGCCTAGACTACCAGTGTTAAAAGCAAAACTACAGACTCCACAACACATGTTGTTTCCAAAATGCCAGGACTGGCTGATGTTTCACTCATGAAAAGCAATTCCTCTGGGGCTATAGGGAGGGTCGTAGTTTCCATTGGGGCTCTAGATGCAGTGGGCTGAGTCTCCAATGCATGAGAGGGACACACAACCTCGAGTATTTATGTATTTTAGAATTAAGATCGCAGCCAGGGGGCATTTCCTTCCTTGCACCAGGGCCTATGATCAGTGGCTCTCCTACTGGCAGGGCCACTGGAATTATGCGGTGGAGAGGGTCAAATTATGCAGCAGGGTTTAGTAAATTATGCAGCAAAAAAAAGGCAAATTATGCGGCATAATGCAGCATATTTTGTAATAATATTAAAAGTGACCAATCCAGCTTTGCAAATCAATCAATCAATCAAAGAGACTTATAGAGCGCGCTACTCACCTGTGAGGGTCTCAAGGCGCTGAGGGGGGGGTGGGGGGGGGAATGTGGTGGGGGGAGGGGGGGATGTGGTGGGCGGAAGGGGGGATCACTGTTCAAACAGCCAGGTTTTAAGGCTCTTCCTGAAGAGTAGGAGGTCCTGGGTCTTGCGGAGGTGGGTGGGGAGGGAGTTCCAGGCGTTGGGGGCCAGATAGGAGAAAGATAGGACAAAGAGGCTTTCACTGTGGGGCAACATGCGTTGTTGCGTGTGCAGTAACTTTTGAACTGTTTAAGCTAGAAGCAAACTTTTTTTTGTTACAGTCTACAGATTATGTGGCAAATGCGGAAAATACATAATTACGCGAAAATAGCTGTGGTCGCACAATCGCATAATTCCAGTGGCCCTGCTAGTCTACTGGCTGTCGGTGCTTATTAAACAAGCTCAGAAAATGAAAGTGCCAGGCCTCACCCAGCTGGTACCGGCCCGTTCAGATAGCCAGCCTGAGGGTCACCTCTGGAATCCAAGGCGCGGCATTCCCACGACTTCTCCCCTTGTTGAAGGGGACAAAATGGCGCCCTCGTGTCCAAGGAACAAACACGAGCCTTGATTTACAGCAGTGGAAAAGCTGCACTGAATGATTCCCAGCCGGGCCTCGTTTGCCACAACGAACAATTAATTAGCTGTGCAGAGATAAACGGGTTGGCTCCTTGAACCCCCAGGAACCCAGGGCGCGGGCTCCTTGGCACAGACGGGGAGGGAGGCCTCGGTCCTCTGAATGGGCCTTTTCTCTCTTCTGGTTTCAGCTCCACGTCACAGCCACCAAGTGCCCAAGTCATGTGGGACACCCCTGGCCACGTTCAGCATTCAATCCACCAGCATTTATCAAGCTGGCACTTTCGGGCCAAAACTTTCAATGATAAAAGCAGAACTTCAAGTAACAGAATGCATCGCTCAGCACTGGCTGAAGGGGTCACACACGCGGCACTGAGGCCTCACTTGGCAGTGATGCTGTTTTCCTTCCATCAGTGGCGGCTCATTCTCTCCATGGCTGCCACCTCCGTTTAGAGAAGCATAATGACCATGTGTACGTTTTTGAGGTTCTGGGGGGCATGGTACTTCAAAACAGTTAGTGCAAAATCCCCTGTATTGTCTCTAAACATGGCAATTTAACCTCTGTTCACCTTAAACACCAATTAATAATTAAAAAGAGAAAACCAATGGATTTTGATATTTCTTCTATTATGTTCCCTATATTGTACGGGACATACCTGCCAGGTGGTCGTGGTCAGGTGACCACACTAACTGCACCCAGTGACCAGGCCTCTCCCTGAAAATACTTTCCAGGTCATTATTTCGCTATGAACCCTGATAGCAGAGCATCGCAGCCTGCCTCAGTAAAACAGGCCTCTGAGAGGCTTCCCTGTCATATGACTTACTCTGTCCCAACCCTACTGGCCTTCCAGCAGTGCGAGCCTTACATCTGTTTAACACCCCAAATTACCTCTTAGAGGCCTCAAGTCTTACATGTGACTGACTCTGCCACAGCGGTTCGAGCATTTAAGAATTATCACGCCTTACATGTGATTGACACAGCAGGAATCAGTCATACTGTCCCCTTAGAGGCCTCAAGCCTTACGTGTGATTGACACTGCAGGAGTCAGTCATACTGTCCCCTTAGAGGCCTCAAGCCTTACGTGTGATTGACACAGCAGGAGTCAGTCATACGGTCTCTTTAGAGGCTTCAAGCCTTACGTGTGATTGACACTGCAGGAGTCAGTCATACTGTCCCCTTAGAGGCCTCAAGCCTTACGTGTGATTGACACAGCAGGAGTCAGTCATACGGTCTCTTTAGAGGCTTCAAGCCTTACGTGTGATTGACACTGCAGGAGGCAGTCATACTGTCCCCTTAGAGGCCTCAAGCCTTACGTGTGATTGACACTGCAGGAGTCAGTCATACTGTCCCTTTAAAGGCATCAGGCCTTACATGTGATTAAAACTGCAGGGTACATACTGTCCCTTGAGAGGCTTCAAGCCTCACATGTGATTGACACTGCCTCCGCCACACTGTCCCTTTAGAGGCATCAAGCCTTACATGTGATTGACACTGCCTCAGCCACACTGTCCCTTTAGAGGCATCAAGCCTTACATGTGATTGACACCGCCTCAGCCATACTGTCCCTTTAGAGGCATCAAGCCTTACATGTGATTGACACTGCCTCAGCCACACTGTCCCTTTAGAGGCATCAAGCCTTACATGTGATTGACACTGCCTCAGCCACACTGTCCCTTTAGAGGCTTGAAGCTTCACATGTGATTGACTTTGCTGCAGCCCCCCTGGCCGTTCAGACGCAAGCCTTACAAGGGATTTACTCTGTGAACACAATAAAAATGTGAGAGATGGAAAGTCTGAATTAACATTAACCAGTAGAATTGCTGTGGGTAGCATTCCATGCCATCGTTTTACTGCTCATTGTGACCTGCAAAACCTGAGAACAGAAATTGTGCATGCCAATATTTGCACGTTAGCACATTAAAGCCAGACCTATTGACTTTGCCTGCAGTTGTTGTTTCCTCGGCTTCCTTCACAGTAGGACCAGAGGCAGTAAGGACAATGCCATGGGTACCAAAGAGCAGCCTAGGGATGGAAGCCGCCCTCCTCCTTGGGGTCCCTGCGGTAGGCGCAGATAACACAGAAGCCGTGCTAGCACACACACAATCACACAACACTCCTGCCCTCTCAGAGACACTACTCACTAAAAATAAAAATACCTTGTGGCGGAAAGTAGCTCGCGCGGGTATCTCCATCTTCATGAAGCGCCATGTGACCCCCCTCCAGGTTTTTTGGCACAGGCCTGAATATCGGGGTGAAAAATATATCAGCCTAAGAGGACATGATATCGACTACCATATGTTGTGAAGAAAAGTGTGTGTAGGTAGGAGTAGATTTACTATTCTTAACCCGCCTCCATGTACCTTAGCGAGGTACACAAACTGCAGATATTTTTATAGAACAATATTAAAAACTCAATTCTGTGGTAGTGCTCCTTTGCCACAAGGCAAGCCCAATAAACATCCAGGAGTGTGTAGAATAGCTCTGGTGTTAAAAAGCAAGTTCTCGGGTTCCTGTTGTTTTGTTCTCTGAGGTTGCCAGGAGATGAGTGCCATAATTTGGCTGTAAGAAGAAGCAAGCATTTGCAATGCAATGAGTCTCGCGTTTGCTCGAGTTAAAGCTATTAGCGTTGTAAATTCCTAACTGGACTTTTCCTGCCACTTAAATTGAAAATGAAAAGTAAAACATTAGTTGACATAAGTGAGCCGATTCAAAGCGCCACGACCGCCATGAGCAAGAAGGAGAGAGACAAAAGGAAAAAGAAGTTTGCTCACAGTCAAACGTATCGGCAATCGTGCAATTATCAATGGAACACGGGCAGTCTGCAAAGTGGTAACAATACCAATGAAAACAAAGGAATTCTGAAAGGCAAGCCCACGAACGAGTGAAAGTGGTGGGCGTGTGGTGGGCGTGGTTAAAAGCCGACAATACTTACAACAGGTCAAAGCGCTTGCGAGCTCGACCTAAAAAGACTCGATCAACTCTGAGTGGTTGTGCTGCGTGTGGTGTTGGGTAAAACTAATGACAAACTGGGTATGCCTGTGAATTTCAAAGTGGGGGATACACCTAGCCTCAACAACTGAGCATTTGGTGATGGGTAGTCAGTGCCATATCGTTAAGCGGTTAGAAACCTGAGTGCCATTAGCAGGGCCGGACTGGGACCGCAGAGGAGCTGTGGCAACCTTGTCAGGCCCGCCCCTGCTGCTGGGGGCTGATATTACAGCCACGCTGCAAAAAAACTACCCCTGCTGCTGCAAAACCGGCCCCCACCCTTCCAACCTCCCAGGAAAACGCCTGATGCCGCTCAGGCCAGTCCGGGCCTGGCCACCTCTCAGTCGGTGCTGAGTTTGTGTTGGTAGCAGTGTGGAGCATGACGGACAACAGAATATCGTCTGACACGAACACCATAGGTATGTATAGCGTGTCTATACCTAACTCCACATCTGTGTACCTCGACAATATATATCTCTTATAGAGTTCCGAATAGTTAATCTGCACCTCCCCCTGTCCACTTACCGTTAAATATTTTTGTCCCTTGTTTTTTTTTGTCCACAATACTTATGTGCTACGATATTCTTTTACTCAGTATTCCAGAGTGCGATCATTGGTGGCTGCGGGTGCCGGGCACCAACAGACACGTAGGGACTGGGGTTTATTTCTCATCTAAAATCAAATACCGGGGCACCCCCTTACGACTCCACCTTGCACTTGTTTAGGCTGCTGGCTGCAAAATCGATAATTTGATTAGATGTTCTCTTACAGTTGCCAATAAACTGCAATATAATCCCCTTATGGGAATCAAAACAGGTCTATATCATCACAATGTGAGCGCATCTTTTATTGGCCGGTTGGGTGGTCCATGCTCCGGGCCTCTCGCTCATTGAGGTTCTTCGAGAGCAGACATTAATAAAACATGGTGGAAAGTATTCGACAGAATGGGTGCAGTGTTTCTAACTGATTAATGTGACGTCAGTGTATTGTCAGGGATGAGAGAGAGGGATTTCAATATTGGTGCGATCCTTTAGGGCTGACAACCAAAACACCGAGATTGCAATGACTGTTTCATGAATTATTTGTTTGTTGCATTCCTGTTGAGTGTAGAACGAAAACATTGATCATGGTTCCTGTTGTAGGATTTTTAATGGCCCCTATATCAGCTCAAGGTGCAACCTGGACAGGCTGGTCGGGTTTTTCATTGTATTTATTGGGGTGCCACTTGTTAGGATGCCGCACGGAGTCACCAAGAGTTATCTGTATATATTTTATTTTTGGATAATCAAAGGATGGTGCCTTTTATCTCCCAAGGTGTCTGAGAAAGAGTTTTGAATGAAAGTTTTGAAGTTTATTTTTCGTCTTGACTTTAACCTAGAGCAAGCAAGATAAAGGCAAAACTAGAGAGGAGGACGAGAAATCTAGAAAACCAGTGACCAAGGGAGAAAGCAGGGATGAAAACGAACCTACAGGAATGAGCTAAAATGACTGGAAGCATAGGGTGGTGGGAGAAAGAGAAATCAGGTGTAATGTAACCCTACATCTAACACCATCCCTTCTGCTGCTCTTTGATCCTAGTTGAAATCATAAATCTAATCTGTTCCTTAGTTTATCCCAAACTTTGTCTCTACCTTAACCCAAACCTGTCCCTGGATGGGCCTGGTGGCTTAGTGGACTAATGCCTTCACTGTAGAGGCCTATTTTTGCCCTCATGGTCACAGGTTCAAATCCTGGTGGGTCCACTCAGCCTTTCATCCTTCTGAGGTCGATAATACTCTTCTGGGTGAGCGTGAGCTTTACAAATGCACAATAACCAATTGTTGCTCTAAATCTCATGTCCTGTACATATTGGCTTGTAGGATCTGGCTATGGTATGGGTGAGGGATTAGCAGAAGTTCTCCCTCCTTAGTGCCAGTGTGTGTTGCTGCCTGGTTACCACCCCTTCTTTGGTATTTCTACCCATTCAAAGAGTTGACCAGTATTTTACGCCCTCTGCTATCGCATTAAATCTTGTGGCACAAAACTGGCTGTATCGCGGTCCTCGTTGGACATTCCTCAAAGCAGAAATCTTCACTGGAAATGTTCCCCTTAGTCTGAACCTATTGTAACTAAGGACCATGTTCACTTGGCAGGAATCTCATTACTGGTAACCTGGGTAAGTACAACCAATGTGCAAAACTAAAAATATCACCATATTCACTGGAATCATTATTATGCATCAATCTTCAATCTTCTAGGGAACCTGAGCCTTGTTACCGCAAAAATACAAATTTCATTTACAGAGAATCCACTTCACACTTGAAAGTGCAGAGGAAACCTCTTTACAGCAAATTGATGTTCTGTTGACTATTACTGGTAACAATATTTTCATCGCCTCAATATCTGTCAAAGCAATTACATCTGTAGTCAATTTTTATTTGAGTTTATTTTTGTCAACCTTTCGACCTACCCTTGGCACAAGCAACTTTACTACTGTGCAAATAGTTAATATTAGTTAACATTATTTAGACTTTCAATAGAGGCTCACTGTCCTGCTGGAAATAATTCGCATTTAACAGACAGTGGTCTCATTCCCCACCTAGGCAGGATGTAGTGTACCCCGCTGACCTGCCAGTTGAGGTGCCCTGTTCACATTGTGCAAGCCGGTCAAACCAGGTCCATGCTCCGCAGTCACACACTAGTGTGAAAATACTACATAGTGCACCTCCACAAGAGTAGGGGTCCCTCCTTTCTGTGTAAGCAGCTGGAGCAGGCTAGTGTCATAAAATAATTTCAGATACTCTGTTGGTATACTAATTCATATCCACTGGTCAGGGGCATCCTGGTTGAACATAGACCTGCTCGTATTCCTCACAGATAATCTCTCATTTATCTCTTGTTCCCAGTTTATCACGCCAAACCTTCTAAGAACCACCATCGATTTCAATTTGTCACCAAAGTCATCTCCTTTGAGGTGGACTTGACCTAGAGAATTTCGGTTAAAAGTAATTAACAATAATTTGCTGTTCCTTGAAATGTGCTAAAGATGGGTGTTACTGCGTGATTGGAATTTCAACCGGATCCATCGAAATCCCAATTGATCAGTCCCTTAATCGACCCTTCAAACCTCACCCATAATAGTCAGGGGGATCCGCCTCTCTGGTATAACAGAATTGTTTTCTCATTACCCCACTGTTAGTGTAGAGCCCTCAAAAGTTGCATGGAACCCATAAGCCAAAGCAGAAATTCCGACTTTGTTGTGTAAGTCGAGAATTTTTTTTACAAATTTTAAATTTCTTCCCTCAATCATCGTGTAACTTGTTCGATTATGTTACTTACTTATTGGTATTTCTTTTTTTTTGTTTGTTGAATGCTCTGTCAACCATTACACAATGTCCTGGTTAATAATTGCACTTCCTTGTTTAAAGACCTTGTGTTAAATTGTCATGTAATTTATAAATTTGCTGTTACAATCTGTGTGGATTTACATTTGTCAATTCCTATTCTTAGGAATCATGACACAGTAGATGTAATATTACAGGTGACACAAATGGCACACGCTGCTTTTTGTCGAGGTTCACGCTGTACAAAGAACAGACACCTACCTATAAGTAGTGATTCAGGATTGGACCGACCACGCCTGACCGCAATGATACCCAGCATTTCATCTCACTTAATGATGATGAGGGACTTTTGTTGTTTTTAATTTAACTTTAATTTACCTGAATTAAAAACATGTTAGTTCTTTTCAGTTTGTTTCATGATCTCATTCTCTATTGTGACAACCAAGCAAGTACTTTCTTTGGCACTGAAAGTAAGTTTTGTCGGTTTTTTCCTTGATTGTAACTTTTCTGCAGTTCACAAGGAAACTGAATGGAAACTTCAAGAAGGACCAGCTGCCCACACTTCAGGACCTATGTATAACCTGCCCCTTATAAACAATCATGAATCACAGCCTACGGCTCTCACCAACATGTTCTGCACTCTCTTCTCTGTACCTAGATATACGCTAACATCCAAAATGTGGTACTTTTAAAGACAACCTGAACAAAATAGGGTAATCTTTCCTCAGGAGACGGGTGAATAATGTGACTCACTAGTAACTCCTGAAGGAAATAGTTTAAGTTAATTTTTGTAATAACTTTTAGATTGGTCATTTAGGGTCCACCCAAGCCAACTCAATTGATGAATCTCATTTATGTAGAAAGAATCTTTCGAGGGCATCGAAAAAAGATAGGTAAATATTCTGTGCTACTGTATGAAAAATCACATCATAACAGTAAAACATGTACATATACATTCTATACAAGACAATGAAGTACAAACAAATAAATGAAATGTCACATTCATGCAAACATCCACAAAGTAAGACTTGCAAGTGTTTGATATATTTAAATTCTCAAAAGGTTATATCTGGTGAACAATACACAAAATCTTAATAGTAACAATTCAAAGGATTGTAATACAAATAGTTCTATTTTATATGGGCAGATGTGTGTAAATGTTTGATGTTTCGGTCTCTAAATGGTATACATTTAAGAGACCATCTTCAGGACTATATTTGTTTAGAAGGACCTTTAAAAAGAAAAATTGAACATCCCTTTATTCAAGATTTTTCAAAATCTGTGCACAGAAAAACCAAGCCCAAACTGTGTGAGTCACTGCAACCACACCATGCAATCTACATCATACAAAGCGGGTCAAGTGAAACGTCCAGTGCCACAAAAGGCCATGCACCACTGTGCGCGTTCAAAGGAGAGTTACTGCGTTATGGTTGCTAAGTGAGAATCTGGACAACTGTAGATGTTTCTACATGTCTAAATCTACTTTCATGCATATTGTGCTTGCATCCAGTGCATAGCCACCGTTCTGTATTGTATTACGGGATTCTTGGAAAATCCCATATTGGTAAATTGTATTTTATATAATAAACCACTCACATCTAGGGCCAGATGTAGGTACGTTGGTTTTTGCGACTCGCAAATTGCGAGTTGCAAAACCTTATGCACCACAGTGTCCCTGACACTGTTCGCGACTCGCAAGGGGGTCGCAAATGCCCACCTCATGAATATTCATGAGGTGGGTCGCAATTTGCGACCCCCTTGAGAATCGCGGCACTCACAGGGATGGTGGCCTGCTGGAGACAGCAGACCACCATGCCTGTGACTGCTTTTAAATAAAGCATTTTTTTATTTTTTTAATGCTTCCCGTTTTCCTTAAAGGAATCTTCTTTCATTTTTTCAGAGCAGGCAGTGGTCCGCAGGACCACTGCCTGCTCTTGAAAAATGTTTTTAATGCCCTTCACAACGGGGAAGGGGTCCCATTTGTAATGGGTGCTAACTGCGTTCGCGGTCACAAAGCAATCTTGCATTGCACTGCGACTCGCAATTAGGAAGGGGAAACCCCTTCCTAATTGCAACTCGCAAACCCGTTTTGCGATTCGGTAACCAGGTTACTGAATCGCAAAACAGGTTTTGTGCATTACAAAGTGCAGTTTGCACGTCGCAAACAGCAAAATTTGCTGTTTGCGACTTGCAAACTGCTTCCTACATCTGGCCCGTAGAGACTAGGACGTTCCTTGTGGACAATACCTACAAGTCCACCATGAGGTACTTTAAATCTGTGAAGTATGAAAAATATCTGTAAACCAATACTTCCACATGTACATGCATTGGGGGGGGTTTACCAGGAAGTAAAGTAATGCCAAATTTAGTAGTGTTGACTTTGCATGGAGATGCTGCAGTCCGCAGCTTTAGGAACAATTCACAGCAATGTTGAGCTATAGATTGTTCCTTAAGCTGGGACTGCCAAGTATCTGCAGTATCTCTACACAAGCTCTTTGAAATTAGGTATTACTTCATTTCTTGGTAAGCCCCACAATATATAAATGGTAGCTACTTATGGGATGCAAGCACACTATCCATGTAAGTGGAATTACGCATGCAAGTATGCCTTTAGTTGGTCAAGCGATCCTTTGTATTTTTACTCTTAAGATTTTGGTTCTTAGCCTGAGTTGAACTATTCACCAGGTAGGCCTTTTTGTGAATTTACATATATCGGACATTTGTAAGTCTTATTTTGTGGACTTTTGTATATATGTGATCTTGTGATCTTTTATTTATTTGTTTGTACTTCCTGGTCTTGTATAAAATGTACGTGTACGTTTTCCTGTTATTACTAAAACTAGTGATTTTTCATACGGTAGCACAGAATACCTATATTTTTTTCTATATCCTCAAATTATTCATCAATTGAGTTGGCTTGATTAGATCCCGAATGACCTCTCTAAAACTTATTACAAAAATCAATTTCAAATAATTCCTTCAGGAGTTTTAGAGAGTTTGAGATAGGTATTTCTGTTCATTCAGTTGCAGAATTTTAATTTCTTCCTCCAATTACTGGGCCATCAGAAGGCAGGGGAGCAGGGGGCATTATTTCCCAGGCCTGAACTTTCAGTGCCCTATGTTTCTGCTTCAGTATTTGAAAGAAAGATTGCCTTGTTTGATTGACAAGGCAGATAATACCACTAGGTGGCGACAGATACTCTACGTACCAGGTCTTTACCTCCAGGACAAGTGTGTTTTTAAACTTATGAGGCGGTGCTTATCCTGTGCCCCCCTCCCCTTGACCCAGGCCCTTTAAATGCTTCTGACATGCCTGCCATCTTATGAGAACGCTTCCAAACTGATACTGAGACAGGTTGGATGGAGTTACTTTCCTTTGGTTCCAAATAATGCCACAGTGCACCCAAGATTTGAAAATGGGTTTGAGCACTTGTTTGTCTCATAACCATGCTGGTGGCTACCAAAAGGTTACTAAATGCTTTAACATGTCCCGTTGACTTGGTTGTCAAGAGCCCCTCCCACACAACCGCCCAAACAAACCCCTTTGACCTCCTGGGCTATTCCTTCCAGCAACACCGACCTGCAGGGCAGGCCTTTATTTTCACGACTTTTGAAGTTTTACCTTTGACCTTAAACCTTCTTGTGGTGGTACCTACCCACGTTTCCCTCGCATACATGTAGGGTAGGTTTGTGATTGACTGATGGCGTGCTTCATCTCACACCACAGCATGAATACTACAGATGCACACCTCAGTCCGAGGGTGATGAGTGGCTCGTAGGTAGGCCTCCCAGTTTTATGTTATTTAAAAAAAATAAAATTTCCGTCTGTATTTATCCATATTTATTTTGTATTTTGAGAATAAATGGAGTCATAAAATGGTATATTTCAACATTTAGTTAACTCTTGGGCATTCACTCTTACGTGGATGCCTGTCGCGTCTTAGAGAATTAAGCATCCATATATAACAGAACACTACACCCACAAGGGCATATTAGAGTTATACTACAAATACATGTTAATATATGCCCGTAGTTAAGGAAATTTCATCCTGTTTTTTAACTCCTCAAGCAGACTATCTGCTCAATTATTTCCTGCAATTCATGAAAGACACAATGGAGAATCTGTCACAAAAAAACAACATTTTTAGCATTTATCTGCTTTTAACAATAAATACACGCAGAACACATATTGTTTTCTGTCTGAATTTATCTGTAAAATTCATTAATAACTGAATTTTGTGAGCCAAGTCCATGCTGGCAGTGCTCTGTCACAGTTTAAATCATGTGTTCCTTGCAGTTTTACACAATTGCACATGGGAACGATGGGCGAGTATACCTCCCAGGCAAAACACTCTGAGGTTCCAAGAACAGTAACCTGAGGGTGTTTGTGATGGCACTCTCAGGAATGACAGTGGTGTGCTTTTGATAATGCTTGCACACATATGGTCAGGGCCACTGAAACTATGCAGAAGGGGAGTACCAAATTATGTGGCAGGTTTGACTAAATTATGTGGCACAAAAAGGAAAATAATGTGGTTTAATGTGGCACTTTTGGGATAGTATTACGTCATTATTTTGTCATTGTTACACACGTTAACACTGTCAAGACAAAGGTTTCACCCCATTGTAACAGTTTAAAACAAAATTCAGCAATAAACAACCGAAAAGGGACCAGTCAACCTTTGCAAAAGAGCCTTTCACTGCACAACAAAGTGTTGCGTTTCAGTAACTTTTGATCTGTTTGAACTAGAAACAAAAAATGTGTATGCAGATAATGCAGAAGATGGTGCATTGTGTGGCAAATCTTTAAATGTGCAGAAAATGCCCAAGCAACAAAATTGCATAATTTCCGTGCGGCCAGTGATATGAGTAAAGCAACTCAAAGCCAAAACTCAGGCATGACGGAGTCTCCTGCAGTCACAGTGCCGGATTAAACCCTGTGGAGGCCCTTAGGCAGTCGAAGTCAAGTGCGCAAGCTCTCTGGCCTGTTGTAGTCTATCTGTGAACTTTTCACATGCCCATCACTTTCACTCGTTCATGGGCTTGCCTTTCAAAAATCTTTTGTTATCATTAATAAATGCTTTACATTTGTCCCTCCTTGGGGCGGTTTTGTTACCACCTCGGACACCGACCCTGTTACAATGATATTTGCACGTTTGATGATAACTTTGACTGCGAGCTAACTTCTTTTTCCTTTTGTGCGTCTCCTTTGCACACATGCTCATGGCGGCCGTGGCGCTTTGAATCTGCTTGTTTATGTCAACAGTTTTACATTTCATTTTCAATTTATGTGGCAAGAAAAGTCCAGTTATGAATTTACAACACTAATAGCTCTAACTTGAGCAAAGGCAAGACCCATGGCATTGAAAATGATTGTGAATTTTACAAACCATCCATTTTAATAAACCCATTTTATTACACAAAACTAAACATTACAGGTACCAAGTTTACACTGATTTTTTTTTTTTTTTTTTTACAAACTGACAGTTGACGGAAGATGAGGGACAAGCTGATGTGAATCTGATGTCTGTTTATATACTTTAAGTTGTTAATGGGTACATTACATTAATACAGTATTTTCTCTCTAGAGTCTTTAATGTAAAGTTTTAGTTTCTTTGAGTTAATTCATATTTTTTTTCTATCTTTTTGAAACAGGTTAAAAAAAGCTTGATTGTAATTTTGTTTCAGGATAAAATCAATATTATTTTGATCTGTTGTTGCGGGGCCCCTAAAAGGAGCGGGGCCCATAGGCCGGGACCTACTTTGCCTATTTGGTAATCGGCACTGTGCAGTCACATGTCCTTTTGGACACGTATAGATAGACATGACGCCAAGGTTGTGATTGTTAACTGTTTCTTATCGCAAATTTGCCTTAAATGAACCTTCCTTGCATGGTTCACAGCCGAGCTGCTGCATAAACACTTAAGAGATATTGAAAAAAAACCTTTCTATGATTTGTCCATTCATCGCCATCTGCACCTAATCACTTAAGGTGATTATTCAGTCATTCACTGAGTGGTCCTGACCTTTCACACTGGGAATTATTTCTATTGGGCTGAAAAGACTACTGCTAGAGGTAATCACTGTGGAGGGGAATGGCATGGCACTTCTGCTAAATGAGCACCCGAAAGCTGCGCTTCCAGAGACACAGAATTGCAAATGAAATGTCCTCGCCTATGGCGGGCGATAAAGCCCCGCTCACCTTGGGAAGGCGATGAATGCGCCTGCTAAACGGCGGCCTGTGATTGGTGCTCGTGTTTGGAGGTCGCTGCCAATAGGGTGACGTCATTGGGGCTAAACCTGTGGAGGGAGAAAAATGAGAGGTTGGCTACAGGTTTCGAAGCATTTTCATAGCGCCTAATACCACTGTTTGGGGTGCCGAGGCGCTTGCCTACGTGGAAGCATGCTCGACCATGCACGGTGCTGGGTTGGAAGGGCATGTGGGAAGTGTTTCCATGTTGTGCGTGATGACCACTGAGGTGTTCAGCCCCGGACAGGCAGTACTAGTAGGGTGACCGGGTGTCCTGGATTTGCCGGGACAGTCCCGGTTTTCCACTAGCTGTTGTGGCAGATTTGGGGCAATTTCAGGTTTGGTCCTGGTTTTCAGTGGGGGTCCACTTCAAACGGTGAAAACACGTTGTTATGTGTTACAAAGCAGTAGTTCTTAGCAACTGGTATTCGAGAGCTATTTAAATAACCTGTATGCTGCTGGGCATTAAAACTGACTTTTTATTTATTCCCTAGTACCTCGTCCATGTTTCTATATTGATGAGCGCTGTCGTTCTGTGCCCCTTGGATCATGCTGAATTAGTCCTTCTTCTGTTTTTTGCTAAATGTACCGGTTTTTGGCTTTCAAAATCTGGTCACCCCAAGTACTGGGGAGCTGGTATTTTCTCAGTGGGCTGGCAGGGTGGTGGCTGGTTATACTGCTATTACGAACCCGTGTTATTGCTGTGGTCCTCCCTGTCACTGTTTCATAAAGATTGCAAAACAAATAGTTTTAAAGTTTGCAAGCATGACTCCCTCACTGGGGGGGGGGGGGGGGGGGGGGGGGGTTCATTCATTGCTGTGCTCGGAGAGTCCAGTGAATCTATAACTAAACCACTTTAAAATTCCAAACAGCACACTTCTTTATTAATTGCCATTGCAATCCATTTCAGTTTAGTATATTAAATTAAACCATTGGACTGAGTGACAATTGCCAGAAGTGATTCTCATCATGAACTTAGAAGCCTTCGTGCCTCCCGGCCACTGCCCTGGCGATGAATCCGTAAGTGATGAAGACAGAAGTCAGTTGCCCTAGGTCTGTTGTCTTTTGCCCCATATATGAGTCCTCCGGGGTTATTATCGATGGGGAAACATAGTCGTTTGAACTGATATGTTTAAAAGTGCTCTCATGTGATGATGAAGGAAAAGGAGGCTCTTTGGAAAAAAAAAAAAAAGAATTGCTTAGGATCACACAATGTGGTCATGTGAAAGCTGGGATTGGTGCATTGTTTCCTGGTTTCATGTTGTGCAATTCGGTCACTACATGCTTATTTTTTCTCACTCCCATTTGAAGTCAAAGCTTTATAGTTTGTGTTTAATTCTTTGAGGCTTGCAGGATTGCTGTCATGAACTGGTTAGTTGTATTTTGTGTACGATGAAACTGGGGACGCTGTCGTATAGAATGGCAGAATAATCCAGACTGGCGCTTAGAGGCGCGAGGACCGTTTTTAGGTTTCGCTGGCATCCATGGTATCTGAAAATGCCTCTGAGTTTTCATTGAGTATTCGCTGCTCTTTTTGAGCTTGTTGGCCTGGGCATGAGACAGGTCTGAATCTATGGGCACCCCTAAGTAGATCTCTTAACTCCCATGATGTAGCTGGAGGGGCCTCGAGTTCCTTGCGCCGTATGATGATTGGTTGACGTTTGTGCCGTGGCCCACACGTCGCGCTCTTGAGCCATAGGTGGTTTCTCATCATCTGTGCATTGAAGGCACTGAGGGGTCTTCAAGGTGTGACTTGTAGAGGTCTTCAGATCATCTGTTGTTCAAGTGATTTGCATATCATCTGCATGGTTGTAACAGGTGAGGCTGAACAATCTAATCAGGTCTGGAAAGGGGACCTAGACGATAGAGTAACAGAGGAGAGAGGGTGTACCCTCAAGGGACGTCACAACGTGGGTGTGAGGGGGTACACCAGGCTATAACTGTCTTTAAGGTGGGATAAGGTCAACATTTTGAAGTGATACACTGCTGTTAATTTAGCCAAATTAATAGGTTCCTTTTTCTCAGAAAATCGAGACATGTAGTTTGTTATGGTGTTTCTGTAGCTAGTTTTTCTGGAAATGATGGACCATAAGTATATTTACCTCGTCACCCCACATATGTGGGGCTGTGGGTGGGTGTGCAGAAATCTCAACATGTTCCAGGTGAAATGCAAGTGGTTTAACCAGTCCTAGCTTGCATCTCTCTGTATTCTGGTAATTGTGGTCCTAAATTTAAAATTGTGTAATTTAAATGTGCAGGTACCAGAATGAAAAGTAAGATTAAAATACACACAGGCTGGATGGGCTACACACCACACGCCAATCAGGGGATATCTTGAGAGCTTGATGTTGGTTTAGCTGTTTTTTTTTTTTAATCTTTATTGGTTTTATGAAATAAGCCAACATGCAGGAGTACGTAGTTCGCCGTATTGTCGGAATGCGATGTCATACATTCTCGCATCAATATCAACATTTTCAGTATTATAAAAATGTTTACAAACAAATCCCCCCCTCAACGAAACTCCCAACCCTTTCCCCCCCAACTCTTGCATTCGTGGATTCTGGTATGGCCTAAAGAGCAGGGGATATGTAAAGGAGGCAGTAGGTCATATAGGGGTGTGGGCAGGTTATGTTGTTGAATTGCCGGCATTTTCGTTTTTCTGTTTGCTGGCCACATAGTCATTTCTTGTCGCCCAGCAGTTCAGTCCAGTCTCTTAGTTTGGGGTTAGATGGATGGGTGCAGGCATGACAAAGTCCACGTCTGCTCCAAGTCTATGGTGGCCGTCAACAACTCCATGCAGAGAGCACGCGGTCATCACATCTAAAAGCCTCCTGCAGGGGGGGGTACTCTGGTCAAGCAAAAAGCAGGTATGATATGGTCTGATCAGAAGGTACAGTGAGGTAGCTGTGAGCCTTGCACGCCAGCGGGATGGGTTGATGGACCTTCTTGAAGGCTCATATGAGGCTCCCTGTTCCCAGAACCCTCTGGAGCTTCTGAAATGGTGCTGGGACATAACCTATGACCCCACTGCTGACCCTAGAAGATGTAGAAGGCAGCGACTGTGCTCCCAGCCTTGTTTCAAAATGGCCGCCAGTGTGGACACATGGGCGTGCCCCATCAGTAGATGTCCTGATGGTCCTTATTAGAGGAAAGACCGCCTGTAACTAAAGTATTGAGGTCTTATTGAAGTCTTGTAAGAAGCTTGCCCTCTGTAGTTCTGTGAAGGGGAGGTTTTCTTGGGTTGGTGGACCTCCTGAGTTATCACAGGGACCCTGACTGAAAGGGTTCTGCAAAGAGCAGATCTCGATCCCTCCTCCGAGTTGTCAAACTGCTCTTGCCATGACCTGGTCAATGATACCAGACTGCTGCCCCCAGGTAGCCCACAACATATACCAAAGATCTGTGGGGCCTGAAAGCAGCACTGTAAAGATCATTTTACCATCTTTCCTCAGGAACCGGTGCTCGCTTTCACCCCCTGCTTACTTTTATTTATTTATTTATTTATTTATTTATATATATATATATGTGTGTATGTATATATATATATATATATATGTATATATTTTATTTATTTATTTGTAAAACTCTGTTAGTGGAAGGATGAGGCAGCGTCTGCAAGAGGATTGGTTTCCCTTGAACCATAGTCTGGTCGGTTGGTTGCACGCTGCAGAGAGCTCTAGGCCTGAATCCAGGAAGTCTGACAACACATTGTCTCTTCGACTTTAACAAAATGAGAATCTCTGAAGTGAATAAATGTATGTATGTTTTTTAAACACCAAGGGACTATTTATTTTTAGTTCCATAAAGTGGGCATTGTCACCTGCTCTTTACAGCGCTTAGGAGCAGCAGGAGTGTAGTATGAACCGCTATATAAAAATAAGTTTGTTTTTTGGTTTGTGGTGTTGAGCTAAATTAATTATCCATATTATTGCAATCGATTATAATACATCACTGGTCCTATATTTAGTTGGTGTCTCTTACATCACAATTGGTGTTCTTGTGTATTGTGGAAACTTGCTGGTGGTCGACCATCACCAAAGGGTGAAATGTCAAAGACGGAGAAGGGTTTAGCATTGGTTCCAAACTGGCTATCATTTCTCTCATTTTTTAAAGAGGCGTAATCGGAGAAAAGCTCACCGAAAGGCATTCTGCAAGCCTATCATGTCTTTTCCAACTTAAATAAAAAAAAAAGCCTTTATGACCATACACGGTGTTTAGAGTTGCAAAGCGCAGCTGAATGGTTCTTGAGACAAGAGTCCCCACAGTAGTATAACTATAAATTGAACATGCACCTCTTTTAGGAGTGACACAAACTTTTACCTGATGCTTGGAGGTTGTGCAGGGCTTGGCTGGAGGGTGATATTTCAAGGGCCTGGTTGGTCAAGTCTCTGAATGGTGCAACCCAGCAGGGTTTGAAGCTGGACAAGCAAACATGCGGACACTAGACAATGAAATACATTACGTGCACATTTTCCTCAGAATTATTTGCTGTAGGTAGCCCAAAAAACAGAGTGTATTTCACTGACTAATGAGCATTTTTAAAATCCTAGCCTCGTTGTAGTAGGTACAATCTGCTAGTTGTACTCTACAGTGAAGCAGTTACATTTTTAGGACTCGCCTCATGCGCTGTCTGTTGGAGGAATGTTTTTTCTTTACAGTGGGCTTAGAGCCTGTCCGTTATTGACCATTGCTTGGCTTTACTGTCACTCTCATTTGCTTGCTTCTAACTCTTCCGCTTCTGTGGGCTTTCCTTCCTTTTCTTGTGTTTGTCCCTCCCCTGGAGCATGGACTCACTACTTTGTCCTTCCACTGCTCGCTTTGTCAGGCTTTGCTTTTTTTCTTTTTTTTTTTCGTGCACTCTAAGAGAGTGTATGTGTTTTCCAGCTGTCTCTCTCATGTACTTCTCCCTCCTTTGTGCTCCTCCCCGTTCCCATCTCACCCGCCCTCTGTGTGATTCCACAGCCCCTCCCAACCCCCATCCCCTGTTGTCTGTGTGCTTCTCTGGTTGCTACTCCTGCCCACCCTATGTTGTCTGTGTGCTTGCCCCAGGCCCCCACGCACCCTTAATTGTCCGTGTGCTTGTCCCAGACCCTACACCCACCATGCATCGTCTCACTGCTTTCCCCAGATCGTTTGTCGGTCCACCCTTGAATGTCTGGGTGTTTGTCGCAGGACCTCACCTGTCATCCGTTGTCTGTGTGCTCCCCAGTCCCGTCTCACCCATCCTGTCACCCATCCTCTCCCTCGTCCTTCTCTCCAGCCCCCCTCCCTCTGTGTTGTCTCATCCCCCAACCCACTCTCCAAACAAATGAGGGAGTGGGTTGAGGGACAAGGCAAAATGGAAGGCTGGCGGGCGGGGGAGAAAAGCGAGGGGGAGGAAAGAACAGGCGAGAGAAGAGGGTGGAGCACATGGCTAAATATTGAAAAAGTGCTATGATGCAGACAGCGTTAATGTGTTTTTTTTACGCAGCAATAATGCACTTTTTTTTTAAACTAAAAAAAGGTGCATTAGTGCGAGCACGTCATTGTGCTATTATTATTTTTAGCCATGCTGCCCTCCAGCATGGTTATATATCAGAGTAGCCCTCATAGGTGAGACCTATTGGCTTTGCTAGTCCTTCATCAATGATATAATAACTTTAGTGTTAAAAACAAAATTGATTATTTGGTAAATTTTAGGATTACTAGTCAAAAAATATCCCTCTTCTTAAAGAAATCCATATCAGGGTAAATACATGTGTTAGACTCTCTTTTTTGTATTTCACCAGTGGGTTCACTGAGGAAACGAGGTTATAAATCACTTGCCGGAAAATGTATCACATGTTTTATTTGCGGCTTCTGTGCGCTTGGAGAAGCCCCCCATCACCTCAGAATAAGCCCGGACACCATCCCACCAGTGTTCTAGACCCTCAACAACCTCCCCCCAAGAGTTTAAGAGGGGTGGGGGGGGACTTGTTCAAACATTGCAGTTAAGTTCTGTTACTGTTTTAAAGATGTAATAAATGTTTCTCTGCTTAAAACAAAGCACTTTCATCCATATAATGCTTCTTTTGGCCAGAGCCTGGTGCCCCCCTAGTTTAAAGACCCCTTCTTTAGCCCCAGGCGGAATGAAACATGCTTGGTCCCGCCCCCGACCTCCAGCAACAAGGCCAACTGTGAGGAAGTTTACTACAGTCTGGCGCCCCCTTGTGGTCCTGCCGTAAGGCAGCTCTTTTCAGGGTCACCCCAGCCCTGTGTGAGGCAAGCCTCATCCGTCCCATGGGCGCTGGTGTACACGTTTTCAGTTTTAGCCTCTAAGGAGGGTGGATATAAAATAAATGCCCTCTATGGCGCCCTCTTAAATGCTCTCCAGTACCCAGAAGAGTGGGGTGCTGTAGGTCTATTAACAGGCACCTGCCCTCTCCCTTAGGGTGGAGGGAGTTCGTGCCCTGGGACTGCCTTTGGTGAGCCTGCTCCTCTCTGGACAAAGGCAGTGTCACGCCCGTTGGCGCATTGAGCTAAGCTATCCTCTCTGTGCTTGAACACTTGGTTACACAACTCAACCTCGGTGTGCCAGGTCAGCCTGCCAGCATTCTGAAGTTGATGAAATCAATCAAGGAGTTTGTAAAGTGCACTACTAACCCGTGAGGGTCTCAAGGCGCTGAGGGGCGGGGGAGGGGGCGCTGCTACTGCTCGAACAGCCAGGTCTTGAAAAGTTTCCTGAAGGTAAGGAGGTCTTTGGTCTGGCACAGGTGGGTGGGAAGAGTGTTCCACGTTTTGGCGGCGAGGTGTGAAAATGATCTACCACCGGTTGCGGCTCTGCAGATGCGTGGGATGGTTGCGAGGGCGAGGTCAGCAGAGCGGTGTTGCCGGGTCGGGGTGTAGAAGGAGAGCCGTCTGTTGAGGTATTCTGGTCTGGTGTTGTGCAGTGCTTTGTGAGCGTGGGTGAGGAGTTAGAAGGTGATTCTCTTGTTGACTGGGAGCCAGTGCAGGTCTCTCAGGTGGTCTGTGATGTGGCAGTGGTGGGGGATGTCCAGGATGAGGCGTGCGGAGGGGTTCTGGATGCGTTGCAGCATCTTCTGGAGTTTGGCCGTGGTTCCTGCGTAGAGGGCTTTGCCGTAGTCCAGTTTGCTGCTTACGAGGGCTTGGGTGACCGTTCTCCTGGTTTCCATGGGGACCCATTTGTAGATCTTTTGGTGCATGCAGAGGGTGTTGGAGGAGGAGGAGATGGCGTTGACTTGCTGGGTCATGGATAGTGAGGAGTCCAGGATGAATCCTAGGTTGCGTGCGTGGTTGGTGGGGGTCGGAGCAGATCCGAGAGTGACAAGTCATCAGGAGTCGCCCCATGCGGAGGGGGTGGAGCCGAAGATGAGGACCTCCGTCTTGTCGGAATTGACTTTGAGGCAGCTGCTCTTCATCCATTTGGCGATGGCCTTTATTCCTTCGTGAAAGTTGGTCCTGGCAAAGTCCTTTGTGAGGGAGAGGATCAGCTGAGTGTCATCCGCGTATGAGAAGATGTTGAGGTTGTGAGATCAGGCGATGTTAAGAGCGGACCATGTAGATGTTGAAGAGGGTCGGGTTGAGAGACGAACCCTGGGGTACGCCGCAGATGATTTTGATGGCTTCGGAGCGTGAGAAATGAGAACATGGAGCTGGATATCTAACAATACTCGTCGCTTATCTGCCCATAGTGCCGCGAGCACCTTGGTGTGAAGGTCTGCTTTGCTAAAGATTAGAAAAACAAATGTAATCTTACACTTAGAAATATCTTGACTAGGGCTGACTTTGCCCCAGACCACATTGCAGTTTTTCCTGTTTGGAGGGGTGAGGTTGCATGAAGGCGTCGGGCTCTGTGAAAAGACTGGGCTTTGCTGTGACCTGACTCTGGCCCAGTCCTACCAGCCTCTGTGAAACTCTGCTCTCAGTAGTGTTGGAAACTGAAAAAAACTCTGAAATCCAATAGAAGTGGAAACTAACTGGGGGCAAGAAAAAAAAAAAAAGAAAACCTCTGCCCACAACAGGTTTATATTTTATGTAGGGGACTCAGTGGGTTGGTGCTTGCGTTGCAGATATTCTGGTGTTACCTGTAGGTTACAAGTTACAATACATTGTAATGTAGCCAGAGCCACTAGATGTATGCAGCATGAGAGCCCCTAATCATGCGGCATGGTTGAGAAATATGCGGCAAGAAAAGGCAAATTATGTGGCACAACACAGTTTGTAATAGCATGATTTATTTATTTTGCTGTTTTTAAACTTGGTGCCAATCTCAGGGCGTTGGTTGCATTACATTAATACTAATTTAATACCCGAATATAGCAATAAGCAACAGAAAGGCGACCAGTCCACCTTTGCAAAGGACCTTCCACTGTCCGGCAACATCTATTGTCACATTTTAGTAACTTTTGATCTGTTTGAGCTAGAAATAACGTTATTTTGTTAAAATCTGCAGATTGTATGGCAGTGGCAGTGTGTAAAATGGTGCAAATCTATAGTTATGCGAAAATCGCCAGGGCCGCATAATCGCATAATTCCAGTGGCCATGAATATAGCAGTCCGCATATTGAATTGTGAACCTGCCCCAAGGAGTTGTGTGCATACCGCATGGAATAAGTTTCAAACTCACGGTTCTTTTCTCCCCTTAAACTTTCGTTATTCAGGTTGCTAAAAATTATTCCTTCATGTAGTTATATTTCTTGTAAGGCGGATGCAAATGATTATTCAAATAATTTCTCCCAAATTCAGATATAGCTGGCATTCTTACTTCTGGGTATCATTTCCCTATAAAGCTCCCAACAGCAAAATACTGGGTTCAAATCACAGTTTTTTTCCTCTCAAGCACTTGTGAAGTGGCAACAAGTTCAGTGGCTTTGTTTGGGGCGAAGGCCCACGACCAACGGGAGCTCGAGGTGGCCGGAGCGGAAACCCCACCGTGGCCTCAAGCAGGATTTCGCACCAAAGTTGGGCGCGCAAAAATCATAGGTCCAGGAGGGGACGAAAGCGCCCCAAGCAAAAAACAAAAAAACAAAAAACATCCCCCTCCTTCCGGCCCCGGCGTAGGGGCAACGTTTGGCGGAAACGGAAGGAGGAAGGGGGCAAACAACAAGCAAGCGGCCAATAGGGGGGGGCGCATTATTTTTAAACCAAAGGGGGGGGGGGTGCACCCCCAAAGGTAGCAGCAGGGATGCTTAAAAGGGGGCTGCCCGGCTCATAGCCCAACACAGGCGACCGGGCGGCCAAGAGGAGAAGACACCCACCCACCCAAACCAACTGGAATGCCCAGCACCCAGAGCGTCGCAGACTGGGTAAAGGATGAAAAAGAAACAAGAGGAAAGGTGGAAAGAAAGGATAAAAGAACTACAAAGGCCACACCCAGCGCAGCGGGGTGGCAAGGCTACTTACCTTGGGATGCCTCACGGCAGGGTAAGGCAGTCAGGGGAGGTACACGGAAACATGGCACTCGCAGCCCGGGTCCACGGGAGAGCAGGACACAAGGACCAAAGCACGGTAGCAAGCTAAGCCTAAAGGGAAAACGAGTACCCTCCTATTTGAAAAAGGAAGAAGGCAGAAGAACAACAAAGGAGATTGATTGAAAGCAAACAGCATGTAATAAGATAATTATCGTCAATGAGAAAGTTGTTAAGGAAAAGAATTATGACACAAATGTATCAAAGATAAACAATTGTATTACCCTTAACAACAACACGTAGGAATGATTTATGGCCCTCATAAAAGAAGGGCAGACATGCTGTAAACAATCCCTCAATAAAACTGTGGCCAAAGTATTTCCAACAAATTACAGACTGTTGTCTATCATTGCGGGAATAGGCCTATGGAGGGGTTTCCTCCATGACAGGGGCACGAAGGTGTTAAGCTCCAACCTGTTGCCAGCCAGGGTGAGAGCGATCCAAGGGTGTGCTGAGGGCTCTTTAGGTGAGGCATTTGTGTTAGACCCAGATGGAACTTAAAATAAATTGCCTCTCTCACGCCCTGAACATTGCTGATCCAAGGCGCTGCTGAATTTGTCCTGGTGTCAGAATCGTGCAGTGGACAGAGTTAACACCAGTGCTTAATTTGTAAATAAAGACGTGCCGGTGGCCAAAGCTCTCCTTTGAAATTCGCGGCTCCTACAATTAAATCCGTTTACAGCCACTCCCTGCCCCTTCGACTCAATCTTGCAACTTTCACCCTTTGTGGCGCTTTTTCGTTTTACTCTTCCTACGTCTTTCCCATCTGTCTTTTGCTCGCAGTAAATGCCTGATGCAAAAAAATAAATGCCGGCGCCCACCACTGGAAGCCACCGGCTCAAATTAAGCACTAGGTAACACATTTTATGGGGGCTGGCCGGATCAGGCTGAATGATCTGGGATACAAACGGACCCCCCGCATTTCCACTGCTGTCTCTCTGTACATCTCCTGATCTCTCTGTATGCCATTTCTCATATCATGGAAAGCGCTTCAGGCCGCTATTGGGAACAGTTTACAGAATAATATAAAATCCACAACGTGATATGGAGACTAACACCGTGTCGTTGTCAGCTTCACACTTCAGTAAAGTCCAGACTTCCAGAGAGAAGTTCTCTTAAATGTTCTTATCCAAGATTTCCTAAAGGTCACTTTAGGGGAGAGGGTAGGTATCATTCTTTGGAAAAACACATCACCGTCCTAATCGTGCCAGGCGTGCAGAAACAACATGTGTGTTTTTTCTTTCCACAATAGTGTGTTAACCAAAAATATTGAAATTCATGTTGTGCTCTTTCTGTCACTAAATTTCCTCATCACATTGCGAGATTTCTGGAGCTGACTTAATGAGGTCTTCGAATGCAGTGATTACCTCTGGGAAGATGTCACAACACAGCCCAGCTGTAGGAGTGAAGCCGAGGAACTTTAATTAGGCATTAAAACATAATTAAAGCACTTGACGTGTTTCTGCAGATGCTGGGCTTATTGTTTTAGTCAATGCTTTTGCTCTTCATCTTCCTTGGGGCGCGATGGGCCCACGGTGTAGGGTCTAGGCATCTGGGCAGAGTGCGTTCTGCATGATGGAGGGTACAAGTCTGAGGGCCTGTCCAGCTACCGCAGAGTGGTCGTGGCATGCTCACGCCTGGGTGAGGCGCTGGGCTTCATGAGCTAGCGACACGCAGTAATGCGCATGCCTACTGTGGCGCGAGGACCGCGCGCCGGGGTGCGTGTGAAAAACCATGGAGATACCACTTCTGATCCACATGTATCTAATTGCAAATGTATCTCATTAAAAAATGCATATTTGTGACAGTGCAAATACTGCTAAACCTCTAAATCTCTAAATGTACAACAGTAATAATTGGATCTGTGTATATTTTATCAGAAAATGTTTGAACACTTAAACTAAAATTGATCATGGCATCCCAAACTGCCTCCTCACTGCAGTTAATTCAATCCCACCTGGGACTGGCAGAATGTTATCCTTGCAAAGTGCATTTTGCAGATACTAAAATTGTGCCAGAGTGGCATAATTTCCACAATCAAAATGTATCATTCATGGTGGGTTTGTGGGTGTTCCTGCAAAAGTAGTTGGAAATTGTGGGTTTGTGGATAGTCACCTAGCTCTTCCGGACAGATTTCCACCCTGGAAAGGTAAATACAAATTCCTGTCAAGGATGGGAGCAAGGGAGTTCAACGTCGTCCCGGAAGCGCGTCGTCCGGTGCACAGGGGTCCTATAGCAGGGAGGGTGTTTAAGTGCTCGGGACCCTCGCCTCGCTCTCCGTGCCCCTCTTATCCCAGAAGGTCATTCATCGTCGGGCCCTTTAAATAATCAGATCCCACCCACCCGTCCCTCAGGGCTGGGAATAGCAGGGAATACTCCGAACATGGACTCTTGGCTGGACTGACCCCTGAGCGGGGTGTGTTTGTGTAGGCCCTGGGCTGGCGGGAAAGGAGGGTTGACCTGCCGGTGGCCCTGGACTCTCTTGTCCTGCCCTGGATGCCTGGTTGGAACTTTGGGGGGCTACGCCTGTGTTCAGGTACCCCGGGGGGCGGATGTGCTATGCGGTGCCCTGGGATTTGCCGGGACCACCCTTCTGGAGGGAAGGGATGCAAAGTTGTTGTGCCGAAGTCGTTTTAATGATGTCCTCTGCTGACTGATGTAAAAGCCCAGGCGGTGGCGTGGTTGGGGCCTGCCAGCACAACGCGCACTGCAGCCCTAGTGGCCAAGAGACTGTCTCCAAGAGTGCTGTAACCAATCGGCTGGCTGCTGTCCCTGTATAAACCTTTAAATGCTCGAAGCCATATCTTTCATATTTGGATGTCTCCTAAGTATTTGTCTGTTGAACTCTGCCCCCTGGGGGAGGGTCTTCGGGGTGATTGTTTACATGTGGTATATGCTATTATAATCTATATAATGTTTAACGTGCATTACTGTAATACTGTAATAAAAGCTACGGGTGGGCTTTCCACATACTTTAAGCTGCCTGGTATTTTTCCTAGTAGGGGGGGGGCGAGTTGCACGTTATGCGTGCACTATAAGTCCTGTCTACTGTGACCACCTTACTGTCTCTAGTGCTGAGCTTGTCACCTAAAAACCATTGATTTCAGGTGTTATTCTAATTACTTTAATAGAGACAAAACAAGACTACAATACCCAGAATGCTTTAGGCCATCTCACAAAAGCCTGGGACTGGAAACAAGGTCCCTAATGACCTGGAGGGAAGTGGTCACCCTAGTCCTCCTATGATGTGAGGAGAAAGGGCACAACATTTCCAGGAAGCAACATAGTAATTATGAGTATGTGAGTTGTCCAGCTGACTGTGTACAACTTAAGGTCTCAGCCACTGAATTCAGCTCTCGGTCTTTGGTGATAAATGTCCTATTTTGTTGAGGTCTTCCCTTTAATGTCACTCAGCTGAGAAATGCCCCCAACCCAGTTGTTGTTTTCATTGGCTGTGACCCTGGGACGGAAACAGATTAGCTGGTTGTGAAATGGAGGTATGACTTGGACACGGAAGGTCCAATTCACAAAGGTATTGTCAACCATAAAACAAGTTTATGGCCAAACATACCTCATTTATACTTCTCACAAAGAGAATTCTGCTGGGTGTAAATGCATTTAGTAATGTAGATTTCTTCACCACAAATGCAGACAAATTTGCAGTGGTAAATCCCACTCAAGAGGAGTGAAATGAGTGTTCAAAGGTGAGGTGTGCCTTGAAAGCTTGGCAGCACCCACACACTTGTGCATCTGTGTGGATTCTCGAACTCCTCTCTGAGGCCTTGGAAATTCCACCCCAGGAATGATCAGCAGAACACTAGGTTTGGGAGGGCAACCGATCACCCCCCAGATTTGTTTGGGGTTTAGAGAAGAGGTTTCTCCAAAGAAAAAGTTTTTCCCCATGGGTGAAAAGGCTTTTTGGACAGGACGCTCCATTTATCCGCCTTGGAGTGCTGAGGTGTGTAGAGCGCCTTGGAGTGCTGAGGTGTGTAGAGCGCCTTGGAGTGCCGAGGTGTGTAGAGCGCCTTGGAGTGCCGAGGTGTGTAGAGCGCCTTGGAGTGCCGAGGTGTGTAGAGCGCCTTGGAGTGCCGAGGTGTGTAGAGCGCCTTGGAGTGCCGAGGTGTGTAGAGCGCCTTGGAGTGCCGAGGTGTGTAGAGCGCCTTGGAGTGCCGAGGTGTGTAGAGCGCCTTGGAGTGCCGAGGTCTGTAGAAGGCCACACAGATGGCGTAGGAGCCTTGGGTGTGCGTCACCTGACATTCTCTGCCTGGAAACTTGCGCCTGTTGTAGCTTTCCAGATGGACTGCTGGGCATGTTCGGGACAGAAATAAAAAAACATAAAAATGGTTGTTCAGGTGGACTTTTAAATTTCTGAAGGTACTTTTACTATTATTGTGAATAGGGCTATATATTCTCTTAGGGGCCATGCCTCAAATAAAACGAACACTCTTTGTAGAAGTATTTGTGCATAGGTAATTGTAGAGCACAGAGTTGTGTGGGGAGGCTGCACAAAAATTGGGGGGGAAAAACAAGGAGGAAGCATTGAAAACAAGGGAAAAGCAAGGAGCAGGTACACAAAATAACGGGGGAAAAAGCAAGGAGAAAGCAGTGAAAACAAGGGAAAGGCAAGGAGAACGCATACAAAAAATGAGGAAAAAGCAGTGAGAATGAGGGAAAAAGCAAGGAGAAAGCAGTGAAAACAAGGGAAAAGCAAGGAGAACGCATACAAAAAACAGGAAAAAGCAAGGAGAAAGCAGTGAAAACAAGGGAAAAGCAAGGAGAACGCATACAAACAAAAAGCAGAAAAAGAAAGGAGAAAGCAGTGAAAACAAGGGAAAAGCAAGGAGAACGCACACACACAACAGGAAAAAGCAAGGAGAAAGCAGTGAGAATGAGGGAAAAGCAAGGAGAACGCACACAAAAAATGAGGAAAAAGCAAGGAGAAAGCAGTGAGAATGAGGGAAAAGCAAGGAGAACGCACACAAAAAATGAGGAAAAAGCAAGGAGAAAGCAGTGAGAATGAGGGAAAAGCAAGGAGAACGCACACAAAAAATGAGGAAAAAGCAAGGAGAAAGCAGTGAGAATGAGGGAAAAGCAAGGAGAACGCACACAAAAAACAGGGAAAAGCAAGGAGAAAGCAGTGAGAATGAGGGAAAAAGCAAGGAGAAGGCACACAAAAAATGAGGAAAAAGCAAGGAGAAAGCAGTGAAAAGTAGAGACGAGAGGAGAAGGCACACAAAGAACAGGGGAAACAGCAAGGAGAAAGCAGTGGGAACGAGTGAAAAGCAAGGAGAAGGCACACAAAAGATGGGGGAAAAAGCAAAGAGAAGACTGGAGCAAGAGTGATGCAGCAGCACAAGGAGACCTGGGGCTCGGACCTGCTGAAGAGAAAAGTCTTCAGTAGGCCTGGACGGAGTTTCCGGAGTCCGACTCCGCGGAATTCCATGGAGTTAAAAAACAAACAAAAAAAAAAAAAACACCATGGAATTCCGCGGAGGTGGAGTTCTGTGAACTGCGGAGTCCTGAATGCACCAGATCTCAGAAGTGTTGCACTTCCGAGATCTGGCGCATTCAGCAGGGGGCCTTGGCAGTGAACTGTTGTTTCAGGCCTGTTGTGCTGTGCACACAGGACAGTGCACAAGAGGCCTGAAATGAAAGCTTTCTTTCGGGCCAGGGCTATAGGCAGCGACCTGCCCCATGTGCACAGCACACGGGACAGGCCGGTGCACAATAGACCTCAAAAGGCAGCTTTCACTGCCTACGGATTTGGTTGTGGGCAGTGAAAGCTGCCGTTTCAGTCCTTGTTTGTGCACCAGTAGGCACAAACAACGACCAAGAGGAGAGGAGGACTTACCTGGGTCTTCCCGGGGGGCCCTCCTTTACAACAGCTGCCTCCCCCCTCTGCTCTGGTGCGCGTTGCAGCACAGGTATGCCTGCGCTTGCACTGTGCAGCCCAGCTGGGCTGCAGCGCGCATCCAGCGAGCTCCACTCCGCTGGCGGGGCTAACAGAGTTTTTTGGACAACCTGGAGCGCGGAGTTCCAAAAACACGGTTAGCTCCGACAGCGGAGGGGAGCCTTCCGCACACCCCTAGTCTTCAGCTCCTTTCAGAAAAGAAGAAAGTTTAGGACAGTCGATATTTGATTGGGAAGTCAGTGTGGGTCCTTTAAGCAATGATGGAGATGGCTTGATTCCTGGATTTTTTTTTAACAGTTTTTTGTTTCCAGTCTGGCAGGACAGGGCGTTGTCTCTCTCTTGGCGGGAGTGTAGTAAGATTTGGACTGTTGCCGCAGCCCAACTGACCTTTCAGATAAACACCCCCATGAACATTTCCCTCAAATTATTAAAAGTTCTGACATACATCAACTGATCTCATCCCTCCGTTCTGACCTTTTAAAAACACTGCCTTTTTGGAAATTCTCAAACTTTTCCTAAAGACCTAATTTATGACTCACCGTATTTTTTATTTTTTGTGGATTTCAGAATGATTGGAAATCTTCTAGTTTTCCTAAAGTCTACTCTGCCTCTGTTTTCCATATTAGTTTTGTTTAAAGTATTTCGGCCTCCTACTGATTTCACAAACAGGGGAGGCACATGGTTTAAAAATCAAGGAACTGTCTCCGAATTTGGTCTTGTCATGGGATGAAACTTCCGGTAAAGCTCCCTGAGCGGGTGACCAATTTCGCATCAACTTTATCCCAGTTCTCACCAGAAGTGCAGTGACATACGAGAAAACAAATTCATTAATTTTTATTCAAAATAATAAGCTTTCCTGAGCCACCGCTCCTTTGGTGGAGATTGGTGAAATTGGACCATCTTTTAAGGAGACATCTAAGAAATCTGCAGCATCGGCAAAAAAGTTCCAAGCGGGACCAGTCCTGTCTGCCAATTGGCCTCAAATCACCAGCTCTTCTCTATCCAGCCCTGGTCTTTTAGAAAGATAACACAGGTTCCAGAAGAGTGAATCCCAGCCTCTGGGATGGGAAATGCAGATGTGTTGTGATAGCTCAGTGGCTTGAGATCCCTCTCTGGATCTGTTGGTAGCCTGCAGGTCCTGGGTCCAAATTAACCGCCTCTGTCTTTCATACTTTAGAGAGACGGGTAAAATAAGGACCATTATTTAGTGTTCCAATAGCAGCCTTTACTTGAATACCAGGAGACTATATGGACATTAGTGAAAGTGCTTGCAAGTGCATTATCTTAAGAGAGCTTCACGAAGCCGCTGTGACCATATGCATTTTATCGACTTTTGCTCTTAGGAGGCAGGCGCGGGCATTAATGCAAAGACAGATCTCTCCGGTATCAGGAGCCGTTTTAGGCGGCAGTCAGCAAAAAGGACAGTCTAGTAAATTTAAAGAGAATGGTAAATTAGCCCATGATTGTTGATGGAGGTTTTTGTTGAGTTAATACCTTAATTCTAAATCACAATTTCATAGGTCTGCTTACTTTGCATAGTGAAGATAAAATTCTGGTGCTAGAGCGATGTCATACATTTTTACCACTAAGAGATTATGATAATGTATATAATTACAAGGGTTATTATCTAAAAGACACAATGATAAAATCCAGTCGAGGGTTGTAATTTAGTAATGTATTATTTAAATTTATCTGACTGTTTACTAATTAAAATTACAATTATCGAGGGTTGTAATTTAGTAATGTATTATTTAAATTTATCTGACTGTTTACTAATTAAAATTACAATTATTGAAATTATTTTAAATGCATATATATATATTCACTGTAGAAATGATTTGCCTTCCTATGGCAAATTGAAACAGGAGATTTGTTTTATACATTAAGAATACTACATTGTTTGTAAACAATTCTTTTAGTGAGAAGGTGAGAGGAAGTAAGATATAAAAACACTGGGAAAAAAAATGAGCATTACCAGTAACAACGAGGACATGGAAACAAGATGGAGAAAAATCCAGGAAGAGAGTATTAAAAGAAAGAGAGAAACTAAGGCATAAATTAAGACTTGAGTGAGGAGGATAAAAAACAATATAGGAAGGGATGAATGAAGGAAAGAATTACAGGGCGAGCAGGATAAAGGAATGACCAAGTTCAAAGGAAGAAAAAGGAGACAGTTGAAGAAGAATGAAGAGAGAATGCTGAATGGAGCAATAGCTCAAAAGAGAGAATGAAAGAATGTACAGTGAAAAGATACAGAAGAGGGGAGAATGAAAAAAATGAAGTCAGAGAAGAAAGCTAATAAGAAGGAACCATTGAACTAGTGAAGAGAGTAAGGAGTAGCATTAGGTGGTGAAGACTGAACGAGGCATGCCAGGAAGGACTTGCAGGAGTGTAAGGAGACAAAGTAAGGGCGGTGAGAGAACAGAGGAGGATGGAAGGTAAGGTAGAGGCAGGTTTAGAAAACTGCTCATTGGAGAGGAAGGAAGACTGTCAGTCCACTCGCCTATGAGGAGCAGGATAAAAAAGCACCATTAGCCAATGGGAAAGGGTTTCTGAGAATGAAACACACAAAAGTGAGGGGTGCAAGTGAGGAAGGGAGAGACAGACCAGCTCCCAGTCTCACTCCGAGACCTCTATTTGTGGGGTTTTGGTGCCTGGCAGCGCCACAAGTCATCTTGCTGCGTTTCCCTACGCCAAAGTGCAAGGGCAGGAATGCATTGCATTTAAGCAATACCGTGCGTTCCCGTCGTTTCCTCCTGCGCTGGCGTCATTTTGGCTGCCAAGTGCCAACACAGAGACCCTTGCACTAGAGTGCAAGGGTGTGTGCCTTGCATGCAGGATTGTTTTTGTGCAGGAAGAGGCACCTTCCTGCGCACAAACAATCCCGAGAGGCATTTTCCTCTTTGTGTGCTGCAGAACGCAGTACACTTGGAAAGAGGAAAAATAAGAAGAAATTAAAATATTTCACTTCTTTATGCCTCACCTCAGGAGACCTAAGGTTATGGCGCTTCTCCAGGTTTATGTGATTAAGTAAATCTGGGGCAGCGTTAAAATCCATGGGTGTTGTGAGGGAAAACGCACAGCAAAACCCATGGAGCGCCTCCCTGGCGCAGAATAAGGCAACGGAGTGACCTGCGCTGCTTTTCCTTGCTGCATGTCTATGACGCCATACAAAGCCACACAGAGTGGCCTTGCGTGACCTCATGGATATGGTTGAGAGGTTTGCACCGGAGAGTCAGAAGAAGTGACCTGAGAGTCGTCAGGCTTGGCAGGTCAGTGTTGTGACCGCTTAGTAAATTGAATGAGACCGAATAATTCTAGCATGTCCTGGCCCTTCACCTGCCCTCAGCACATCTATGGCTCAAACCCATTTTTGCATGAGTACTGGTTAGTGCACCTGGGTGGTGCACATCTTGGCCTTTGTGCAAAGGTGGCTCGGATCCCTGTACGCAGGCCTGAGGCGGTCCCACTCGAGAAGCGCAGCCCTCAGGATCACTAAGGAATGCCAAACAAATCACTTCCATGGGATCAATTCTCTCACATTTGTTTCTCGAGCTCCCATAAGAGTGACCTGGAGGCCGCCGTATACCTGTGTGTCCATAGGTAACCATGATGGGGCGCGTCTTGGCGCTGCTACCTCATTGGTGGCCGGTGAAGCTGGGTGGGCATGTGGCTTGCGGGATTTAAAAACTGGAGACTGAGGGTATTCTCACTGGGTCATCCACTAAACATCAGGATACTGTCATTGCATTTATATGCCCCTATGAATAAAGTCTGTGAACTACGCTAGCGATGTTTTTCTAAATGCTTTGAGATTTGTTGAAGTGCAGATGTGGAGTGCCAAGGTGTTCCAAATTTGGACACTTAAAGTTTAGACCTCCTTCCCCTGTTGTCGTCTTACTGCGCTTAGGCGGCTAGTGCTTAGAGCTGTGCAGTACACCACTAGGCACACAATAGGGTTTGGGGTTGTGTCTCACGTGCGAGTATCTGATGGTGTGTCTGTGCTGGGCTTTACAAAGGTTGGGTGACAACATTTGGGTCTGGCAGAGACTGCTTTAGCAGAGATATGCTCCCATGGTAGATGATCCCTTTGGTCAGAGATGTTGCGTTGCCGATTTTTGCTCCAATTATTCCTTTCTCGATTCTGAAACCTCTGGATGTTTCTGAGTTTGTTCAATAGTTTGATGCTGCAATGACTTCTTGGGTCACTCGGTTTCTTTGCGCTTCGATGAGTCTGGGGTAATAGACTTGGAATTTGTGCTTTATACTGTTGCGTTTGGGCGATGAGGCTGATGTAGAAGACTATGGACACTAAAAACACGCAAGAGCGAGTTTTGTGGTATAGGTTTTCGAAGCTTGAATCAGTCTGTCCAGTTTGTCTACACAAGCAGACAATCCATGAAAGTGAAGTGGAAACCCAAACCACACCCGAAGAACCTTAGAGCAGAAGGTGAGACATGAAAAGGTTCAAACCGAAGCAAATAAAGCGGTGTCTCACCTCGAGGACTTCCTACGTGCCGGTGTCCGTTTGCTCTCCTCTGGCTCTCTGCGGATTGTCTCCAGTTGTGTTTTTAATCCCCTCGCGGAAGAAGTCTCTCCGCGTGTCCTTGTCGGGTCAGAATGGCGGGAAGCTCTTTGTTGCGCATGTCTAATGCGTTGCTATCGCTGGGGCACCAAAGACCTGTTTCATCATCGGCTCTCTCTGAAAATGATTTTATGCCAACCCCAGTGCTTGAAATGGAAAAATAGAAGTGCAGGTCCTCTGTATCGGAGTACCTGCTTGTTTCTGAGAAGTGCCGGTACTCTCCCTCGCAAAATATAAAAGTGCTGGTACTCAGTACCGGAAAGTACCGGCCCATTTAAAGCATTTAAGGCCCAACCCTGTCAATGTCTGAAACTATATAGTCATCAGTAGAGTGTGACCTCAGGAGCAAGCTGCTCAGAGAAACTTGTCTTTCCTGAAGTGGCGCTGTTTGGCCCAGGCAGGTGCTGCATAAAAGCTTTCTCTCAGCTTCCGGCAGCTTCCGGCAGCCATGTTTGAGTGGTCATGTGCTATGTATTGTCTTTATTTAGATGTTGTCTATCAGGGAATCCCAATGCATCTTAGCACTTTTTATGGACTGTTCTATCATGTACTGTTTAGACATACTTTGTTATTACTTGGATTTTAATGTATTTCTCTTTCATTGCACATTTATGGTCTATTTATCTAAATTGAAATTAGTTTATTCTGATTCTGAGTGATTGTGTGCGGTGGCCGAATGTCTTCTCCATTCCCCACTCCTTTGACTTTTTCATGATGGGTGCTATCTCTGCCGTACCACCGGTGAAACACTAGGGGCCAGATTTACAAGAAAGTAGCGCATCAGTACTGTTTATAATACGGCGCACCATGGCGGTGTTTAGAACAATAACATCAATATTTATGATGCTGTTGTGGTGCTTTGCTACACTAGCGTCCAAAATGTTGTCGCTAGTGTAGCAAAGTGCAAGGAGGCCCAATGATTTAAATGGGTGCATCATTTTAATGCCTGCTCAGAGCAGGTGTTAAAAATGATGCCAAAAATGGCGCAGTGAAATTTTTAATATTTCACTGTGCCGTTTTTGCGCGCCTCTTAATACTGGAACACCCCTCGTGTGTACATTATGCCTGACCCAGGCCTAATGTGGCACAAAGGGTCATAAAGTTGTGCAATGCATGCATTGCGCCGCTTTGTAAATATGATGCGTCGCAAATTGCCTCCTTGAGCCACATTAGGGTTAAAAAAAAAATGATGCTAATGTGGCGCAAAAAGGCTCTAGGTCCTTGTAAATCTGGCCCTAGATTTACAATAAATTGGGCACATTCCTACAGGGTGGTGTTACTTCTCTCTAGTAAACCAGCGGGCTCATCTATGGCCAATCACCAAGTGCTTCGCTGGTGAGCCCACCGGACTCATGTCCAGGAAAGCCCTGCCAGTGAAAATAAATGTACCCAATAGCATACGTTGTGTGTACAAGTGAACCAAGTATATGTGGACTTATGAATGAGAAACCTACAACTGCCTATGTGTACCTACCTCCCCGATATTTCAGCTCTTGATAATTTGACTATGGTATCTGGCAACTGGATATGCCCTACGTGATATTCCGGACTACAACCTATAGTGGGGAGTTACCTCCCCTTCAGTTGAACTCTGCATCGCCTTGTCTCTTTCTGCCTCTTTTATTTATTTCTATACCGCTCTGTATTGGCTGCAAATGAACTAGTGATGCTTTACACAGGTCATAACTAGCTAACTAAATAAATATATTCCTTCCTTGTGTGCTCTGCAGTGAATGTGGTTCTTCCCATCTAAATACATAGAGAACACACAGATTTGTTGGTGGGCACATCTGCCTAAGGGACCCATGGCGGGGTCCTTTGAGTACAGCCATCCGTCGTGGCTCCTGATGGTGCTAGTACTCATATAGAGTAAGAGCCTGATTGAGATCGTGGCGGATGAGTTACTCAGTCACAATGGTGACTGATAGCCCATCCATTGGAATATAAATCCCATTATATCCTACAAGATTTATATTTTGGCAGATGGGATAGCCGTCACTATTGGGATGGAGTAACTTGTCCGCCAAGATCTCAATCAGCGCCTAAATTGGTTAATTCAAAGCTATATGGTCATTCTGAACCTGCAACAACTGATAGCTTTCTCACCACCCAGTTTGGGGAGCGCGATGTGCTGCCCTGGTGCAAGCAAACCTTAGGGTACTCTAGGCAGGTCATCAATGGGGCTCTGTTAGACCAACTAGCTGCACACACCAGGTTTGATATGGCTCAGATCAATAGTTTTATGAAGAATGGAAATACTGAAGGTTTTCTGTGACAGCAAAAACACTGAGATAATATGGTACAGACGGAAGAGGGTCCACTTTCCTTCGGCAGCAGACTGACTAGCACCAGGTGGAGACCAAGAGGAAGGCTAGCTCAAGTAACTAGACCCCGTGCCGAAACAGCCCTTCAGCCAAGGTTATGTCCCTTCCACGTGAAAGCCCTGAGAAGATGGAGATTTGCCAGTCAGAGTGCCTGGCCTTAGAGTGTCACTAAAAACTGGTCTAGAGAGAAAGGGGCTTTGTGCCATGGATTGGTTGATGAAAGATGCACCAGTCTTTCAACAAGATGTCCTCTTTGCCTAGAAGCCACTTAAGGTGGGAGCTTGATAATCGAAGCATTGACAGAGGGCAGGGAAACCTAAACAGCGGAGGGGGATCTATTTAGCATAAGAACAGGGTCCTGGGAAGCCCCTCTGAGGACATGCTCTGGTGAGAGGCCAAACACATTTTGACAGCATTCACAGCCTGCACAGAAGGCACAATCCAAACTTCTGAGTCAATTATTTATCAGCGAATTAGGGGTAGACAGAGGTAACTACTGCAGTTGTTTACTTTCCTTGACTTTGACCTCCATGAGCTTCTAGTATCTCAGCCACAAACAAGCCTTTGCAGAAGAACCTTGGGTGGGACAAAGGTCAACCTTTTTAGGTCATCAAAATAGGGTGACCACCGAGCACTGAGGCAAATTCTGGACAGGACTGTAAAAAATTCAGGACAAAGGGTCAAAATTCAGGACAACAATTCAAGAACAAACGTCAGTTTTACAAACACACCCAAAAAAGGCCATGCCTCACTATGTTATCAGTGCATTTATTTACTCTTTTTTAAAATAGCACTATTTATTCACTGTGGTCTTTTGTGATGACCTCCTTTTATGCTACATTCAGGTGTCACATTAGGTCCTTGTGCAGCAGTAAATTAATGCCCTTTAGCACTCTGTCAAGGCCATCACCCCTACCCAAATCTACCCAATCTTTCTTAAAGAGAAAGTAACAACAGAATTTGGATTGTTTCTGAACATTTTAAAATCACTGGCAAACAGCTTGGTAAACAAAAAGTGAATTAACGTTATGCTAGTTTAAACAAATTGAACAAAAACATCTGGCTCACACCACCCGCTCATGGACTTTCAACCTAATTTTTTTTAAAGAGGCAGGGCAGATGGTGTGGGTGGCAGTCTCACACCTAATGTCAGGATGTGAGGTACCCACAACTTGTCCGTAGTCTCACAGCTCTAGAGTGTATGCTCCAGGCAGGTTGCTTCCCTTTCACCGCTGCATCCAGGTGTCCAGGTTTTGCTTTTGTTTTGAAAGTGACTTAGTTGTTCCCGGCCCTTGCCGCTGCGTCCATGCGGCCCCGCCACCCTCCCTCCACTTCAGTTTTTTCCGTTTCCGCCGCTGCGTCCCGCCCCCCTGCTGTCCCATTCGCAGCCTCCCCTCCATACTCCCTCCCACCTCCCCTCATATGGCAGCCGCGGCGCAGACGCGCCTCTGGCGCGCCTTTAGGCAAGCCCGTCTGCACCCAGACCACACCCAGCGCCAGTCCCCCTGGCCCTCGCACCCTCCGCACCACCAATCACCACTATACAGACAATTACCTCCACGCCCTCAATCCAGGACGCTCCTCCACCTGCTTCCAGTCCACTCCGAAGCACACCAAAGGACCGTTCTCCTGCAAAGCCTGCAACTTCACCTGCACCCTAACCACCAAGCTCCGACACAGAGCCGCAGACAACCACCTCAGCTGCATTCTGCTCAACACCAGCTCCGTCCACAAGCACGCAGTCGAACTATGGGACCTACTGACCTCATCATCACCTGACGTCGCATTTCTCACCGAAACCTGGATGACTCTGGCCTTGGAACCAGACATAGCCATACCTGAAGGCTACAAGATCACTAGAAGAGCCCGCACCAACAAACTAGGAGGAGGAATCGCCATAGTCCACAAAAGCACCATCAGAGTCTCCACCAGCTCCCACAACACCATCAACTCCACCGAGCACCTCCATTTCAAAATCCACGTCAACGCCAACACCACCCTGTAGGAGGCTGGACTGGCTTGTAGTGAGTACCAAGGGGTACTTGCACCTTGCACCAGGCCCAGTTATCCCTTATTAGTGTATAGGGTGTCTAGCAGCTTAGGCTGATAGATAATGGTAGCTTAGCAGAGCAGCTTAGGCTGAACTAGGAGACGTGTGAAGCTACTACAGTACCACTTAGTGTCATATGCACAACATCACAAGAAAACACAATACACAGTTATACTAAAAATAAAGGTACTTTATTTTTATGACAATATGCCAAAGTATCTTAGAGTGTACCCTCAGTGAGAGGATAGGAAATATACACAAGATATATATACACAATAGCAAAAATATGCAGTATAGTCTTAGAAAACAGTGCAAACAATGTATAGTTACAATAGGATGCAATGGGGAAACATAGGGATAGGGGCAACACAAACCATATACTCCAAAAGTGGAATGTGAACCACGAATGGACCCCAAACCTATGTGACCTTGTAGAGGGTCGCTGGGACTATTAGAAAATAGTGAGAGTTAGAAAAATAACTCTCCCCAAGACCCTGAAAAGTGAGTGCAAAGTGCACCAAAGTTCCCCTAAGGACAAAGAAGTCATGTTAGAGGAATAATGCAGGAAAGACACAAACCAACAATGCAACAACTGTGGATTTCCAATCTAGGGTACCTGTGGAACAAGGGGACCAAGTCCAAAAGTCACAAGCAAGTCGGAGATGGGCAGATGCCCAGGAAATGCCAGCTGCGGGTGCAAAGAAGCTTCTACTGGACAGAAGAAGCTGCGGTTTCTGCAGGAACGAAAAGGGCTAGAGACTTCCCCTTTGGTGGACGGATCCCTCTCGCCGTGGAGAGTCGTGCAGAAGTGTTTTCCCGCCGAAAGAATGCCAACAAGCCTTGCTAGCTGCAAATCGTGCGGTTAGCGTTTTTGGACGCTGCTGTGGCCCTGGAGGGACCAGGAGGTCGCAAATTGGACCAAGAGAGAGAGGGGACGTCGAGCAAGACAAGGAGCCCTCTCAGCAGCAGGTAGCACCCGGAGAAGTGCCAGAAACAGGCTCACCCGAAGTCGCACAAAGGAGTCCCACGTCGCCGGGGACCAACTTAGAACGTCGTGCAATGCAGGTTAGAGTGCCGTGGACCCAGGCTTGGCTGTGCACAAAGGATTTCCGCCGGAAGTGCACAGGGGCCGGAGTAGCTGCAAAAGTCGCGGTTCCCAGCAATGCAGCCCAGCGAGGTGAGGCAAGGACTTACCTCCACCAAACTTGGACTGAAGAGTCACTGGACTGTGGGGGTCACTTGGACAGAGTCGCTGGATTCGAGGGACCTCGCTCGTCGTGCTGAGAGGAGATCCAAGGGACCGGTAATGCAGCTTTTTGGTGCCTGCGGTTGCAGGGGGAAGATTCCGTCGACCCACGGGAGATTTCTTCAGAGCTTCTGGTGCAGAGAGGAGGCAGACTACCCCCCACAGCATGCACAAGCAGGAAAACAGTTGAGAAGGCGGCAGGATCAGCGTTACAGAGTTGCAGTAGTCGTCTTTGCTACTATGTTGCAGTTTTGCAGGCTTCCAGCGCGGTCAGCAGTTGATTCCTTGGCAGAAGGTGAAGAGAGAGATGCAGAGGAACTCGGCTGAGCTCTTGCATTCGTTATCTAAAGTTTCCCCAGAGACAGAGACCCTAAATAGCCAGAAAAGAGGGTTTGGCTACCTAGGAGAGAGGATAGGCTAGCAACAGCTGAAGGAGCCTATCACAAGGAGTCTCTGACGTCACCTGGTGGCACTGGCCACTCCGAGCAGTCCAGTGTGCCAGCAGCACCTCTGTTTCCAAGATGGCAGAGGTCTGGAGCACACTGGAGGAGCTCTGGACACCTCCCAGGGGAGGTGCAGGTCAGGGGAGTGGTCACTCCCCTTTCCTTTGTCCAGTTTTGCGGCAGAGCAGGGCTAAGGGGTCCCCTGAACCGGTGTAGACTGGCTTATGCAGAATTGGGCACATCTGTGCCCAAGAAAGCATTTCCAGAGGCTGGGGGAGGCTACTCCTCCCCTGCCTTCACACCATTTTCCAAAGGGAGAGGGTGTGACACCCTCTCTCAGAGGAAGTCCTTTGTTCTGCCATCCTGGGACAAGCCTGGCTTGACCCCAGGGGGGCAGAAACCTGTCTGAGGGGTTGGCAGCAGCAGCAGCTGCAGTGAAACCCCAGGAAAGGCAGTTTGGCAGTACCAGGGTCTGTGCTACAGACCACTGGGATCATGGAATTGTGCCAACAATGCCAAGATGGCATAGAGGGGGCGATTCCATGATCTTAGACATGTTACATGGCCATATTCGGAGTTACCATTGTGAAGCTACATATAGGTAGTGACCTATATGTAGTGCACGCGTGTAATGGTGTCCCCGCACTCACAAAGTTCAGGGAATTGGCCCTGAACAATGTGGGGGCACCTTGGCTAGTGCCAGGGTGCCCTCACACTAAGTAACTTTGCACCTAACCTTTACCAGGTAAAGGTTAGACATATAGGTGACTTATAAGTTACTTAAGTGCAGTGTAAAATGGCTGTGAAATAACGTGGACGTTATTTCACTCAGGCTGCAGTGGCAGGCCTGTGTAAGAATTGTCAGAGCTCCCTATGGGTGGCAAAAGAAATGCTGCAGCCCATAGGGATCTCCTGGAACCCCAATACCCTGGGTACCTTAGTACCATATACTAGGGAATTCTAAGGGTGTTCCAGTAAGCCAATGTAAATTGGTAAAATTGGTCACTAGCCTGTTAGTGACAATTTGAAAGAAATGAGAGAGCATAACCACTGAGGTTCTGGTTAGCAGAGCCTCAGTGAGACAGTTAGGCACCACACAGGGAACACATACATATAGGCCACAAACTTATGAGCACTGGGGTCCTGACTAGCAGGGTCCCAGTGACACATAACAAACATACTGAAAACATAGGGTTTTCACTATGAGCACTGGGCCCTGGCTAGCAGGATCCCAGTGAGACAGTGAAAACACCCTGACATACACTCACAAACAGGCCAGAAGTGGGGGTAACAAGGCTAGAAAGAGGCTACTTTCTCACACACCCTCAGAGGAACACTGGTCTACAGACCCCCTGGACCCAGACCTCACTTCTGCGACGATATCGCCAACACCATCAGCACCCAACCCTAGCCTCAACGGACTACATCCTCCTCGGCAACCTGAACTTCCACCTAGAAAACAACAACAATATCAACACCACCAACCTACTAGCCAGCCTCGGCCTCAAGCAACTCGTCACGTCGCCCACCACATCCCAGGACACACACTCGACCCCGTCTTCTCAGCCAGCAACCACATCTCCTTCATCCACACCACCGAACTACACTGGAACAACCATTGCGGCATCCATTTCTCCTTTCAGAAGCCGGTCACTCACCACCTCACCACTCAACCCCCTCATCGCTGTTGGAACAGAATCTCAACAGAACAGCTGATCTCCACCCTAGCCCAGGCACCTCCTCCTAGGACCCAGGACCCAAACTCAGCCGCCACCAACCTGCATCAAGGGATAGACGACTGCGCCAGCACCCTCGCACCACTCAAACAACCCTCTGACATCCACCACAGATCCAAGGCCAGCTGGTTCACCCCGACCTACAGGCCTCCAAACGGGAATGCCGAAAAATGGAGAAGACCTGGCGCCTTGTACCTACCAAATCCAACCACATCGCCCTCAAGACTGCCATCCGCACGCATCACCAGCTGATCCGCACCACCAAAAGAACCTGCTACAAAAGCTGCATAGACACCAATGCTTACAACAGCAGAGAGCTCTTCGGCATCATAAAAGAATTCTCCAACCCCAGGCTTTGCTCCTACGACCCCCCCGCCATCACAGGAGCTCTGCAACTCCCTCGCCACTCACTTCCGTTGGAAGATCGAAGACATCCACAACAGCTTCAAACTCCAGACCCACCAGCCAACCACAGACACCCACGAACCCAACGCACCAAGCAACGTTAACCCTCTATCCGCCTGGACCCACGTCCACAATGAAGACACCATCAACACCATGGCCTCCATCCACTCCGGCTCGCCCTCGGACTTCTGCCCACACCAGATCTTCAACAAAGTCAGCGACATCATCGCCCCCCCCATCTCCGTGCCATCATCAACAGCTTCTTCGAGACAGCCACCTTTCCGGAGAGTTGGAAACACGCCGACATCAACGCCCTGTTGAAGAAACCCAAGGCGGACCCAGATGACCCCAAAAACTACCAGCCCATCTCCCTCCTCCCCTTCCCAGCGAAGGTCATTGAGAAAATCGTGAACAGCCAACTATCCCGCTTCCTGGAAGACAGCAAAGTGCTTGATACCTCCCAATCCGGGCTTCGCAGGAACCACAGCACAGAGACCGCATTCATTGCTGCTAAAGATGACATCAGGGCCATGCTCGACAAGGGCGAAACCGCAGCGCTTATCCTCCTGGACCTCTCCGCAGCCTTTGACACAGTTTGTCACCACACCCTCCGAACACGCCTCCACAATGCCGGGATCCGCGGCAAGGCCCTCAAATGGATCTCCTCATTCCTGTCCGGCAGAACCCAGAGAGTCCGCCTTCCACCTTACCTGTCCGAATTCTCCAAAACCATCTGTGGCGTCCCCAGGGATCCTCCCTCAGCCCAACACTCTTCAACGTTTAATGGCTCCTCTCGCCAGCATCGCAGGATCCCACCACATCAACATAGTATCCTATGCAGATGATACCCAGCTAATCATCTCCCTCACGAAAGACCCCATAACAGCAAGAAACAACCTCCACAATGGACTACACGCCATCGCCTACTGGATGGAATCAAGCCGCCTCAAGTTAAACATGGACAAAACGGAGATCCTCATCTTCGGCAGCAACATCTCCGACCTGGAACGATTCCTGATGGCCCACCTCCCTAGGAGCCGAACCCACACCCACCACCCAAGTACGAAACCTGGGAATCATCTTGCACTCAGCATGACTCAGCAGGTCAATGCAGTCTCCTCTTCCTGCTACTACACCCTTTGCATGCTCCGCAAGATTTTCAAGTGGATTCCCATCGAAACCAGAAAGACTGTCACCCACGCCCTGGTCGGCAGCCGACTGGACTACGGCAACGCACTCTATGCAGGAACCACGGCCAAACTACAAACGAAAATGCAACGGATCCAAAATGCCTCCGCGTGACTCATCCTCGACGTCCCATGCCGCGACCACATCTCTGCCCACCTCAGAGACCTACATTGGCTACCCATATCGAAGAGGATTACCTTCAAACTACTCACCCACGCACACACAGCCCTCCTCAACACAGGTCCGGCCTACCTCAACAACAGACTCACCTTCCACACTCCCGTCAGCCAGCTCCGCTCTTCCAGCCTTGCCCTCGTCTCAGTCCCCCGCATTTGCCGCACCAGCACCGGAGGAAGATCCTTCTCTCACCTCACCGCCAAGACCTGGAACTCCCTACTGCTCCAACCACGTCAGACCCAAGACCTCCTGGCCTTCAGAAAACGCCTCAAGACATGGCTTTTTGACCACTAGCTTCCACCCTCCTCCTTCCCCAGCGCCTTGAAACCCAGACCGGTGAGTAGTGCGCTTTATAAATTTCGTGATTGATTGATTGATATGTCTGGAACTCTACATTTATCTATGAACTGGGAGCCCTCACTACCAATCAAAGATAATAAAAGAGGAGGATGAAATTGAGATCAAATGGGGGATCCACAGCAAGTGATTCAAAGAGGTGTTGCTAAGAACTGGACTGGATAAATAAGGAAGAGAAGAACAAGGTGGGACAAATCCTAAAATAAGACAAGATGGGTCCACCAAGACTATCGGAAGGTATTGCATACCTGGGTAAATGTCTCTGCAGACAGGAGAGAACCAGAAGAGGCACTGTCAAGTGGTTAAACAAGCAACGCCCACCCACCTTGACAAACTCTTCTGGTGCAATGGTTCGCAGTTAGTGCTTGTGAAGGGTGAGCAGGGGCCAAACCCCTTGCAAGGTTGTGCAAGGCAATTGCCTGATTTGTCCATGTCTTAAAATTGTTTTGAAATTGAGCAAAAGCCAAACTAGTGATCTGGGTTATCCCTTAGTGTCAAGTACACATAGAATCTTCAAAATATTTGGGATGTAAATTGCACAAACAAAATGTAATTTAAAAAAAAATGTAATTAGTTTGTCTTTAATATATGCCACTGTTTTCCCCTTTATATGCAATTAGACCTCAGATTGTACTGGGTACCAGTCACCTTTCGGTACCTAGTGATTAATATCTACCATTCTCCCACTGATTTACAGCTTGGAAATCTTGGCAGAGCATCACGGTCCCAGAGCCCAGTTTGCTTTTTGGTCTTCTCTTCTGCTTTCTGTAGAGGCCACGTGGCACTAGTGAAGATGGTGTGCTACCCCAATGACAGTATTATTTTGCAAACCTTCTCCTGCTCGTCCTTCATTCCTTCTTCAGACAGGCCACACATCTGATTTGGTTGCTGGGGCGCCGTCGGGTAGCTCTTTCCACTCTAAAGCTACCCGTGACTGCGGGTGGATTAGGCCTTCAGGACTTAGAATGCTATTATTCAGCTGCACAGGTCCAATAGGTGGCTCGCTTGCTTTCTGCCCACCTCTCTGCATGAGATGGGGTTTATCCATAAAGACTTTTAAGGAGGGCTTAATGCACTGCTCATTGTTTCCTACTGACCATTCTACGGATCACCATTCAGGGTTATCATGCACAGCTTTCCCTTGCCTTGCTAGAACCTGTAACCTCACTGACATGAAGAAACCCTGTGCTCCTGCACTACCTTTGCTAAGCCTTCCCACTGGCACAGGAGGACGGCTGTGCTCTGAGCAACTCCATCAGTGGCATGCTGCAGGTATCTTAAAATTGGGGACTTTGTTTCTGAACAGTGAGCTACTAAATTTCCAAGCCCTTGTGGCATACTACCATCTTCACCCCGGACAACCCCTTATTTACAACCACCTTAAATAATCATTAAGTGCCCTATTTCATGTCTGCCACCTAGCACTAACCCTACAAGAGGTGTGCCAGAAGCTCTGTACCATAGGAAATGGTGGCCAACTGATAGAATGGGTGTACAGACCTATCCTGCAACATGGAAACCACTCCAGGTCTTCTTGTCATACTACCTGGGTGATTGATGTGGCCAAACCTCTGCAAAATACGCACTGGACTGAAATACTGGACTTTCCCCACAAAGTATCCCACAGATGTCACTTTAAGTACATTTTTAGAGATTCCTTGGGAATGCATTCTGCCCGTAGCTTGCCATTGGCTTTGTGGTTTGTAACTCACATGTTGCTGCTTTCAATTTGCTGGCTTTATTTGTTTTAGGCTATGCAGCTTGAGTTCGTCCCTTCCCTAGCCCAAACCTTGTTCACATTATCCTTCTGTGTGCTCCCTTTCTGTAAACAGGCCTGTAAATCTTGTTTTTATCTCATCACATTTGCTGTGCATGCAAAGAACAAAGTAAAATGTCAGGCTCTGTCTTCGGTGAGGAACTTAGTGTTTACTTTTCTTTCTCTGACTTCAAAGTGAGAGGATTTATCATGCATACTCTACTCTGCACCACTCCACACCACTTCACCCTACTCTGCATCACTCCACTTTACACCACTCCATGCCACTGCACTTTGGGACACTGCACTCTTCTCCACTCCACTCTGTCACTGCACTCTATGGTACTTCCCACTATTCCTCTCTACTCTACTCTGTACCACTCTTCTCTATGCTAATGCACTTTACGCCTTTCTACACCACTGCGCTCTGCGCCTCTGCATGCTATACCACTCTAGTCTAGGCAACACCAATCTAGTCCACACAACTCCACTCTGCCACACTGCACTGTACGCCACTGCACTCTATGCTAATAGACTCTATGCTATTGCACTTTACTCTGTAACACTCAACTCTATGCCCCTGCACTCTACATCAATACACTGTACGTCACTCTAATCTACTCTGCACTCTACACCACTTTACTCTGTGCCATCACACTCTATGACCCTCTACGCAACTCCACTCTACCCTGCACCTCACCACTGTAAGCCACTTCACACTACTGTGAAACAATCTATTTTATGCCACTGCACTCTGCACCACTACATTATATGCCACTGCACTCTACCCTACACCTTGCCACTCTATGCCACTGCACTCTACTCTGAAACAATCTATTCTACGCCACTGCACTCTGCACCACTACATTATATGCCACTGCACTCTACCCTACACCTCGCCACTCTATGCCACTGCACTCTACTCTGAAACAATCTATTCTACGCCACTGCACTATACGCCACTCTGCACTCTAAACCACTGCACTCTACTGCAATGCACTATACGCCACTGCACTCTGACACTCTACTCTGCAACACTGTACTGTCCACCACTATACTCTACACCACTCTACTCTGTACTACAGCATTCTGCACCAATACACTCTATTCCACTGCACTTTATACCACTCTACTCTGCATAACTCCACTCTACATCACTGCACATTACAGCACTATACTCTGCTCTCCACTGCACTAAACTACTCTACTGTGGATGACTCTACGCCACTGCACTCTGTGCCACTCGAGTCTACTCTGCACTCTATGCTGCTACACCACTCTACACTACTCCACTCTATTGTATGCCTTTATACTCCACTGCACTTTATGCCACTCCACTCTGCCCCATGCCACTCTGCCACTGTACTCTACACCAATGCACTCTAAACAACTGCACTGTATGCCACTGCCCTTTACTCTGCACCACTGTACTCTACACCACTTCTCTCTGTACCACTCTATGCCATTCTACATCACTGCAATGCCATTCTACTCTGCAACTTTACACTCTTTCACTGTACTCTACACCACTCTACTCTGTACTATAGCATTCTACGCCACTGCACTCTGCTACCGCACTCTATAGCATTGTACTCTACTCTGCACCACTCTACACTACTTCACACCACTGCACTCCATGCCACATGAGTTTACTCTGCACTCTATGCCACTGCACCACTCTGCACAACTGCACTCTCTGCTACTCTATTGTATGCCACTCTACTCCACTGCACTCTGCCACTCTACTCTGCCCCATGCCACTGCACTCTACGCCAGTGCACTCTAAACTGCACTGTATGCCACTGCCCTCTACTCTGCACCACTGTACTCTGTTGTACTCTCTGTATGTCACTGCTCTCTGTCACTTGACACCACTGTACTGACACTCCACTCTGCAACATTGCACTCTCTGCCACTGTACTCTACGCCACTCTACTCAGTACTATTCTACAGTATTCTACGCCACTGCACTCTATGCATCTGCATTCTATGCTACTGCACTCTGACACTCTACTCTGCATCACTCCACTCTGCGCCACTGCACTCTATAGCACTATACTCTACACTACTGCACTCTATGCCATGCAAGTCTACTCTGCACTCTATGCCACTGCACCACTCTACACTACTGCACTCTCTGCCATTCCACTGCACTCTATGCCATTCTACTCTGCCCCACGCCACTCCATGCCACTTCACTCTATGCCAATGCGTTCTAAACAACTGCACTGCACCCCACTGCACTCTACTCCGCACCACTGCTCATATGCCACTCTACTCTACTCTACACCACTATGCCACTAACTTTTAGCCATGCTGAACAGCAGCCACTCTGGTGCATATTGTGTATAACATGGCTAAAACACATTGGCAAAGCCAATAACTCTTGTGTAGACGAGACCTATTAGCTTTGCCAATGTTTGTTAGTACTATGAGGTACTGAGGTCTCTGAAAGAACTGTGACTGTGTAAGTCCTTATTTTAAACATGCATTACACAAATCATAATAAAGGCTGCTACAAAATGCGCAAATGCATTTCTGATAAATAAAACAAAAGTCCTAAAATACAGATTTAAATAATGTACAGTTTATACCTAGTAATAACAGACAGATTCAAGTGACTCCTTTGATTAAAGTTGATGCAGGTTTCCAAGCCCCTTTACATTTGCAGATTTACCTGTTACGCACATCTGCATTTCTTTAGGGAAGGAGACCCCCTGGCAAGAAGGCCTTTTCTTATCTGTCTGCCCCTCCCTACCTCAGGGCACAGGAGACTCCCTGCCTTTCAATCCAGCTGGGGAAAGTGATCTGTCCTAATTACATTTTGTCCTTTAGGTAAAAGGCTAAAATTACAGATAAATGCTGTCCGTTAAGCCTTTCATCACGGACAACAGACTGCAGGGCGAAATTATGGGCAGTCTGTGAAAATTACGGATGGGTGGGCACACTACATCAAAGAATTAGAATGCTCGTGGGGTCACTCGTACTACCCCAAGCGTTTGAACGAATCAACATCCATGGATTTCTTCTGCATAAGACAACAGGTCCACGCAATGTTTCCCTGGCACTGGGTGAATACAGGTGGCAGAGTTTTGAAATTAACTTCTTCACACACAGATGAACTTGAGGTTGAGTATTACAGAGAAGCATGCCCAGTACTGCAGAGGCCTAGGACCTAAATGACATACATAGAACAACCATTATATCACCACATCTCTCGCCCCTCTTAGCAAAAGACCATATGACTACCCCCTTTCATGACAACATTAAACAAAAGATTGAAAACCACAAAAATAGTACCATATTTACAAAAAAGTGAAAATATCCAAGAAACCACATAGTCCAGATGTTTGTGGGGATTGTTCTTACCGTGTCAACCCTTCCTGACAAACTCACATGGAATATGTGAACTACAACACGTACTATGTTGCAACACTTGGAGAGGTTTCAACATTTGCAAGTTATTCATACTGGGCATTACACTCACTTGCACTTCAGCATCCCATGTTACCAATGATATTTTCCAACAACTACCTTCCGGCAAACTGACAGCATTTCCCAGAATCTCACAATTCTGAGCCGGGTCAGGGAGCTTAGATAACCATTTCATGACCAAAACAGAAATCTAGACTTTCACCCTTTCACCCTCTTTCAGCTTCCAGACATTTGTGCTTCCTTTACCATTAATCACCCTTTTCATGTTTACACTGTCTGAGTTAGACTTATCACCGTCCCAAAAACCCACTAGGCTTTCTCTCTCTTGCGAACATTTTAACTATCCAAAAATTACACCATTCAGAAGACACTCTTCTGCCTCTTATTAAATCGAAATGAGTTTTACCACTGGCAACATGATTAGTAGTCCTGTATGACCAGAATAGATCCTAAAAAGCATTCCCCATATCCAAATTACTTCTATGAGCTGTTTCAATACACTGCACTAAAACCTTGTTAAAGCGTTCCACTTTCCCATTGCTCTGGGGGTGATAGAGGGGACTCAATATGCTTAATGATACACCTATCCAAGCATTGTTTCATATCTGAAGAATCAAATTGCCCATCGTTGTTAGTAATGGTTTCTTCTGGAATACCTTCCTTCATAAAATTGTTTTAATAAAACTCAATGACACGTTTTGTTGTAGGAGCATTAACTGGTTCAACCTCAACCCATCTAGACAAATGATCAACAATCACAAGTACCTCCTACTTTTTGCAATGCTCTTGCAGGACAAAGAACATGTTCTTACATGCCCCTTCAGCTATAAGAGTTCACAAAGCACCTAACCCAAGCCTTAACAAACCTCTCCACCCTGCGATCAATGCCTGGCCACCAGAAATCATTATGTGCTCTTCTCTTAGTGACCATAGAATAATAAATGAGAACTAAGAGGCGCTTCCACTCTCTGTCCCCGGTAACACTTTGGTGGAACCAACTTGCCCCCTACAATTAGTTTTTCACAGTCAATGTACAGTTCATCTGCCACTTTCAGGTTCTCTTACTTTCGAAACACAGTTTTCTCTGCTGAGTGTATATTTTTTTTTTACCTCTAGCGCCTTTGACACCTCCACTGCTTTGTCATGTTCACTCTCATTGCTTTTATTGCTACATTACATTTTGTTAAAGGGGGAAGATGTGGTGATGTCTTGGGTCCAGGATGCTGGGCAGAATGCGATGGTGTGTCATGGATCCCTGAGGTAGGGATTGTTCTGTGTATGTCAGGTGGGCTCTGGGCCCCTGCAGTACTGATCATGTCTCTTTCTAATTCTGAGCCTCCATTCCTTGTGCGAAGAAGAGGTTTCCCCATATAGGATCGTGGCATTTATCATCCTGGCAGTGGACTTAGGCCCACCTGCCCAACTGCTGCCATCAGAGTCAGGGCTACCTACCAGTTCCTAGGATGCATGATGTCTCTCTTCTCGTCTTGTCTCATCTCGTCTCCCCTCTCCTCTTCTCTTGTCTCCACTTTACTCTCGTCTCCTCTCCTCATCTCTTCTTGTCTCCCCTCTCCCTCTCCTCTTCTCGTGTCTCCTCTCCAGTTTACTCTCCTCTCCTCTCTCCCTCTTCTGTTCTTTTTGCCCTCTTCTTTTCTCCTCTTCTCGTCTTATTCGTCTCCCTCTGCCTCGCCCTCTTCCCTTGTCTTCTCTTCCCTTCTCTTCTCTTTTTCTGCCATCTTGCTTTCTCTCTCTCTCTCTCTCCCCTCTCACTCTGCGCTCTCCTCGCCCCTTTTCTCTTTCTGTTCTCTGGCTTTTCTTTTCTCTCCTCTCTGCTTTTGTCCCCTCGCCTTCCCTTTCTCTCCCACTACCCCATTTCTTCCTCTTTTCTCATTCTTCTCTCTCACCCTTTCACTCTCTTTGTATTCTCTGTCTTTTTGTTTCTTTCTTGGTGCCTTGTCGATTTCTCCTCTCTCTCCCACTCTCTCTCCACCTCTATCTCTCTCTCTCTCTGTCGCTGCCCCATCACTTTCTCCTCTCTCTCCAGCTCTTCCTGTCTCCCCCATCTCTCTGCAGTCTTTCTCTCTCTCCCCACCCCCTCTTTCTCGCTGTCTCTTTCGCTCCCTGTCTCTCTCTCTCCCTGTCTCTCTCTCTCCCTGTCTCTCTCTCTCTGTGTCTCTCTCTCTCTCTCTGTGTGTCTCTCTCTCTCCCTGTCTTTCCCTCTCTCTTTCAGCCTCTCTCTCTCTCCCACCTCTGTCTGTGTCTATCTACCTCTCTCTGTCTCTCTCTCTGCCCCTCTCTCCCTCTCTTTCCTGTAGCCCTCCGGTGACCTTGGAGTCCCTTCCACCGCCCTCCGCACCGGTTCTTCCTCTGCATTAAATTGATTTTCCCGCCTCCTCCCGCCGGCTCCCGTTGTTCCGGCAGGAAGGCTGCGGCTCCGTTAGCCCGACCTGTTGTACGCTGCGGCCCCAGCCCACCAGCCCCGCCCCAGGGATGCTGCCCCCGCCACCGGCCGCCTCGGATGCCAGTCAGTGTAGCGCCTGATTGATGGATGCGGTGGGCAGTGACGTAGCGCCTCTTACCGGTACCACTGTGGTCATTTCTTGGAAGGGGTACCTCTGCTTCCTGCAATGAATGAGCCCCCTGTCAGAACACCCCTGATTTATCCTACTACAGGCTCCTCGCGAGGCGCAGGCCACTCTGATGGGGACTGAGCACTGGAGCGGCCCCAGGCCAGATGTAATCAGACAACGGTGCAAAGGAGGGAAAAAAAGTAATCACCAGTGTCAACAGATTAACCCGGTCAGTTCTGATAGCACCAGTAGCTTGTAATAACACATCTCAGGCTAGTTCTGACATCAGTGATTTGTAATATCATAGCTCAGGTTACTTCTGTCATCAGTGGTTTGTAATAACACATCTCAGGCTAGTTCTGACACCAGTCATTCGTAATATCATAGCTCAGGTTAGTTCCATCCTCAGTGGTTTGCAAGAACATATCTCAGGTTCTCACATCAGTGGTTTGTAATAACATAGCTCTGGTTAGTTAGTTCCGACCTCAGTGGTTTGTAATGCCATATCTCAGGTTAGTTCTGACATCAGTGGTTTGTAATAACATATCTCAGGTTACTTCCCAAATCAGTGGTTTGTAATACCATATCTCAGGTTAGTTCCGACATCACTGATTTGTAATATCATATGTAAGGCTCCCAGTTTTCCGTTTTTAATGATTTTTACAGATAAGTGCAGATGTTTCCTGTCTGAATTATTTTTAAAAGCGAAAAAATACAGAAAAATTTGTTACTTTTGAGTGACTCTCCATGCTGTGCTTCATGAATTTTAAGCCAACGGTTGAGCAGAAAGATGTCATGGAGAGTTTAAAAAAAAAAAAAACAGCATTCAATTTCATTAAATACAGGCATATGTTAACAAATATTTGCATATAATGCAAATATTTACTGATGGGTGTAGTGTTTTGTTATATTCGTCTGCTTAATTAAATAAATTGTCAGGGTAGCTCCTCCATTAGGGCAGAGGAGCACCGCCCCTTCCCCGCCAGCAGCAGCAGCTGCAAAACCTTTACAAGAAAACTATAATAAACTGCTTATTATTGTTTTTTGGTAAAAGGGGTGGGGCCACGGGGGGACGAACAGCACTCCCCCTCACTGCGCATGTGCCGGCTGTCTCAGGCCGGACAAACACACATGCTCAGTGTGCTCTCTCCAGCCCGGCACTGTGTTGCCGGGATGGAGAGAGCAAGCACAGGCTCCCAGTCTGCCTGGGAGCACCCCAGTGTGCTCCCAGCCAGTCCAGATGCTGCTCGTATTTCCTCTCCCCGCTCGGGTGCTCCCAGCCAGTCCAGATGCTGCTCGTATTTCCTCCCCCCGCTCGGGTGCTCCCAGCCAGTCCTGATACTGCTCTTATTTCCTCCCCCCTGCCCGGGTGCTCCCAGCCAATCCTGATGCTGCTCTTATTCCCCTCCGTGTGCCGCCCGACCCTTCTACTGACCGTGAGCCACGATTGAAAACGTGACAGGTAGCAAAGTATGAGCATATGTTTATCAGTTAAATGCAGAAATATACCATTTTAGGTCCCATTTACTCTCAACACACAAAATAAATATGGAAAAATACCAATAAGATGGCCCAAAAAATAAGTATAGATAAGTACATATGGAAATGTTAAAGAAATTAATACCATAAAACTGAGAGCCCTAACTAGATCAGGTTAGTTCTGACATCAGTAGTTTGTAATATCATTTCTCAGGTTAGTTCCGTCCTCACTGGTTTGTAATATCGTAGTTCAGGTTAGTTCCATCCTCTGTGGTTTGCAATACCATATCACAGGTTAGTTCTGACCTCAGTGGTTTGTAATACCGTATCTCAGGTTAATTCTGACATCAGTGGTTTGTAATAACGTATGCGTCAGTCCACCTTTAACATCACTAGTTTGCAAAAACATATATCAGGACAATTCTGATATCAGCAGTTTGTAATACATCGGTAGCAGGTCAGTTCTGACATCAGTAGATTGTAATAGTCAATTGTGATATCTGCTTTAGTTTGTAATACATCAGGTCAGTTCTTAATTACGTCAGTAGTTTGTAATAACATATATCAGGTGAGTCCATAGCGTGTAATAACACATATGCCAGGTCACCTGTGACGTGCAGTGGTTTGTAATACCATATGTGCCAGGTTAGGTCTAACAACAGTAGTTTCTAATGCGTATGTGTCAGGTCAGTTCTGACGTTGGTAGTTTGTAATACATATGTATTGGGTCCGTTCTGACAACAGTATTTATTGTAATACATTTGTATGAGGTAATTTCTGTCATCAGGAGTTTGTCATAACGTATATCAGGTCAGTTCTGACATCAGTAGTTTGTAATAAAGTATATCAGGCCAGCATCGACATCAGTAGTTTGTAATAACATATGTATTCGATTATTTGTGACATCAGCATTCGTTTGTCATAATGTATCGGTATTGTAGTCTGTAATAGATGTATATCAATTCAGTCGTGATATTTGCAGCAGTTTCTCATCACATCTCAGGTGAGTTCTCACATCTGCAGCACTCTGCAGTAACATACCTCAGGTCAGTTCTAACATCAGTAGTTTGTAAGTGGTGGGGGAGGGGCTCCTTCAGAGTTTAAAGACCACATGCCCAGACTATGCACCTAGCCAATCGCCCTGGGCTGGATTACGCTTCACAGCGCATACTTATTGAAGGTTCAATAAATATGGATCTTCTTTAGCGATACATGATTCTTATTCTTCCATCAGAACCTAGGCAACACACGTTTCGCCACACGGTATAACCAATGTCTTCATCAGGGCTAGAAGGAATAAACATGTGCCAAGATCAGTCTGACTAAAATAGTCCAACAGGTTCATAAGGTATACACCTACAGTGTTCATCATACATTTTTGTGAGCGAGGAAATGTCCCCAAATGAAAAGAAAAAGAGAGAGGGCACGAGGATATGTAGGAATATGTCTAGGTACAAATAAAAGCAACTAATACAAGTTGAGTTCATATTACAGAGTTCTGACTCTGAGGCAGTAAAATGATAATGAAAAATATTTACAATAAATAAACTACAATGAAGGGACCATGAGTGCCTAAAATACCTGTGTTATAGGTTCAGTAAAGCAAGAAATTCAATAGTGGCATTTAAAGATCACAGGGGGAAGAAGCGATGGAATATGATATGTACACTTAAAACCGCAAAAATATCAAAGCAGGGCAAGAGAAAGATGTGGGATGTGATAAATACATTTAAAGAACTCAAAACATCAGTGCAGGAGAAGAATAAAATGTGAAATTTGATAAAGACACATAATAAATACACCAAAATGACACATTCAGTAGAGCAAGATGAGATGAGACATGGTAAAGACATTTCAATTCCCCAGGACTATAAACAGACTAATGAGTGAAGAGGCAGAGTACGATAAATACATTTAATTGCCACAAATGTGTGGTCATGGGATAAAGAGACTCTGAAAAATATCAATATGGGAGAAGAGGGAGAGGTGTGGAGTATAATAAGACATTTCACTACCCTAGAGTATGGACAAAGGAATTGAGAAAAGAGGTGGAACTTGACTGAGAGATATGGGGAAAATCTTTAAATACCCCCGGACTATAAATATAGGAGAGAAGGTAGAGCTTGGGGTGATTAAGACATTTAACTACCCCAAGGTATATACACGGGAATGGAGAAAGGGATGTGATATGACTGAGGGATATGCCAAATACATTTAAATACCCCAGGGGAGTAAATACAAGAGAGAAGGTCGAGCTAGAGGACAATAAGGACATGTAATTGCCCCAAAATATAAATACCAGAAACAGGTGGAATATGATCAAGGCATTCAAATTCCCCTGGGACGTAAATAGAGGACAGAAGGAACAAGTCAGATAAGATAGAGACATTTAAATACCCCTGTGCAATAAATGCAGGACAGAAGATGAGATGGGACATGGCGGAGATGTTCCCCTAACTCAAGGGTATAACTAGATGAGAAGGGGGATATATAACAGAGTCCCATCACTGAAAGGTTGACAAACAACCAGAACAACCCCTACAGCAGGAGTGGTAGGGGCAGGTGACAGAACTGAAGTCAGCCTGGGAAAGACAAGGGCGAGGGAAACTATTGCAGGGAATGATTGTTTTTGTTGTAATAGGCAGCTGGTACACCAGGTCTTAGGCAGTTCACGGATCCCTTCACTGTGCAAGGCACGACCACCTCTGTACCTTCTGTGGCAGGAGTTTACTTGTTCCTAGTCAGGTCTTCTCTGAAGGTCAGATGGTTCTCTGGAATAATCCACCATGAGACGCAGCGGTAGAGCATCCTGAGTGGACCTTGTTGGATTTTGGCATTATCAGACAGGTCTGATCTCCATCGCAGCTGTCCCTTAGGTGACTGTCCCCTAAAGACATTCTTGAGCAGCTGTGGCCCTCAACCCCAGCCTGCTGGTCAGGGATATCTAAGTCCACCTGTTGCTTCTCAAGGAGCCACTGTAGGGAGTTTCACAACAGAGTATCATATCCATTTGTCTTTTGATGAAAGATGAGGCAGATTGCGCTCTTTTCAGTCTTTTGCAACTCAAGGAGCTGAGCTGCTGGGACTGCCACAGAAAGAGTATTTGCAGAATCCAGATGGAAGAGGATGAGATCTCAGGCCAGGGTCTCCCTCCCCCAGAGCTCAAGAACAGGAAGGATGCTCTTTGTCAATCTGAGTCGAAGATGCAACGTTTGGCCACCACAGCAATCCAGGAGCTCACTGCCGTGTGGTGACTTACACACACTCCCAGGTTCTTCACACAGGGACTCGTGGAGAGGGCAGAATGTAGAAGTTCTGGCCCAGCAAATAGGAGATTTGAGTGACATCCCAATTCCCCAATTCGAGACATTGAGGACATGATTTAGATCTTGGCAGTTGGAATACTTCATCATAAAGGTGTCTGATATCCCAACCGCCGTATTACGATCTCCAAAGAATTTAATGGGATCATAATACACGCCTGGATATCCGTCATGTTTGTGACGGACTATTCCCCTCCTCCAAGTTCTAAATCAGGCCTTAAATCTCAGTTGTGCTCTATTTGAGAGAAAATTACTTTATTAAATGGAAACCGCGCACTCTGAGACAAGCCTAAAGCCCGTTGTTGTTTTCCGCCTGGAGCGGAGTCATCCGCGAGGTGACACCTACAATGGGCTGAAAATTCAAGCCAGAAGAAAAAAGGACACCCTTTGTAGGGTTTCCAGTGTGGCAACGGGCAGGCATGTGCGGAGAACGGTTTGGCCTGGGGTTCTTTATGGCTCAGTAATATCTGGGTCTCCATAGAAATATCATTTCATTGTTGTCTTTGCTGACCATCCACAAAGTCGAGAGAGCTCGACAAGGTGGCAGCTCCTTAGCCTTTCTGAGCTATGGGATGCCCTCCCTCCTAGACTAAGACAAATGGAGCCAGAAATGTCCTTCAGGAAACTACTGAAGACCCCTCTATTCTAAACCTTAGCTAGACTTGCCTTGGTCTTCCAGGTGTGTCCGTCTTAGCGCGGGGGGGGTAGCTGCAAGCGCTATATAAGATACCACAAATAGAATTTATGCCAGACCAGGGAGGAAGATTTATATCTGGGGCCACAGGCAGTGCTTTAAATGGGCCGGTACTGTCCGGTACTGAGTAAAGGCACTCTTTTAATTTGGAGATGGAGAGTACTTGAAACTTTTAATTGGACAGAAACAAGCAGGTAGTCTGGTACAGAGTGCCTGCACTTCTGTTTTTCCATTCCAAGCACTAGCCACAGGCACACAGGTCTGTAAAGACATCAGGGGATGACACTGAAAGGACAGTAGAGGGGTTGCAGGCTCATCACCTGGTATGAAGCTGACAAGCCAATGACCCTGCCTCAAGCACGTGATCTCTTTAGACTGACACCCCTCCTCATTTCTTGAGTTCTTGGAGGGCAGCCAACTTCTGAGGGCAGAAGAGAGGTTAAGAGACCTTCACAACTCCCACACCTTCAAAGTTTGAAGGAAACCACCCCATGCTGCAGCATCACCGTTTGACCTTGAGCCAGTGACCTCTGCATCCAGGATTCTGTGCTGTGGCACCTGCTGCCCCATTGGTGGGAGGAATGACTCATATGTGAGTACCGGCCACGTAAGCCGTTTCCGGTGGGCCTGCCCACAGGGACGTCTGCAGCCATTTTGTAAGGGCCGCCTCGCCGCGCTGGAAATGTACTTGATTAGCAGGAAATTTGCATAACTGAGGCGCGTTAATTGGCACAGAGCGGCGTCCCAGGGGCCGCTTTATCTCGTTCCTGCACTTGCAGAGTTTTCCCCTCCTTTGAAAGGATTCAAGTGCTCCCAGAAGGCAGGAACGTGTGTATCTCTGGCACAAATTATGTCCATTAAAGCAGATTATGGGGCGGCGGGGCGTCTGTGCAAAAACACAAAGCTGTGCCCCTGACATTGCAACACTGCTTGGCGCGGTGCGGGACAATAGCGCTTTATTGGGTGACAAGTTGCGGCGCTGTTGCATGAGTGGACGCATTGATTGGACAGAACAATAAGCAGCTTCATTAACTGATGCAAGTGCTGGTCGAGGGTAAGTGTGTGGTGGCGGTTTGTGAGATCCTTAGTAGAATGCAAACTCCTCCACAGTTTGGTCAGTTTGACTGAGACTACCATCAGGTGATCTCAGTAGCCTAGACTGGGCCACTGGAATCATGCAATTGTGCGGTGATTTTCGCATCATTTTAGATGTTCTGCATTTGCCACGTAATCCATCATCTACCGCATAATCTGCAGATTTTAACAAAAAATGTTTCTAGCTCAAACTGTTCAAAAGTTACCAAAAATGCAGAGGCACGTGTTGCCGAGCGGTGAAAAGCCTTTTTCAAAGCTGGGTTAGTCAACTTTTTGTTGCTTATTGCTATATTTCGGTATCAAAATGGTGCTAATGAGATGCAACCATTTCCCAAACACTGTTACCAGGTATACAAATGCTGAAATAATGAAGCTGCGTTATGCCGCAGAATTAGCCTTTTCTTGCTGCATAATTTACTTCACCCTGACACATAATTTGTCTCTCTCCTGCCGCATAATTTCAGTGGACTTGAGTGTAGACCAGCTGCGCTCATGGATTGCTTAGGAGCTCTGATTGACACAACCAGAATCCTGAATACTGATTGCCAGCAGACAATTTAGAATTACCATTGATTTGCACCTTAATATCTGGGGACCAATCGGAATGCAGAATGTCTGATGCAATTTTGACTGACCAATGAGAATATTCTGTAATGAACCACTTGAAAACATTTGGGCATGTACATAGGCTACAGTGGAAAACGGTCAAGGCCAGTTAGATTTCTGCACTTGGAATTAACCCAGCTAATACCTGCAGTTTTTTCCACTGTAAGAAATTGGGTTATTCCTTTAGAGGGGTGAAAACCCCACTCAAAAAATAAACACAGTCCTTGTCCTGGTGAACCACAAAAGTCACTCAATTAACCTGTGTTTAACCCTCTGGTAGCTTGGCACTAAAGCAGTCAGCCTAACTAGTAGCCGATGTGTAAAGTATTCATGCAGCACATAAATCGTAATAAAGCAAAAATACAACCAAAGAAACATCTCAAACCAATTTAGAAAAGTAGAGTAAATTTAAATAAATACAATTGCACCAACTTGACAAACATTCAATCAGTCTAACCAGTGAAATTGATTCTTAATGCTTTAGGTGAAAATAGCGCTAAGAAGCACCACTCAAGGTTGTCTGGTCGTGCTAGCCCAGAGGAAAGTCATAAGTAGAGGCCGAATGTGATGTAGTGTGGGTTAGATATAGTGATCAGGTTACTCCCACTGTACGGCTACCTTCTCAAAGTCTCTGCAAAGAGTTTTGTTCGCATTATTGGGCCTGTGAGGAGGAGGCTGTCATTGCACGGAGCAGGCCACGCATCAAGCACTGTCGTTGTTGGAGCCTTGCATTAGTTGGGCATCGTGGATGGCCACTGTCGACAGAAAGTGCAGGTCCCACTGGAGCTTCTCGTCGGCAGGCGAAGCAGGCGGTTGATTCTGGGCACAAAGGTTACTGTGCAGTTGTGACGAGCCAAAAATTTCTGTATCTTCACTTTTTCTTCAAGAGGAGCTCTCACTGGTGCCAGCCAAGGGTCTAGGGCCTGGGGGACACCTCTTGGGGATCAGGACTCACACAGGCAGACGCTAGTTCCAGGGTTCAGGCAGGTCCCGGCAGGTCCAGTTGGTGCTGGTCGCTGGGCAGTTGAAGGAAGGGCTTTGGAAGCTTGGTGTGTCTCTGTGGCTCACACAGCCAGCTCATCCTTGGAGTCACTCTGAGTAGCCTAGGATAAAGCGAGCAGGTCCAGTCTTCCTACATCAGACAGCAAGGCAGTCATTACAGTGGCAGGGTGGTCCTCCTGGCAGCAGCACAGTCCTTTTCTGAATCTTCCCGAGACCCAAGAGTGCTTTGCTGACAAGTTCTGAAGGTCTCACTTTTATGGCTGGTGCCAGCCTTTGTGTGGAGGATTCCCTGCCATACCCCAAAAACTGGTCCTGGTCAGTTCTTCCACTGTTTCTGGCTCCAAACTGTCTAGGGTGACCAAGGCAAGGGCAGGCCATGTGCCAAGTTCCTTTATGTGCTGCAGGCAGCGTCATTTGAAATGCAATGAGGGCAGGGCTCAACTCCTCCCCGGCCATCCTGCCAGGAAGACCCTTACAACAAGGCTTCTTTTGTCTCACTGTCTGAAAGCAGTACACAACCAACAAAAGCAAAGCCACCCACAGACAGGTGATCCAGTACACCGACAGAGAGGCACATTTGGTTTAGCCCAAAAAAAGACAACTTTCTTAAAACACCATTTCTAAAAATTGTGACTTAAAATCAGACTTCACCATTAAAGAGGCTTTCAACGTACAATTCATTTGAGTGTAAACATGATTTCTCTACCTGCTCCTAATCTGAAGTTAGCACTTATTAAATGTAATAGGGTAACCCAGTGTTAGCCTATGGAAGAGGTAGGCCTTACACAAGTGGAAAACATCTTTAGACATTTTTCACTGTCAAGGCATGTAAACCTTAAACACTAATTTCCTACATTTTAAATACCATGTACTCTTCTCTGTGAACTTTTAAGACCTACCTCAGGATGACTTACAAGTACTAAAAGGGAAGGTTTAGGCCTGGCAAATTTATTTTGCCAGTTCTAATTGGCAGTTTAAAACTACACTACAGGCTGCAGTGGCAAACAGACACATTTTAAGATGCTTCTCTAGTGGGTGACACAATGAGTGCTTCTGCCCACTAGTAGCATTTAATTTACAGAGCCTGAATACAGGTAGTGCCATTTACTAGGGACTTACAAGTACATTAACTGCACCAAACAGGCGTTGGTCAATTTTATCGTGCTTTAGGGAGAGGCCGCAAGTACTTTACCACTGATTAGCAGGGGAAAAGTGGCAACAAAAACGAGTTCTGCAGTGGAAGGCTGAAGAAGGCAAACATTTGAGATGACCCTCAGAAAGTGCCAGGTCCAGCACACTGTTTTTGTGGTATTGCCATTTTCTTGACCAGAGTTTCCTGGAGATATTTACGTCTTTTCCTAGAATGTTGAGTCCTTAGGTCTCTTCTTCATAAGCAGATGTGCCACCTGTCCTAGGATTCAGCCTTCTTCGTATTTCCATCTGGAGTCTTGTCTGCTGATTCCTGGTGAAATCCGACCGACACCTCACCATGCCCAACTGAAAGCCCTTGTATCCAACTATTTATCAAAAACTGTATTTATCAGGAGGTGTAGAACCCCAAACAGCCCCGAAGCCACAGCCTTAGTTTTATAGTGAAAACAGCAATAACTGGGGTGAGCCCTTCAAACCCCTGGCTCACGGTGCCAGGGCCCAACCATGAACCAAAAGCAACTCTAGGAAAATGTTCAACCCAGCCCGTGTTTTTTTTTCTTTTTCCTTCTTTCTTTTCTTCCTCCCTCTCTCTTCAATGCCCCCCCCCCCCTCACACACACACACCCCCGCTCTGCTTGCTTGCTAAACCCCAGGCAGTTAGACCGGTTTTGATGGTCCAGCACCAGGCCCTCAAAAAACGGTCTCCGGTGCCTTCAGCCCCCCCGCCTGCTGCCACTGCACTTGGTGCACTATTTATATCTGCACGTCTGCCGGCAACTGTTGTGAATTGGAAGATGAAGCAGCAGGAAAAAAAGTGCAGCTCTCAGCAAATTTCTCTTTCACCCTAGTACTTCCAGCGGAGCAGTGCTTAATTTGAGCTGGTGGGGGAAACCAGCACTTATTTTTTTAGAGCCAGCACTTATTTTTCTGCATCAGGCAATTACTGCGAGCAAAACACAGTTATGGGAAAGATGAGCAAAGAAAGACAGAAAAGCAGCGTCACAATTGGAGAAAGCAGAAAGCTGCAAGAGTGAGCAGAAGGGGCAGGGAGTGGCTGTAAATGGATTGAAGAGGCCCGAGATGGCTTCAGGATTAGGCTACCTCAGCATTCAGTGCTCATGCATTTAATTGCAGCAGCTGCACGTTTCAGAGGAGAGCTTTACGCACCGGCACGTTTTTATTTACAAATTAACCTTTGCAGCGGAGCAGGAAAAGTACAGGGGACACAAAAGTTCCGAAGGCGGCCTTGCAAGACCCAGCTTTATTGGTGCCACTTAGAGGGGACCCTGGGCAGAAACATCACTTTCTAATTGAGGGGAATCAGTGCTTAATTTGTGCTTGTTGTTTCCAGGGCAGAGCACCAGCACTTATTTTTGAGGGCGGGCACTTATTTTTCTGCCTCAAGCATTTACTATGAGCAAAAGACACATATGGGAAAGACGGAGGAAGAGAAAAACGAAAAAGCGTCAGAAAGGGGAATAGTAGAAAGCTGCAAGAGAGCTGAAGGGGCAGGAGGTGGCTGTAGGTGAATTAATGAGGCCCGAGATGGCTTCAGGACATGTTCGCACATTTAATTACTGCAGCCACTTGTTTAAGAGGAGGGCTTTGAGCACTGGCACGGTTTTATTTCCAAACTAAGCACTGAGGGGAGTGTAAAGGGGGGGGGGGGGCGCTGCCTGAAATTGTAACTATTCTTGGAAACCTATTGATTTCCTGTCCTGCTGCATTACCTAGAATGCAGTGGTTGAGACGCTGGGCTGCCGACAGATGTGAAAGGAAGACACAGACAGTGCACAGCGCTATTAGCAGAATGTTCACCAAGCGCCCTCATGCTCCCAGGCCCGGGATGTAAAGTGGCATCAGCCGCCTGTGTGAGCAGAGTCTTAGAGGGGTCGTTGTCTGTCTTCACTCGCACCCAGTGATACCAAAGAACGGCGGTCCAGTGAGAGTCACATATTCCTTCCAGATGAAAGCTGACAGCCTCCTGAAAACCAAAGACTGAATATATATCTGTGACAGTTCTTCATTCGCTGCGCTTCTAAGTGCTGGATCGGATTCTGTAACATGACAACTGCACCATGGTGCATGCACAATATGGAAACACTTCCCACATAGGACCAAAGCAAAACCAGCATTTGCAATGCAGTGGATCTCGCATTTGCTCGAGTTAGCGTTGTAAATTCCTAACAGGACTTTTCTTGCCACATAAGTTGAAATGAAAAGTAAAACAGTTGACATAAGTGAGCTGATTAAAAGCACCACGGCCTCCATGAGCGCAGTGCAGAGACACAAAAAGAAAAAAAAGTTCACTCGCAGTCAAACGTATCGGCAAACGTGCAATTATCCATGTAACAGGGTTGGTGTCCAAGGTAAGGTGGTAACAAAACTGCCCCAAGGAGGGACAGACTTAAATCATTTACCAATGATGATAAAGGATTTTTGAAAGACAAGCCCATGAACGAGTGATCGTGATGGGTGTGCAGTGGGCGTGGTTAAAAGCCCCCCATACTTGCGCTTTCGACCTAAACAGGTTTCCATCCACACGTCCTACATGGTGTAGCATGCTGCTAATGTAAGCAAGCGCTTCATTGCCCGTCACTGGGGTAGCAAGCGCTATATAAATGTTACACTACCTGAAATAGAGTTTGGCTCTAAGGCAGGAGTGCCCAGTATAGTCCAAGAGTGCCACAGCCAAGCCAGATTTGCATGATATGGCATGCTACCAGTATTTGTATAGTGCTTTTACACCACTTGAATGATTGAAAGTGCGTCCGGAGTCTGGAGCCATGACCGTACAATGACAGAAGCCGCAGCAGTCTCATGGTAGTTAGAGATGACCTGTCTCTCCGGTGGATTGTTTAGTAATGGTTCATACCTTAATTCCGCAAATAGTGTGCGTCTGTGAACTGTGTGTACGGGTGCTTGTGCCAAAGAACTTCACCCTTCGACTCGGCCTGAGGTGAACATGTAAAATGAATCCAAATTAGGTTAATTGTATGTAAATTTATCATGTGGATATCCTGAAAATCGCATATTAATCCAGCCCTCCTGGACCTTTGTTGCACACCCCTGCGATAAGGTGCTTGTGTCCACGCATGATGAGTCCAGACCGTGAGTCATTGGTCATGTGCGTCAATCGGACAAGGCTAATCATTTGTGTCTGACTTAAGTGCTCTACATAAGTGGTTTCTAACCTGTGGTCCAGGGACCCCTTGGGGTCCGCAAAGCCTCCTCAGGGGAACACTGACTGCGTAGAAAATTATCTAATATTAATAGATTAATAAAGTGTATATAAATAATGTGGCTAAACGTACAGTTGAACATTTTAACACATGCTGTAAATGTCAAGGAATTTGAAATTGAAGGCTAAAAATTAAATAACTAGCCTCATATTGATTTGCAGGAGCAGTGTAGGTGCATCAAAAAGAATATAGTGTGGATAATGTGTGGCTTCAATTGGAGTTTGGAAAAAAAATTACATTTTAGTTTTTTTTATTTTATTTGTTTGCAGATTAATTAAGTGTTATCATTTGTGTATGTGTTTGATGGGACGCTTGTTTCTGTATTTTTGTTGTGTATTGTTTTGCATTTCAAATCATCAACATTGCTTAGACCTGGGTACCCGACTTCCAGTAATGACTCAGTGGGGGGTCCCCAGATTCCATAAACAATTTGGTCTGAGCTCCCCGATTCCAGTTATGATAAAGTGGGGCTCCACAGAAGACAGAAGGTTGGGAACCACTGCTCTACATAGTGCACAATGCAGCTCTTTAAACGATCAACGATGTTTGTTAGAAATGGGGTCTCTGGCTGGCATTCAGTTTGCACTCAGTCCAAGAAGGGACCCTTACTCTAGTCAGGGTAAGAGAGATACACACCTAGGATAACCCCTGCTCACCCCCCTTGGTAGCTTGGCACAAGCAGTTAGACTTATCCCAGAGGCAATGTGCAAAGTATTTGTACCAACACACACAGTAACACAGTGAAAACACCACAAAAGGACTCCACACTTATTTAGAAGAATAGCCAATATTTATCTAAACCAAACAAGACCAAAACAACAAAAATCCAACATACACTAGCAAAGAGATGAATTTTTAAAGTAAAAAAGAGTTGTAATCCACAGAAATCAATGGATGCATTATTTTAGCACAAAGTAACTGGTATGTGTCAAAAACAAAGTTGCATGGGCGAACGTGCACCCGAAAAGCAAACGATGTGTTGATTCCTTACTCGCAAGTGAGGCTGACTGGCGATTCTTTCTCCACCAGGCAAGTGATGTGTTGATTCTGTCCTCGCAGGGAAGAGGTGGGTCTATTCCTGGACAAGTAGCCTCGAGTCTGTGCGGTGATGTTGCAGGTTTTGATGCCCAGGGGCGATGCATGGAAAATCCAGACGCATGGCTGCGATGAATCTGTGCTGAGCTGGAGATGTATCGTTTTCACTGGTGCTGCGTCGATTTTTCAGTCGCTGGGCAGACGCTGCATCAATTTTTCTGCTGCTCGGCTCTGGTGTGTGGATTTTCACCTTTGGTTCACCAGCATCTCCTTTCAAGGGCCCAGGGACTAGATGGATATGGCACCACTTGGCAGGGTAGGGGTCTCAGCAAGAGAGCCTAGGTGCTGGCAGGTGAAGTCTTTGACGAACCTGAGACTTCAGGACAGGGGGCAAGCTCAGTCCAAGCCCTTGGAGAAACTTCACAAGCAGGATTCAGAAAGAAAAGTCCAGTTCTTTCCCTTTTAAGGCAGATGCAGCAGCAGGCCAGCACAGCAAAGCAATAGACAGAGTGGCAGGTCCTTCTTGAGCATCGAGCTCTTCTCCTTGGCAGATGTTTCTCTTGATCTAGAAGGAATCTAAAACTCTGGGGTTTTAGGTCCACTGCGTAAACTCATTTCTGCCTTTGAAGTAGGCAGACTTCAAAGGAAAGTCTGTTGTTTACAAGATCCTGCCTTGCCCAGACCTGGCCCCAGGCACACACCAGGGGGTTGGAGACTGCATTGTGTGAGGACAGGCACAGTCCTTTCAGGTGTAAATGTCAGCTCCTCCCTACCCACCCTAGCCCAGGAGACTTATCAAAATATGCAGGCTACACCCCCAGCTCCCTTTGTGCCACTGTTTAGAGGGATTTCACAACAGCCCAAATGTTAGTCTGACCCAGACTTGGATTCCACAGGCAGAGGCACAGAATGGTTAAGCAAGAAAATACCCACTTTCTAAAAGTGACATTTCCAAACTGACAATCTAAAAACCAGCTTTGCCAAAAGATGTATTTTTAAATTGTGAGTTCAGAGACCCCAAATTCCATATCTGTTTCTGCTCCCAATGGTAAACTGCACTTAAGACATTTAAAGGCAGTCCATGTGTTAACCTATGGATAATGAAAACCAAATTTGGCAGTATTTCACTATGAGGGCATATAAAATAAACCATTACATGTCCTACCTCTTAAATACACTGCACCCTGCCCATGGGGCTACGTAGGGCCTACCTTAGGGTCTACTTACATGTAGTAAAAGGGAAGACTTGGTCCTGGCAAGTGGGTACACTTGCCAGGTTGACTTGGCAGTGCCAAACTGCAGACACTGCAGTGGCTGGTCTGAGACATATTTAAAGGGCTACTCATGTGGGTGGCACAATCAGTGCTGCAGGCCCACAATTGGCATTTGATTTACTGGCACTGGGCAACCAAAGTGCACTTTACTGGGGACTTACCAGTAAATCAAATCTGCCAATCATGGAAAACCGATTACCAATATCTTTTAGAGAGAGCGCTCCTGCACTTTAGCACTGGTTGGCAGTGGTAAAGTGCACAGAGTATCAAAACCAGCAAAAACGAATAACAGCACAGGGTCCAAAAACAGGAGGTCAGAAGCAAAAAGTACAGGGAAACCGATAGCGAGAAACAGCTGGTAATTGCCTGATCTCTGTTAATGCACCTTGACAGAAGGCAATAGAGCATAACCAGGGAAGGGTGATTAACAGCTATTAATGGCCAACATCACATCAGCCATTAGATTATTAACTATAGCCCTCCTAATCCAGTGGCCTTCAAATCGTGGGACAGGCCACCCTGGGAATACACGGTTCATAGTTAAATGTGAGCCACAGGCACTCACAAAGAGAAACACTTAGCTTGCCACTAAGAATGCAGGAAAACATCAAGCTGAAAAACAGTGCTGTGACATAGTGAATGAAAACAGAGGCCATGAGCCACTCTGGAATGGGAAACCTTTAATGTCTTTTGCCACTCACATCCTTTTTGGCAGCAGGGATGCCAAATTAACCATAAGGACTCACCAACTACATAAGAAAAGGGGGAATTTTTCGGTGCATTGTCTGGCATACCCTGCTTTCAAGCAAGTATTTGAAAGAACTTTTAAAAAAGGATAGCTGAACTTAATTGCCATATTCAAAATGTTACAAATGCTCGTAGTGGTCGAAGTGCATTAAAAAAGTTTGGGAACTGTGAGCTTCACTACAATGGACTCGTCCCAGTGAATGTGGTCGGGATTCAGAGCTGTGGCTAGAAAGAACAAAATATTCTGTAGTTTTTTAGTAGGTCTTTCAATTAAATACAATGCGCCCATCTTAAATGAAAAGTAGATCAATCTGTGCAGAAATGCACTGCTCTGGAAGAAAGCTCAGTGGGTTAATGCGATGATTTCTGATGCTTGTGTCTCTAACTCTAGGGTTACTACGCTCGGGAATAGTGACATGCAGTGCTTAATTTGAGTCTGTGGTTTCCGGTGCAGGGCACCGGCACTTATTTTGGAGGGCGTCAAGCATTTACTGCGAGCAAAAGATGCATAAGAAAGGAGGGAGAGAAAATCGAAAAAGTGTGACGAAGGGAGAAAGCAGAAAGCTGCAAGAATGAGCTGAAGGGGCAGGGAGCAGCTGTAAATGGATTGAAGAGGTGCAAGTTGGCTTCAGGATTACGCTGCCTTAGTATTCCGTACGCACATTTAATTGCGGCAGCCAAGTGTTTCAGAGGAGAGCTTTGGGCACCGGCACGTTTTTATTTACAAATTAAGCACCTGGCATATGTATATTTATAGTGCTAACATCAAATGGCTTTAAAGTATACAGTAATTTGTTTTTGCATTGTTTATTTAGAAGTGTTGGAAGCAAGCAGGGGCTAGAGCAATAAAACCGGTCCCCACAGTAGTGAAACTGTCCCCCACGGAAACCCCCTGTAGCCGGTCTGGCCCTGGGGAGTGGGGAGGAGATCAAGGGAACATGCAACAATTAATGGGGCAATGCAGGCTTTTAAGGGATGACCCAGTGTTAAGGAAACTAAAGTTCTCTTTCCAGACCCGCATTGCTAACAATGACCAACAATAGCCATCCTAACATGTTGCTTCATTTGATGATGTCACATGGGGTTTTGATTTCTCTTGGCGCATCATTCACCGGATGGTGCCTTTTAATAACGGGTGGGATGACGTCAGCAAGTTCATTAAGCTGAAAAAAGTCTGAGACGGAATACATAAAGGTGCTTGTGTGTCTAGTAGTGTGAAAGGGCACCAATGGAAGGGTCCATCAATATTGACTGGGATGGGAATGTGACCCCGTGGTCCAAGAACACTACCCCCAAGATGGCGGCCACAAGAGAGGAACTAAAGAGCAAATGCCCTATTTAGAGTTTGGCGCATGGGATACTCAGTCACAAATGTGGTTAATGCCCCTTCCGCCGTATTACAAATGTATCATAGCCTACAGCACTTGTAATACACCAGGCGCAATATCTGCTACGCTTTGATGGAATATCACATCCTCTGAACTCTAAATGAGGTCCTAACCAATTGATTGCAGCTCAGGCACAGGCCTATTGCGTCCCTAATAACCGAGCACATGTAATTCCAAAAATACAAGGACAAATCAAGTGAAACTTTTTTTTAAATAAATAAAGAACAATTTAAAAATGAGAAGCTGAAAATTAAAATGCATCTAAAATGAGCAACAGGGTTTCCCTGCAGGACAAGTCCAAACTAACATGCACATAGTTAAACAAACCTTGGGAAATGATAAAGCTGGAAGGAGGAATTGCCAGGAAGGGTCCTTTGCAGAAGCCTGGAGCCTGTGCGTGGTGATGAAGGACTTGGGGACACCAACATAGGTGTAATGTGATCAGCAGCATCCCTTACTGGGACTTAGCAAAGGCCACAAATACAAGGAACCCTTGGGATAATCCTACCTTCCAGTGTTCAGCTGTTAATATTGCTGTAATCATCGAATGATGTTCCTGCGTCAGTTCACGGTAGTCAATAGATAGCGTTAATATCACAGCAGTCATTGAAGGGTGTTAACATGATGGTACTCACTTAATGGCGGTAATGTAACGTTAGTCACTGAATCATGTCAATTTCATGATCGTCATTAGATGGCATTATCGCAATAGTCACTGAATGGCGGTAATATGTCAGTCATTGAATGATGTTACTTTCACAGTAGTCAATTAATGGCGTTACTACCACATCGGTCATACAATGAGAATTTCACGGTGTCAACAAATGGCTTGAAGATCTTGGTCGACATTGACTAAAGTTAACTTTTCAGAAGTCATTTAACGTCACCAAGCTTGTGGTAATCATTTGATGGCAATAAGATTGTGGGTGTCCTTGACCAGTGTTAAGATCACAGTAACTCTTTTAGATTAATGATGGTACTTGAAAGGTGCTGAACACAACACACCACAAGATTGCAGTCATCGAGAGGTGTTAAGTTACCGGTAGTCATTAAATGTCTCTTAGTTTACTGTCTGAGCGAGGTACTGAACTTTTTCCAACACATTCTAGGTGGCACACAGGGATTTGTGGCCAGCTCCTTGTTTTATTCTGGATCAGCATGTTTTAATAGAGAAGTTATCCTTACTGATTATTTCAGATGTTTTTCTTATATCCTCATATTTTCTCTGCTGAGGGATAATGCCTTTCATTAGCCCAGGTAGCTACAGTTGTGCTGAAAAAGACCCTCTTTAAATTTTCTAATATAGGAACAAAACGTTGACTATAAATCAACCGCAAGCTCCATTTATTGAAAGGACGATTAATATTGTGCAATCCAATCATTACATTTTGTATTCGTTTCATTTTATTTTGTCGTGAGCAGCAACTTTTGGTCTGTCTGTTCTCTACTTTTCATACGATTCCCTTTGGAATAATTTATTATATATTGTCTTAGTTCAATGTGGTTATTGAATGGTGCTAAGCTTGCGTATAGATTGATTGGCATTAATAATGCGGTATTCATTGAATGTTGCAAGAATTGGGTGGACGTTGGAGGTAAGATCATTGTAGCTGTTACGTTGCCTTGAGGTTGTGTTAATTATTGAATCGTGGTTCCAAATAACTGTTTTAGGGTTGATGGTATTCCTTTAACGGGATTTAGAACACGTTAGTCATTTAATAATGTTACGATGACAGTTCCTCGTTGAAGATTAAGATCGCCATTGGATGGCGGTAAATTCATGGTAGCCGGGACATAAAAATGATGATAATCATTAAACGCAGTGGTCGCAGTAGGCGGGATCTATTGGGAACAATGTTCCCGCTGTTTTTTAAAATTTACAAAAACAGTTCTATGACTTTTTGTTAAAACAACCGTCTGGACAGTTAATGCCGACCTTGCGGTGCCTGTGGCTGGAAGGGGAGGGGTCTCCTGTACCGTGGAACCAATGGAGAGGCAGAGAACTGTGGGAGATGCAAGCCTTCTCTGCACCTGCTACCTGGAAGAAATGCAAATGTCGCCATTTGGTTATTCGGCAACTCTAAAGGCTGCTTGGGAGCCAGATTGTGGCTTTAAGTGAGAGAGTCATTTAAGGCTTCAAGGTAACAACCTTTTATTCTATTTGAGAGGTGACGGAAAGGTGTTACCAGCTGAGTTCTGGAATCCTGAGTCCATCCTTCTAACAGAATCTTCCGAAAAAAAAGTTTGCACTAGGTACAATGTAGTTGTTTATTACTGAGAATATATATATATATATATATATATATATATATATATATATATATATATATATATGTATAAACCACTAACTCTTATACACGTTTTGCGACAGCCTATATTACACTCTGTGCAATGCAAATTAAAAATAACCACTCGCTTGTTCATACTGAATTTCAATAACACTGTAAATACACATCAATATTCCACATTGCGCCAACCAGGATTGGGGTGTGTTACTGTCTGATAACACAAACTGACATCTGCAGCAATCACATTAACCAACTGTGGTTTCATAACGTAGAAGAGTGCATTTTCCCATCAGTTACTCCAACTTGCCTTTATTTTTCACTTAAGGCGTTTGCTTTATATTTTATATGCATTTACCTGAAAGTACAATGCCAGCAAAATAGTTGCAGCTTTGTTCCTTTTAGCCAACTCTGAACCCCGCCCCCGCAGTACCTACCACCAGGGTCAGCCCCTCCACTGGAGCAGAGCAGCATTGCCCGATAGAATAAATGCTCCTATCACTGAAAAATAAATGGTAATAAACTTTCTTTATTACCATTTTATTTTTCAGCACCCCGTCCTGAACCGAGTGTCAATGGCTGCCGAGTGGCAGCAGGGAGCGCTGCACTTGTTTAAAGTGTGCATGTCCCTTTGGCCGGCCATCTTGTGACGGCCACCCTGACATGCGCACTTTAAAGCACAGGCCTCCAGCGCTCTTGTGAGTGAGCGCTAAGGGAAGGCCGCTTCCACCAAGTCTGACACTTCTGCCTGGGAGCGCCCAGCCAGGGCACTCCCAGCAAAACCTAACGCTGCTCTGAGCAGCATCCGGGTTGGCGCACGGCAGGCTGGGAGCCTCTTTTTGCCTTGCAAGCAAGACAGAGGAGCAGAGGAGCAGCGTAGGAGCGGAAGTACATGTTTTAAAAAATATATATATATATTTAATTTAATTATCTCCCACCCCGCACATGCAGCCCCGGCCCTTTCCATTAGCGTGAGCCGCGACTGACCAGATGGCTTTAGGATTACGCTGCCTCAGTATTCTATGCTCGCACATTTAAATGCAGCAGCCACGTGTTTCAGAGGAGGGCTTTGGGCACCTGCACGTTTGTAAGTACAAATTAAGCACTGGTAAAGATGCATCAGAAAAGAGAAACTGCTGGCTGAAACAAAGTTTTCTCAAACGGCCCTAAGTTATAAGTGAAAGATACGTCTACGTTTGCAAAAATGTATTCAGTCCTGTCATTGTCTTCTGTTGTTACAACACGGTATTAGAGCACAATTCCTCTAAACAAAAAAGAAACCGGGGGTTGCGATGAAAAACGAGTACAATAAATTGTCAGTACAATATTTGATATCTGAAAATGACACGGCAGGAGTAGTGTGCACGTCACGTATAGACAAACTAACACTACATTAATCTTGTCATAGTCATCAAGTGTGTTTCTTCCTGGTAAACAAAATTATGTCGATATTTTAGAATCCACTGAATTGGGTGATATTTTTTTTTTTGCTATAGCCATCCTGTGGTGTTGACTTTGGTGCAGTAATTAAATTACATTGTGCTTGAAGTAATCATGGAGTTACAGTAAGCTTGTGGGAGTCACGCAGTTATGCTAATCTGCTTGTACTCAATGTACAGCCCACTTGCAATAATCATTGCATTACATGAAGTTTACGGTAGTCATCAATTGAGGTTGATTTTCTGGGAGTCACTGAATTGTGTTGCGGGTGTGTAACTCATCCAATGTTGTTAGCTCTTGCAGTAGTCTCTGGAATACACTGTGCTTGCAGTCATCACATCTTTTAAAGGCCCTGAATTATGTTGTTCACGTCATAACTGCGACCTCACATTAAGCTTATGGTAGTCATCTAATGGCGGCCATCTTGCATAGACCTCTAATGATATTGATCTAAAGGTAGTCATTGTACCTGCGGTATCCACAAACCTATATTAATCATTCGGTTGAATATTTCAGGTGCAAAATTGTCTGCTAAGCAGATGACAGCAGCTGCTTCTTTCTTTTGAGGGTGATCCAACATCTGCGGAGACGTCCTTTAAAACTTTTATGCACGCAGTCAGCTGAAATGCAACACTGACAAGATGTAAATTCTCTTACTTGGGTCCAGTCACATAGTGGGAATTAGGTTGGCCTACATCGTCTCCGTTCCGACTGTCGCCTACGCTGGTGGCCAAAAATCTTGGCTTCAAGTTTGACAACCAACATTCTCTCCAACCCTAGGTGTCTGCGGTTTTAGGTTCCTGTTTTGGGCTCCTACGTGCCTTTAAATTTTTTAATTTCTTTTTTGCTGCTTTCACTCCATTCTAGTAAGAGGATAGTTCATGCCCTGAGAACTTCCAGATTGGACCATGCCAGTCTCCTTCACCTTGGGCTGTCGGAAGGCCTGATTAGATGGCTTCAGGTATTTCAGAATGCCGCTGCTTACTGAGTTCTGAGGCTTCCCTGGCGTGCTCCGATTACCACCGATTTAAGATCCCTTGATTAGTCACCAATTAAGAAGAGGATCCTTTTGAGATCTCTGGTCCTGGTTCATTGGGCGTTCTCTTTTTTGGCCACCAGTTATTTCTCAGAGAGATTTCTACCTTACTGTCCATCGGGAGAGCTACGCTAGGCTAAGACTGCCCTGGTGGTAGCGCCTCGTGTCAGGTGGATTAGGAAGTTGAGGTCGTTCGCTCACCTTTCTGCAGCTAAGGTTTGAACTCAGCTTCATCTTGTCCTTTGGATTTGGGGACCTGAACTACCTTTTTGTAGAATAAACTACTGAGTTACCAAGGCACACCAAATTTGTCCATAAAGTCCGTCTGTCAATCAAAGATCTGAAACCGAAAGGTAGTAAGTGGTAGAGATCGCACATCCAAATGGTGTCCGCTTCTACCTATACTCTTCCGAGTTGTACGTTGTTTGAGTGCTGTGGTCATTTCCTGTTCAAAGATCTGAAACCGTCTGTGTGATTAGTTAGAACCTGTTTTTTCCAGGTATGACGGTTCCAAGGTACAACAGCCGAATAACAGCCGACACGTGTTTCGTCATCAAGACTTTTTCAAGGCAGGAATCTAACAAAGTAGTATCCAAAAAAAGGCAGTAGTAATGCTACCATCAGTGTACTGTGGTAGACTATTTGACCAAAACCGAAGGTATATTGGAATTTCGTTGCGGAGATGGCCATGATAAGCCACAGAAAGTTCATGCCGTGGAGCATCAATAAAAGTGTAGTTGTATTTTGTAGGAAACTGAAAACCCATCTGTTCTCATCTCAGTAAGAGTTGTGAAGGGTTTGTTTTGATTTGCTCCGCAGCTCTCGGCGCCGGGACACCTCTAGGAGTAGCTGCGCACTCTACTAAAAATTCTCATTGATTCATTTACTCATTAAGCTCGTGATAGTCATCAAGTGGCGGCCATCTTGTGTACACCTTGACTGATATTGTTCTTGCACTGAGTTACACTGTGCTTGCAGTACTCACATCCTGTCTAGGCCTCGACTGACGTTGTTCTTACAGTAGCCATTGAATTATGTGGTGCCTGTCGTAATCACAAATTTACGTTGAGCTTGCGATAGCCATCAAACGACGGACACCTTGTGTAGGCCTCGACTGATGATGTTGCAGTAACCTTGGAATCTCTATATGGCCTCCGGTATTAAGCACTGCAAACTGGATTTCCATATACATGGTGCGCGGGATGAAACTCCTTCATCTGTATGTGAAATCGTTAATGGTAACACCCCATCCTGCAGGTAGTAAGACTAGGAAGCGGAACGTGCCAGGGCAGAACTGGGCCATAAGTTTCCTTAGTTGCCTCTCAGAGGCTAGCAGGACAGGGTACAGTCAGTCACACCATGCTGTCCTGTCAGCTCCAGAAATAATTCTATATTTAGTAGGGGAGGGCATAACTGGTGCAATTCTCTCTAGCTTAATCACTCATAGTTACTGCAAAATAACTTGTAATTATGCATAATTACATGAGAAGCGTAATCCAGCGTTTAGCGCCATTTTGTTCATGCAAAATGTTTGTGCTAAGATAATAGAATTAAATGCTACAGGACACGAACAGCGTAGCCGACAGGCCCTCGCTGTCTTTGTTTGTTGTTCCTGTGCTCCTGCGGTGGGATTTTTACCCCAAATTACTCTTAATTACTCAAGCTGACGTAATCACATATTTTCTGTAATTTCGCAAAACAAGAGTAATGTGTAATTACATCCTTCCATCCATCCATGAGACAACAGTGAGAGCGACTCAGAAGAAATATTAAGAAATAATTGTGCACTGGAGGTGCAGTCCCCACCAGTACAAGAATCTCCACAGGGCCTGGGTCAGATCCCGGGGAGCCTGTCGCATATGCAGGGCAGGAAGGCCGGCTGGGCTGGAGCGACTAGCCTTTCACTGGGGGGCTTGACGGTGAGTGGGCCAGTAACTTGGGACCCCTGTGCAGACATCCGTTTGTGCGGGGATCACAGTTACAGTGTATTGCACTGTTGTTAAATTACTAGAGCTCGAAACTGCTGAAATGTTAAGAGTGAAAAAGAGCTGGAAATAGGGCCCCCCAAACCTGCATGCCATGCCCCATTTTCAGAGTGAAACTCGGCAAGGTGGTAATTATGGCGGCAGGGCCTTATCAGATGCGTTAATTATCCCACCCGACCCTCAGCACTGGTAATCAGGCCTTTATTCTCTGGGCCCTTGCAGTTTGGGAGGCGGGCTGGAAAGGGGGGACCTGTGGGATTTGTTGCAGATGAATGGCTTGCAGCCAGGCAGGGACTTTGTGGTTCAAACACTGGTATTGTCCCTTTTCTGCTGCTTCTGTTCAAAGGAGCCAAAACACCAATTACTCCTGACAGGTGGGTATTATCAGGGTGTTTCCTGCGCTCCTTAAACCGCAGGGAGGCCGCCTCGGTGCCAAAAGAATCAAAAGAATTGTTTGCAAAAGTCAAGGCCGGAAATGAGGCTTCGAATAAAGGGCCAATCAGTGTTTGATCCCGCCTTCCTTCACAATATACTCTGGGTGAGGTGGGTTCCTGTCTTCTTCCATTCTCTTATAGGGGCTCCCTGTGGCCCTGAGATGAGAAAAGCAAGGAATGCTGGGGATCAGTGAACCCAGCTTCCCAGATATCCCAAGAAACTGCTCCTTAGTGCAGGACAGTTGACCAAAGTGGTGTTACAGGAAGTGATGTTCCAGAAAGTGACATGCCAGGAAGTGATGTCACAGGAAGTGGGGTCATGTGATAGGTGGTTTCCTGCAGGCAGAAGTGTGGGATGGGTAAAGCCTTGTGGAAGAATTTGTGAATTGTCACAGTATCTAGATTCTGGGGAAGGGTGCACCAGGCCAAAAAGCCACTGCCTGGCCCACCAGATTTCCACCTTATGCCATGATCAGGTACCGCGCTGCTTTGGGCGGGTCTTGCAGTCTTGCCAACAGGGCAGTACCATCAAAGCATTTTTGACACACCTATTTAATTTTGTACAGTGGGCACTTATCACAAGCAGTAGATACAAGCGTGACAAACATGGCGGCCGTGTTGGCGGATTGGAAGGAACGGAGAACACCAAGGGGCAAATTTACTAATTTTTCATGCAACACAGAACAGCAACCACATTTCCTGCGCTGCATTGCACAAGGGGGAAAACACAAAGAAAAGCCATATTTACTAAGCTTGGCCTGCTGCTGTTGTCATCTCCTGCACTGGCGCTCTAATTAGGGAGTCTTGAGTGATGCACAGCCTCACACCGTGGTGCTGAGTGTGCACTTTCCAGCTTAGAGTTTGTACTGGAAGAATACTCTTCTATTACACAGTCCAGTGCCCGGACACGTCCCAGAAGCATCCCTCACATTTGAGGTGTGCTGTGCACTTCCGCACACATGCAGTGCATGCTTTTTTTAAATTTGAGAAATGAAAACATTTCCCCTTGTTAACGCCTGCTTCTGGCTAGACTTCTGTGTTGTATTTTGACTGGCTTTCTTAGTAGATCAGGCTTTGCATCACAATCTAGAGGTGTTTGTGGAAAAATCTGCCCCAGTAACACGTGAGTAGTGCCCCCTTTACACAAAGCGACAGAAAGCAGTGCAAAACTCTTCTTATGCTGAGAAAAGGGGCAGACACAAGGCACAAAAACACCTTTAGCACTGGAAAGTAAATTCCAATGTGTCGATGTGCGCCATTTTGGGACAGTGCAAAGCCTTAGTAAGTCTGGGCCCTGGAGTGAAGGACAAACCAGTTCCAAAACAGAAAGTTTGGAAGGGTCTCCTAGCAAATTCCTTAACCTAAGGGCATAGCGAGGGTTCCAAAGTATTTCTTATGAGCCCACTGCTGTCACTGTCAAATGTTTGGGTTCTCGAATCCCAAGACTGCCTGGCCCTGATTCCATCTTGTGCCTCTTTATTCCACGTCTTCCCTTCCAGTTTCTTTATCTCACTCGTGCACATGCTTTTTTTTTTCTTTTTCCCCTTTACGGTTCTTCCTTTTATTCTCATCTCTCCCTTCATCTTTGTCAAAACCTGATGATAACTCCTTGTCCCTAATAATGACTGCTGGTGCCAATCCTCAATCGTGTGTTCACAGTCAAACCAGAAACGCAGGACTTCCCTTTGGCAGCCATCTTTTCACACTCCATGTGGTTGCTGAGTGATGGAGTGGGTTGGGCAGTCCAACACTGAGGTCCCAGCACTGAACTCCCACAGGATGTAAGGAGGCTCTCCGGCAGGATGGATGGTTTGAACTTGAGACCTCTTCTTGGCTCTTTTTGAGCACACTCAACTACGAGCCATTTTCATCTGCGCCCAGCAAAAACAGCCCACCTACGTTTTCCCGTCTAACTTTTACCTTTGAATTCTGGGACTTGTAGTCTTGTTTATCCAGTTCTAAAACTAGAATTTTGCATCCTAGAATGGAAAGACAAACCGGGACTGGAGTACCTTGTCACCCATCGAGCTGGAGACTTGGCAGCTATGCAAAAAAAAAGCAACAACAAGGGGCTTGCTGATGATGTAAGTGAAACATTAAACTGAGTATTACTGAGCCTCAGTGACTGGCAATTTGGAGGAAACCATTAGGGTGTGGGAAGCAGTCAGTGTTGAGGGATAAAGTTCTTGGTGTGTGCTGTGGACGAAGAACCATGTTCACACAATCACTAATTTACTCACTAACTTTCTCTCGAACACGCTCACTGAGACACACTGCATGTCACCCACACTCTTACTCCGGGCTTTTCAGTATTTCACTCAGCCACTCAGACATCAGTTTACTGACTCGTGTCCTCACACGTAGATTCATTCAGTCACACACATCCTCAGGCTCTCTTAATCATTCATCTAGTCACTCAGTCCTTCACGTGCTCAAGCTCCCACTTTTCAAGTGAACCGTTCACCCGCTCACAGGGTCTCACTCACTGAACGTCTCATCTAATAAATCACTGTCATTCACTTTTTCACTCCCCTTATTCTTCACTCACCCAATACGTCACTCACACAAGCACTCAGTTATTCACTCACTGAGCAACACTTAAAGTCCATCCAAACCACCATCATATTGTTTTCAAACATATCTTATATTTTACTGAGGTTCTTAAAAACTATAAAACAATTAGAGACTATTGGTCCAGATTCAAATAATTTCACTATATCATATTATACCTTATAAAAGAGCAAGATCCTTACAAAAAAAAAATGTATTCTTAACAATGCATGAAAAAATAAACAAGTGTGATTACATTTTAAAAATCATATTCAAATCCTGTATCATCACCTCAAAGGCAGTGAGAATTGACCCTCCAGCACAACTGGTTTCCTAGTGAACCACCACTGCTTTCCAGCATAACACAAGTAGGTGCTGACACATAGCCAGGCTCAAAACTAAGAAATGCAGAAAACAGAGAAACCCAGAAACTGTCCTCCCTCCTCTTACTGTTATGTGTGATCTCAGAGTGTTTCCTCCCCTGCCCTGAGATGGGTCTTTTCTCCAGTTATTGCTCTGCACAATACTTTCCTCTCTAACTAGGTTTGTGCTTTAGAAATAACAATATATACATTAATATATACCAAAATATTTCCTCTCTCAGCAGCTTAAACCCAGATTTAGGCCAAGATTTACAAAGGTTTTGCGTCAGGTGTGCGTTACATTTTTAACGCAAACCCGATGTAAAACCTTTTTGGGGATTTACAAACCAACACAAATTGGGATCTGCTTTGGTTTGTAAGGAAAACTAATGTAAGCTGGTGCGAAGCACTGCTTTGCGTTACTTAGTGTCAAGGGGACGTTACAGATGGGTGGCACATGGGCGCTCCCATGCAACCATCCATGCTTTTCATTGCAAAACCCTATCTACTAACATACGTAGACAGGGTTTTGCGTCGGGCAATAACGCTACTGTAAAGCAGGGGTTTAACGGAGAAATATTTTAATTTCTCTTTCTATTCCGAGTTTGCGTGTGTGCTGCGCTGTGCAGCATGCAGAGAAAGTAGGAAATAGCTTGTCTAGACATAGTGGTTTGTACTGGGAGGGTACCCTTTCAGTACAAAATCGAATCAGTCAGGATTTATAAAGCGCACCTAATCACCCGCGATGGGAGCGGGGTGATAGGGGGCATTGCTGCTTCAAGTGTGTTCAGCTGAACAGCCAGGTCTTGAGTCCTTTCCGGAATTCTAGAAGGGAGGATGGGGTCCGGAGGGGAAGTGGGAGGTTTGTCCAGGATTTTGCTGTGAGGTAAGAGAAGGGGAGTTGTCCACTGTTGCATCGGTGGACGCGGGGAGGGGGGTGTGCGAGAGCGTGAGAAGGAGCACAGAAGTCTGGAGGGTTGGTGGAAGTTCAGGCAATGGTAGGTGTATGCTGGTCCCTGGTTGTGTAGCGCTTTGTAGGTGTGAATGAGCATCTGGAATTGTCATCTCTTCTGAATGGGGATCCAATGGAGTTTCTTGAGGTGAGAGGTGATGTTGGTCCGTATGGAGAGGTCGAGAATGAGTCTGGCTTCTGAGGTCTGTATGGTCTGCAGTCTCTTCAGGAGGTAAGTGGTGATTCTGATATAGTGCGTTGCCGTAGTCCAGCCAGCGGGCCACTAGGGCTTGAGTGACGGTTCTTCTGATGTTGACGGGGAGCCATGTGAAGATTTTCTGAAGCATGCGGAGAGTGAGAAAACAGGCGGAAGAGAACTCATTGATCTGGCTTCTCATGGTGAGCTTGCTGTCCAGGATAATGCTGCGGTTGCAAGCTTACTGTGTAGGAGTGGGCAATGATTTTAGTTCAAGGGTCACCAAGAGTCGTTCCACAGGGAGGTGTTGTTCCCAAAGATCAGCACTTCCATTTGGTCTGTGTTGAGTTTCAGGCAGTTTCTTTACATCCAGTCGGCAATGTTTGTCATGCATTTGTAAAAGTTGGTCCTAGTGGTGGAGAGGTCTTTGTACAGAGAGAGGATGAGCTGAGTATCGTCTGCTTAGTCCATGGGTTCTTATGATGTTGGCCAAAGGGGTCATGTAGGTGTTGAACAGGGTGGAGCTGAAGGATGAGGCTTGAGGGACTGGATAGATGACGTTTATGGGTTCCGAGGTGAACGGTGGTAGGCGGATTCTCTGGCTTCTTCCGGTGAGGATGGAGGCGATCCATCTTGAGGCCATCTCCTCGGATTCTGATGCCACTTGATAAGGGTGTGGTGGGATACGGTGTCAAATTCTGTTAAGAGGACCAGGAGGATCAGGGTGGCCATTTCTCCCCTGTCCAGGAGGGTTCTGATGTCATCAGTCGCATCAATCAGGGCGGTTTGAGGTGCTGTGGTTGGTACAGAATCCATACTGGGAGGTGTTCAGAAGATTGTTCTTCTCCAGGCGTTGAGTGAGCTGGTTGATGAAGGCTTTTTCAAGGACTTTACTGTGACTGTACTAGTACAAGAACGCACCCTTGCACTATGGCATGGTGCTCAGCAGAAGAATTCTGCATTGGCACCAGGGAGAGGGGAGGACAGTGCCATAGCTGTGTAGATATGGTGCTCTCCTGCTCTCTCTGTCACACAGCACAGTGCAATACCTTTGGGTGCTGCGCTTTGTGACACCTTTGTAAATCTGGGCCTGCATGTCTTTCATTTGGAATAGCCCTTCTTGAAAATTGCAATGATGCTTTGCATGAACCGTAGAAAACTGTGCAATGCCAGATCTGCAAAGAGTTGTCCACCAATGATGTCATCAGTAGCTCTTGTGCTAAATAGTGTTGTGTGCAACGATGCAAAGTCAAGCCAGGGATCTCTTCCATAGGGTTTGTATTCAAGGTGCACCTTCCAGTGTAAATTCCAGCGCAAACATAACTGCACTGCCTCATACATACTTTTGTGTAAAGTGCATGCTATGGTTGGGTATATGATGCGATATCACTTTTACTTAGATTGCACCTACCAGTGCTTAATTTGAGCTGGTAGTATCCAGTGCTCAGTACCGGCACTTAATTATCAACACTGGCACCTATGACAGCTGCCACATGGTGGCGCTGTTTGTCTAATTTAGAGATAGACAAAACAAATGTTTTTCAATATGCATTGAAAGTGACTAATACCTGCTGCCAGCCATTCTCATAGTTTTGTGGTGAAATAGTCTGAATTGTCACACTTGTAGGAGTTTGAGGGTTAGTAGTTGTGTTGGCACTGCTGTTGGCACCACATCCAGGGGCAGTGGGTGGTGCAAGCAGCAGTGGTCTCCTGACGAGGGCCCTGCCACTTCATTTTTCACAAATTAAGCACTGGCTCCTACTTTTACTCGGCGTACGCTTTTGATGCAAAGCCAAATCAAGCTCTTTTAGTTTATCTGTCTGTGCATGAAAGACTAGGGGGCTTTGCACTGAGCCATCCTGAACACCCCCCCTTGTATACATTATCAGAGGATCAGCCCTTCAGGAGGCAACGCAGCTTTGGTGGTGTGCAAGGGTTAACCTTCTGTGCTTAAACACATTTGCACCAATGGATTGCCTTATCTGTTTGCACCACTTTGTATCACTCAAGTGCCCACTCAAACCCTTAGTAAATGTGGGCTTTACATCCACCAAGTCACTGACTCGCTTGTTTATTCACTCCATGGTGCTTCCATCCATCCATGGTTCCATCCATCCATCTGTCTGTCCATCCATCCATCCCTTCATCCTTAGATCCATCAATCCACCTATAGACCCACCCATCCATAAATTGATCCATCCATCTGTCCGTCCGTCCATCCACACACCCACTAACCCACCAGCGTTTTCCAGCATTCAGAAATTAATAGTCTTTAAAGTATTTTCTAGACAAAAGTAAAGGTTAAGTATGATTATTGGTCCTTTTAAAATATGACAGTTTGTGATGACCACATCGGTGTCCTTTAAAGCCGCCCTTCGTCGTCTCCTCTCACAGCCCTCAAAGGGCACGAACCACTCAAGCTTAGACAACTGTCACAATTCTGCAAACTGCCATTAATCTGATGTAAATGTAACCCGTAGTATGCAAATTTACATCCTCTTATGCAAATTTGGCCCATGACACGAAGATTAGCATAATGCATATGCAAGTTGTAGAGCTGAGTTTCTCCAGGACAGTGTGTGGCTGACGGGGAGCGGAGGTTGGCGCTCTAGACCTCTCCTGCTGAATTATCAGCGCTCACCTTCAGCGGGTAGGACAGCGTACAATAGGCTTCCTTTCTAAACCTGCCAGGCTGTGATGTGGGGATCATGACTTCTTATGGCAGTTCCATTCCAGGTAATTAATGTGCACATGACAGTCAATAAATTGCTCCCAGTAAAAAAAAAAAGATATATTGCCATCCCCTTCCCGACTGCGAGCAGAATAGTTTCAGAGCCAGGCACAGCGAACGGATTCGTAATTTAAGGATAGCCTCAGATTCCGTCATTTTCTCCAAAATTGGATCCTAGGTGACTGACAGGCAGGTGAAAAAATTCCGACGAGTTTGCATATCACTATGTGCAAGCTCAGCATTGAGTTATTAAGGTCTGAAGTCGTCTTAGACAATCAAAAATCTGGCAGTGATGGGGATGCTCGAGGACAAAAGGCCCGCCGTGAAGAGCTCTGAAAAGTCTAGGCTCGACAATTGGAGATACGTCATTGCGGACGACCAGATGTCACCACCAATGAAGAACACTTGATAGTGCACATTGAACACTTGAAGACACTTCCCCAACGATGGAGAGCCTTGAATGGAGCAGATTGGACACCTGAAGGTACGCCACTACCAATGAAGAGCCCTGGGTGGTTGAGGCTGGACACTTACAGGTACGTCACCACCGATGAAGAGTTGTTGATGGACACTGGAAGATACAGCACCTCCAATGAAGAGCTGTGAGCAGTCTATGCTGAAATCCTGGAGGTACGTCGTTGCTGATGAAGGGACGTCACCACCGACGGGGAACCCTTAATAGTGCAGATTGAATCCTTGAGGATATTTCACCAACGATGGAGAGTCTTTTATGTAGACTGAACACTTTAAGGTATGTCACCACCGATAAAGAGCTGTGGCACGCCGAGGCTGGACACTTGCAGATAAGTCACCACCAATTAGGAGCCATTGATAACAAGTTTGGGCACTTGAAGATATGTCACCACTGATGAAAAGCTGTAAATGGTGTAGACTGAACCCTTGAAGACATGCACCAGCAATGGAGAGTTTTGGATACCCTGGGCTATATATCTTCAGCTGTGGCAGCAACAATGAAGAGTAGTGGATGTTCTAGCGTGGACACTTGGAGATACGGCACCAAGAATGTAGGACCTTAAATGGTGTAGACCGGGCACTTGAAGATATATCATCACAGATAAAGAGCTGTGGATGGTGTAGGCTGAACCTGTGAAGATACATAAGTAGTAAATGAAGAGCTGTGAATGGTATAGATGGGACGCTTGACGATGAATTACTACAGATGAAGAGCGGTAGATGGGGTTGACAGGACACTTGAAGATACAGGATCACCAGTGAAGAGCTGTGGATGGTGAGCTGAGCACTTGAAGATGCATCATCACAGATGAAGAGCCGTCGTGGTTTATGCTGGACATGTGAAGGTACATCCGTACAAACGATGAGCTGCGGATGGTTTAGGTGGGACGCTTGAAGATACCGTACCACTGATGAACAGCCCTCTCTGGTGTAGACCGGTCACTTGTAGATACAGCATCTCCAATGAAGAGTTATGTAGACTGGACACTTGAAGATATATCACCAATGACGAAGAGGTGTCAGCTGGTCCTTGAAGATACGTCACCACCGACGACAAGCAGAAAGGGACAGTCTAGGGTGGAAAGTTGAAAATATGTCACTACTGACAGAGAGCCTTGTATGGTGAAGGTTGGACACTTGAAGATATGTCCACTGATGAAAAGCTGTGTGCAGTCTGGACAGACACGTGAAGACGCACTACCACCAAAGAAGAGCGCAGGACAATCTGGACTCAACACCTGAAAATACGTCGCCATCAATAAAGAGCAGTGGACAGCTAATGTGGGACAGTTGAAGATACGTCCCTACCAATGAATATACGCATGACACCTGAAAACGCATCAAAGTCATCAAACTCACTTTTTCTAACACCATTTGCATTAACAATCAGGTTTTGCATTCATTTTCAATCGCATCAAACCATGCTTAGCCCTTTACACAGTCCCACACTGATATGCAAATGAAGGCAATTTAATTTAATTGGCTTCGATTTTTCTGCCTTTTTGCCCTTCGAAAATTAGGCGGGCAAGGTCTGTCTAAGTGAGAAAAGAGATCATGTAATTTTTGTTGGCATGAAAGTGACAATTATTGAAGTTTTGGATGGTTGCAGGGCTAGAGTAAATGAGCCCAGTTTATATATTTATGGCTTTGCTGCAGGTAAAACTTGAGAGTGATTCAAAAACTGAAGATTTAGAAATCGGCTAAAATCATAGCTACAGAGTGGAATAAGACGTCAGTTTATGAGTAAGTGAGTGATTGTGTTACTACATCTAAAGAACATGTTCCTAGTTTTTGTCACTGTGATTCTATGCGCTGCTTGGTAATTTTAAAGGTTTACAGACCCCAGGTTTTAGCAGCCTCAAGACCCCATGGCTGGCAGACTTTAGCTCTAATAGAAACAAGTTTCAGAGACCAAAAATATGCTTTGCTCCATCATGATTATTGGGTAAGTCAATACTGCAACTGGAACACAATACTAGAACATAATTTGCCAGTGTTATAAATCAACACTTTTGAGATAAAAAAAAAATGTATTCAGTAAAAAACACACACATTTGCAAAGGCAATAAGCCTGGCATTCACAAGCGGATTCAATTGTTATTTTTTGTTATTGCGAGCACATACCACAAAAATAAAAAAATAAAGGAAAACAAGCATTTTCAGTGCAGTAGGTCTCGCATAATTACAACAAGTTGATTGTCATCTTTTGACGACAGCGCACACTAGCAAAAACAAAAGAAAACACAAGAAGAAACAGAGAAAAATTGACTTGGAAAAATAATAAAGTTAACCATAAAAATAAAACTTAGCAATTTTGTTTGTCCTGCTGGGCATGTTTTTGCCAGTCGCACGCCTTCTGTTTCGGCGCACTGGAAGTTAGAACAAAATAGCACCTCGATCACTTCTGGAGCATCGGACTGGCACTGATTAAGTTGCATCAATTAGTGCTTGATCCCTGCTCCTCACAGAGGAACGGAAGTGATGCCAGATATGCCTTGACGAATTACGAGGCTGTAAATAAGAGTGCCACGCAAACCAACCAATGGTGAGCGACAGGCGAGCTCCAAGCCCTTTACTGAACACAACAGCGTCTCGCATACGAGACGCATGCGCAAGCACATGCACTCGCAGGCTCGGCCCTAAAAAAGAAAACAGGGTGCCACTGCCGAAACGTGACTTCAATGTGTCTGCAACAAAAATGGAAAAAGAACTATTGCATATGAATTTCAGTGTAACAGTACAGGTGTATCAGGGCAGCCACGGTGTGGTGTCTTTTCTGTTTTAAGACGCCACGTGATGCTTTCCACACTTTAGCAAAGCTGTGTCCCTACGATGGGCTGGCACAGCAAACATTATTTCATTTTATGTTTTTTTGTAAATTTTACAGGCCTTATTTTATTCTTTTTTTAAGCTAATTTTAAATTCCCTTGGGTTTTATAAGTGTGGGGTACCTTTACTCTACCTTCAGATGTTGGGGTATCACTGAGTGCCTATGAGTCGCCTCATTTCTTAAAGCAGCAGTGAGGGGCGGAAGATCCATGGGGGGCTGGGCGTCCCTTTCTTTGCCTTACAGCCAATGAGGGGGCGGGTATGACATCATAACCTTTGCAGTGGTTTTAGGATCACATAGGACTGGACTGTGCATGTATCTTTGCATCAACTCCTAGCAGTTTGTTCTTCCACCTGCACTTTCCATGTTTGTGCTGCTATAGTGGATGTGTTTTATTGGTTGATACATTTATGACTCTTTTATGGCTCTTCTGTGCCCAATAAAGCATCCTTTGACTTGACTTTACTACTGTTTCTTGTTAGGCAGGTGTTCTTAAAACAGGTATAGAAACCATTCCTAGTTTTAATGCTCACCTCGGGAAGACATTGTTCTTATCGCTGCAAAGAACAGGTACTACTGATTTTGGAGTACTGTTACTTGAAGGTATAGTTTGAATACCCAAGGATGACAAGTAAAGAGTGACAATACGGAAGTGCCAAAGTAATGCTTTTTTTTTTAATTTGGCGATGGGGCTTCCATTTTACCACTGAACTCTTGTGAATACATCACTTTAATTGGATTCACTGTTCCATAAATCATAAATGCAAACCTCGGAACTTGGTATAGATTTCAAACTATCGTATCCTCGTGTTTTACTTTCTACTAATAGTTTTAGCCTCAAAATCGTGAACACCTGTGTATTTCAAGGATGCTCACCTGTTCAGCTGAGGCCAATGAAATGTCCCTCGGATAATATCTAAACTACAGTTCGCATTTTCTTTATGTTCATAACCAACTTTCTAACCTTAGTCCAACGAACCACAAACTTCACACCAGTATTCCTTACACAGTGTTCATTCACCACACCCGAGCAGTCAGACTGAATAATGGCCCTACGATGCGGGCATTTAAGGCCGATTCTTTTTTGATGGATGTGCACATGGGATCAGGCAAATGTGATTAGTCAGTGCAGGGGGCCGATGGCTGACGTGGGCTGACCCCAGGGCAGGACTGGGAACCCAAAGCAGCCCTGTCAAATTTGGTCAGACCAGCCCCCACAGGGTGCATAGCGAACGAGCGTGACCACTGCAATGGGGCATGGAGTGTTCTCCCCACAAGAAAATTTGGGGGAAAATGGCAAAAAAGATTCTACAACAGGTTTTTCGTTATATGTTCAATTGAATCCGTTTTTAAAGTATAATAAATGATGACCTTGCAGTGCACCAGGATACAGCAGTGTTTATTGGGCCTCTTCAGTGGTTCCCTCACCATCACCCTCCAACAGTGTCTCTGATCTCTCCATAACTCCTCCCTCACATCTTTCATTTTATAGCGCCTCTCTTACCAGTGTAGGGTGATGGACTATTTTACACACATATTGAGAGTAAATGATACAGATATACGTAAATCAGTGTATAGAATATATTGACAAAGTTGACTATAAGGTGTAGGAATCACGTCATCCATACTGGTTGGCATTTTTTAAGAGTGCCTGGGATCTGAGGAAGCATAAACTCAGGATTCAGAACGTAACACAGTAGTTAGGGTTGACTTTACTAATAACAATTTATTTCTACCCATGCAAATCTTTTTTATCGAAATTAGGATAATCAAAGACTGGGAAAAAACATAACTTTGTAACCTGTACCGTGCAGTTTGCATGCAGCTCTTTGAAGGCCGTTCATAGCTCACTGTGCTAGATTGTGATTCTGGCTTATGAACTGCACAGTAACGAAAGAATCTCTGTGACAAAAGCAGTACCCCACTGAGCATTGCACATAAAATACTGTTCTGTTATCTGCATAGTACAGGTTCTTTGCAGCAGGCACATTAACCCTCTGCACTACCTTCGATGAGTCAAAACTGCCACTAGACAAAATTCCGATCCCTCTCCAGCAGGCGCGTTATTCACCAGAATTATATGTGCAATTTTATTGTTGCCTGATAAGTGTTGGATGTACAAGGAACTCTGCAGTGCTTTTAAAACTGCTGCACTGCTACAAAGCCATCCCTCAGTTACAAAAGTGCAGCCCCACATTTCCACCCTCCTTGGGAAATGCCACTGCCCAGTTCGGCCAGTCCCACATACTGTACACTGTTGAGGGTTGAAGGTGAATAACAGCTACCAGACTCGTGGATGAAGATGGTAGACCCAAAACCGCTCTGTGTATTTAGTTATGTTTTTTTTTTTTTTTTTACATGAGGCTGGTGAGTACAGCTGTCTGTGGGCCAGACCTAAAAACAATGATGAAGGTCTCGTCCGCCCCATCGCTGCCCTCTTGATGTGTATATATAGTTCATGAAAAGGTGTTGCCAAGATGCCCTAACAACCAGTGGCGGCTGGCTCGTATTTACAATGGGGGAAGGCAAAGGGGGTACAACAGTAATACCATTTTAAAAAGGCACTTACTTGAGGACGGCCTTCTCTCCTCTCTTTCCTCCTGTTTGGACCCAGCCGTATGCAAATCAGCCTTGACCCTGTTCCCCATGGGAACAGTCCAGCCTGAACTGCCAGACCAGGTCCTCCCTGGACTGGAAACAAGCATCCTGGGACCGGTTTCAGGGTATCACCCTTCATCAGCCAGGCTACTCCAGGGAGGACCTGGCTTGGCCGTTCAGTCTGGACTGTTCCCATGGGAAACAGGGTCAAGACTGATTTGCATATGGCTGGGTCCAAACTGGAATGGCATGGGTAGCAAAAAAATGATGGATTTAGGCCAAGATCTCTGTCCTGGGAGTGAATGTTCGACATTGTTCAGCATTTCGTCCATCACTTGTCCTTTTTGCATTTGTCGCCCTAAGTGGGAAGGGTATGCCCAGATGTGTGTCCCTTGCTCCCCATGCCACTGGAGTCAACCTTGCCTGGCTGATGAAGGGTGATACCCTGAAATCGGTCCCAGGATGCTTGTTTCCAGTCCAGGGAGGACCTGGCTTGGCATTTCGGGCTGGACTGTTCCCATGGGGAACAGGGTAAAGACTGATTTGCACGTGGTTGTGTCCAAACTGGAATGGCATGCATAGCAAAACAATTATGGATTTAGGCCCAGATCTCTGCACTGGGGGTGAATGTTTGACATTTTTCAACATTCCGTCCATCACTTGTACTTTTTGCACTTTTTAAAAGTGGCATTTTCGAACTTACAATCTAAAAACCAACTTCACCAAAAGATGTATTTTTAAATTGTGAGTTCAGAGACCCCAAACTCCACACCTCTATCTGCTCCCAATGGGAAACTGCACTTAAAAATATTTCAAGGCAATCCCCATATTATCCTATGGGAGAGGTAGGCCTTGCACAAGTGAAAACCACATTCAACAGTATGTCACTATCAGGACATGTAAAACAAACTAGTATATGTCCTACCTTTTAAATTCACTACACCCTGCCCATTGGGCTGCTTTGGGCCTACCTTAGGGGTGACTTACATGTAGTAAAAGGGAAGGTTTGGGCCTGGCAAGTGGGTATACTTTCCAGGTCGAATTGGAAGTACAAAACTGCACACGCAGACACTGCAGTGGCAAGTCTAAGACATGTTTACATGGCTACTCATGTGGGTGGCACAATCAGTGCTGCAGGCCCACTAGTATCATTTGATTTACAGGCCTTGGGCACCTCTGGTGCACTTTACTGGAGACTTACTAGTAAATAAGATGTGCCAATCATGGAGAAACCAATCATCAATACAATTTAGACAGAGAGCACTTGCGCACTGGCCAGCAGTGGTAAAGTGCCCCGAGTACTAAAGCAAACAAAAACAGGTCAGAAAAAAGAGGAGGTTGAAGGCAAAAAGTGTGGGGATAATTCTGCAAAAAGGGCCATTTCCGACTGATGCCTACCAATGCCAGGCAGTTCTGGAAACTACACACCAGTGTGTGTTTTAGGTGGTGTTGCTATTTTTTCTTTCACAGAATGCCCTGCAAACATCAGCCTTTGGTTAAAAAAAACCCATAAAAGCAGTAGCTCACACCTGTGAGTGGGCCTAATGTAATCGACAGGAACAAATCAAAACAGTGACTGTGTGATGTCACTGTAGTCTCAATGTGGTCTTCACTTGGTGAAAGTTTTGGCCTCTCCCTGTTCAGTGAAATAAACTCACACACGTTGGGAGTATCATTGTTATCAGAAGTTTGTTAATGTTGGCTAATGTGACTTTTGCTGTTTTCCACACATTCTGGAGTGTTCTTACCCCAAGACGTGAGGAAATTGTGTTTGTTAGACATTACTTTATCATGACCATTCTGGGTATTGATGTGCTGGAATTCTCACAAGCCACATCACCCTGTATTTGACTGGGTCTCCACCTTTAAGAAAACTGGATTACTTCTAATCCTTACCCACACTCTGTTTTTAATCATGACCGGGTTCTGGGTTGATTTAAATACGATATTTCCAGACCTCTAGCCATTTTTATTTTCACATACCCATATACCAATCCCACATACTAGCACTCAGCTGCCGGCATTCTTTACACTCAAAAGATATCCGGCAAAGAGCCCCCACGAGGGGCCTGTCAGGCATTGCAGTGCCGGCCTGACGAGGAGCAAAAGCCCGATGATGAAGCATGTCACCATTTGGTGAGTGAGGGCTCTTGTTCTAATAAGAGCAGACTCATAGACTCTATTACTTACTGTTTACATTTGTACTAGACTATTGGCTGGAACTGTGTACTTTTGTTTTTTTGGTATTGTAATGTATAAACGTGTTCACAGGATAGATTCGGTTTGGAAGTCTCCTGCTTTTCTCAGGAAACATTATTCACTATAATGTACATTTGATAGATGGGAGTTTATACAGCGATCCATGATGCTTAATTTAAGCGGACATATTGAAAAAAGGGAAAATACTGCTATATTGCAGTTTTCTCTGACACTACAATGTGATGTCGTGGATTCTGTGATATATCAAGGGAGGTTGGACTGCCTAATATTATGTTGCTCCAAAGACCACCATATTTTACCACCCCCTTCCTGTTTTTTAAATCATTATTTTTTTACCCTGGACAGCTGGAATTTTACTTCTTGTGTAGCAGAGGCCGGCTAGTCAGGCTACTGCTATATGTGCTGTGCCTGGAAAAAGATAACGAATATTAGATAAAACGTTGTCACAATTGACACTTTGGTAGGTCATTTGTAATGCAAAAGTTGTACTACTGCACAAAGTGCAACTAAGAAAACCAAAAGTGACAGGCATATTTTGCTCACTTGTACCTAAAAATATAACATATGCTCTAAAAGTCCAAGTATTCTGTACCAGGCTGAAAGACCTGCTTTAAAGTGTATTATGAATGAAACAACCTATTTGGTTAACATCTGTTAGGAACATAATATGAACTTCAAATTTGCAGCAATTGAGCAATTCCGTATGCCAAACTCAATGGAAATGTTTGGTATTTGTTCATGTTTCGAGAACGCCCAGTGGTTCCAGGGAATGGGAGTTGTTGCAGTGGAATGCCACTAACCCTATGTAACTGGACATTGTTCTTTGGCTCGCAACTGGACCACGGTGAGCTTTCATGCAACTTTAATCCATGGTCTTGTGTCCCAAACGTCTTTCCTAAATGTCTCAAGATTTCGAAGGGCTAGGAAAGGAGTAAAAAAATCTTTTTGTAAAAGTTGGTTCTTAGAAATATTTAACCTCCGGAGGACCCATCCAAAGTGATGAGTCTCTCTGAAAAACATGCACTCTTGAAATCTACATTTCATTGGTATTGCCTCAGTGAAGTAACTGACCACAAAATTCAAGGCTGTTGTAGGACTGCTCCAATAGAGACCCATCACGCACCCATATCCAGTCTTGCTCTGCTGAAGATTTTCAACCTCCAAAAGTTATTTAAACCTATAAATTGGTCTACGGAACCTCCACCACCAGCTTAGAGCCAACCACACCCACTCTCAAGTCAGCTGCGGAGAGATCCTAGGTGCTGGTGTACCTATGAGACATGTGTTTTCCTCTAATGAAGGACTTGTTGCTTTCACCAGGCTACCAAGGATGGGCTAGATGTACCTCACAGAAACCACTTTACCTACAATAGATTGTTTTGCTTTGTGGTAGGTCAGCCACACCTCTTATCAAGACAGTAGGTTATTTCCCCTGTAGCTTAGCAAAATGACAACAGTTGGTTTGGCCAAATGCAAAGCAGAAATTGCTGGAATTGTTACACAAGTCTCAAATCTCATACATTAGCTCTGCAGAGAGACATATTATTTAAGAGACAAGGGACACTGAAGGGCATTCAAGAAACACGGAGAAGGAAAGTTGGAACATTAGACATAAGATTTACTGTTGTGAACCATTCCTGTGTGTACCTGTTATATTTAGAAACTCAGAGTTTAGCAGAAAAGGAAAAAGTATTTAGATGAATTGGTTACAAAATGTAAGCTTTGTAGCAGGTGAAGAAATAATACATTTTGGGGTGCTACGTACCAAATATTACACAAAGGTAATATGCAGAAGAGTAGGGGCCACTTAGGTAAAAATAAAGGACTTTAACAATTCTTAGACAGCGGGGAGAGATTACACTTGTATGGTGAGCTGATTAAGTTTGAGCACCTTGGAGATTTTAGTTCCAGCTCCAAGAGCCCAGCGCCCACCAGATGAGGTCCACTGCAGGGCCGTTGGCGGTGGGGAGGTGGACTGGGGTGGTCCGTCAGTCAAGCGATAACGTACGTGTCCTAAGAGGACCTTAAAGAGCAAACCTCCTAAGGAGCAGAGGGGCAAAACGCCTAAGGAGCAGAGGGGCAAAACGCCTAAGGAGCAGAGGGGCAAAACGCCTAAGGAGCAGAGGGGCAAAACGCCTAAGGAGCAGAGGGGCAAAACGCCTAAGGAGCAGAGGGGCAAAACGCCTAAGGAGCAGAGGGGCAAAACGCCTAAGGAGCAGAGGGGCAAAACGCCTAAGGAGCAGAGGGGCAAAAAACTCTTAAGGAGCAGAGGGGCAAAAAACTCTTAAGGAGCAGAGGGGCAAAACGCCTAAGGAGCAGAGGGGCAAAACGCTTAAGGAGCAGAGGGGCAAAACGCTTAAGGAGCAGAGGGGCAAAACACCTAAGGAGCAGAGGGGCAAAACGCCTAAGGAGCAGAGGGGCAAAACGCCTAAGGAGCAGAGGGGCAAAACGCCTAAGGAGCAGAGGGGCAAAACGCCTAAGGAGCAGAGGGGCAAAACGCCTAAGGAGCAGAGGGGCAAAAAACGCTTAAGGAGCAGAGGGGCAAAAAACGCTTAAGGAGCAGAGGGGCAAAACGCTTAAGGAGCAGAGGGGCAAAACGCTTAAGGAGCAGAGGGGCAAAAAACGCCTAAGGAGCAGAGGGGCAAAAAACGCCTAAGGAGCAGAGGGGCAAAACGCCTAAGGAGCAGAGGGGCAAAACGCCTAAGGAGCAGAGGGGCAAAAAACGCCTAAGGAGCAGAGGGGCAAAACGCTTAAGGAGCAGAGGGGCAAAAAACGCCTAAGGAGCAGAGGGGCAAAAAACGCCTAAGGAGCAGAGGGGCAAAACGCCTAAGGAGCAGAGGGGCAAAACGCCTAAGGAGCAGAGGGGCAAAACGCCTAAGGAGCAGAGGGGCAAAAAACGCCTAAGGAGCAGAGGGGCAAAAAACGCCTAAGGAGCAGAGGGGCAAAACGCCTAAGGAGCAGAAGGGCAGCACTCAATTTTCAACCTGAATAGAGACTGTAAACTTGGGCCATCACTGTCCTTCTGACTAAGTATCACTACAAGAATGACTGTCTTGTGGCGGTCAGTTTTTGATCCTTCAATATCAGCTTTTCCTTTCACCGTGAAGCAGAATTCAATAAGACTTGGGCTGACCACCCATTAACAGGGTACATTCCTAACAGATTTTAGCCAGTAAATTGTGACAAGGGAACTGAAGAGCCTGGCATTAGAGGTGTTCATAAACAGGTGGTTGCCTTGAGAGGGGCAGCTTTAATTCCAGAAAAAAACATTCTTTCGTACAGATATCGCTCCAACCAGACATTTCTAAATCATATTTTCAGAAACGACACTCCAAAAAAGAACCTTTCCAGATTACAGAATACAGAACAGATAAATGAATCACACACACCTTAAAAATCACTTCAGAAATGTTACCCCAGTCCCTTTCGAGACAGGCTGGTAACAGAACTCACAACTGAGTAACTTGCAGCCTCTATGACTCTGGTTGTAAAACACAGCTTTCTACTCCTACCATTGACACTCCAGCTTCACAGTAATAATTGAGGCAAAACTATTAAGGAATTTTGTAAATGTAGAATGCTACAGTTAGTTTCCTGTGGCCCCTTCCACGACCCTCTAAAGCTGTGAGGGGGATGGGCTGCGTTACTCCAAAGGATGAGGTATTTTGTACAAATGTGACTATTGTGTATTAAAGCAAAGCCCACCTGTGTTTGTGTGCGCTGTTTTTATGGACTGATTTTCTACTTAGAGCACCACTCTTAGAGAGCTGTAGTACAGCTGTACTTCCGGCCTGAACGTCAGTCACTGAGTTCAAAGGGGGTGGGGGTGAGAACTCTGCTCTGGAGGGATGGAGGATCTGAATCACCCTGAGAGAAGCACCTGGGGAGGAATTGTGAGCAGAAGCCATCTCTTCAATGTGAAATGTCAGTGCGAGGGATGAATGAGACCATATTGGACTTGTGAATATATTTGTGTTTAGGAACAGCTGTAATGTAATCTTTAAGGACCGTCCACGTTCACTGCAGTGCCTATTAAAGTGCATTCATTGTTGTGCAGTGCCTAGAAGTGTATTTGGAAAGAATCGCAGAGAATGTGTCTTTATTCCCTTACATCAAGCCCTAGATCTGTACTGAATCATGTTCTTATTTGTAACCACTGGTAACAAAACCAGGCTGAATCAGAGAACATCCTGTGCAAACTTAATCAGAACTTTAATCAGTCGCGGCTCGTGGTGTTGGAGGGGGCGGCGCGCACGGGGGAGATATAAAATTTTTTTTTAAAACAAATAAATAAACTTACCTGGGCTAATGCCGATTGGAGAACCGCTCTGCTCCTCCGTCTCTGCTACCAGCTGCCGGCACAGGCTCCCAGTCGGTCCTGCAGCCAATCCTGATCCCACTCAAAGCAGCGTCAGGATTGGCTGGAAGAGCCCAGGCAGGGCGCTCCCAGGCAGACTGTGTTGCTGGGCTGGAGAGAGCCCTGTGTGTATGTGTGTTTGGCCGGCCATCTCGGGCCGGCCAAACACACATGCGCTCTGAGGGGGAGTGCACGCTCCCCTCTGCTCGTCACAACCTGCGGCCCGCCACTTTCACAAGGCAGGGATAATAAACACAGTTTATTATCCCTTCCATGTGAAAGGATTTGCAGCGGTTGCTGCTGGCGGTGGGGGGGGGGTAGCGGGGTGACGCTCCTCCGCCCTCATGGAGGAGCCGCCCCTGACTTTAAGTAATGTGCCCGCCCTTAAGATAAATAAAGTGAAAGCAGAGCCCAACGCTGCTGACAAATGGTTGAGTCTGGAAACAGCCAGGCTGAATGGGCTGACTCCTGGAGAGGGCCCTGGATATGGGTGAGGTCTCCTGAGGTCAGAAAAGAATATGAAAAGACCCCACATGCAGGGAAAACATAGCCCGCCATGTGTCAGAGAAGCATGAAATCAGATGGAGGACTTGTTGGTGCTCAGTCAGCAGCTCCGAAGAACCATCTTCCCACCCTCCCTTAGGCCGCCCCCTCATGCAGTCTTTTTCTCGCGCCTTTGAGCCCTTGAGCCAATGTCAAGTTCTTCAGAGAGAGGAAAACAAAGCCTAGGCTCTGATTGGATGCAGGTTCAGCATCCTGCATTTTCAGACTTATAAGAAGTCTGCACCCATGCATCACAGAGATTATCAATGCACCCCCAGCCAAGGATCTCTCCCAGTGCCCACAAACACATGGCTGCACCCCCACAACTGAGACGTTAAGCTACTGCCCATAGAACGCTTACCCTGCAGGACAGTACGTGGACAGGTCACGACAACACTTCAAAAGTTGGTGGACGTCAAACAACTGCTTCACAACTCCATCTCCCCAGAAGCCAACTTCCTATCCAAGCATCAACACAACTAAATAGACGTGGAGTTTACTCTGTTGATTGTGGTACTGGCTGAGGATTGTTAGGCTCAACGCATTAGTTTGTTTTTGGGTTGTGTGCGTGGATGGGGAAGCGCGTGTACACTGCATGTACTGCACATGTTGTTATGTTAAAACACATTATAGGACAAGCAGGGTGCACAAGGGGGGCCTGAGGGGCAGTGGAAAGGGAGAGGAGTGGAGGTTGTGCTGTACTGCGTTTTTCTGTCTGTGTGTATGTAAAATTCCTACTGATATCCGACTAAAAGCACTTGTACCCAACTATTCATCAGAAAATACATTTATTGGGGGTGGGGGGGATGTAACACCCCAAACACCCCGCCCTCCTTCCCAAAAGCTGAGGCTCTTGCTTTTGTGATTAACTGTTTCCATTTTAGGTGAAATTATCTCCTTAGGGCCTTACAGTTGTGCAGAGTATGGCGGGGCGTTTACCACACCCAGTAAATACAATTATCCCACAGTGAGGTATGTATTGAATGTGCAAAACGCTTCCTATCCTCAGGTGTAAACATGGAAAAGAGGCATACCATTTGGAACCAATATTAAACAGATCAAATTCTACATATTTTGATTTTTTGATATTTTTCGCAAGATAACTTTCAGCAGATTTGCCTTGCTGGACTCAATCAGGGAAAAACTGCAAGGGGGTATATTTATAAAAAAAATAATCATGATTCCGATCCCTGTACAAACTTCTGTTGTTTTAGGGATCAGAATTGAGTGCTGACCTTGTAATAAGGGACTTGGGCCTGATTTACAGTTTGGCGGAGAGTGTTACTCCGCCATATTACGATCCCATTATATCCTGTGGAAATTGTAACCCGGTGGACAGGATGTCCGTCACAATTGTGACGTAGTGACCCGTCAGCCAAACTCTAAATCAGGCCCTTAGACAATTAACATAGTCAAGATGATGCAATTTTCATTACAACTCATAATATACAGTATGTTTAGCACCAAAATCTGACATATTGAATTAATAAGTTTGAAATATGTAAAGGTTTTGGTTATTCGCTATTTCATTCGTGTTTAAGGCCATGTTGCTTTCAGTAGTTTTGTTTGTTTCTGCTTCTGTACGGTAGTTGCATGTGCTGTTCTCAAACCTATCACAACATTCCTGTTCGACTTCAAATGCATTGGAAAAATATATTTTGATTGTAGTAAAGCGCTGAACTCTGTGACCACTGGCTTTTAATTCACTTTACGTTGTGAGAAAAGTATGTGCAGATTGGGAGTGTGTTCTAGGGTATATTTCTGCATGTGTAAATAATATACAGTAGTGCAATGCAATTCAAAACTTGTACTCATTTTATACACAGGGGGGTCCTGATCCCATAAACTCACACCAATGTTGGGAGTATTCACTACCCTTTCACCAAGCTGCATGTAAATGTACTCCTGCCCTTCACAGAAGTAAAGGTGGTAATGGACAGTGAAATTGTTTGTCAAAACCCTGAACATGCAAGCTTGTGAGTGTTTCCAAACTAACCAGGCCATTACAAACTAAACAGCGCCTTGAGACCCTACTGGGTGAGTAGTGCGCTTAACAAATCACTGATTGATTGATTGATTCCAGTCCTAGTGTACCCGCACTTCACTACTTCTACATACGTGTTAGGAAATATTTTTAGGAGTGTAAATACATCTTTTATGAATTCTCTAGACTGTGCACAGTTATGTCTGGCATTAGCCAAGACCTTCTGATTTTAATAAAATGATATGTATAAGGACCTGGATCAGGCAGGGTTTATTCCCAACAGGAGCTGTTGTAACAACACAAAGCACCTTTGCCATCTCTTAGATAAAATCCAACGTGCAGAACACCTGCGCTTCTATCTGTTGATGCCAAGGAGAGGCCTTGACGTGGTTCACTGGCCATACCTCCAGTTGGTGCTCCAGAAAGCGGGCCTTGGTCAGCTGTTTCGCTACTGGATTTCATGTAGCTATGCAGACCATCAGGCGGTGGACCGGGTTAATGGCCTGCAATCCCTGCCCTCCCACATCACCAGCGGTACTCGACAGGGTTGTCCCTTGTCGCCTCTTTTTTTTGCTCTATATACGGAACCGTATGCAGAACGAATCCACGTGAACCTCGCAATAACAGGCATCACCATGGGCTGGAGGAAGTACAGACTCTCTCTCTATGCAGACGACGTTATGGTCGCCGTCACCCAGTCCCTCACGTCCATGCCTCCCCTGATGAGTGAGCTAGAAACCTTAGGAAGGCCACCGGGTTTAAGGTTAGCCTACAGAAATCACAGAACCTGATCATCTCACACTCAAGAGCCTTTTCCCCTTTACATGGGACAGGCAGGAGGTAGTCTACCTGGGCCTACATATTCGCTCCACGCCGGCATGTACAGCTGAGAGCAGCTGTGCCGCGCCCCTCTTGACTGCAGGATCGGACCTGCAGTCCTGGAGAGGTTATACCCTTTTGTGGCTGGGCCGGCTCGTGTCGGTTAATATGACCCTTCTACTCAAAATGTATATGTCATGCAAACACTGCCCCGGTGGCCCCTGCTGCAGGTCCTGACCAAATTGCAGTACCTTATAGATGAGTTCATTTGAACAGGCAAGAAGGCCTGTATGGCAAAGAGGCACGCGTACCTATCCCCAGCGGAAGGAGCCCTTGGAATCCCACACCTCACGCGATGCTACCAAGCTGCAATGCTCCGTTACTTAGTGGAATGGGCCAGACCTTGTTCGGAGAAACATTGGTGTTTTATGGATCAAGCGATTGCGGGCATCCTTGTCCGGAAGGTGCCCTGGCCACCTAAACCGCATAGTCCTCCTTGGGAGTATATGTCCCCTGTGAGAGCTGCTGTGGGCACCTGGGATAGAGTGCAGTAACCGAAGAAACTATCCACCGCATCTCCCCTTAAACCCCGATCACTGGTAATCCCGGCTTCCCCCCTGCGTGCCAAGGTGCTAAATACGGCCTTCCCCCAACCGCATATTGGCAATATGTGACCATTTGCCACTGGGTCACGCAACCAACCATTTGCTCCCACGCTAGTCAACCCTTATTTCTCTTTGAGATATGGCTAGTTACCCGATGTACCGGTAAGGGCTTACTCTCCGACATATATACACCTTTCTCAACATGCCATTAGCTCCTTCCAAATTGGTGGTACAGCAGCGCTGGGAAAAAGAATGCAAACGTACCTTTACCCCCAAGGAATGGTTGGGGATTCTGAAAAGAGCTAACACTGCACCCCGCAGCACCTCCGGCAAGGAAACTCTTCTTAAGCTAGCCCTTTATTGGTACTACACCCCAGCCAGAGTAGCACAGTGGAAGTGGGATGGAGATGCCCGTTGCTGCAGGGGCTAAGGACAGGAGGGAACCTTGCCACATCTCCTTTGGCAGTGCCCTTTAATTCAACAATATTGGGTTAAAATATTGGCTGCTGTTGATTAGATCTATGACACCGACCTCCCCAGGTTCCCGAGCTTCATTCTACTGGGTCTCCCAAATGACCTGGCCCACCCTCTGAGATCCCCAAAGAGGCAAGCTATCACCCTAGCCCTGTGGGCCACCAAACAAGTCGTACTATCACGCTGGGGTACCCCTAAAACCCTTACTCAACTCAATTGGCTCTCTAAACTGCAGGAGCTTTTTGGTATGGAAAAACTGACAGTTGCCATCGAGCAACAGACGCCCCAATTCGATAAAACCTGGGGACCCTGTCTACAGTTCCACTCACAAGAATGCAGGGAATTAACGTGTCCTGCGTGTCCAAGCATACCACGTCTCACGAACGCTGACCGTGCAATTGACTGAGCTTCATGGGAGGGACTTCGCGTACACTTCCGAGTCACATCTTACGCATCATGGCCACTCCATTTGGAAGAGACTGCCGACTCAAACTGTTGGTTTGCCGACACTCCCTCTCCCTCCCTCATGGTGTTTGCCATTTCTCTCTGAAGTCACCCGTATCCCTTCCTCCACTTGTCTGACATTGTTCCTCACCGGCAATGGATGTGAGATATTGATATACAGTTCTCTTTTAAAAATCAATAAAAATGATTTAAACCTAAATCATATGTGTAGTATACCTACTTATAGAAGCTTTCAGCCAGCCCTTCTCATCCATTGGTCTATTATTGTGTCAATCACATTTTCTTTCTCCCACTAGAGCAGAAAGCATTGGAAAGAGGGTCACTCATTGGGAGGCCTCTAAACAGGTTAAAGCAGCTTTAAATGCACCCCGCCCCCTTGCAGCAGATCAGACCATGGAAGTGCATGTTGCAGTTTCTTAAGCATCGTTGTGGGATGCCACGTGGATCAAAGAGACACAACCTTTGCGCTTCAGATATCAGTTTCCGAAAAGTCATTCACCTTAGAGGCCACCGAAGTGCTTAATTTGTGCTTGCACTTAATGGTGGTGGCCACCGGCACTCATTTTTTTTTTTTAGGGGAATGGGGACTGCTTATTGGGGACTTATTTTTATCTTCAGATGTTGACTCAGTGCAAGTGGGAGAAAGGCATATAATGAAGAAAATCAAAGGGAAAAAAGGAAAACCGGAAAAAAGTGAAAATAGGGATTAACAAGCATTTGCAATGCAATGGGTCACGCGTCTGCTTGAGTTAGAGCTATTAGTGTTGTAAATTCCTAACTGGACTTTTCTTGCCACATAAATTGAAAATGAAAAGTAAAACAGTTGACATAAGGGAGCCGATTCAAAGCACCACGGCCGCCATCAGCATGAGCGCGAAAGAGAGAGACAAAAAAAAAAAAAAAGAAGTTTGCTTGCAGTCAGATTTATCGGCCAACGTGCAATTATCCATGTTACAGGGTCGGTGTCCAACGCGGTAACAAAACGGTCCCAAGGCGGGGGGGGGGCAAACGTAAAGCATTTACCAATGATGACAAAGGATTTTTGAAAGGCAAGCCCATTAACCAGTCATAGTGATGGGCGTGCGGTGGGCGTGGTTAGAAGCCCACAGATAGACTACAACAGGCCAGAGCACTTGCTCGACCTGCAAGAGTAGTATAAGGGCACCGGAAGTGTGGGCCAGAGAGAAACAGGTATGAGGTGTATTGAAGACGCCCTGGCCATTTGGGGACCCGCATCGGCATCTGACAATGCCCAAGAAAGACTTTGGCCCCCCGGCGCTTTTTTTTATTTTTTCCCAGCGAAAGAATTACCAAAAACAGTGAAATGCAACTTTTGGAGCTGAGCAGAGTCTTTTTTTTTTAATTGATCAAGCTGATGGCGCCCAGCGATTATTCTTTTTTTATTGAGAAAAAAATGTTCAGAAAGTCTGTCAGGACTTTCACTCGGAGTGAAGCACAGAAACAGCTGCGTCTGGTTAGACATCTAAACGCCGGAATGTTCGCGATTCGTTTTTTATGCATTATGCACAATTACGCTTGACTGGCAATCACACGGAGACTTGTGTTAACATTGTCTCCCTGTTTTTTGTGTTTTTTCAACTTCCCCCCCACTTATAATGTAACAAGCAGCTCTGAGAGCCGAAAATGAGTTCTTCTGCATGCGAAACGAGCAGCTGTGATCTGGCGGGCGCCGCGGGTTGTACTCGTTTTAAAGCCTTTGTCTCTTGTGATGGGGAACAAACTGAGCGCGTTGGGGTGGGCGCTGGCGTGCCAGCCGCTTCCGGGGTTCCTGCTGCAAACGTGTATTTGATGACGGGTTTTACAAAACAGAACTGAAGATTGGGGGGCAGCGAGGATGCACGTGCAATGGGGAAACCTTGGGCAGTGAGGCCTCTGAAAGGTCATCGGGTCAAGGACAGAGTGAGCCCAACAGACCTAGCTCGGATTACCGAGATCTCCGGTACATTCCTGGACAGCCAGGCTGTGCCAATCTGAGGCAGAGGCCATCTGTTACTTATTACAGATTCCCCTCCCAGGTGACCCAGACCTCTTGACATCAGAGCTATCCTTGTTACGTGGGGGTCGAGCTGAAGACAACAGATCTACCTCCAGTTTTACAGATTATACACACCCAGGTTTCAGACCTGGGGCCTGCCTCTTGGGCTGTCCAGGCTGTACAGACACCATAGAGAATATTAAATGCCGTAGATCAGTTGTTCCAACCTTTTCACTTCTGTGGACCCCCACTTTATCATTACTGGAGCCCAGGAACCCCCAATTAATGTTTGTTGGAATTCGGGGACCCCCCCACTGAGTCATTACTGAAAACTGGGGACCTAATCTGTTAATATTATTTAATTTTCTAAGCAGTCACGGACCCCCTGTGGCAGCTTCGCGAACCCCCAGGGGTCCCCAGACCACCGGTTGGGAACCACTGCCGTAGATATTCTAAGTGCAGCGCGTTGACAACAGAGGCCAGGACTTTAAGTGTGGGGGGTCCTGCCAGGTCTCATACCTGGTAGTAGTTAAAAGCTGACTTTGTACCAGGCCCCTCTATTTGTGTCCACAACTTTACAGACAAAAACACAGATCAGTTTTCTCTACAATGACTATAAGAGCCCATAAGTGAATCCATTTCAGCGGTATAGTCCTTGTTTGCATTTCAGTTTTCCTCGTGCTTTCCCCAGGAGAATTTGCTTTTTCAAGATGTTGTTTTTTTGTATTTATTTTATGAAACGTGCTTCTCGTAGAATGCATAGCTGTGCACTGAGTCGACATGTGGGCATCTGGGTGAGTTTAGGTTGTGGGCATGTGTTTGTTTTCTTTTTTTTTTTGCGGTTTTATACGGTGTGAACTCGACCCAAAGGTATTGGAGCACTTTACATGAGCACCAGTTACATTACACAAGGACACTTTTGGTAGGCACAAGGAGATTGTGATCTGCCCAGAATAACAGGATGTTGGCCCGTGGCCCGAACCTGGTTCCCCAGCTCCAAAGTCGGCAGCTCAGGCCGTTTCAACAGCGGGCACAACTGAGAGCCCTAGAGTTGAGACTGAAGCCAGTGGGAGTTTCTCAGAGTGCCATCATTGGGTCTAAAAGGTGTTCAGACTACATGCCCATCCAAGCCTTGGCCTTTCTGCAGAGCGTACAGAGAGATCGTTGCATCTGTGCCAATTGTAATTACCATTTTATGAGCATGTGTATGAAGGGGGTATACACAGCTGTCAAAATATTCAGTCGAAGGAAAAGAAAAAGCAGGGTTTACAGGTGAGACGAAGGTGAGCGTGGGTCTGTGAGTGAAAGAGACAGCATGGTGACGGCCCGCAGGGAAGTATACGCAGAACGACAAAGTGAAAACACACTGTCGAAGTGGAAGGAGATGACGTGTGAGATATGGTGATGGAGGATTTCAGAAAAATATAGGGAGAAAAAAGCCGTAAGTGACTAACATGGTGGGAGACTTCAGAGAAAAGTGGTGAGGAGACAAGAACAGGAGTGAATGAAATACTCTGAAGACCACTCCCCTTCCAAAGACCTTAATAATGTTTAATTCACAGTCTTGTATTTTCAGAATTGAAACATTTTACATTTTAATTATTCACAACAAAATCCTTGTCGATATTCATTTCCCTGATATTGCTAACAAATTTTGGCAAAGCCGATAGGTTTGGCTTGTTTTAGGTATATGTCTGTTTTGTTATATGTGTGGATGAAATAACAGAAAACCCACGAAGGCACCCAACTGCTTGTCAGGTCAATCAATCAATCAATCAGAGGATTTATAAAGCGCACTGCTCACCCGTTAGGGTCTCAAGGCGCTGGGGGGGGGTGGAGCTACTGGTCGTAAAGCCATGTCTTGAGGCGTTTCCTGAATGTCAAGAGGTCTTAGGTCTGGCGAAGGTGGAGCGGTAGGGAGTTCCAGGTCTTGGGGGCTAGGTGAGAGAAGGATCTTCCTCTGGCGGTGGTGCGGCGGATGTGGGGGACTGAGGCGAGGGCGAGGCTGGCGGAGCGAAGATTGCGGGTGGGGGTGTGGAAGGTGAGTCTGTCGTTGAGGTAGGCTGGACCTGTGTTGTGGAGGGCTTTGTGTGCGTGGGTGAGGAGTTTGAAGGTGATCCTCTTTGATACTGGTAGCCAGTGTAGGTCTCTGAGGTGGGGGGAGATATGGTTGCAGCGTGGGACGTCAAGAACGAGGCGGGCGGATGCGTTCTGGATTCTTTGCAGCTTTGTTTGGAGTTTGGTTGTCGTTCCTGCATATAGGGCATTTCCGTAATCCAATCGGCTGCTGACCAGGGCGTGGGTGACAGTTTTCCTGGTTTCGACGGGGATCTACTTGAAGATTTTGCTGAGCATGCGGAGAGCGTGGTAGCAGGAAGAGGAGATGGCGTTGACCTGCTGAGTCATGCTGAGTGTGGAGTACAAGATGAATCCCAGGTTGCGTGCGTGGGTAGTGGGTGAGTGTGCGGATCCTAGGGAGGTGGGCCACCAGGAGTCGTTCCATGCTGAGGGGTTGGCGCCAAATTTGAGGATCTCTGTCTTGTCTGTGTTCAGCTTGAGGCGACTTGATACCATCCAGTTGGCGATGGCGTGAAGTCCGTTGTGGAGGTTGTTCTTTGCAGTTGTAGGGTCTTTCGTGAGGGAGAGGATCATCTGAGTGTCGTCTGCGTAGGAAACTATGTTGATGTGGTGGGTTCGTGCGATGTTGGCGAGGGGGGCCATGTAAACGTTGAAGAGCGTGGGGCTGAGCGAAGATCGTTGGGGAACGCCACAGATGATTCTGGAGGCTTCTGACAGGAACGGTGGAAGGTGGACTCTCTGGGTTCTACCTGCGAGAAATGACGAGATCCAGTCGAGAGCCTTGTCGCGGATTCCAGCGTTGTGGAGGCGTGTGCGGAGAGTGTGATGACATACCGTGTCGAAGGCTGCGGAGAGGTCCAGGAGGATGAGTGCTGCTGTTTCTCCTTCGTCGAGCATGGTCCTGATGTCGTCTGTGGCAGCAATGAGAGCGGTCTCGGTGCTGTGATTTTTGCGGAATCCAGATTGGGAGGTGTCGAGCACCTTGCTGTCTTCCAGGAACCGGGATAATTGGCTGTTCACGATTTTTTCGATGACCTTGGCTGGGAAGGGGAGGAGGAAGATCAGCCTGTAGTTCTTGGGGTCGTCTGGGTCTGCCTTGGGCTTCTTTAGCAGGGCGTTGACTTCTGCGTGCTTCCAGCTTTCGGGGAAGGTGGCTGACTCGAAGGAGCTGTTGATGGTGTTGCAGAGGTGGGGAGCGATGATGTTGCTTGCTTTATTGAAGATATGGTGTGGACAGGGGTCCGATGGTGATCCGGAGTGGATGGAGGCCATGGTGTTGGTGGTGTCTTCTTTGTTGATGGTGGTCCAGGTGTTGAGGAGGTGGGTGTTGCTTGGGGCGTTGGGTTTGTGGATGTTTGTAATCAGCTGGTGGGTCTGGGGGTTGAAGCTGTTGTGGATTTCTTCTATCTTTCGACGGAAGTGGGTTGCGAGTGAGTTGCAGAACTCCTGTGATGGCGGGGGTTCGTTGGAGCAGGTCCTGGGAGTGGAGAGCTCATTGACGATGCCGAAGAGCTCTTTACTGTTGTGAGCGTTGGTGTCAATGCGGTTTTTGGAGTGGGTCCTTTTGGTGGTGCGGATCAGTTGGTGATGTTTGCGTATGGCATCCTTGAGAGTGATGTGGTTGGAGTTGGTAGGTTCGAGGTGCCATTTTTTTTCCATTGTGCGACATAGCCGTTTGGATTCCTGTAGGTCTGGGGTGAACCAGCTGGCCTTGGTTCTGTGGAGGGTGTTTGTTTTTTTTTTGAGCGGTGCGAGGGTGTCGGCGCAGTCTTCTATCCAGCTATGCAGGTTGCTGGTGGCTGTGTCGGGGTCTGGGGACCAGGGGGTGGGGCCTGGGCGAGGGTAGAGATCAGTTGATCCGTTGAGATTTTGCTCCAGTTGCGTCAGGGGGTTGTGTGCGGTGGTGGTGAGTGACTGGTTTCTGACAGTAGAAGTGGATGCAGCGGTGGTCTGTCCAGCTGAGTTTGGTGGTGTGGCTGAAGGAGACGTGGTTGCTGGCTGAGAAGAGTGGATCGAGTGTGTGGCCTGCGGAGTGGGTGGGTGAGCTTATCTAGCAGGTTGGTGGTGTTGGCGTCTTTGTTGTTTTCTAGGTGAAAGTTCAGATCGCCGAGGAGGATGTACTCTGTGGAGTCGAGGGCGTTAGTACTGACGATGTCGGCGATGGCTTCGCAGAAATGAGAGCAGGGGCCTGGGGGTCTATAGATCAGAGTTCCTTTGAGGGTGGTGTTGGCGTTGATGTGGATTTTGAAGTGTAGGTGCTCGGCGAGGTTGAGGGTGTTGTGGGTGCTGGTCGAGATTTTGATGGTGCTTTTGTGGACTATGGCGATTCCTCCTCCTGGTTTGCTGATGCGGTCTCTTCTGGTGATCTTGTAGTCTTCAGGGATGGCTATGGCTATGTCGGGTTCCGAGGCCGAGTTTGTCCAGGTTTCGGTGAGGAAGGCGATGTCCAGTGAGGTTGAAGTTAGTAGGTCCCAGACTTCAATTGCGTGTTTGTGGATGGAGCGGGTGTTGAGTAGGAGGCAGCTGAGGTGGTTGTCGGCAGGTCTGTCGTGGTGCTTTAGGGTACAGGTGAAGCGGCAGGCTTGGCAGGAGAAAGGTCCTGTGGTGTTCTTTGGGGAGGACTGGAAGCAGGTGGAGGGGCGTCCTGGATTGAGGGCGTGAAGGTCACTGGCAGTATAACGGCGTGAGGAGGTGTGGGGCCTTGCGGGCCCGGGAGGTGGCTCTCTGCATGAAGCACAGGATTTTAGTTCACATTTTAAGACCTGTCCTTAATAGGAGGGGGTGGGGTGGGGGGGGGCGAAACTTGTGGAATTTCATTCTGCGGAATTCCCAGAGTTACAGAAAAACTATGCGAGATTCCATGGAATTACACCCATGGGTGAAAAATATGCTACTTGCTCTGTACTTTAGCACCAGTAGCATAAGCAGCTCTGAAAATCAGTGTGAACAGCACCATGCGTTGCGAAGGAGCGCGCAGATATTCAAGTTAATTTTGTTGCCGCTTGAGTAGAAAATCTACTTGAGCGGCAGCCCCCTCTGACCACGAGTGTTCGCGTCCGTGGTCATTAGAAAATGGCACCCGAAGGCTCCGTGGCGACCGGAAATCAAGCCAGGATCAGGCAAATTTTGCTCGAGCTCACAAGTGCACGTTGTTGAGCCTCGTGTTGTTCCTGCGAGGCTTGAACGGCAGAATAATTCCACCACGCGCTAATCGGCGCAATTTGGCAGGAATTCTGCATTAAAAACTTCATGAGGAGTTACCCAAATTCAACCAATACCGCAAGCGAAATTATAATTCTGCCTGGGCCTAGTCTTTATTTACATAGGCTCTGTCTCTTGGAAAGAAACCTGTGTTAAGATTCTTGTGCCTCTTCTGAGACACCCAACTTGTTCATCCCACTTAAAGATCGAGCAAGGGTTGGCCAAAACAAAATGCAAGCCAACAATTTTTAATTAAGGAATGGAAATCTTAAAAATATGGATTGCAAGGCAACAAATGAGAAAGGAAGGCCAAAAAGTGCTGAATGGAAAAAAATATATTCAGAATTGAAACAAAAAATTCGTAATAGAAAAGACACACACACACACACACACACACACTGCTGACAACATAAGAACGAAAGATGACTAATACAAAATGGAACTCAGAAAAATGCAACAGTCTAAGGCAAAGAATAGAATTACCGCAAAGAACGCAGAATGGAAGCAGAGAATCACAAAATGGAAGTGAACCGGTTCTTAATGGAACTGACAAGCACAAATGAAAGCTGACAAATGCACAACGGAAAGTGATAAACACAGGATGTCAGCAGGCGCAGACAAAAGCTAAATGGAAGATGGAGTACACAGAATGGTTAACGAGCCAGGGTTAACAAATACAGATTGGAAGCTGACAAACACCGAAAGGAAACTAACAAATACACCATGTGAGCCAGAAAACACAGAAAGGATTTTTTTATATACGGAACGGAAGTGATTAACAAAATCTAAGCTGACAAATACGGGTTAAAAGCACCCAGACACAGAATAAATGCTGACAACTGGAGAATCAAAGTAAAAAATGCAAAGTGACAAAAACAGGCTGGACGCTGACAAACACAGAATGTAAGCCGGCATGCACAGCAAGGACACAGACAATTGCACAAGAGGACACAACACGCAAAGTATAATCTGGTAAACAGAAAAGAATCAAACAACTACACGTTTTAAGGAGTCAAATACAAAATTGAAGCCAGTAGTCACAGAATGGGACCTGGCAAATACGTGTCGGCAGCCGGCAAGTGCAGTTTGAAAGCTTTAAACACAAACAAGTACAGAATAGAGAGCAACAACTGCAGCACGTAAACCACAAAAAAACAAACAATTTACATGACAAAGACAGAATGGAAGCTGTCAAACAAGAGATAGAAGCAGATAAATGCGAAATGGAAAGGCAGCGGGAGCAGAGAAACACAGAAAATAGTACAATCACTGAACAAAGCTGACAAACAGAAAGCAAGTAAATACCGACAGCCACAGACTGGAAGCAGATAAATGGGGAACTGAGGCACAGAAATGCAGAATTAAAAAAAAAAAAAAAAAAAAGACGACGAAGGTTGAAATCTGATTATCACCGAATGGAAGCCAGTATCTGGGGAAACAGGAGGTGACAAAAACAGAATAAAATCAGACAAGTGTATTGGGAAAGCCAGTAGGTCTGGGTTTAATGTGCAACTGACGCACCCTTTGCACATTACAGAAAGACATGCTGGAGGGAGCCACAGAGGGCCGACGCGGCAAGTGTCATGGCCTCTGGAATTACATGAACCTTAAGTTGTGGCACTTTCCGCATATTTATAGGTTTACCACATTGGCCACATAATCTGTAGTCTGCTGGATAGTTCGCAGATTTTTACTTTTTTTTTTTCTAACTCCAGCAAGGATCAAAATTTACTATAAAGCACCACACGCACTTTTTTATTTTGAGAGGGAGAGTACCGGCACATCTCAAGAAAAACGTAATACTTTGAATTGGAGAGTACCGGCACTTCCGGGAAACAAGCAGGTACTCTGGCACAGAGTACCTGCACTTACATTTTTCCATTTCAAGCACTGACCACACGTATGTGGTGCTTCGCATTAGAAGACCCTCTTCAGTGGTTAATTGGTTACTTTTCAATTGCTAATTACTCTTATCAGGAGTTAAACTGGTACTAATTAGATGTAACTTTTTCCAGAGAGAATTAATCTGTGTTAAAATGTCAAAATAACAAAAGGTTGGGAGAGAATATGCCACACTATGCAGCATGATTTGTCTGTTCTTGCCGCATAATTTAGTTAACCTTACTGCATAACTTAGTTAACCTTACTGCATAACATAGTCTTCAAGAGATGATTAATTACTGGGCTGAGCCAAGATTTCATTGACAAAATCTCAGACCAGTGGGTGAAAGAGGCTGTTCAAAGAAGCTGATGGTTCAGTGGGGCGGATCCCACTCTCCGTATATTGTTAGCAATAGGTCTGTTTGACAGCTTTGCTGTCAAAACCAATACCTAAATAAGTAATAAGTAGGCAGAGAAGTAGTTATACAGAATTATGGGCTAGTTGTACAAAAGGATTTTGCAATCGCGAATCCTGTGATTCGCAAAGTCACTGGGTTTGTGACCACAAAATGCCTATTTTTTTACAAACAAAGCCCATTTTATTAGTTGCAAAAGTTTTTCTGACCTGTAAAATTGAATTTGCGACCCATATCGAATCGTAGTTTGAAAGGGGGATTCCTTCCAAATCGCAATTGATATGTAGTGTATCAATGGTGTGACTCCCAGTCTCAAACTGCTGAACACTTACAAACACCCCAAACCAGGTGGTAACTGATTCGCAAAGGGGAAAGAGTCGCTTTGGGACCCCTTTCATATTGGGGATCATATTGGTAGCCTCGAGTGTCGCTGTAGTTACAAGGGACCATTGCCTGCTCCTCTCACGTTTTGCAAAAGGGGAAACGTTGAGCACTAGTTTCTTTAAGGAACCAATGATGCTTTAAAAAAAGTTTTTCATTTAGGAATAAAAACACAGGGATAGGGGTCTGTTATCCTTTGCAAACCACCATCACTGGGTTTGTAGCCAATCAGAGAGGTGAACAGGGCATACATTGGAAGCTGCCTGATTAATATTCACTAGGCAGGTCCCTTGCAAATGGTGAATTTGCAACACAACGTCATAGGACGTAGGTCACTTTGCAAGAGTTCGTTTGCAAAACGTCAAGTGCTGAGTTTGTGACCACTTTTTGCAAACACGCTCATCGTACCTGGCCCTTTGCTGACAAATAGAGAATACGAGCTGAAACATTCATAACAATAGTCAACAAAACACAACAGAAGCTGAAACATCAGATTTCAAGTTGACAAATATAAAATGAAGGCTGCAAATAATGAAAACAGAGTGGAAGCCAACCACAGCACATTGAAAGTAAAAAATGCATACTGGCCCCGACAAAAGCCAGCAAACAGAATGGAAGCTGACGAATAGAATGAAATCTGACAAACACAGTCTGGAATATGACAAATAAACTAAAGTACAGAACTTAAGGAAATCAGAATAGAAGCCACAAACACAGAGCAGAAGCAAAATATTCCCCTTTTATATGCTACGCACAGGTGGGTTTCAGGATTCTGAGTTTTCACAGAAACGAAGGTGCCTTATAATTTAGTGCAACAACTTGGGAGCAGCAGTAAGGAGGTATGTTGAATATGACAAGGTACTAAGGGGCTTCTTGGTAAGGCCTATTTGCAGTGAGTGGGTCTGAGTAACTCTTCCCTTTCTATTAGAGCGCGCTAAATCAGACAGGCAGTGTCTACTCCTCGTGCCTAATACTGAAGGTAGGCCCACTACCACCAGAGGTAACTAAAAAGGCCAGGATTTCTCTTAGGTTAGCCCACAGCTGTTTGTTCCTTCAAAGTCTTCCTAACTACACCAAGGAGCAAGTTAAAAAGGGTAAAACACATGTTCAGGTGCTCTCTAAGTGATAGTTACCCTACTGTCATTGCATTTGTAACTATTGTAACAATCCCACAAGAAGCTCCTAAGAGTATCAAGAATGCAATTCCATAGTCTCAAAATTGATTTTATTAGTTACAATATATCAGTCTCATTAATAGCAAACCGACGTTTGTGTAATCATCAATCACCAAATCAATGTTTGTGTAATCATCAGTCATGGTTATCATTATTTTTTGCGTACCAATACCAAACCAACGTTTGCGTAATCATTAGTCACGTTTATCATTATTCTTTGCGTACCATTACTGAACCGACGTTTGCGTAATCATTAGTCATGTTTATCATTATTCCTTGTGTACCATTATCAAACCGACGTGTGCGTAATCATCAATCAAGTTTATCATTATTCTTTGTGTACCATTACCAAATCGACATGTGCGTAATCATCAATCATGTTTATCATTATTCTTTGTGTACCATTACCAAATCGACATGTGCGTAATCATCAATCACGTTTATCATTATTCTTTGTGTACCATTACCAAATCGACATGTGCGTAATCATCAATCACTTTTATCATTATTCTTTGTGTACCATTATCAAACCGACGTTTGCGTAATCATCACTCACGTTTATCATTATTCCTTGTGTACCATTATCAAACCGACGTTAGCGTAATCATCAGTCACGTTTATCATTATTCTTTGTGTACCATTACCAAATCGACATGTGCGTAATTATCAATCACTTTTATCATTATTCTTTGTGTACCATTATCAAACCGACGTTTGCGTAATCATCAATCACGTTTATCATTATTCTTTGTGTACCATTATCAAACCGACGTTTGCGTAATCATCAATCACGTTTATCATTATTCTTTGTGTACCATTACCAAATCGACATGTGCGTAATCATCAATCACTTTTATCATTATTCTTTGTGTACCATTACCAAATCGACATGTGCGTAATCATCAATCACGTTTATCATTATTCTTTGTGTACCATTACCAAATCGACATGTGCGTAATCATCAATCACGTTTATCATTATTCTTTGTGTACCATTACCAAATCGACATGTGCGTAATCATCAATCACGTTTATCATTATTCTTTGTGTACCATTACCAAACCGACGTTTGCATAATCATCAGTCACGTTTATCATTATTCCTTGTGTACCATTATCAAACCGACGTTAGCGTAATCATCAATCACGTTTATCATTATTCTTTGTGTACCATTACCAAACCGACAGGTGCGTAATCATCAATCACGCTTATCATTATTCTTTGTGTACCATTACCAAATCGACATGTGCGTAATCATCAATCACGGTTATCATTATTCTTTGTGTACTATTACCAAATCGACATGTGCGTAATCATCAATCACTTTTATCATTATTCTTTGTGTACCATTATCAAACCGACGTTTGCATAATCATCAGTCACGTTTATCATTATTCCTTGTGTACCATTATCAAACCGACGTTAGCGTAATCATCAATCACGTTTATCATTATTCTTTGTGTACCATTACCAAATCGACATGTGCGTAATCATCAATCACGTTTATCATTATTCTTTGTGTAACATTACCAAATCGACCTGTGCGTAATCATCAATCACGTTTATCATTATTCTTTGTGTACCATTACCAAATCGACATGTGCGTAATCAATCACGTTTATCGTTATTCTTTGTGTACCATTACCACACCAATGTTTGTCTCATCGAGAGAAGTGTAGAATTACACCTGCCTTGAAATCAGACAATATTATTGACGTATTTTTTTAAGCTGTAGGGAATGACATTGAAAAAGTAACTCTCTCACACTGGAGAAAAACATGTGCAAAGCAGAAATGAAAGCTTTGAAGGAATTGAATTTGAAATACGAAATCATTAACAGGACCCTGGAGAGGGAGGAGTGCAGTGATGGATTTTCAGGATTATAATGGCAATAATGGGGAAGCACTGGAACTGATACAACATACACTGATTATGAGGGAGTATCTAGACATGGGATTTCTAATTCTCAGAGTGTACACATTAAAGAGATACCATGATGAAGATTGATTGGACTCTGGTACAACGATCATTGTTTGAGAACGCATTTGGATCATTTGATCACCTTGGTAGAAGTTGGATATTTGTTCCGTGGGTGAAGGACTATCTGGTGATTACAATATGTGATTACCCATATGTGGGGATGAAGGGTATTAAATTCTAAAACAAAAATGAATTGTGTATCAAAGCAAACCTTTTGAACACTTATAAGGAACATAGGACTGACCATTTCGTGATTTAATCATGCTGTTTTTCTGACTAGTTGCCTTGAAAAAGCATCTGTTTTTTGCGAAGAACATGTTGGCTGTGTTTTTTGTTTGTGCATTTCATGATTTATGTATAATTTTGTTTCTTAATTAAATGAATACAAGTAATGGTACTCAAAGTATAATGATAAGTGTGATTCAAATATTGATTGTGTTGTTGATTTCACAAACATTGGCTTGATATTGGTACTCAAAGAATGATGATACATGTGATTCAAATATTTGTTACATGTCAGCGATCATACAGACATGGGTTTGGTGATGGTAGTTTGATAATGGTATCAAAAATAATGAAAAATAGGATTCAGTTATTTATTACACATTGATCATTTCACAAACATTGGCTTGGAGCTGGTACTTGACCAGTGATAATGTGATTCAAATGTTTATTACATGTTATTGATTACAAAAGTATTGGTTTGTTATTGGTACTCAATGAATAATGATACATGGGATTTAAATGTGTACTATGTGCTGATGATGAGACAAACATTGGCTTGGTAATCGTAGTTTGGTATTGGCACTCACAGAATAATGATAAATAGGATTCAAACATTTATAAGGTGTTGATTAGACAAGCATTGGTTTGCTATTGGTACTCAAGGATTAATGATAATTGGGATTCACATATTTAATATATTATGATGAGGCAAACATTGGTTTGGTAATGGTAGTTTGGTAATGGAACTCAACGAATATTGATAGATAGAATCCAAATATTTATTACATGCTGATGATGAGACAAACATTGGTTTGCTATTGGTACTCAAGGATTAATGATAATTGGGATTCACATATTTAATATATTATGATGATGAGACAAACATTGGTTTGGTAATGGTAGTTTGGTATTGGCACTCAAAGAATAATGATAAATTGGATTCAAATATTTATTACATGCCGATGATGAGACACGGTTTGTTAATGGTAGTTTGGAAATGGAACTCAAAGAATATTGATAAATAGAATTCAAATATTTATTACATGCTGATGATGAGACAAACATTGGTTTGCTAGTGGTACTCAGGATTAATGATAATTGGTATTCACATATTTAATATATTTTGATAATGAGACAAACACTGGTTTGGTAATGGTAGTTTGGAAATGGAACTCAAAGAATATTGATAAATAGGATTCAAATAGTTATTACATGTTGATGATGAGACAAATATTGGTTTGCTGTTGGTACTCAAGGATTAATGATAATTGGGATTCACATTTTTAATATATTATGATGAGAAAAACATTGGTTTGGTAATGGTAGTTTGGTAATGGAACTCAAAGAATATTGATAAATAGAATGAAAATACTTATTGAATGCTGACGATGAGACAAACATTGATTTGCTATTGTACTCAAGGGATAATGACACATGGGATTCAAATAGTTATATAGTGATGATGAGACAAACACTGGTTTGGTATTGTAAGGAACAATGATAAGTGGCACTCAGATAGTTAAATAGTGATGATGAGACAAACATTGGTTGGGGAATGGTACTTTGGTAATGGTACTCAAAGAATAATATTAAAAGGTGATTCAAATATTTACCACATGTTGATTACACAAACCTTGGCTTGGTATTGGGATTTAATGATTGATACTCAATAATTATAAATGCAATTCAGATGTTTACTACGTGTTGATAATGAGACAAACCTCGGTTTGGTAATGGTACTTTGGTAATGGTACTCAAAGGATAATGATAAATGTGATTCAAATATTTATTACATGTTCATGATTACATAAACATTAGTTTGTTATTAGTGAGATTGCTATATTGTATCTAATAAAAGGAATTTTGAGAATATTAAATTGCATCCTCCATTCTCTTAGGTTCCCCTTGTGGGATTTTTATAATTGCCTTCCTAAATACCTTTTCCATAGGCTCGAAGTGGTGCAGGGATTCTGGCAAGAGTGCCTCGTTCACATTTTTTAAATTAAACTTCAATGCCTTACTATCAAGAAAAGGACCACCACTAAAGATGTACGCGTAGCCCGTGTGACAAAGCCTGTCAGCGCCCTGGTTAAATTTTCAATCCAAACGTAACAATTACAAATCCGCTACTCGCTTGAGAACAGAGAAACTGGAGCTTTTTCAGGTGCCTTATGGGAATCTCCATGTTTAGGCACGTCTTCTCATTTTAGGTCTGGCCTGACGAAAGCTTTAGCAGTCTCACCAGAAACCTACATTTACAAAAATATTATGTAAGCTAAAAATACATATCTAACCATAGCGGACCTTTCAAATACTTGTCACTTGCTCATAATAGGATGCTCTTCTATTAGAAATTAGGAAGTGAAAAACGAAAAACGAACTAGGAAAAGATTGAAAATTTAACTTTTTATCAATGATACCTAGTTCCTTTGGCGTCTTTTCTCTTTTCAAATAACATATTTTGGTATTTCAGTGCTTGAAAATCCTAAAGGGTAGTACTGTGCTTCACATAACTCTGTTCATTCATTCATGCATTCAAATAAGATAGTCCCTGTATTTCAGTTATAGCAGATTTTAGCAGTCTTGCCAACTTTTTTGAGGTAAAAGGCCCTATGGCAATCTCTAAGTTTCTCTGTGAACCAACCAATGGCTTTCCAGTACCTCTGTACCATGACCCTGCCTTTACAGTTCTGTTGCGTTGTGGGAGTTATTGGTAGATGAAGAACTTAATGACCCTATGTCCTGGCTGCATCCTGATTTTGTGTACATGAGCAAATTGACTTCATGTTGCCTACTTACCAGTACTTAATTTGTGCTTGTTGTTTCCGGTGCTGAGCACCGGCACTTATTCTTCTGCCTCAAGCATTCACTGTGAGCAAAAGACACATATAGGAAAGACGAAGGACGCGAAAAATGAAAAAGCGTCACAAAGGTAGAAAGCTGCAAGAGTGAGCTGGAGGGGCAGGGAGTGTCTGTAAATGGATTAAAGAGGCCAGAGATGGCTTCAGGATTACGCTGCCTCATTATTCCCTGTTCGCACATTTAAATGCAGCAGCCGTGTGTTTAAGAGGAGGGCTTTGGGCACTGCCATGTTTTTATTTACAAATTAAGCACTGGGATTTACTCAACTGTCTACTGGGAGAAAGGAGATTTAGGGGTTGTTTTCATATCAAGAGAGCGCTTCATTCTGCAAAAGCGTAGCAGATGTAACATGAGATTCTCACTGTGGGCTGGGGTGCCTCAAAACAAGTGCCTCAAACAAAGGCTCCTCCAACTCAGATAATGTAATGACTGGTGAAGGTAAAGCAGAGCCTCTAAAATTATGCAGCAAAAGAGGATTAACTTGTGCAGCAGGGTTGACTAAATTATGCAGCAAGAAAAGGCAAATTATGCAGACTAGTGCAGCACATTCTGTGACAGTATTACTTCCTCATTGTATCATTTTCACCCATGTTAGCGCGGTGTGGGCAAAGGTTTCACCTCGCCAGTTCCCCTTTAACCCTCAACAGAAAGGGGACCACTCAATCTTTGTGAATGGGCTTCAAGTGCACAACAACATGTTGCTGGTTTTTTTTTCAGGAGCTTTTGATCCATTTGAGCTAGAAACATTTTTTTTGTTAAAATCTGTAAATTATGCAGAACATGATGGATTATGTGGCAAGTGCAGCAAATCCTTAAATATGCATTAAATACTGCGGCACCACAATCGCATAATTCCAGTGGCCCTGAGACAAAGGAATATTCACAGATGTCAACTTTACAAACAGAATGTAATTTTCAGCCAGTGAAGTCTTTTGACAGTTTCGGGAGTTTACAAGCAGGAGATCACAGATTACTGATCGTGAGCTGGCCTCTGCTGCTCTGATGTAGCCCCCATCCCTCAATACAAAAGGAAGTACATCAGTGAGGCAGGCAGTTTGTTCCCTAAATCTGTTATGGATCAATGCAAGTTTCTTTAATTACCATTTTGTGGTTCGATAAAGTCTCTCTAGAGGGGTGTTGGCAGAGAACAAGGGCTTGTTTAGTTAGACGATCATTCTAGTCTGCTGAGGCAACCTCATTTGTTTTCTGCCACTGCTGTGTTGTGCTCCAGGGGTTTCTTTCTAGGTCTGGCCCACCGACAGCTTTAGCTGGCGTACTGTGAGTGACAGCATTTTTCCTGATCCCTTGTGTACATTTGCCTGAAAAGCAGTGCACTTCACTGCCCAGGCTGGTGCCGTTGGGCTCTGTTGGCTTTGCAAAGGCTTGTTTGCTTTGGCCTAGGTCTTTCGCCCATTCCGGGAGGAAATGATTGCATTGGTATTAAAACAAGAGAGCACCTTATGGCTAGAAGTGGCAAACAACATTACTTATCTTTCCTCTGCAAAGATGCCACACTGCAAAGCTCTTTACTGCAAGCATGGCACACTGGTCCAGCTTTATGCCAACAAGGCCTAATAACAGTTTCACTCTGGGATTCTTGTTGTATAAATGATGTCAGGGAAGTGACCTGCTTCACATGTGGCTCATTCTACCATCCAAACAAAATTTCAGAATTTAAAATAGTAAACATACGAATTAAAGCCGCAGGGCACATTTGTCAACCAAAACCAACAAGGCCTTCAGTGCCATCTTTTCATGCCGCTCATGGTGCCACCTCCTCGTTCAGCCTAGCAAGTACGCTTCCTCACGCTGCCTATCCATGACTGCACCCCATACCTTCCTGAGTGTCACCTACTCAAAGCTCACCAGTGCCCGTGCCTCACACTGCCCTGAGTGCCAACTACTCAAAGTTCACCAATGCCCGCACCTCACACCGCCCTGAGTGCCAATTACTCAAAGCTCACCACTGCCCGCAACTCACACCGCCCGCAACTCACACCGCCCTGAGTGCCAACTACTCAAAGCTCACCCATGCCTCGCACTGCCCTGAGTGCCAACTACTCAAAGCTTACCAATGCCCGCACCTCACACAGCCCTGAGTGGCAACTCCTCAAAGCTCACCAAAGCCTGCTCCTCACACTACCTGACTGTGCCAGCTACTCAAAGCTAACCCATGCCCACTCCTCACAGCGCCCTGTGTGTCAATTACTCAAAGCTCACCCATGCCTCACACTGCCCTGAGTGTCAACTACTCAAAGCTCACAATGCCCGCAACTCACATCGCCCTGAGTGCCAACTACTCAAAGCTCGCCCATGCCTCACACTGCCCTGAGTGCCAACTACTGAAAGCTTACCAGTGCCTCACACCGCCCTGAGTGGCAACTCCTCAAAGCTCACCAATGCCTCGCACTGCCCTGAGTGCCAACTACTCAAAGCTTACCAATGCCCGCACCTCACACCGCCCTGAGTGGCAACTCCTCAAAGCTCACCAAAGCCTGCTCCTCACACTACCTGACTGTGCCAACTACTCAAAGCTTACCCATGCCCGCTCCTCACAGCGCCCTGTGTGCCAACTACTCAAAGCTCATCCATGCCCGTGCCTCACACCGCCCTGAATGTCAATTACTCAAAGCTCACCCATGCCTCACACTGCCCTGAGTGCCAACTACTCAAAGCTCCCAATGCCCGCAACTCACACCGCCCTGAGTGCCAACTACTCAAAGCTCGCCCATGCCTCACACTGCCCTGAGTGCCAACTACTGAAAGCTTACCAGTGCCTCACACAGCCCTGAGTGGCAACTCCTCAAAGCTCACCAAAGCCTGCTCCTCACACTACCTGACTGTGCCAACTACTCAAAGCTTACCCATGCCCGCTCCTCACAGCGCCCTGTGTGCCAACTACTCAAAGCTCACCCATGCCTGTGCCTCACACCGCCCTGAGTGCCAACTACTCAAAGCTCACCAATGCCCGCAACTCACACTGCCCTGAGTGCCAACTACTCAAAGCTCGCCCATGCCTCACACTGCCCTGAGTGCCAACTATTGAAAGCTTACCAATGCCCGCACCTCACATGTCCTGAGTGCTAATTTATCAAACCCCACCCATGCCCACTCCTCACACTATCCCGGGCGCAGAATACTCAAACGTCAACCATGCCAATGCCTTTCAGCGCCCTGAGTGGCAACTACTCAAAGCTCACCAGTGCCTGCTCCTCACACTGTCCTGAGTGTCAACTACTCAAACCTCACCAATGCCCTCTCCTCGCACTCCTCTGTGTGCCAACTATTCAAAGCTTGCCCATGCCTCACACTAATGCCTGCTCCTCACACTGCCTGACTGTGCCAGCTACTCAAAACTCGATCATGCCTCACACCGCCCTGAGTGCCAACTCCTCAAAGCTCACCAATGCCTCCTCCTCACACTGCCTGACTGTGCCAAATACCCAAAGCTTACCGTTGCCCGCTCCTCACACCGCTCTGTGTGCCAACTACTCAAAGCTCACCAGTGCCCACTCCTCGCACCGCCCTGGGTGCGTGCCAGCTACTCAAAGCTTGCCCATGCCTCACACTGCCCTAAGTGCCAACTACTCAAAGCTCGCCCATGCCTTAAACTGCACTAAAGGGCCACCTACTCAAAGCTTACCCATGCCTGTTTCTCACAGTGCCGGACTGTGCCAGCTCCTCATACTGTCTACCAGTGCTTCTCACACCACTGATTAGTGCCAGCTCTTCATGCTGCCCACCAGTGCCAGTCCCTCACACTGGATAATAATGCCAGCTCCTCACACTGCTTACCATCCCCACTACTCACAGCTTCCATCGGCGTCAGCTCCTCACTGTGCCCACCAATGCCAGCTGTTCATACTGCGCAGGAGCACCAGCTTCTCACGGTGCTCACCAGTGCCAACTCCTTACACTGTCCCCCAGGCCCTGTTTCTAACATGCCAGCTATCCACAGTGCCCACTAGGGATAGCCCTTCTTAATCATATGATTCCCAACTGCCCATCAATGTCCACCTCTCAAATTGTCCATTAGTGCCAGGTTTTCACACTGCCTACCACTGCCAACCCTTCACAGATTCTACTACTGCCAGCCCTTCACCCTGCCCACCTGTTTGAGAGCTTCATTCTTCCCTCTGATGCCAGGTACCTACACTACCTACAAGTGTGCCCTGCTGAAGCTGGTTACCCTGCCAGCTTCTCACACCGACTGCCAGTGTGAACTTTACTGCCAGTGCGTTGGTTACCCTGCCACCTTCTCGCACCGACTGCCAGTGTGCACTTTACTGCCAGTGTGTTGGTTACCCTGCCAGCTTCTCACACTGACTGCCAGTAGTGTGACCTTTACTACCAGTATGACCTAGCCAGTGTGATCTAGCTCCTTAGGCAGCCCACCATTTCCTATTCAAGAGGTTGACAGGTAGATTACCGCCTTCACTGGGGCTGGATGTGAAATCTCAACTAGCAAAAATGTTGGATTAAAAGATCAAGCCAAACTCTTTAAACTATGCAGAAGTCAGATGGATTGCCTTTGCCAATACTTGTTGGATTATGTTACCGGTTTTGCCCCTGATAGGACATTTGAGGCTGGTCCCATGTGCCTATCCCTTTTCTGTAAGAAGTTTCCTTCTTTTGAAAACCCTCACTTATCCCTCCCACAGCAATCCATACTTCCTGTGCCCTTCTTACGGTTCACACCCATGTGGAAGAGAGTCGTCGCCTCTGCTTCAAGCTGCTGAGGTATTTAAATGTCTTGTGCATACCCCATACTATCTTTGTACCCCGGTGTTATATAAATGCGCTTGTCATATACCTTGCCTCCCCCTTAAATTTGTGCAGTTCATTCGCCATTTTTCACCTTTTGTAGTTCTTTATGGAATGGTTGCCTAAATAAATACACAAGCAGCAATTACAAAAATGCATGTTTTCTGCTGAGAAACAGATGCTACTTTGTTATAAGGAAAGCTTCCTGACCTGCTGTGACCTAGGTTAATAGCACTTTAAATGGGGCTTTGTCGACCACGGCGGCCATCTTTAAAAGGTGTCCCGGTGAGGCATAGCCTGACTTTGTGTTAATCATTAAAGCTCCTCATCTATATTCATACCCAATGACCTCATAATCTCCATTACTGGGTATCACTGCTATGGCAGCTTCATAAGAGTGGACTGCTGCCTCTGTCACTTTGAGTTAAGCTTCTCCTCGGCTCCGAGTGGTGCTTTTCCAGTTCTTCAAGAAAAGCCGTAAAAGGCTTTGACCTAGAAATTACATCTTGAGAAATTGCTGCCTGAATGTTGCCACCACGAAAGCGCATCAGATGGCTCAAATGCTCATCTTTGGCCCGGGAGGGCCCTTGCTTTGGTTAGCAAATCACTTCTCCTCATTGTCATGTTGTAATGACTGGGGTGACATTTAACGACTTTCGCTGCGTTTGGAGATGTGACATTTGTGAAGGCCGTGACTTTTCAGAGTGCAGAACTTCCGCGTCGGCTGCTCATGGAATATTCATGAATCGCGTCACATTCGCCATGTCAACAGCTGCGCGCTGATCAAAGGGTGGGTGCCGCATGGTTCCTTGGGGGTACTGAGGGCACCTAAAAAAAATCCCCATCATCTGATCATCACAGTATGTGCCATTTATTCTAGAAATTGGGATCTGCTTGCAGATTGTTCCAGTTGTTCAAAGAATAAATCCAGTGGAGCCACATTATCAGACCACTTTCATTGATTTAAAAGGATTAATGTGCATAGACTTGGAGGAAATTTATCTCTCACGCTAAAAAGGAAGTAGCCAGAAAAATAAAATATTCTCCCTTCTCAATCCATCATTCACCCTTCTCTCCATCATGCATCTCTGCATCCATCCCTCTATCCTCCTCTCCATCAATCCATTATCCTTTCCATCCATCCATACATCTCTCCATCCTCCCCCATACATCTCCCCAGCCCTCCATCCTCCCCTCCACCATCCATCTCTGTGGCCATCCATATGTCAGTCCCTCCATCCTTCACTCCGTCCCTCCATCTGTTCATCCCTCTATTCGCCCCTCCACCATCCATCCATCCATACTTCCCTCCACTGTCCATCTTTGCAGCCATCCATTCTTGGGCTACTGGAATTACACAATTGTGCGGTGATTTTCACATGACTTTAGATTTGCCGCATATGCCACATAATCCATTACGTGCCGCATAATCTGCAGATTTTAACAAAAACAATTGTTTTTATCTCAAACGGTTCAAAAGTTACTAAAAATGCAGTGACACGTGTTGCAGCACAGTTGAAGGCCCTTTGTAGCGCTGGACTGGTCACCCTTCTGTTGCTTATTGCTACATTTGGATGTTAAACTGGTACTAATGAGTTGAAACCAATGCCCATTCGCTGTTACTAAGTTTAAATGATGAAATAATGAAGTATGGCGATATCCGCCGCATTAGGCCATAACATTTCCCTTTTCTTGCTGCATAATTTACTCAACCTTGCTGCATAATTTGGCCCTTTCCTGACGCATAATTCCAGTGGCCCTGTCCAAACTTCAAGCCCTCCATACATCCATTATCCTCTCCATCCATCCAGCTCTTCATCTTTTCATCCTCCTCTCCATTCATCCATCTCTCCATTCACTCAAACACCCGGCCGCCTTGGTATCTTGATTATTCTGACGTTCAATCCCAAAATGATGTCCGTTCATGGCCAGACAGGCCTTTTATTCCACTGGGCAGTTCCCCGTGGGCTGGATGTCCAGTTTAAAGGCTCAGGGCTGCTGCTGGTGCCTCTGTCACTTTGACCCGCTCTCGAGATTGATTGCAGCAGACACAGGGAGGTCTACAGAGAGAAACAAAGGGCCTGATTACAACCTTGGGGGAGGGGATTACTCCGTCCTAAAAGTGACAAATATCAAAACTGCCATATTACAAGGAGGCGACTCAAATTTAATTGAAAAAGCCATGTTTTCATACTTTTGCAGAATTTTAAATGATTGGTATCATTGCTTAATTAGGAGGGAAGGACATTCAACCACATCAGAGCCAAAAAAGAAAAGCCTGTACCTCCTGTCTGTATCCGCCCTACCTGCGAACAGAAAAGCATTGGTAGATCATACGCGCAACGAAGGAGATAAGTCTTGCATTTTTCAGTCTGGGTCCAATTTGTGGTTTGCTGTGTGAGCCATACGGGCAATTTTAAACTGGACTCTTTTATCAGCCGATGTAAGGTTTTTAGTGTGGGAGATGTTTTACCCTCCAAGCAGACTCGCAGCCCAATTCTGAATTCTCCGTAGGTGTGTTATTGCTGCAGTCGGTCGTCCAGGTATTGTGCATCACAGTAGCCAAGTTTTATGAAAGAGGTTGCTTAGACTACCTTTTTGTGGGTCTTTGTGCAGCATTGGGAATACTTCAAATATCCTCTTTAGATGCTGATTATAGGACCTGTACTTTACATATCTGTATTTCCAAATTCAGTTATTGTCAGTCTCTATTCCCAGAGTCTTAGCACGTCCTCTTGGGATGGGAGGACCACCTAGAGCAGTGGACCACCAGTTTAAAGTATTACTAATTGGTAGTTGGGCAAAGTACAATAATTCTGTCTTACCACCTGTTGGAAATGGGGTCTTTGGTTGGCAGTCAGGTTACCCCCTGTCCAAGCAAGGACCCTCACTCTAGTCAGGGTAAGTCACACACAATCCAAATTATCCTGTGCCCACCCTCTGGTAGCTTGGCACTGAGCAGTCAGGCTTAACTTAGAAGGCAATGTGTAAAGTATTTGTGCAATAAATCATACAACAACACAATATAGCACCACAACAATACCCCACACAGTGTTTAGAAATATATATTATACTTCGATTTCTCTGGCCGCACACGGTCGATGCATCATTTCGTTTCCATGCAGGGATGGCTGGGCGTCAATTTCCGGCGCTCGGTCGTGGATCCTCTTCGGGTTGCGGGGTTTTCAGATGCCCCAAGGTCTGTGTGTGGAATCCTGGGCTTGTGACCAGCTCTGCGTCGTTCTGGTGGGCTGTGCTGCAGGCGATGCAGCGATTTTCCCTCTGGAAGTCGGGCGTCATCATCCCAGGTCAGCTGTGCGTCGATCTGGTGGGCCGTGCGTAGAAGTTCCGGTTGCACCGCAGGCACTGTGTCGATCGTTACCTTGTGAAGTCGAGCGGCGGCGTCCCGGTTCGGCATGCAGTGAATTTTTCACCGAAGGACAGGCTGTGCGTCGTTTTTAGCAAGCTGTGAATCGAATGTTCACCGCACAAGGAGTCCAGTTGCAAGAGAGAAGTCTTTTTGGTCCTGAGACTTCAGGGAACAGGAGGCTAGCTCTATCCAAGCCCTGGGAGACCACTTCTTCACCACAGCCAGGGAACAGCAAGGCAGCAGGGCAACAGCAAGGCAGCAGTCCTTCACAGAAAGCAGACAGGTGAGTCATTTGGGCATCCAGGCAGTTCTTCTTGGCAGGATGCAGGTTCGGGTTACAAGTTTCTTCTCCAGGAAGTGTCTGAGTTGGAAGGGGCAGAGGCCCTGTTTATATACCCAAATGTGCCTTTGAAGTGGGGGTGACTTCAAAGAGTGGCTTAGAAGTGCACCAGGTCCCCTTTCAGTTCCATCCTGTCTGCCAGGGTCCCAGTAGGGGGTCTGCCAGTCTTTTGTGTGAGAGCAGGCCCTCCACCCTCCCAGCCCAGGAAGAGCCATTCAAAATGCAGATGTATGCAAGTGAGGCTGAGTATCCTGTGTTTGGGGTGTGTCTGAGTGAATGCACAAGGAGCTGTCAACCAAGCCCAGCCAGACGTGGATTGTAAGGCACAGAAAGGTTTAAGGGCAAAGAAATGCTCACTTTCTAAAAGTGGCATTTCTAAAATAGTAATATTAAATCCAACTTCACCAGTCAGTAGAATTTTGTATTACCATTCTGGCCATACTAAATATGACCTTCCTACTCCTTTCAGATCAGAAGCTACCACTCCAACAATGTATGAGGGCAGCCCCAATGTTCGCCTATGAAGGGAGCAGGCCTCACAGTAGTGTAAAAATGAATTTAGGAGTTTTACATTACCAGAACATGTAGACTACACAGGTACATGTCCTGCCTTTTACCTACACAGCACCCTGCCCCAGGGGTTACCTAGGGCACACCTTAGGGGTGACTTATATGTAGAAAAAGGGGAGTTTTATGCTTGGCAAGTACTTTTAAATGCCAAGTCGAAGTGGCAGTGAAACTGCACACACAGGCCTTGCAATGGCAGGCCTGCGACAAGGTTAAGGGGCTACTTAAGTGGGTGGCACAACCAGTGCTGCAGGCCCACTAGTAGCATTTAATCTACAGGCCCTAGGCACATACAGTGCACCTTACTAGGGACTTATAGGTAAATTAAATAGTCCAACTCGGTATGATCCAATGTTACCATGTTTAAAGGGAGAGAGCATATGCACTTTAGCACTGGTAAAGTGTGCAGAGTCTAAAAACCAGCAGAAATGAGGTCCGAAAAGGAGAAGGAGGAAGGCAAAAAGTCTGGGGATAACCCTGCAGAAGGGCCATTTCCAACACCACCATTTAATTTTAAAATATTGAAGCTCATCCATTTCATCTCTGAGGATCAGCAGTCTCACTCACTCACTCAGTCACTCACTCACTCACTCACTCTCTCTCTCTCACGCTCCCTCCTTCCCTTCCGCTCTCCCTCTCCCCAAAGTGGTGCCTTGGGGTGTACGAGTGTGTGAGAGAGAATGGGTGAATGGAAACAGACATTGTTCCAGGGTGGTCTGAGCACTTTTTGCCAGGGTTGTTTTTGGTCCCTCAGTCCAGCCCTTCATCTGGTGTTTAGCATCTTCCTCTGAAGGTACCGACACTAACAATGGACAGCATTTCTCCAATGGGACAATCACGTCTATGAGGGTCTGCTCCATCCGGTCCATTAGGACCACTCTGTTCAGAGTGACCTACATTTAACCTTGTTAGATCATGAGATCTCCCCCTCCCCTTCCATTTCCACACAGAAAATAGAAAATCAAACACAATTAACATTTATGGCAAACAGAAGACCTATAGCTCAGATAATTTCATTAATTAGGTCTACGACTGTGTGTGCATGCACATATGAGTGCCTATGTGTGGGCGTGTGCGATGATGTGTTCATTTTGCAATAAGGGATTCTGAAACTTTCTTTGGAGAAAGGTCCTATATATTAATCAATGTATAGCTACATAAAGTTAGCATTGCACAGACATTAGATTCATTTATAGGCTCTTCATTGAGAGCGAGGAAGCCGCGGGTGACTATCCGGGCTAGCGCCCTGGGTCCCTACTTATGTGCAGACCGTAAGGTCAGGATGAACTCTAAATCCCATGCAGAGGAAGGGGGCATATTGGTGGGCCAGGTGATGCCCTTCAACCAATTTCTGCCCGTGGTCCTGCAAAAATCAGTGATATAAAAAAAAATGTTGGATAAAAATCTACAAATTACTTAGGGGATATAAATTTCACAAGTATCTCATTTTTAATCTTTTTAAAAGCGTATATCTGAAGTTAATGTACAATTCCAACATAGGACCTTCATCATATCTTGGTTGCAAGTACTTGGTAACAGCTTTAGGTAGATGTTGATTTTTTTTGTAAAGGGATGTTTTGGTATGATAAGTATTTTCTTAGTAGATGTTTCTTGAGTCAATTTTTCGTGAGGTCTATGTATTTTTAATCAAGTTTTTCCCAAGTTATCCCAGTGCACCTTTTTGGGATACGGGGACATCACCAGTGCTGTGACGTGCCAGATACCTAGATGATGGCATGAAATGAGAGAATGCTTCTAGGGTGGGGGAGATGCATGAGCAGATGCTTGGATCTCTTGTCTAGGAGCCTCGTCCCATAACCTCCATGTCTAATAAAGCGACTTGAGAATCCGCTCTTGTTCCCAAGAAGACAGGACGGCTGACGTATACCTGTGGATCCTCACCCTGTAATATAAACTGATCTGGTCCTCATTACAGGATGAGGTTTGGTAGCTCTGGGCGAGCAAGTTTCAGGAAATCCAGAGAGTAATTGAAGGTCGCCTTCCCTGATGGTCTACCGCTGGCGGTGACGTCTGTAGGTCTGCCTGCCACGCAAGTGACATTTGTCAGGTCCTTCCGTGCTCATCTGTGTCCTGCCACTGGCGTTAGCATCTTTCATGATCACCCTCTATTTTTAGAGTCTACTCTTTCCAGCCTTGACTGGTGTTCTACAAGCTGGCTGCTTGGGTTGGGGCAGGATGGCAGCGCTCCGCAGCGGGGTCTCTTTGTGACGGGGCGCTGGCTGTCCAGGAAGGACCAGTGTGAGTGCAGCTCTCAACAAGCGAGAAGCGACTCTTCTGACTTGGAGAAAAGACAACACATCATCAAGTCATTGTGCCTTTTCTTTAGGTTTCTCTTTTATTAATTTATTTTTTTGCCAGTGCTTTTTGATTCTCTTTTATGTATTTTTTTTTTTTTTGCCAATGATGCACAGCATCTGCTTTTTTTGCCGATGCTGTGTGGTATTGGCAGAAGACATTATCAAAGCCAATAGGTCCGCAAGAGTACACCTGTTGGCTTTGCCAATGCTTGTTTCTCTACTGTTCCTTCCTGGTAACTAATGCCCCTTTTAGAGTTCCACAGCACTCACAGGGGCACCGTTAGTACCATGTAGTTCCCAAAAATGCGAACGATGTTTCCAGCAATGAAACAGCATGCATGACCATGTCCATTCTGACTGGAGCATCTCTAGGGCGTCCATCTTGTGCAGACTCTGGTTCACTTGGAGTCTGCAGGCAGAGGCGGCCCCTGAAGCTGGGTGGTATTATATCCTTCAATCAATCAGTCAGTAGATTTGTAGAGCGCTTCTTGTCACCCACAGGCCCGTTCTCATCTAAAATGACTCCAGCTGCCTTGGGCCGCTGCAACTATTCAAAGAAGCAATGGCACCTGATTTCTTCTCAGGACAATGGTGAAATCCAATGTCCCTGACACAAAAGAGAAAATAGATTGATTATTAATGTGCCTGCACCATCCGTCTCCCTGGATTGGGCACCGAGATGGATTCTAAGGTGAAGGTGGGATGAGAAACCGACAGGCGGTAGACCCCCCCCCCCCCCCCCCCCCCCCCCAAAACTGCCCGGCATATTGGAATATTCTATTAACACAAGTCACATCCATTTAATAAGATTGTGTCTAGGTGTCCGGCCCTGTGGTTCCCAGTAGCCCTCACACCAAGCGAAGGAAAATGGCATCGAATGAAAGCCGCCAGCGAGAGTTTTTGACAGACAGGTCTAAAATGTAATGGAGATCTTACGCGGATGTCTGAGAAAGATGAAAGACGGGGACTGTCGCTAGAAAATCAGAATCCTTGATGCCCTGTGATTGGCAGGTTCAAATGAGTCTACATGAAATGGGGAGATTTCCAGAAGGTGATATGCCACAAAAGTACTAGTAGAGTGTGACTCAACTAGTCAAGTCACTACCTGCCATGAGACCACCCAGGAGTGTACTTTTTCACTTTTAAAAGTCATCGCGGATTACCTCTTGCTTCCAGTTCTTAAATCGTGTGCCTTCAAAATAATTTGGGAACAAAGATAAAAGAGGATGGCTTTTAAAATGTATTCTCGTTTTGTCAGAGTTCCAGTGCTTAATTTGTAAATGAATGCCGGATTCCAAGGGGTTGACGAATATCAAGGCTGCAGAATCTTGATTACATTTCGTACCTCTTTCTTCTACCACTATACACCTCTGATCTCTTTATCTCATGAATACCAAAGGCTGCCGAGTCATGATTCCATTTTGTACCTCCTTCTTCTACCACTGTACACCTCTGATCTCTTTATCTCATGAATACCAAGGCTGCCGAGTCTTGATTCCATTTCATAGTTCTTTCTTCTACCACTATACACCTCTGATCTCTTTATCTCATGAATACCAAGGCTGCCAAGTCATGATTCCACCTGATGACTCTTTCTACAGGGGCATAGATTGGTCAGTAAGACTTGGGGGTGGGGGGGGTGAGAGGGGTGAGCTTCAGATTTTCCAACAATCCGGCTGGCATATAATGTTAAAATACATTATACGCCAAGCAGGGTTCATGAGAGGGCCTATGGGGCAGTGGAAAGGGAGGGGAATGCAGATTGGTAGGGGTAGTAAGAGAGAAAACTCAGCATACCAGTCTGAAAACACCTGTACCCCACTATTTATCAGGTAGTATATTTATTGGGCCCACCCCCCATGCTTTGCCCCGTCTTTGTTTCACCACCACCAATTCCTGCCTCTTTATCTTGTGAATACCAAGGCTACCTACCCTTGATTTCACCTTTTCTTTCTTCCTCCACTCTACTCATCTCTCTATCTCATGAATACCAATGATGCCAAGCCTTGATTTCACCTCATTCCACTTCTTTCCACCATTCTACACTTACGGTCTGTCCTTCTCATGTTCCCTGAGGCTTCTGAGCATTGATTCCATCTCTTGCCTCTTTCTTCCGCCGCCCTATGCTTCTGTCTCTCTATCTTTAGCTTGTGAATACCAAGAGCATCTATTCTTGATTCCATCCAATGTCTTTTTCCCCACCACTCTACCCTTTCTGTCTCTATCTCATGAACACCAAGGCTTCCGAGTACTGATTCCACCTCATGCCTCTTTCTTCCACTGCTCTAAACTTCCTGTTTCTTTATCTCATACATACCAAAGATGCTGAACATTTATTCCACCTCACGTCGCTTTCTTCCACCGCTCTACGCTTCCTGTTTCTTTATCTCGTACATACCAAGGATGCTGAATATTGATTCCACCTCATCCCTCTTTCTTCCACCGCTCTACACTTATTTTTTCTTTATCTCATGCATACCAAAGATGCTGAACATTTCTTCCACCTCTCTACGCTTCCTGTTTCTTTATCTCATACAAACCAGGGATGCCAAACATTGATTCCACCTCATCCCTCTTTCTTCCACCACTCTATGCTTCCGGTTTCTTTATCCCGTAAATACTAAGGATGCTGAACATTGATTCCACCTCATCCCTCTTTCTTCCACCGCTCTACACTTCCTGTTTCTTTCTCATACATACCAAGGATGCTGAACATTGATTCCACCTCATCCCTCTTTCTTCACATACCAAGGATGCTGAACACTGATTCCACCTCATCCTTCTTTCTTCCACCGCTCTACACTTCCTGTTTCTTTATCTCATACATACCAAGGATGCTGGATAATGATTCCACCTCATCCTTCTTTCTTCCACCGCTCTACACTTCCTGTTTCTTTATCTCATACATAAGGATGCTGGACATTGATTCCACCTCAACCCTCTTTCTTCCACCGCTCTACACTTCCCGTTTCTTTATCTCATACATAAGGATGCTGAACATTGATTCCACCTCATCCCTCTTTCTTCCACCGCTCTACGCTTCCTGTTTCTTTATCTCATACATACCAAGGATGCTGGATAATGATTCCACCTCATCCTCCTTTCTTCCACCGCTCTACACTTCCTGTTTCTTTATCTCATACCAAGGATGCTGAACATTGATTCCACCTCATGGCTCTTTCTTCCACCGCTCTACGCTTCCTGTTTCTTTATCTCATACATACCAAGGATGCTGAACATTGATTCCACCTCATCCCTCTTTCTTCCACCGCTCTACACTTCCTGTTTCTTTATCTCATATTAAGGATGCTGAACATTGGTTACACCTCATACCTCTTTCTTCCACCGCTCTACACTTCCTGTTTCTTTCTCATACATACCAAGGATGCTGAACACTGATTCCACCTCATGGCTCTTTCTTCCACCGCTCTACACTTCCTGTTTCTTTCTCATACATACCAAGGATGCTGGATAATGATTCCACCTCATGGCTCTTTCTTCCACCTCTCTACACTTCCTGTTTCTTTATCTCATACCAAGGATGCTGAACATTGATTCCACCTCATCCCTCTTTCTTCACATACCAAGGATGCTGAACACTGATTTCACTTCATGGCTCTTTCTTCCACCTCTCTACACTTCCTGTTTCTTTATCTCGTACATACCAGGGATGCTGGATAATGATTCCACCTCATTCCTTTTCCTTCCACCGCTCTGCACTTCCCATCAATTGATGACACTAATGCGGGTTCTTCTCCACCCCTGCTTTCTCCCTTTGTTGCTGTGTTCGTTCTCTCGCTGCTACTTTCTCCCTGTCCTGACGTTCTCTCTCCTGCTCTGGGTCAGAGTCTGAAGAGGAAGAATAGGATCCGGTCCCCAAAACCGACGGCTGGTGCTCGCACCCACAAGCACCGGTACAATTTAAGCATGTAGTCATAGGCTTTGGCTGATAGGTTTCGCCACCTGATGCTCTATTCCTAACCAGTCAGTCCACCGGTGACTTCACTCGACGAACTTTGCATTGCTTTTACAGACTGGGCAGAACTCTCCAGACAAATCTTTGAGGAGGAGAAAACGTTTTAAGTCCAAATGAAAAAAAAAAAAACATATTTTACAGACAATGAACAAACGAAGAAAAACATAGTTGAGGCGCATGCTAGTAAAGATGAAAGGATACAACTATGAATGGTGTTGAAATAACTTATGGTGCTAAAAAGGAACTTTAAACAAGCCTTGGTTCTGAATTTCAGTGATGAAGGATGCCCGCACCTTCCTCCACCTCCTCAGCCCAATGAAAGTATCAGAAACACGTCCAGCGCTTATTTCATCAAATATTAAACCTTTTCCTCGGCGGGTTCTTCACTATCACACGATGTTCTTGTTCTTGTCAAACCAAGAACGTCTTTCACTCTTTTTCTCTTTTTCTACATTGCTTTTAAAAATGTACATCATCTTAGTTTCCCCACACTCGGGCCACTGGAATTATGCGGCACGGGACCACCAAATTATGCGGTAAAGTTGACTGAATTATGCAGCAACAAAAAGTAAATTGCGTAGCATAATGCAGCAGTTTTTTGATAGCTTTACTTCTCTATTTTGAAATGTTTACACATGGCAATACTGTCCCGGCAAGCATTTCACTGAATTGGTACCGGTTTACCAACCAAATTCAGAAATAGCAATTGAAAGATGACCACTTAACTTTGAGAAGGGCCTTGCACTGCACGCAACCTCATGTCCCCACGGTTTTTAGTACCTTGTGGTCCATTTAAGCCAGAAACTAATTCTTTTTGTTAAAATCTGAAGAATATGCAGATAATGATGGATTATGTGACAAATGCAGTAAATGCATAATTATGCAAAAAAAAAAAAAAAAAATGCTGCAGCCGCAAATTGTGTAATTCCAGTGGCCCTGACTATACTCTGGTTCTGTTTCTTGGTTGGTGAGGCTGGCGGCCACAAAGTTTCAAGTGGGTGGTCCATGCGAAATCATTGGTTATGGGCCCACTGTTACCAACGTACCCCTGATACACTGTATGGCCACCCCGTGGAACCCGACCAGTGCCCACTGCACTTTGAATGGGCCTCAGATAAGCGTTTCCCCTTTGTCTGCCGAAGATCACACTGCGCCGCACTGGAACATGTCTCGAACCAAGTGTACGGGCATCACAAGGTGACCAATAGTATTATCTGATTTTTTCCACTGCAGTGATTTGTTTCTGAATATAGTTTTCTGTTGGAAAAGCTGGGGCAAAATGACATGTATTATAAGAAATAAAGTACCCCCAAACCAGTACGTAATTAGAAAGACACAGCAGGTCACGCTGTAGTTCCTCGGAGTAACATGAGGGTTTTCATAGTGCCATGAATGTTTGGGTGACGTGTCACACATGGGGCTTAGATGAATTCATATGATTCGTGGGGACTGCACCTGGAGTTACTAACACTTTGCCAGTGAGTACTGTTGCATGTTGGGTCATCACTATTGAGGCATTAGCTGGTTGTTCATCCATGTTTGATGCCAGGAGGTTTGACTCCGGACCAAAGCAGCTGTCTTCACAGTTGGAGACCAATCTGGATGTCGCGTACCAGAGCCCGCGTAGCCTTAAGGCGAGGTTAGGCTGTCGCCTAAGAGCGCCACCTTGTGGTGCTACCTAATTACTAAAAAGGCCCGAAAATTGGGTTTTTGGCAGTGAAACGGGGAGCACTCCTACAGGCACACTCCTAATTGGCCTGGAAACCCGAAAATCAAAGCGCCCATACTTTTATTTATGGTATTAATGTTTTATTAATGTTTCTTAAAGCATGAACCTGATTGGTCAGGAATTCAACGCTAGTCAAATATGTGGCCAAATGGTGTGGGGGCTATTCAGCATCATATTCAGGGGGTGTGGGGGTATGGAGGAGGAGCTGATGGGGTTGTTAATAAAAATAAAACCTGGTGTGGTGGGGAGGTGCGCCTAGAAGGGAGGTGTTTTGGGCCCTCTCTCAGGTGGAGGGAGTAAGGCGAGACTGTGGAGTGTGGATGTGTAATGCCCTAGCGCCTGGGCGCACAGCTTCAGAAGGCTCGGCGCTGGCCTTCTCTGTCTGTACCCTGTGATTCCGAGTCTGGTTTGTGAGTTGCTTTGGGCTTCTACGACTGGTGACTTGTGTTTTTTTGGCAACTGAGGTGGTGTTGGTTATGACTGCCTTGGAGGTGACTGGCATGTCTTTGAGATGATGCTGGCCTGCAGGGGGGCCCATACCTCGGGGAGGGTTCAGAGACACCGGGAGTGGGGGGTTCCTGCCATTCTAGTGAGAGGGGACCAAAGTGTAGACAGCGGTTCAAAGCCTTTTATGGAGGTCAGATTTTTGATTTGCCTTCGAGGCACATGATTTTCACTACACTTTGAGATGCTTTGTTTACAGTCATTGCTGCAATGTTATGGTAGCCATTCACTTAACAGATTACTGAAACAGTTTGTTACAAAGTATGCTGAGTGTAAACAAATTATTTCAATGCACAGCAAGCCCTATACGTTCAGGTCACTCAATGCAGATTGTTTTGGGGAGACCCACAGTTTCGTGGGTGAGCCGAAAGGATGAATAATAAAGTCTTATTTAAATGTGTTTATGAATGAAAGCTGGTCTGGCTCTCAGATGAGGTCAGTTCAGGGGTCCTGCGAGTGGGACACTTGCTTCTGGTGCATTGTAGGGCAGAAGCAAAATGTTGAGCGTGCCTTTGTGGGGTGCAAGGGTTGGGGGGAGGAGAGACACGCCTGCAGCTGATTGGCTATACTGTGAGAGATGGGGCCTTCACTAATGCACCACACCACTCTCCCGCCCTTGTAGGCATGAATTCCATTTCAACACGAAACTACAGTTTGGATCCGTCTTGTACGACAATCGTTCACTGAATTTTATTGTTCCAACATTAGTTTATAGTTTCCAATGGTTTGGACCACTGTGCACATCCCGAGGAGGGGTGTCCTGCACAAGGCCAGGAGCCTGGGTCCAGGACACATTTTCAAGAACCCACTGTTGAAAACCAATTCAATTTGATGCATTGTATGTAAAGTAATCTTGAGTTGATGGGACCTTCTTGGCGCTATGCTGAACAATCCTGGTCTGCAGCTAAGCAGTCCAAACCTGCCTTTCATCCGCCACAGGTTGATAACAGTGCTTGGCACTGAGTTTAGTGATAAAAGCACATATTATTCAAGAACTAATTACATATTTGTGTTATACAAATATCTACCCTACCTTGGCGTTGCAGGAGTCGAGTTTCCAGCGCCTTATAAATGAATCTGTGCTTCTGACAGCTGTCAGCGTGTTGATGGCCGGAGTCACAGCCGTGATTTCACCGGCGATGCGACTCTAATTGCATCTGTAAATGTTTGCGGCGCGCGGCTGTAGTAATTAGTTAGCAGCGAGGATGCAGACGCAATTAGTGCGCCCTTCTGGTTCTCTCGTCTGCACTGCTCCCCCTTGGTCATCCGAGAGCGGGGGGACGCAATGGCATCCTTCAGAGGGAGCAGCTGTTCTCAGGAGCGCCCTGATTGCGGTTCTTGCAGGGCTGAGAAGCCGCCATGTGCAGCTCGTAGCGCTTGAGACTCTCTCCCGGGCTCCCACTGCGCCCCACTAATGGGCGACACCCCGACTTTCCCTGAGTGCACGATGTGGGTATAGTTAGATAGGTCTACTCCACAGTGCTTAATTTGTAAATAAAAACGTGCCGGTGCCCAAAGCTCTCATCTTAAACAGCCGGCTGCTGCAATTAAATGTGCGAGCACGGAATACTGAGGCGGCGTAATCCTGAAGCCATCTGGGGCCTCTTTAATCCATTTACAGCCACTCCCTGCCCCTGCAGCTCACTCTTGCAGCTTTCCGCTCTATTGTGATGCTTTTTCGTTTTTCCCTTCCTCGTCTTTCCCATATGTGTCTTTTGTTCGCAGCAAATGCTTGAGGCAGAAGAATAAGAACCGGCCCTCAAAAATAAGTGCCGGTGCCCCGCACCGGAAACAACAAGCACAAATTAAGCACTGCTATCTCCATGAGATCCCCAAGCGCCTCAGTGATAGGAATGCGGTCACTGTGTTTGATAAAGTGCCTAGAAGCCGGCATGTGCAGCTGGTAGCACCCCAGCCTACCACTACACCCCATTGATGGGTGAGGGAACGCCCCTACCGTCCCGGAGTGCACAATGTGCGCCGTTGAGATGTCTGCTTCTTGAGTTGGGAAAGTGATAGTTGCCCTGGCCTACGGTTAAAAAACCTTTTACGGGAAAAAAAAACCTAGAAATTCACTGAAAAAACATACACGGATGTTATAGTTAGGGTCTGATTTTACACACACAAAACCATAGAAATTCAGCAGTTATAGTTATTCTTGACTCACAAAACTAGAACTCCTTCCAAAACTCAATCTGGCAGCAGGAGGCGGGACTATAGGGTGTTTGGGGCCAAAAATGTTGGAATGAATGCCCATGGGGACAAAAATATGGGTTGGAATCCAAACATTCCTTACATTCATGGCACGGAGGGCTCCAAATGCAGGATTGCGCCACCTGCTAGTGAGTCAGATCCAGAAGAACCGCTCTACCACCTGCAGCGCATGCGTTGTGAGAAATAAAGTAAACTTTTAAAATGTCGGCTACAGTAAAGTCGGTTGAAATTGTCAAGTCAATGTCTGTGGCCTTCATTATCAGCTATGACTTTCCAAAAATGTTGAATTTTAGATGTTTTTATTACATGCATTCTTAATTTATATAACTGTATTCTAAGAACCCCTTTGTACCTTTAAACTCTTCCCATTCCGGAACACTTCAAACCTAAAACTACTCCTTAATGCTACCCTTCTCTAAGCCCCACTGACCCGTTACTACCACTCATCGATACCCTTCCTTGAACCCTAAATCCCTTTACTACCCTTTAATGTTACTCTTCCTTGAACCCTAAAATCCCATTACTACCCTTTAATGTTACTCTTCCTTGAACCCTAAAATCCCATTACTACCCTTTAATGTTACTCTTCCCTGAATCTTAAAAGCCCCTTAACTTCAACCTTCCCTGAACCCTAAGGGCTCTTAATAATACGTACCCTTTCTCTGAACCCTAAAAACAAATTCATGCCACCCTTCCCTAAATCCTTACCCCCCCCCTTTCTATTCATTAGCTCTACTGTTCCCTCAACCTAAAAACGTCTTACTTCCTTTATTGCTACACGTACTAGAACCCTGAAAAACATTTATTATCCGTAATGGTACCCTCCCTTGAACCGTATAAAACTGCTAACTACCCATTAATACTACCCTTCCCTGTACCTTAAAAACCCTTACTATCCCTTAGTGCTAGCCCTGCCTGAACCTAAGCTACCTGCCCATATTACTACCCTTTCCTGAACCCTACAGTTCCTTTCTACCCTTATTGCTACCCCTGCTTGAGCCCTAAAATCCCTTATCTCCTAATGCACCCTCCCCTGTACCCTAAAACCCTTTACTACCTCTGAATGTTACCCTTCTCTGAACCCCAAAAACCCCTTACTACGCTATCCAGCTACCCTTCTCTGAACCTTAAAAGCCCCTTATTACTTTCTACCCCTTTATGCACCCTTCCCTGAACCCTAAAAACAAATTTTTTACCCCTTAAGACTACCTTTTCCTGAATCCTAAAAACCCTTACTACCCTTTAACACTACAATTCTCTACATTTTACTACCCCTTTCCTGAGCCATCCCAACTCGTTACTACCTCTTAATGTTATCCTTCCTGCAACCCTAGAAGCTCCTTAGTACCCCTTTACCCACCTTTCCCTGAACCCTAAAAAACCCTACTACCCTTTAAAGCTACTCTTCTCTTAATCCTAAAAACTCCTTACTACTCTTTAATGTCAATCTCCCCTGAATCCCAAAAACCCCTTACTACTCCTTAATACCAATCTTTTCTGAACCCTAAAAGACCTTAAAGCTACCCTTCCCCGGACTCTAAAAAGTCCTTACTATCCCTAACGCTACCCTTCCACCAACCAAAAAAAACTCCTTTCTTCCCTTATTGCTGCAGTTTCCTGAAGTTTGAAAAACTCATTACTATCTCTTGACGCTACCCTTCTCTGACCTCTAAAAGCCCAAACTACCCATTAATGCTACACTTCTCCTGAACCCTGATATCCCTTACTATCCCTTAACGCTACCCTTCCCTGACCTCTAAAAGCCCCAAACTACCCATTAATACTACCCTTACCCTGAACCCTAATATCCCCTTACTATCCCCAAACGCTACTCTTCCCTGATCTCTAAAAGCCCAAACTACCCATTAATGCTACCCTTCTCCTGAACCCTGATATCCCTTACTATCCCTTAACGCTACCCTTCCCTGATCTCTAAAAGCCCCAAACTACCCATTAATACTATCATTTCCCTTATATCCCCTTACAACCCCTTAACACTACTCCTCCCTGGGCCTTAAACCTTTACTACCCCCTTACGCATCCTTCCATGAGCTCTAAAAAAAATAATAATAATAATTTTGCCGTTTAATGCTACCCTTCCCTGAAACATAAAAGCCTCTTGCTACCCCTTTGTGCACCCTGTCCTGAATCTTGAAATTGTTTTTCTACCCTTAACACTACCGTCTTCTGAAGCATAAACACCTATTGCTTCCCCCTCAACGCTACCTTTCCCGCAACCTAATCACCCACTACTAACCTTCAACGCTACCCTTTCCTGAATGCTAAAGCTTCCTTACTACCCCTTTACACAGCCTTCCATGAACCCTAAAAACCATACTACCCTTCCCTGAATCCTAAACATCCTTTACTACCCTTTAATATGACCTTTCACTGAACCCCCAACAGTCTCTAACTACCCCTTTATACACCCTTCCTACCCCTTAATGCTACAATTCCACAATCCTAAAAACTCCTTAGTACCCATTAATGCTAAACAAACACCTTTACTGGTGCCCTGGTCCTTCCCTGCCTCATTGTGAGTGCTCATCTCTTCTTTAGCAGGAGGATGCCCCTCATCCCAGCCCCAGGAGACTTACCCTTGCCCTACAGGGCACAACGATTTTCAAGGTTTTTGTGGCCACAATTGTTTTCATTCTACTTTTTCAGCACACTACATTTTTGATAAGACTGTTTTTTCAGTTTACTTTTTTCCCCACATTTTTACTGCAGCAGAAAATGCAGGACAGAGCCGGACCAGTCAGGAAGTGAAAACTGGCACCTGTGCCAGTGGCATTTCTGGCCGAGAATCAGACGCAAATTCACAACCAAACTAGTTGTTTTCTGTAAAAAAAAGAAATTAAAAAAAGAGCATGCAAACGTGTTATCTTGCAGAGATACTTTCTTTTTGTGAAATAAATATGCGTTCAATAATTTGTAAACAAAAAAAAAAAAAAAATTCAGGTTGGGTGAAAAATAGGGGTGCTAAAAGCTGCAAAAGCTTTTCCTCCCGCAAACTTAGGGGCTCATTTACAATATTTTGCTGCACTGCTCTGAGCCAAAAGAAAAGAGCATGAATGCACCTTATCTTTGAGATACGGTGCATTTTTGTCCTCTTCTGCTGCGATGGCGCACAGTTGGCTCAATGGTGAACCATGGTGCAAAGGTATATGCGTTGTAGGAATTATTGTTTTAGTGCATACCTTCCTGCACAAAAACAATCAATGGAGGCGTTTTCCTCCTTCTATATGTGCTGCAGAATGCAGCACACATAGAAAGATGAAAAAACAAGTTGAAATAAGGCTATTCCTCCTCGTTGTGCCTCCCCTGGGGAGAACACATTCCCAGGTTTACAAATACTTGTAAATCTGGGGAATGCGTCAAGTCCATGGGTGTTGCACGGGAAAACCCACCACAATGCCCAATGAATGCCTCTTTGACACAGAATGAGACAACGCAGTGACTTGCACTGCGTTGCCTTACTCCATCTACAACGCCCTGAAAAGCCACGCAAAGTGGCTTTGCGTGGCATTCTAGATATGGGCCTGCGCTGCAGGTGCATAAAAAAATGACGCATCAACGGCGCGAGCGACTTGTAAATATGCCCATTAGTGATTTCTTTCAAGTTTTACAGATTATTGAAAAGCTGAAAAGTTTACATTACAAGATTTTGCAGAAAGAACTATTAGCAAAAAAACAAGTTTTAGTGAGGGATTTCTCCCATGAAACTTAGTTTTTCCTAAGAATGTTGGCCTGTGAGTTAAATTTAGCAGAATGTACAAAACTTTGCAACTTTCACTGGTCGTGATGTTTTGGAAATTGACACAACTTCATGGGCGAAATAAAAATAATTTCCACGCCTTGCAGAACAAACACTGGTAAAGCCAATAGCTGTGAGATTAATGTGCTACAGGTGCTCGACCGGGAGCCAGCAGGAACAGGCAGAGGGGACTATTGTCCCAGTATTGTATAGTTCCTCATGCACCTCAGTGTAGGTACTGAATTAAGTGAGAGATGATTACTCCACAGGGCTGAGTTTAGATGTGATTGACAATGTCTCCTGCCAGTGGTGAAACAGGCTTGTCGAAGAAAGCCAGTGGTTCAGAAAGGGTGCCTCCAAAGTGCTCTGAATATATTTCTTGTTAGCAATAGGTCTGTTTGACAGCTGCACTTCAAGACACACATCTAAAAAGGGGGTAAACATGCTTATTTCTCAAGTGTTGCTTTTAGTCCTTAAATTGAGCAATTGCTTTCAAAGCAATGTTGAGTAATTTGCAGGTTGTTCTGTTACCGATCCTTTAGTATTGTTTATAACTGACAAACTCCCCTGCATGGCTGGGGGAATTAACCCAGTAGTATTCACAGTGCTTAAATTGTAAATAAAAACGTGCCAGTGCCCATAACCCTCCCCTGAAACACGCAGCTGCTGCAAACAAATTTGTGAGCACGGAATACTGAGGCAGCGTAATCCTGACGCCATCTCTGGCCTCTTGAATCCATTTACAGCCACTTCCTGCCCCTTGAGCTCCCTCTTGCAGCTTTCTGTTTTCTCCCTTTTTGACGCTTTTTCGTCTTTCTTTTTCTCCGTCTTTCCCATATGAGGCTTTTGCTCGCAATAAATGCCTGAGGCAGCAAAATAAGTGCTGGCCCTTAAAAATAAGTGCCGGTGCCCCGCACCAGAAACCACCAGCTCAAATTAAGCACTGAGTATTCAGCAGCTAAAACCAGAGTTAGTAATTATGGGCCTGATTTAGTTCTTGACGGATGGAATGCTCTGTCACAAACAAATATCCTGTCTGCCGTATTATGATCTCCATAGGATATAATGGGATTGTGATACGGGCGATGGGATATCCATCACGTTTGTGATGAAGTATTCCCCTCCGCCAAGATCTAAATCAGGCTGTGTATTGGAAGCCAAGTGGGAGGTGTTTAACTCTTGAACATCCCAGTTTTTTCTGAAGGTTTGTGGGCGGGCATGTGTCAGGCAGCGGAAGTCATTCAGATAGCAGTTCGAGACAGGCAATGCAATGCACAAAATAATTGCACCATTTGCATTTTTCAGTGTTCAGCAACCCTTCACCTTGGAAGACTGGGTTCAGAACTGTTGCACGTATGTCGTTTACATTGTATTGTCTTTGTTGCTGTGACTGTTACCATAGTATTGTTTAGGTAAATTTTTTTTTATTAAGAATGCGTTTCCTGATCCGTTGTATTTTCCCATCACCTATTTAGGCCCAGGTGAAATGTTATTATACTGGCATACTTTCTGCCATGTCATGTGACGCTTGTTATACAAAATCCAATGTGAATCCGTTATGCCACATAACATTTGTGGGTAAAAATCTTGCCACAGGAGCACAGCAAAAACATGAATGAACACTGCGTGAGTGGCGGCTGTTCACAGCACTTCTGTTTTTGCTTTTTTTTTTTTTTGTTGTGCTAAATGCATCCTTGTGTCCAAGTTGGAAGCAAGAACACAATTTTTGCTAAAATATAGCACTAAGGAAACTCATAGGGAGTAGGCCACCGTCATGGTGGAGAAACAGCCATGAAAAGGCTGTCGGAGAGCAAGTTGTAATCAGCAGGGCAGCGCTAAGTTCAGCGCCGCCCTGGCTGATTACAACCAGGACTGCCGTCAGCCCTCAGGACCTTGGATTCTGGCAGAGACGGCGGCCTGTTGCCGGGTCCGCCTGCCAAACTTGTAATGCGACGGTCGGACCGCCACAGCTGCAGCGGTCCGACCGCCACCATGAGTCTGGTGGTCTTGTGACCACCAGACTCTGAATCAGGCCCTAAATGCCAGATTTGCATGTCAATAACTTTTCTCAATATTTTCTAAAAATGTTGCATAATTACACAAATTGTGCACATCCCTGCTTTTATTCCAACACCTGACGACAGGTTACAAAATGCTAAATAGCAGTTCCTCTGTCACCGTAAGTGTACCACACGCGAGGCTTTCATCACAGGTCCTACCAATCCTTGAAGCATGGGGGTTCCTGGAGGGCTGGATATATCTCTGCGGGGTCCCAGCCCTGGCACTAACTCCTCTGGATCCTGAGAGACATACAGAACCAACCAAACCTCAGTATAAGGCTCAAACTCCTTGCCTCCCCCTGCATTAGACAGCTGGTCAGTAATTAATAAGTAACAAAAATTACAGGCAGATAACTGTTAGGAACTGTTTGTAAGTTTTCCTGCTATATTTGAAACACAAAACAAACTGGCCGGGGCGTAGCTTGGTCAGTAAGTTTGGGGGCGGGTGTGAGCCTCAGATTTCCAACAGTCGCACTGACATATAATGTTAAAATCCATTTTAGGACAAGCAGGGTGCATGTTAGGGACTTAAGGGCCAGTGGAAAGGTGCAGGAATGCAGATTGGTAGGGGTCCTAAGTGAGAGAAACCACAATATTTTGTGAAACAAACATTTTTGAAGACTTTCAGAACAGAGAGAGGGAGAGTGTGTGTGTGTTTTTGTCTGTGTGTATGGTGAGATCCAACAGTGACCTCACCATACACGACTGAAAGCACCAGTACCCAACTATTTACCAGAAAATACATTTATTAGAGGGGGGTATAACACCCCAAACACCCACCTGAAGCTACACTGCTGCAAACTGGGGCAAAAGGCCCCCTGGTATGTTAACTTTTACTGCTTTGAACTGTACATAGGAGACATCAGCAGTTTAAGTTGAAGAGGCTTCCCCCGCCCTCCCCCTCACCCCTAGTCCACCCCTAACTGTGATATCCTCATTCTGTGTCCAGAGCCTGGTATTACTGTCTGATGAGGCTCCCTCGGCTTTGATCCCCTTCTGATGCTGCTGCAATCGGGGGATTTTGTGTTCTTTGCGCAGTCCCCCCGGGGTCCGGCGGCACCCTGCTTGATATTCACCTTGACGCCTCTTCTCCTTTGCAGTTTCTCTCTCAGAGCATCATCTGAGCAAAAACTGAACTGTTTCCAGGGCCTCGGCTTCTTCTGCGCAGTTAATTAAAGGAAGGAAAGACTGAGATCGGTCACACAGGGAGCCCAGTAATCCTCGCGCGCGCGGCGCTGTCGATTATTCATGGTGTCAAGGAGCCTTGAAGGGATGAGGTCGCAGGGGCCTGGAAATAGTGAGGCCAAGATACCAAAATCCCCTGAAGAGATGTGGTGTGACCCCAGAACTCATCAGGGACTACGAACACAGTCCAGGAAACCTTGAAGGGGCACAGTCCTTGTTCTACAGTCATTTAAAGGTATGAGATTGAGGCCGCCTGACATTTTGGAGGGATGAGATTGCAGTGACCAGTAAAATGTAAGGCCAAGGTACTAGATCCTCTGAAGAGGTATATCCGTGACCTAGAACCCGCTAGGGCATAACAGCAGTGCTTAATTTGAGCCGGTAGTTTCCGGTGTTCGACACAGGCACTTTCTCAATACAGTTTCTTATGATAGCTTGCCACGTGGTGGCGCTGTTTGTCTAATTTTGAGAGGACCATGACAACAGTTGTTTAATAATTAAATATACATTGAAATCACTAATACCTGCCACCCAAAGCTATAAAAATAGCTTGGCCGGCGTGATTTAGCCATTTGTAATGTATAATTAAAGTTTGAATTGTCACACTTGTAGGATAAGTTGTGATGGTATTGTCACTGGCAGCGCTAGAGGAGGCAATGGGTTGTGCAAGCTGCAGTGGCCTCCTGACAAGGGTCCTGGTACCTATTTTTTTAAACAAATTAAGCACTGCATAAGAGCATAGTCCAGGACGCCTTGAAGTGGTACAGCCCTTGTCCCAGAAGCCTTCGAAGGTATGAAATTGAAGCCAAAAGACATTATGAAGGTATGAGATTGCTGCGGCCAGGAAGGACGGAGGCCAAGATACCACAAACCTCTGATCCCAGAATGCTTCAGGACTTAAGAATACAGTCCAGGAAGACGTGGAGGTGTGGGGTGCATGCCCTAGAATCCTTCAAAGATTGACATTTTGGAAGGATGACATTACAATGGCCAGTAAGATGTAAGGCCAAGATACCAGCATCCTCTGAAGAGACTTGATTGCGAACCCACTTAGGGGCTTACGTACGCAGGCCAGGAAGCCTTGGCGATGTAGGGTGCATGTCCCAGAAGCCTTCAAAGATTGAGGCCAGCGGACATCGTGAAGGGATGAGATTGCAGCGGCCAGGAAGGAGTGAGGTCACAATTGTGACCCCAGAACATTTTAGTGCTTAAGATCACAATCCAGGAAGCTTTGCAGGGGAAGGAGGCCTGTTCCAGAAGCCTTCAAAGTTTGAGGCCACCAGACATTTTGGATGGATGACAGTGCCGTTGCCAGGAAGGAGTGAGGTCAGATACCAGCATCCTCTGAAGAGATATGTTTGTGACCCTAGAAGCCACCAGGGCATAAGAGAACAGTCCAGGTACCCTTGATGGGGTATGGCCCTTGTCCTAGAAGCCTTCAAAGGCAGGAGATTGAGGCCACCAGACATTTTGGATGGATAACAGTGCAGCGGGCAGGATGGAGTGAGGTCAGATACCAGCATCCTCTGAAGAGGTGCATTTGTGACTCCAGAACACTTTGGGCTTACAAAGAGGCCAGGAAACCTTGGAGGGGTAGGGTGCAAGTCCCAGAAGCATTGGAATATTGAAATTTTGGAGGGATGAAAATGAAGCAGCCAGAAAGCTAAAAGACCAAGGTGCCAGAATCCCCCGAAGAGGTATGATTTTGACCCCAGAACAATTTAGGACTTAAAAACACAGGGCAGAAAGCCTTGCAGGTGAAGGGTGCATGTCCCAGAAATCATCAAACATTAAGGCCACCAGACATTTTGGAGGGAAGAGATTGCAGTGGCCAGTAAGGTTTGAGTTCAAGATACCAGAGTGCTTTGAAGAGGTCTGTTTGTGACCCTAGAAGCCACCAGGGCATAAGAGAACAGTCCAGGAACCCTTGAAGGGGTACGGCACTTGTCCTAGAAGCCTTCAAAGGCAGGAGATTGAGGCCAGCAGACATTGTGGATGGATGAGGTTGGGGAGCTCGTTGTGAGCTGTCTTTATGTAGACATGCTGATCCACTGCTGGTAAAAGACAGTATTGCAAACCACCGTGGACCTCAAACAGATGCTCATCTGGGGAGAAGACCCCAATTTAAAGAATTGCAGCAAGTCCCTGGGCAATTGAAACCCCACCACCTGCCCACACAGTGCTCTGGCAGCAAATCAGTTCTTGGTACAGGGATGGGCAATAAACTGACCAGTCTTGGGTTTGATCCCTGCATCCTTTTTGAGCAAGAACCTGTTTCGAAAATCTCTTTTTCCTGATAGGTCTGTTACCGGACAATCCCCCGCTAGAGAAACTGTGCTAAGAAAAACACCTCGGAAGGGGATTAAACATTGCAGCTCCCAGCAGGGATTTTTGGGGCAGAGCCCCACTGGCTCATGAGCTGGAAGGAAGTGACTGCAGCTTTCAGAGTCAATCAATATAAGGAGGAGGCGGGATCTTAAAGGGGCAGAGAGCAAAGCAACCATTGGTGGCTGTGCATGCCCCTCCCCTCACCACTGGCCGCCAGCTCCAGTTCCCAGGTGCCACTAGTCTACCCCCTGTAGGCTCCATCCTTTTCCCTGCAGGGGTTAGCCATCCCCCCCCCCCCCAGGCTCAGGAGGCAGAGAGCTGCTGCACGTAAGAAGGTCTCACAACCTCCCCAGCACTGACTGCCCACCTGTACAAAAAACACTTCAGAGCTGTTAGGAAATGGTTACCAAGCTGACAAACACGGGGCTAGAATCATGTCCACCAGCCGTAGGTAAGTGAAGATGGCACAGAAGCCAGGAGACGTGCACATCTGTGTGCACGTGTGCGTGAATGAGCATGTCTAAGTGTGCGCATGTCTGTGTGCAGGCACGCGTCTGTGTACAAGGGGGATGAGCTGGGCGGGAGGGGGTGTGGCTTGTGGCCCCATGGTAACCCAGGTATGTTGTGGCCTTGGCACACTTTGGCTGTTGGCCCATCACTGGCCTAATAGTGGCCTCTTCTTGATATGTCAGAGGCATTCTTAAAATTCTGGTTGTCTCATAGCGACCATGACTGGCATATTGGGGTCAGTAACCTTCTTGCTATGCTAATGCAATATTGTACCCTAGATAACATAATTGTGTACATTTTTACTACATTTTTTACCACATGTTGGCTCCGCATTTTGGGTCATCTTTGACATAGCGTGGAAATTCCTAATAACATTGTGGCTGCCTTTTGCATATCAGTGGTCCATCTTTGACTTGTTGAGGGTGGTCGTGTAACTGTTCCACTGTACATGTTACATTGTGGTCAGTCACTGTGGGGGGAGTGGGGGCGGGGAGGGGGGGTCGCCAACAACATTCTGGTTATCCGTGGGATACGGTGGCCCATCAGCGACATTTTTAGATCATTTTGACCACTTTTGTCTATCCTTGGCCAGTCAGTGGCCCATTCTTGGTGTATTGGGACTTTCATGATGGAAATGTGGTTATTCCTGGCATAATAGTGTTCCTCCTAGGACGTAGTGTGGGCACTCTTGTCAATATGTTGGCTTCTCCTCGCAGCACTCTAGAGTGACAAAAAAAGGGGCTTGTTAAGCTTTATAAAGTTTACAAGTAAATAAATATGTAAATATCACCCAGCCTTTTTGTTTGGTGAACGTTTTGACAACATTTTGATTGGCTCTGAAATTAAAGCGACCCATCCCTGAAATATTGTAGACACTCATGGCATTTGATAAGTGGGCGTTAAAGCTGTAACTAGTCAGTTTACGGCAATAACAAAAGAGTACTTGATTTAAAAAAAAAAAACATGTTTGTGGGGGCAAGCATTGATTCACTTACAATATAAAGGTGGCATTTTAGGGCAAAAATAATTTTGTTCTCGAAAAATACAGACTTAGCTTATTTATCTAAAGGGAAAAGTCTTTATTTGATAGCAAATTGTGTGTATTTTCAGAAAATGGAAAGCAGATGCTTTGAGGCTAAATGTTTGCAGGTGCGATGTTTAAAACTGATATTTGGGTATTAAATCATATGTAGTTTGGGGTGTGGATTTCTGGTGTTAGTTTCCTGGTATTGGAGAACACTTCTGTGGTTTTATTTTATTTTTGATCATTCATACCAGGCGCCGTCCTTTAGGGCGGAGGGGCCACGCCCCCCCACCTTTTGCCCCTCATGAAGAGTGTCTGTCAGGCTGAACAAAGTTCAGCCTGACAGACACTCTTCATGCTCAGGTCAGGCAGCCAGGAGCAGACATGCGCTATTTGCGCAGACTCCTGGCTGCCTGAGCTGAGCTTTGCTGGGCTGAGGAGGTCACAGCTCCTATGGGCGTGACCTCCTTGGCTCAGCAAAGGTGCCTCGAGGCCCTCCCCCGGGTGAGGAGGAAAGCATCACCAATTGACACTCTCCCTGGGCGCTTCAGTTTAAGCCCTGAAGAGCCCAGGGTGAGTGTCAATCAGTGACACTTCGTCACAGAGTGAGGTGGGGTCAGCAGTCTCACTGACCACATCCCACTCTGTGACGAGCCTGGGACTGCTGCCTTCCCACATTGGCTGACCTAAGGTCAGCAGTCCCAACCATCCTGGGACCTGGAGGCCGAAGGTAAGTGTGTGTGTATATGTGTGTATTCTGTGGCACAGTATTTAATAGGCATTTAAGGTACCCCCAGTGAAAGGTGGGAGGGAATTCTATGGCACAGTATTGAAGATACTTACTTTGGGCACTCTAAATGAAAGGTTGGGATTTTGGCGCATGGTATCTAATAGGCAATGTGTGACCTTTAAGTGGGGGTAGGCGTTCTGTGGCACAGTATTGAAGATGGCATTCGGTGCACACTCACTAAAGGGTGGACTGTCCGTGTCACAGTTTCAGACATTCATGCTGTGACACAGTAACTGATTCACCTATGCCCTATCTGGTGTGGACGCTCTCTAGACGCTACATCTCCAATCATTAATAGTATAGTGTTCAGACTGAAGACTGGGGGACAAGAACTGCAAAGCTTTCATCACTTCTTCAACAGAGGGTGAGGGTTGATCTACCAGAATGCGGTGATCCCACCACTTGTACGTGTTCTCTTCACCCTGGAAACTCACTGGATTAGCGTACCAGCGGAAGGTGGGTTTTTTGGCTGAAAAATACAGCGTAACGTGGCTTTTGAGGTAGTTTGGAGTTTTAAAAACAAACTCTTGCAGTGCCAGACACCAATGCAGGCTTCTTGGGGTGGGTTGAAGGGTTGTGTGCTTTCTTACATAAGGGCTCATGTGGCAGCAGTTTGGAGAACTTGAAGATGTTAAATAGTTCTTCGATGTTCCAACCACCGGTGGTTGCCATAGTTGAGTTCAGGGCAGTGGCGGCATCTCTTTTGGGGTGCTGGGGGATTGCCCCCCATTTCTGTTGCTCCCTGTAGCCCTCGTAGTGCCCCCAATTAGCTCCCGCCCATATTAATTCTGATAAGCACATTTATATATATATTAATTTTTTTGGCAGTGGCATACATTTTTTTCAGCGGCTGTCAGGGCTGGAGCAGGATGAGTGAGTCTAGAGCGTTAAGGGTAGGGATGGGGCCTATAAGTCAGCAGGCACTGGTATATTACTGACCTGGGTTCGATACAGACTTATTGCGCATGTCAAGCTGGCCGGCTGCCTTTCAGCGACCAACCTAACATGCGCATTATGGCCTTTGAGCCTCTCACCACTTGTGCAATATAGTGAGCCGGAGCCCCCCAGATTCATAATGAGCACTGGATTCATCTGACCAAACCAATCCTGGTGCTGCTCTCATGTTTTGTTACCACAACAATATGAGAGTAGCATCATGCTTGGCTGAGGACATGCGATTAGGGCCTGCAAGAGGGCAGCGTAGGAGTGGGGAGAGTCAGGTCCACGGAACAATGACGAATCACTGCGTGATGCATTATGAAGCCATGCAGTCAGTGGCGGCCCATCCTTTAGGGCGGAGGGGCCACGCCCCCCCCCCACCTTTTGCCCCTCATGAAGAGTGTCTGTCAGGCTGAACAAAGGTCAGCCTGACAGACACTCTTCATGTTCATCTCAGGCTGCCAGGAGCAGACATGTGATAGACTCCTGTCTGCCTGAGCTGAACTTTACTGGGCTGAGGAGGTCACAGCTCCTATGGGCGTGACCTCCTCGGCTCAGCAAAGGTGCCTTGAGGCCCTCCCTCGGGTGACGAGGAAAGCGTCACCGAGGGTCAATCAGTGACACTTCCTCACAGAGTGGGGTGGGGTCACCAGTCTCACTGACCCCATCCCACTCTGTGGGGAGGCTGGGACTGCTGCCTTCAGCAGTACCAACCCTCCTGGGACCTCCGAGGCTGAAGGTAAGTGTGTGTGTGGGTGATGTTTTAAAATGAATGTTTGGTGCGTGCATGCATGTTTGAATGTTATGAGTGTTGTTAATGGATGTGTGTGCGTGCATGTGTGTGTGTGAAAGAATGAGTGTGTGATGTTTTAAAATGAATGTTTCGTGCGTGCATGTTTGAATGTTATGAGTGTTAATGGATGTGCGTGCGTGTGTGAACTTTTAAAATGAATGTTTCGTGCGTGCATGTTTGAATGTTATGAGTGTTAATGGTTGGTGCGTGCGTGCATGTCTGTGTGTGAAAGAATGAGTGTGTGTGTGTGTGTGTGCTGCCCGCCCGCCCCCCTCCCTCCTAAAGCTGCCGGCCGCCACTGATTCATACTAATATTTTTAAAAATAATTTCAATATTGCTTTCTAAAGGCTGGCTGTGTATGACTGGAGTAACTTGTCTGCATTCCAGTCCAGTAAAGTCTCTGTAAACTGTACCTCTGCACTTCAGCAAGAGCCTAAAAGAGCTGCCTTGCTCTGATGTCTATGGCCTGTGAATCTGACATAGATTTAACTTTTGTTTTTCCACTAGAACCCTTTGGTATAGATTCTCAGCCATAAACACAGGCCTGAGAATCTATTTGGAAGAGGCAGGATAGAAAAATGAAAGAAATATCAACATAGGCGTGTATATAATGCAGAATTCATTTAAAAATAATAGACATGAAAATGCATACCTAGATTTTTGAACTGTATTAGATACCTACAACTCTCAAGACACTTTTTAGGAAAATTGTGGTCGGCTGACCACCGTGATACTCATTTAGCGCCCCATTCGGAAAGTCAAACACAGCAGAGTAGTTTGTTTTTTCTTTTAAAAAAAGAAAATCAAAGAAATAAGATGTAATTTTTTGCTGAGATAGTGCCTTTATGTGAGTTACCAATCTATATACCATCAATATTATGTAAAAGAAAATGCAGGTTGGGCAAAAATAAAATAAAAAATCAACTTTTTCCACTTGCAAACTTTGTGAAATTGTTAAAATTAAATTGCAAAGGTTTGCAGAAAGAAATATCAGCAAAATCCAGTTTTATTGCAAGACTTCTTTCAAGAAAAGTTGTTATGCGAAAATTGTTCTACAAAAACTTTTTTTTCCAAGGATGTTTGCCTGGGGTAAAGTTTTGCAAAGTTTACAAAACTTTGCAGTTTTCACTGGGTGTGAAGTTTGTGAAATTGACAAAACTTCATGGTCGAAGTGTACATTTTCGCCACTCCTGGCAAAACAAGCATTGGCACAGCCAATAGGTATGGGTTTAATTTGCTAACAGTACTCAAGATATGGCCGAGCTGATGGAGAGGGCTAAAGCTGTGACGTAGTTCCTTATGCAGTTCAATGCAAGCGCTGTCATAGAGATAGAAGGATGTACCCAAACACATAATATCATTAGGGGAGAGGTGATTAGTCCATTGGGCTGAGTTTAGATGTGAATGACAGTCTCCAGCCAATGGCTATGAGAGGCTGGTTGAAGAAAGCCAAAGATTCAAAGGAGCGGACCCAAAGTGCCTCTGTGTATGTTCTTCGCAATAGGTCTGACACCTCCTTGGCCAAAAGCCCTACATAAAAAGTAAAAAATCCTGTCCATGAGTGCCCCTTCAGCATTTTTGATTTTTAGACAAGTTATATGGAAATATTGCTCCAAAAAGTACCTTCTGATCCGGCATTTCTTCAACACGAACCCTCTGAGGTGAAGGTGCATTTCCAGGTGGGGCTTTAAGCCCCATCACCTTCAAAGTCCAGACGCCACCAGTAGGATTAAATGCCAGTGTCCATGAGGATAGATGTACAATCTGAGGAAACGCAGCTGAGAGGGGCTTATTTCCTATCTCAACTGTTGATAATTATCTATAGGAAGAGTTAGTCTTGAGGTTGTCAAAAAATAGTGGCATTGGAGCTCCGACAAACCCTGCACTTCATGTATGGAAAGAGTTCGCCCGTACTTCTGCTGCACATCACTGATGGTCACTGAGGAGCCCTTGAAATTTCCATTTTTGAACTGGAGTCAGCCCCGGTATCTATTTCATCCCACGTGGAGAGATGCTTACATCACAAGGTCATTCACTTACGTTAGTTATTAGGGGTGTGTTGTCCTGCAAGGGCTGGTCACCTTTGCTGCAGCTTCAGACAGCTGGTCATCTGGGTGGACGGTGAAGAGATAGTGGGTTGAAGCAGAGCGAAGAGGTGTTCCTCAACTGAACTGAGGTGGAGAGGGTGGTCCCTGTCGGGGTATGCTTCTGCTGTGCAGCACTCTCTAGGAAAAGAGGCCACATTCCCTGGATAGGTCTGGTCAGCGATGATTGGTTTCATAGACGAGGCACTTTCATTAGCCCACCCCAGCACCACAGGAGCCTTGTGCGTCGTCTAAGGAGTGAAAAGAGATTGGTCCAGGATGATGGCCATGTTCAAGAATGGTTCCTCTTCCTCAAGCGTTAGCCCCCGAAAGACATGATCACTCAATCAAAAAAATTTGTAGAGCGCGCTACTCACCCGTGAGGGTCTCAAGGCGCCGGGGGTGGGGAAATCAAGGGGGGGGCGGGAAGGTCACTGATCGAACAGCCATGTCTTGAGGTTCTTTCTGAAGAGCAGGAGGTCTTTGGTTTTGCGAAGGTCGGTGGGGAGGGAGTTCCAGGTTTTGGGGGCGAGGTAGGAGAAGGACCTGCCTCCTGTGGTGGTGCGTTGGATGCGGGGGACTGTGGCTAGGGCGAGGTCGGCTGATCGGAGGTTGCGTGTGGGAGTGTGGAAGTTCACTCTTTCGTTGAGGTAGGTTGGGCCGGTGTTGTGGAGGGATTTGTGTGCGTGGATGAGGATCTTGAATGTGATTCTCTTGTCTATGTGGAGCCAGTGAAGGGATTTGAGGTGTGGTGAGATTCGTTCGTGGCAGGGGAGGCCAAGGACGAGGCGTGCGGCTGTGTTCTGGATTCTTTGGAGTTTGCGTTTGAGTTTGAGTGTGATGCCGGCGTAGAGGGCCCAGGTTATGTAGAGAAGTCAACTAGATGGTGCTGTGGACACTAAAGTGAAGATGGCTTCAGTCTCCGCGTTCGATAAATGAGAAGCGCTGAGCTTGGGTTCAAATAGCTGCTTTAGATCCAGAGTTCAGGAGGAATTAAGTGCTATGAAGCCAGGGGAGCCCTCTTGTCAGTCTCAAGCTCCTATTTTGGGTCTCCTCATGACCGCCACATCAACATCTCATAGTTGCCACCATCGGCTATAAGTGGATGGGCTACATTTAGGCCTATATTTGTGAGGTCACTTTTTGTGACCGAACGGCAGCGCAAACTACTAAACCATATTCATGAGACCAACAAATCCACTGTGCGTGGCTTTGAATGGCCTAATAAATATGGAGCAAGGCAGCGCAGATCTCTGCGTTTTCTTACTCACCGCCGGGGAGGCATTTCATGGGCGTTGCTGTGGGTGTTCCCACGCAACACCCATGGATTTTGACGCATTCCCAGATTTCAAAGACCATGTGAATCTGGGGATGCTCCAAAACCTTATGCCTCCCCGGGGGAGGTGCAACACTGAGAAATAGGACTATTCTCCTCATTTGTTCTTTCTATGTGCACTCCATTCTACAGCACACAGAACAAGAGGAAAGAGCCTCTCTGGATTGTGCAAGAAGGTGCCCCTTGGTGCACAGTGGTGCAAGGGCACCTGCGTTGGCACTTGGCTGCTGAAACGGCACCAGCCCACGGGCAAAGGACAGGAATGCGCTGTATGTCATAGATACGGCGCATTTCTGCAGTTTCTCGGTGATGAAGGGCAGCGCAACAAGGTGTAAATATGGGCCTTAGTCAATTGAACAATCTGCTATTTATTTATTTAATTATTTATTCATATTTATTTAAGAAATGTTTATAAATTGCTGCTTCTCATCTTCGGGTTGCTTCAAGGCGCTAGTCTGTGCTCAGCAGGTTGTATCTAGGCCTGTCCGTATGGGTGTGAGTTGAATGAGTGAGTGAATGAGTGGCATGTGCCTGTGCGACATGTGTGGGAGGGGGGGGGGGGTGACAGATGTAACTTATGTAGAAGAGAGCACAGAGGGGTATTTCAGAAACCGACCAACACCCATGCCCCATTCAGCAGGGTTATTGTACAACTACAGGTCTCAAGGACTCTGTTTCCAGTACTAGCCTTTTATATAACACAGGAGTGCATTCTGGGACTTGTGTTCTTGGTTTAGTTCAGACTTAATACAGATTATTTTTAGTTACCAGAATATTACAAAGGGGACTTGTCTATACAAATATTTTTGAAGGATACAAAGAGTATGGCAAATGAGCTATCCTACAATGTAAAACAGCTTCCGTTCTCATCAAAAGGACAACCCAAAATCTTACAGTGGAAGAGAAGATAAATAGATTGCTAAACATATCACTGTTGTACCAGTGACAAATCTAGACTCGTCTATTTGTAGTCTTTCTTTGTTGTCTTATACAAAAAAAGCCTTAAGTCACAACAACACATTTGGGTTACATAAGTATAAGCAATGGCTGGTCCTGTCTCCCGCTCATGGAGTCTTTACTGTTACTGTCCAGGATTGACTTTGAGCTGTAGTCCTTGGGGGGTGCACCCATGTAATCAAACACACGTATATTCCAATAGACACGGGAGGCGTGGTGAAGCTCTGAGAGGAACACAAATGGAAGCATGAGTGAGAAAAGGGCTACTTGATAGGTTCAGAAAGATATTTTCTTGACAATGATTTTCAATGTACTTGGTATCCACGTCAATCAGAAATAATACATAGAGTTTACATCAAATGATGCATGGGAACTTAGTGGAGTGGTTACATGAAGCCTGGGGCTGGAGGAGAGCAGGTTAAACATTACTGGACTGTGACGGGGATGCGTGGATCATTACACACAGGAGCCCAGAGGGCGATGGGGAAGCGCTCTGCGCCTGTGACAGCCACTGTGGCGGGTATTCAAGGTGGGGCCTCTTCAAACGGGAAGCAGTGCTATTCGAGCGCTGTTTTAGACCGCGCTTCCAGAAGTGGCATCTGCAAGGTCGCAGTAGCTGTGAGGGGACTGTCATCAAAGCCATGACATCAGTGAATTCTGAGAGGGGGAAGTGGTGGAGTTTGCTCCAATTGTGTGCCCTCGGATACGCTGCTCCTCTCACTGTGGCAACCATGTGTTAGCTTCTTTGCGCTACAGGCTTAGGAAAATGGCTGCCTCTAATAACTGAACTCTGTTTGAAGAGGCCCAATTTACATCCAAAGGCTAGATATTTTTTGCTATCAAGCTTGAGGCCGTTAAGTGCTTGGGCCTGGAGTCACGACTCCTTTTCCACATTTTGGAGACAACACCTTTCACCATCTTCTTTCCTAGAACTAACCTTTGTGCTTGGTTGGTGACCCTGCGAAGGTTATCAAGAGGCCGTGCTATCGCCTAGTGTTAAGCTCTACTCAAGTCATTAGGTTAATGCACCCGCTGCAGAGGTCTTGACAGAACGAGAATGTCCCAGATTACAATCCTGACAGAGATTTTTCACCTCTTCATCGCTGCAAGGTTGATGAAAATGAATTATAGTGCTTTTGCTAAGATTGGCACCTGCTGTGCTACGTTATGAAATGATAGAACCTGTATTACCAAGCACTCTATAAAAATGAAAAAAAGTTATTCCCAGACTGCCCTAACACGCACCTAACAAAGAACCCTGGGGAAGAGGATGTGGCATAAGGGCCAGAGCTGCTGACATTGGAGCTGAGGAACACGGTTCGAGTCTCAGCTCAGGCTCAACATCCTGTGATTCTGGGCAAATCACTTAAGGCCTCATTGCATGTTTGGCAGAGAGGATTACTCCATCACAAATGTGACGGATATCCCGTCCGCCGTGTTACAAGTTCCATAGGATATAATGGAACTTGTAATATGGCAGGCGGGATATCCGTCAAACTCATAATGAGGCCCTTAATCTCCCCTTGCTACCAAAAATGAATGTGTTCTTGTGTAATGTAACCGATGCTCATGTAAAGCGCTGTATACCTTTGCATCGAGTTTGCGCTATATAAAACTGCAAAAAACATAAAGTGCTCCAATACCTTCATTTTGAGTTCGCCCTACGTAAAACTGCATTAAAAGAGAAATAAAAAAGACCCCGCAGACTTTGCAAAGAAACAACAAGATGCCGAAAACAAGGAAGAGGAAGAAAAAACATGCTGTCATGACCGCAAAACGACGAGGCAAAAGAAAAAATAGTGCGCCACACTAATGTACATACCTGATCGTGCAATAATCCATGTAACAGGGTCAGTCCAGGGCTGTAACAAAACAGCCTCAAGGTGGGACAAACGTAAAGCATTTACCAACAACATTAAGGGATTTTTGAAAGGCAGGCTCAGGAACAAATGAAAGTGATGGTTGTGGTTAAAGCCCACAAAATAGATTACAACATGTCGAGCAAAGGAGCGCTCGTGCACTGCTATGCTCGACCTAAAAATAAAGTGTATGGGAAAGTCTGGGAGAAGTCATTGAGAGAACAAAAAATATTTGAATTTTAAATGGTCCTTCATGGTACTACTTGTCGAAGTGCACACTTTGGAAACTGAGATAACCCAAATGTGTTCTGCTTATCAAATATTAAAGGGACTCTTGCATAATAGAACACAGAAGGGGAGGGGATTTATGATTTAAAATAAATAAGTTGGATGCACAGAAAATTGTTTTAAGGTAAAGTATGGTTATTACTTAAAAACCGTTTTGCTCGGGGGCACAGATAAAGTACGTTATTGCTAGGAAGGTGAGGTTGCGAGGGGTGTAACTCGGTGGCCCTTTGCGACCAGGGGCACCAGTCCTGCTTCCACAAGAGGGAGAGGGAGGACTGCTACTCATCAGTAGTGATCCCACCACTGACTAGAGAACCCCACAGCCTGAGGGACCCCGCCGCTCCCTGCCGAGTCACCTCCCCCTAAAGACCTCTTCTTCGCTGGGAAAGGTCTTCCATGTTCCTCCTCTGGCCCTCGCTGCATTAGAGCTCTTGCACCACAAGATTGGAGGGAAAAATTTGTTTTGCATATGACAAGTCACAAGGCGCATTTGTGCTTTGCAGGCTGTGCCGGAAGCACTGTTAGCATGGCCAGGGTCAACATCTGCACAGGGAGGCAAGAGAAGGAGCTTTGTGGATACAGAAAGGGCACCAATTCAGTGCTTAATTTGAGCCGGTGATTTCTGGTGCTCAGCACCAGCACTTGTCATCGTTGGCACTTATAACAGTCTGCCACATGGTGGTGCTGTTTGTCTACTTTAGGGATGAGCACAATTACAGCTGTTCATTGATTCAATATACATTGAAAATAACTAACACTTGCCACCCAAGCCAGTATTATAGCTTTGGGGGCCTGGGATAGTCTCAGTTGTCACTCTTCTAGGAGTGTGTGGGTAATGACATTGCCAGCACTGGCAGGGGCAACGGGTGGTGCAAGCTTCAGTGGTCTTCTGACAAGGGCCCTGACACTTTTAAAGAAAAACAAATTAAGCACTGGGCACCATCCCTGAGTCACAACGGGATGGGCATGCATATGTGCCCTTCTCCTGCTGTGCTAGTTCTCGCTGGCGCCACGGCATGCACAAGGCTCATGAAAACATGTCCTCTCTATGAGTGTTCTACGCGTGTTGTACATGCCTGTGCGCCAGTGTTCACCTGGGCAGCAGGTGCTTTGAATGCATGCTTTTATTTCTAAAGTTTGTGTTACATTTGCCCGACTGGACCATTTAAACCCCATCCAGGTCTATAAGCCCTTCCACCAACATGGAATGAGCGCTGTAGGGTGGCCACCTGACCCCAGGTGATCAGCAATGTGCTCGGTGCCACGCTATGAGTGTGGCTCCTCAATACCTTATGTGTTTGTTTGGTGCCCAGCTGGGTGTATGGCCCCTCAGTGACTTAGGGATGTGCTTGGTGTCATGCTGAGAGTGTGGCTCCTTAGTGGCTTAGAGGTGTGCTCGGTGCCAGGCTGGGAGTGTGGATCGTCAGTGGCATAGATGTGTTTGGTGCCTTCTGGGAGTGTGGCTTCTTGGTGGCTTAGAGGGGTGCTCAGTGCCAGGCTGGGAGTGTGACTCCTCAGTGGCTTAGGGATGTGCTTGGCGCCAGGCTGGGTGTGTGGCTCCTGAATAACTTAGGTGTGTGTTTGGTGCCTGCCTGGGTGTGTAGCACTTCGGTGACTTAGGGTTTTGCTTGGTGCCAGGCTGGGTAGTGTGGCTTCTCAGTGGCTTAGGTGTGTTTGGTGCCCGGCTGGATGTGTGGCTCCTCGGTGGCTTAGGTATGTGATCGGTGTCAGGCTAGGAGTGTGTTTCCTCAACACCTTAGGTGTGTGTTTGGTTCCCGTCTGGGTGTGTGACACTTCAGTGGCTTAGGGATGGATGTGCTTGGTGTCAGGCTGGGAGTGTGGATCCCCGGTGGCTTAAGAGTGTACCCGACGCCAGGCTGGGAGTGTGGATCCTCATGAGCCTACTGGGAGGTGCCCTAGAGGTGTGCCCAGTGCCAGGCTGGGAGTGTGGATTCTACTGGGAGGTGGGCTAGAAGTGTGCCAGGCAGGGAGTGTGGATCCCCGGTGGCTTAAGAGTGTGCCCAGCGCCAGGCTGGGAGTGTGGATCCTCATGAGCCTACTGGGATGTGGCCTAGAGCTGTACTAGGTGCCAGGCTGGAGTGTGGCTCCTCGGTGGCTGAGAGGGGTGCCTGGTGCACCAGCGCCAGGCTGGGAGTGTGTATCCTGAGGAGCCTACTGGGAGGTGCCCTAGAGGTGTGCACAGTGCCAGGCTGGGAGTGTGAATTCTACTGGGAGGTGGGCTAGAGGTGTGCCAGGCAGGGAGTATGGATCCCCGGTGGCTTAGGAGTATGCCCAGTGTCAGGATGGAGTGTGGGCCCTCAGGAGCCTACTGGGAGGTGGCCTAGAGCTGTGCTCGGTGCCAGGCTGGAGTGTGGCTCAGAGGTGTGCCTGGTGCCAGGCAGGGAGTGTGGATCCCGGTGCCTTTAGGAGTGTGCCCAGTGTCAGGCTGGGAGTGTGGGCACTCAGGAGCCTACTGGGAGGTTGCCTAGAGGTGTGCTCGGTGCCAGGCTGGGACTGTGGCGCTTCGGTGGCTTAGAGGTGTGCCTGGTGCCAGGCAGGGAGTGTGGATCCCCCGCTGGCTTAGGAGTGTGCCCAGTGCCAGGCTGAGAGTGTGGATCCTGAGGTGGCTTAGAGCAGTGGTTCCCAACCTTTTGACTTCTGTGGACCCCCACTTTAACATTACTGGAACCCAGGGACCCCCACTAAATTATAATTGGAATCCGGGGACCCTCTACTGAGTCATTACTGAAAGCTGGGGACCTAATCTGTTAACATTTTTTTATTTTCTAAGCAGTCGCAGACCCCCTGAGGAGGCTTCATGGACCCCCAGGGGTCCCCGGACCACAGGTTGGGAGCCACTGGCTTAGAGATGTGCTCGGTGCCGGGCTGGAGTGGCTCATCGGTGGCCTAGAGATGTTCCCGATGCCCGGCTGGGTGTGTCGCTCGCCTCCCTGTGGCCTACGGCCTAGCTGGGTGGCACACTAGCAGTCTTGTCTCAGCTCCTGTCCCATAGGCTGGCTACTCTGATCTCAGCAGGGAGCTGGCCTTTTACAGACTAGTGTCTGCTGGAGACCTGCGGCAAGGGCTGCCGCTCCATCTTTGAATCATCTGCGTATTTTTATCTTTCTAATTGCTTCCCGGGAGACGTGTTTGCATGTTCCCTTTTTATGGCCAGTTCGTTACTTACAGCATCCTTTCTGTTTCTTGCAGATCCCATCAGTATCCGGACAGGAACTCACTGGGGCCCAGTTCGGAGGCTGGCAGCCTTGACTCCAGGGCTCCGAGGAGGCAGCTCCACAAAGGTACTGTAGGTCCATAGGCTGGGTTCTGCACGGCACGTGTTCAGGTCCCTTTTGAAAAGATGATGTTCCCTTCTGACTGTATTTTTATGTGGGTATTTACTTTTTTGTGTTAAATGTATGCACCACGTGACGTGGATGGCGCTTCTACACTAGGCCTGCGTGAAGTTTGCAAAATTCCCTTTGCAGAAATGACGTAAAATGCTAAAACAATTATCCAAAATTATGGGAAATGCTGGTGCGAAATTTAGCACTATTTATTTTTAACAGAAAACGAGTCCTTGTGCCTTTTTTTTTTTTAGCACGAAATACATTCTTCCGTCCCTGGGACACAGGATGCTTTTTGCTTTTAAATGTCGGGCACAATTGTGCATGACGTGAAAGACGGCCCCTCCCACTCTGTTCATTTGCATAATTCCCCTGCATCAGTGATAGGACCTTTACCTGATTGGCATCTCAATTACGTGGCGTAATCTTCGGCGTTTCGCGAAACGGGTGTAACGTGAAATTCCACAAATACTGCAAGATTATGCAGGGATACATGAAATTTCGCCTGGCCCTGGTAAAATAGGAGTCACTATTTACAAATCCAAGTACCGCTCCTTGATAAAATAGATACCGCTCGGCCTGATTCTCAAAGGTGTTCTGTGAGTCCGTGTGGCTTACTCCTGACTCGGGGTGTCTTGCGGAAGTTGTATATGTGCCCACAGTCAGTTCTAGAGTTGTGGAGACCATCTGGGCGTCTTGACAGGCTTGGGTATGAAGTGCCCGTGTCCACAGGTGGTTCTAGATTTATAGGCAGGACTACTGGAGAAATCAATCCCTCGGGCCTGACTTTTCTGCATAGATATTTGCAGTTCCCGCGCGGACCATGTGATCGGTTATCTGGTGCGTACTTTGCAGACGTCAGCCAGAAAAGTTTCTGGGTCAAATGGATCACATGATGTTTAAATTGCTGCACCCAGGATGCTCCACTGCTCTTACCACAATGCAAAACTTTACTTCTGAGCATTTAGCTATGTTCTGTTGTTCTGTGGTGTAGGGGGGGGGGGGGGGGGGGGATGGGGGGGGGCAGTCATGCCCAGATAGCGTACCCCCAAATGTTGAAGTGGGTAAAAGTGTTTTGTCTCCGGGAAGAACTAAAAAGCTTTAACACTCACATCTCAAATGAACTTGAAACAGGATGGAAAGGCAGATGTATTCGTTGTCACTAGTATGTTTAGTTTCGCTCTTAATGTAAATTAATATTTTTACACCAAAGACATTGTTTTCAAGGCAGCAGCTGTTTCAAGGGTGCACTCCCACTTTAGGAGAATTCCAAAAATGGTATCTCTTTTTAAGGTTCACTCTCTTTATTTCTGAATACTGTAAGGGAGATAAGTACCTAAAGAAGGTTATGTAACATACTGTTTATCAGGGCTGTTTCCTACCCCTTTGACTGGCCTATAGACCTATGTTCATGTCCAGTTGATATGTACCCAGCACACCCTTCTGACGTGTTGTGATGAGCACGAGCCCTGCAAGGTGTGCACAAACATTGGCGAAAGTATCAGACGTGCACAGACCGCCCAGCAGTCAGGGGGTTAATGAATCCGCCCCGCTGAAGCCCTGTGGTGCAAACCAAGAACGAACCAGAACAGAAGACAGGCTTTAAATTATAATAATGCGCCAAAAAATGACACACACCTTTTATTGCAAGACTTCTTTACCTCTAGGCTTATTTTTCTGCCTACTGTAATACTCTACATGTTTTGAACAATCTATTTTATTCTTGGAGCAAGAAAGGACAGTTTAATAAAATGCTATTCCTATGATTCCTATTCCTCAATTGTTTATGGTTGTTGAAGCATAATTTGTCCTTCCAGGGGACTGTGTATAGCTTTGTTTAGGATTGTAATCTCTTGTGCATCAGTGTGTGCTAGAAGGTCAAAATAGCTAAAAAAAGAATGCAGCAGAAGGTAATTTATCCTTAAACACATAACCAGGTTGTATAATGTGTGTCTTTGCCACAGTTTGCCTTTTTAGCTGCATAATGTAGCCAACCTTGCTGCATAGTGTGGTCCTCCCTTGATGCTCAGTTCCGATAGATCTGATTGGTCCATTTTTAGAGGGTCGTCTATGAGGTCACAGTCAGTGCTGGAGTTAGACCTAGTCACAGTGCCTTGCAGAAGGTTGTGTATGGAATGCAAGGCACAGGCTCTTATAGATAAATAACCTAATATATCTCATATTAAAGGGATAATAAGCGTAGTAACTTTTAAACCCAAACTCAGACATAGAATAGGTCTATTGAAAGCTAGTCACATACATATGTAATAAATTCATAAGAATGTAATATTTTATTAGTGTTTTCAAGCATATATGACAAATGTGTACAGGTAGATGATATACAACAAATGTGTGCATGAAGTTAGACTTTAGCGAACATGCACAATTTTGATCACAGTGTGTATGTAGCTCAAGTGCAGGAAGGAACAGATAAAAGCTGCTGGAATATATAATTTTTTCTGAATCTATTTTAGACACATGGTTAATCATTAAACAAAGCAATTGTTTGAATGAAAGTCTACCCGTTACTCAAGGTGAGTCGGATGTTTGTCTCACAAGTGATTGGATGGATCCTTAATTACACATAATAATATATAATAAATAATATATATGAATAATATAAGATTGTTTGACCGCAACACTGCAAAAGACAAAATCGTTTTATGAAATATATTTACCTACATAAATGTTACATCTATGTATTAAGGAAAGCCACAATGAAAACTGATAGGTAAAGACATATACCTCATTAGTTTTGAAAATTGGGAAAGTTTTCAAAAGTACAATACAGTTCACAAGGGCTCTGAGACAAAAATGAGGATTAAAACTTAAAATGTCTACCAGTACTTTAAACACTTGCCCTTAAACATCCTTGCCCAAGGTAATAGAATCTATCTTCATCAAATGTTATTGTCCATCTTTTGATAAACATGTGGTACAACAGTAAGTGTTGAAAGTAGAGACAGGTAAATACTATAGCCAGAAAAAATGATGGAGATATGGGGACACAGTGCTAATGTGGACTAACATGAAAAAAAGACTATTGCGTGTCCGAAAGACTACCGATTCATGTGAGGGTTTTAGATTTGCTGTCAGTGGCCAAAATGTTTATGCACAAGGATGGCTGCACTAGAATTAAGTCAGCCACAGACTGATTGTCTACAAGGAATTCAAGAGGGTGGAAGACGAAAACTCAATTTATCCTAAGTTTCATGAATGATGTCAGGTAACCCACATCAGAAATACAGGCTAGGCTGGAGGGAAAGCAACTGATTTAAAGCATGCATTTAAATAAAACTCACAAAAAATCACAAAGGTTCCAAAAAATCGCACTTATTTAAAATACCTATTACGGCGGAAAGGAGAATGTCCCATTCATCAGTGTACCACTTTCATACAGAAAGAAAAATACTCGTTATAGTCTGAGACAGTGGGATTGTTTTTCAGTGGAGGACCAAAGGATGCGACTGGGCTGACTGAATTATGTCACAAGAAAAGATCAAATATATTGCATACAGCTGTACATTCTGGTCCATTATTATTTCACAGTTTTATCACAACTCCATCCATTGCTGCAGAATCGCATTTTCCTGTGGACCCGAGTATGTCTAATGAATATTTCAAATGAAGAAAGTCTGAACACGTGTGGACCACCACCAGTGTAGTGAAATAAAAAAAAATGGACAAGTCTTGCCACTCTGTCAATTTGTTTAACCCATTACTGACTGTATTATTTGGTGAATCCACTTTTTAGGGTCGATCCTGCGTTGCATGCGTATTGCTAGCGAGACGCTTTAGGTATGAGAAAAGGGCTCAGAGCCCTGTGGACGTCATGTCAGTGTGTTTTATTGGCAAGTTGGCTTGCCTGTTAGAATCCGCTTCTTTTGATTAGCAGAAGGCACTCATACGTCATGCCTTTTCTGGTGGTGATCCCTCCTCGAGCGCAGCGACCAAGTACAGAAAACATGCGAGGCTCGCTGTTTTCTTCAGGTTTGTGGACTAATTTTTCTCTGTTTTCGCAGCGCGATCTCGCTGGGCAGAAGTCCAGCGCTTCGCATACTATCGACCTTGTTTAAATATATGTTTGACAATTGGATGCCTTTCCCGCAAATTGTCTGGCTAGAAAAGTCCAGTTAGGAGTTTACATTGCTAATAGCTCTAACTCGAGCAAATGCGAGACCCGTTGCATTGCAAATGCTTGTTCTGTTTTGTAGTCAATACACAGGTTATAACATCACATTTTGCATCTCTTAACACTGTCTCTAAAACAGTGAAAAATGTGCTTTTTATTGTGTTTTTTTCTTGAGAATGCTGTTCCAGAGCAGCATTTTTGGGCCTGAAGCAAGCTAAGATCTATGCTGGCTGATATGCTTCTGCTTACGTCTGTCAATATACATCAGAATGCATAGTCCATAAAATAAAGGGCACTACCCGTGCAACAATTTGATGTGATTTTGGTGTCCAAAAAATGTACAGCGATGGAATAGTTTGGTGTCTGATGTGAATTCACATTTAAACAGAATGGACCCAAGGGCATTCCCTATGCAACAGTTATGGACTTACTTCTTTGCTGTAATTTATTTGCAGGCACACACCAAGTACTGGCAAATGGGTTTCATTTATAAAAGGCAAGTAATGGCCACTTTGTCTGTTAGCCACCTGCCACTACTCAACAGCAAATGACAATTGGCAGGTACCCATGCATCACATTTTGTCACTGCCAGGATCAAATGTGGACATGCGTATGAGTTTGCCATTGTTATTTCTGTTGCACAGTTCCACTGATGAGTCTCTATTGTAAAAACATGCCCGTTTGCAGGCAGTTCAGCATAGTTGCTTATCTTTGGTCTACCACTTTCTTGCGTAGTATATTGTATTCTCAGTAATTGTCATTTTTATTTTTATAGCTATGACAGATTTTACAAAATTGTCCAAAAGGCAATCGTATTAGTCTAGAGCATTGATTGCTACATAATAGAAGCAAATGGCACAGTCTACTGTGCCCATCATCCTTCCGGGGTTGACACAGTGGTGTTTAGGGATATTAGATCCAGTCGAGGCTCCTTCAAGAGACACTTAGGGGCTGATTATGAGTTCAGCGGATGGTTTGCACTGTCTCCCGAACCTCCGACGGGGAGGTTGCCGCCATAGTGGCTAGCTCCCCGCCGGCCCCATTAAGAGTTTCCTGTTAGGTCAGCGGGCGGGCACCTGAATTTCCACCCGCTGGCCTAGCGAGAAACAGCCTACAGCATTGTCTCCGGCTCTTAATCGAGCCAGCAGCAATGCTGTAGAGCGCAGGGTGCACCAGCACCCTCGCATTGTTCACTGTCTCCAAAGCAGACAGTGAACATTGTGAGGGTGCTGGCCAGGAGGGCCCTAGCACTGCCCATGCCAAGTGCATGGGCAGTGCAAGTGGGCCCCCTGCACCCGTTCTCCGCCAGCATTTTCATGACGGTGGTACCACCATGAAACTGGTGGCTGAGAAGGGGGTCATAATCCCCAGGACAGCCGGGCTTGCAGTGCTGCCCTGGCGGATTCGGACCGCCGAGCTGGCGGTTCCCTGGCGGCCCGACCACCAGAGTTGTAATGTGGCAGTCAGACTTCTGCATTGCACGCGGCCCAACTGCCATCCGCGAGTCTGGCGGTCTAGTAACCCCCGACTCGTAATGAGGCTCTTAGTTTGTGTAGTGTGCTGTTTGTGAGTGTCCAGTATTAACACAGAGGACAGAGGTGGTTGTTTGTTGTCCTAATGCATTGGTCCAGTCTCCCTGGCGGTCTGCTTCAGAGTCCGTGTTGGGACAGGAATATCCCATTCCTGGTAAAGGATGTGTACCCTTGCCCCGAGTTACCCAACGGCATGTGCAACTGGTATCATTTGTCTCCACGCTTGAACAGCCAAGTATCAATGCACTGCACTACCCGTAAGTATCCGTCTAAATATTCGACCATTGCCCACCTCTGTGGGTTGGCTGTCCAACAACCCAACATAGGAAAATATATCTGAAATAGACTGGCAATAACATAAAAAAGATTTCAGTTATAGACTCCGTCCATCAAATATTCCAGCCGATGTCTCATAAAAAGATTTTCTTTATTTCTTCAATTAAAACTAGCCAAAGTGTTTCACTCTTCCTCGAGCTTCCTCAGGGCTCTTAGTACATGTCATAGTCGTACGGAATGCATTTTGCTCTCTGGTATTGCTAATACCTCTTAGTAAAACAGTTGATATGTTCTAACACTCTTCTACACAAGTTATAGACCTTTTTTGGCAGTTTGAAAGTGGGATTTCATTTGATTATGACATATAGTAGAAGCCCTGAAGAAGCTCGAGTAAGAGCAAACTGTGTTGGCTGGTTTTAATTGAAAACATAACAAATAAAGAAACACTTTTTGTACGACATCGCCTGGAAATTGTGATTGATGTACTCTATAATTGAAATCTTTTTGGAGTTAAGTGTTGTAGTTATTGCCTCTCTACTTCGGATATCTGCAGCTGGCATCATGACTTTGTGGGCCAGCTGTCATGCTACTCTACTGTGTGCACTGGGCCGAGGGGTGAGGATCTGTAGTCCAAAGTAATTGAGATACAATCCTGAACCAGGGAAGACCTTTTGCTTCCCCAAACCTCATAGTGGTTAGCCAAGACTAACTCAACCAACATACCAGAAAAGAGGAGACATGGAGAACAAAACAAGAGAAGTGGGGAATGATATTTTAAACTCGTTTTAGGGAGAAAGCAGGTGCCACTGACCTATGGTGTAGGAAAAAATAGACCAAAATTTCTTAGAAAACTTATTAGAACAAGCCTGTAGTTAATCATATAAAAAGTATGCAATTAAGTAACTCCCCGAGCTTGTTCTGAATGCAAACCAGGACTTGAATGAGTCTCGGAAGATCCAGAGAGAGACTGTGAACAGCGGACGTGAAACAAAAGGGAAGGAGTAGGCAGAGCAGCTATAGACCAAAGAGCGAAACAGGCAGACTGAGGCAGCATTAATGCATCAATGGTGTTCAGCCCAGGAAAGCCGACTGCAAACTTAGAGAAAGAACCCACTTACTCCTGGCAGTCGAGGTTTTACTGAAAGTGCTCCCCTTAAATACTCGTACTGCTTAAAATGCATCAGAAGTAAAAGAGTAACAGGAACTACTTAGAGCCTGGTTTAGATAATGGCGGACGGGTTACTGCGTCACAATGGTGACTAATATCCCATCTGCCGAAATCTAAATCCCATAATGGGATTTAGATTTCAGTGGACGGGATAACCATCAGCATTGTGATGGAGTAACTTGTCTAACAATATCTAAATCAGTCACTTAGTCATAAAACACCATAGGAACTGTAGGTGGCCAAGGGATTGATCCAAAACCAAGATGGCCACCACCCACAGAAAATAGAAATGCAAGGAGGAAAGTCTTCTTTCTATCTTTAAAGATGGCGGCCATATGCAATGCAGTCCCTTCCAAAGCTTTCGAAGATGCTGGGAATGAACTTTCAACAACCACCAGGCTCTCAACTCCTGTGTGGCCATTTACTTGAACGCCAAGTAACGCTTCAAATGTTTGGCGGCACGATCTTGAGGCTGGGATCCGTCTTGCTTCCCATCACCCAGCTCTGACCCAGATCCCTCACATTCATCTGTGTTGAATCGAAGATACAGAACCTGTTCTCTGAGCTGGAGGGACGCACCAAGGGAGCTCTCTTTGCTGACATGGCACTACGTTCCATGTCCTGGGTTTTTGACTTTAAGCGGTGGTGGCATCACCAATTTCTATGGATTAATAGTCTTGAGCAGATCTTTTTTTTCCCATGGGGTAGCACAGCCTACCATCCCTCCTATGTAAAAGTTCTGCTGAGATGTAATGCCCGACCCTTTTTCTTGTTTCTCATGTGTCAGGTGCATGCTTATATGGAGTAGATGGTAGCGGAACATCGTGTGATGATGAGCGTCTGATGCTGAGACCTGTGCGATATGTGTTGGATTGCCTCTGGTTCAGTATGACACAAGATGGTGGATGGATACAGCTTCCCAGACAGTGAAAGTGCATTGCTGCATTCCTGAAGCTGCGGGGTGGAGAACCTGATGCAGAAGTATTGCGGCTTGAGGCAGGGCTACAGTAAAGAGGACCTTTTAGCAAAGGGGGGATGATTAGTCTCTCCTGTGCACTACCATTCGGTCGATGGTGTGGGAGAAGGTTTGAGTCAACAGTCTGTGTTAAGAGCGATGAAGTTGCTAGACCGGGCTTGCCCTTTTCAATTCCGCAGGTTGCAACTTCAGGTAGACTAGCCAGGTACTGAGACTGGACGAGTCATTGTGGCCGTGTTTTGCGATACTCCTGATTGGAGCCAGCTTCAACCTACCTGCCGTGATATCCATCACTTTGCACAAAGGTGTTTCCATTGTAGCCCTTGAATTGCATTTGAGAGGGAACTGCTTCAAACTCGTTCCCTGTCTAGAAAATGAATGTAATGTTTGGACCAAAACCATCCCACTTTGTTCCTGATCAGAGATCCTGAAGGGAGGGCATGAGCTGCTGTGGAACCAGGGCTGGTATCTGCATTATCATCAGTCTCCCAGAGGTCACATCACCTGAAGTCTGCACAGCTTGCTGGGGAAGTTGTGGCTCTGCCTAGAGCCTGTGTGCCTGCCTGCTCAGATAGGGAAGGAGTGTGCCTGGCCCTGCCGGAGAACAGACGGTCTTGTAGGAGGCCAGACATGTTCCTAATGTTTTGGGCATCCTGAAGAGCTGACTCACATCGGGAAAGCAACTGGTGCCAACTCAAGCTGTAGGGGGTCACTCAGCCTCCCTACATGGTTCATGTTGGGAACTGTGTGAAGTAATTAGAAGCCCAAAAAGCAGCATGCCGTCTGGCATCCATGCAGTAGTGGCATACAACAGTGTCTCAATAGGTACTAATAACACAGTTGATTAAAGAAAATAAATGAATTAAAGAAAAAAAACTGGAAGCACAGATGATAAATTACTGCAGCTGTATTTGAAAATACACACAAAAAAGGCAGCATCAACATTACTTACCTATTGTGCAGTAAATATATGGTGGACACATAGTGCTCGTGCAAAAAAGTGAACAGCGCATGGGAGGCATGTGAATAAAGTGTAAAATACACAGCGAACGGACAGTGACTCCAACTGATATTAAACATGACCTAGCGATGGGAAGCTTTTACAGAATCATGTTCTAAGTCAGAGTCACTGAATCCGCTGATCTGTGTCGATGGCGTTTCGACCCTTATCATTTCAGGTCATCATCAGGACAAAATGCACAAAACATAAACAATTGCTGTATGTATAGAGAAAAGAGAGAAATAAGATTAAAACATTTTGTAAAACTGGGGCCAAAGAAATATTGGTGCTCTAGCGAAATGTGCCCTATGATCAATACATGCAGGTTGTAAAAAAAAATCTAAAAAAGGAAAAGAACAAAAGAAGGGCCATGATTAGCCAGAGAATAGAAAAAGGAAATTTACAATTATCAACATTCCATGGGAAATGGCCCACTTACATATGTATACTGTTGGGGGGCTCTTGCCACAACCCATGACATGGAACAGTCTCCGTACACAAATTAAGGTCGTGGATTCAATCAGAGTGGAATACTCCTTCGGGCACCCATACAGCATGACCAGATGGAGCTGTACTGCAGCCTCCTCGGCTTATGGTGTACCAGGATCAACATTGCTACCATATCAGAGAAACTGATTCATTGACCATTGGGACTTGCACTGATGCCTTAATGTGCGGCAATCCACTGTCACGATCAACATCACCACCGTAGAGGATTACTTTGCTCAGGGCTCGCAACTGCTGAAGACTAGCATCGGCCAAGCAGACCTGCTGCTCTGCACATGTCCAGCATCCTGAGAAAGGAACAAGGCCATCATTTGCTCTCCCATTCCGCTTGGTGCGACCTAGGTTAGTGCACCATCCCTTAACGCATCAAGTCGATTCTCCACAGAACAGGTAAAGCGGGGCTTTTGATTGGAAGACTGAGACCGTGTCTTCATTGCACAAAGATGAGCTTGCCATTAGGAAGTTAACATTTGCCAACATGAACTCTCTTGTGCAAGAACTGATTAAACTCTCCTACCAGTTAACTGACCTGGTGATCGCTTAGTGAGCTCGTACCCATGCCGAATCATTGGCTTTGAATGTTTTTCTCTGCTGAGTCATTGAATATATTCTGGGCATCCGAGGAATTGGGATAGTTCACGCTAGAAGGTGGGGAGACTGTGTAACGCTCTTAGGTGGGATCCAGTAGCAGCTGAGGTCAGGGAACGGCGGTGGGGTAGGGGTCGGGGAGGAAGGGTTCAGGGGGATGGGAATGGGGGTGAAAATAATAAAATAAATAACCAAAAAAAGAAATTACCTGACTCCCAAGGGATCGCCATTCTTCTGCTCCTCCGGATCCACAGCAGGCATAGGCTCCCAGCCTGCCCTGCAGCCAATCCTGATGCTGCTCTCACGCTGCTGGCAGCATGAGAGCAGTGTCGGGATTGGCCTGAGCACCCTGGCTTTGTGCTTCCAGGCAGACTGGGAGCCTGTGCCTGCCGTTCCCCAACCCGGCAACACAGCCCGGGTTGGAGAGAGCTCAGTGCACATTTGGGTTTGGCCGTCCTGAGACAGCCGGCCAAACACACATGCGCCCTGAGGGGAGTGCACACCACTCCCCCTCCATGGCTGTCATCAGGATGATGACCCCGCCCCCAAGACTCAGCCAGCAATGAAAAATAAAATGATAATAAACCTGGTTTATTATCATTTTATTTTTCAAGTTTCACCTCTGCTGGCAGGGAGGCTGACGCTCCTCCACCTTAATGGAGGAGCCGTTTCTGGTGGGATCTTAGAACCCTGTAGCTTACCCATCATTAATGTGTGTAGTATTTTGTTTTCATGTGACATTCAAGTATTTTCTTTTATTAAGACAAGCAGGCAGATGGGCAGTGAATTATTGTGTTTCATGAACTATTTGAGTTCTGTGTCTCTAGTGCAGACTCTACAATCCACCCCCTGGAGAAACCTCTGACTGTTCACCCTCCCTATTCCGACAGTCTAGTTCAGTACTTGGTTCAGTTTGCAGAGCCATAGTTGGAGGGACCCCAGGACACACGAGGCAAGTGACCACAACCACCACAGTTGTAGCCCAATAACCCCTGTCTGCCCTGTTGCCCCAGGGATGGCATCCGACAGTCAGCCAGAGGGCAGCTGTCACAGTTCCTAAGATTAGAGGATGCAAGCTCTGAGCCTCTCAATGCACCGAATTACGCCCCCTGACCTAAAACCTTCTTTCCCTAACTTTTCTGTATAAGGTGTTTGGACAAAATATGGAGGACAGAATATTGTGTGGACAGAATATTGTGTCAAGAACATTGAGGACAAAATTCTGTGAAGGTAAGGTTCTATGGGTAAGCAAAGTTGTACTATGCTTAATTCTACATATATGGACCTTGAATATATATATATATATATATATATATATATATATATATATATATATATATATATATATATATATTGAAGGTACATAGATATGGAGTTAAGAATTGTAAATTTATGATTACCTATTTGCACTTACCTCCTTCATATTTTTGACATGATATTCTGTCCACACGATATGTTGTCATCAGTATTCTATCAGGCACCCCGTGTAATCCTTACAGCTCATGGCACTTGCTGTATAACTTTGGGGGGAGGGGCAGGCATGCTTCAGTTCTCCCCCATGTGCTGGCATCAAGCGTACCTTTAATCACCAGTTGTCACACGCTGATGGAAATGTATACTTTATTCATTAAGGAACGAATTCACAATTAATTCAACTTCTCCTTCCGTCACTCATTATTTAAACGGCAGTCGGCGATATAAATCATTGATATGCACCGCCCTCGGCATTGTATGAAAACTGTGTCAGAATATAAAACAAACAAGCACTTGCAATGCAATGGGTCTCGCTTATTTCGAACAAGTTGTCATCGTTTGACGACAGCACCCACAAGGAAAAACAAAAGAAAACATCAGAAGAAACTGAAAAAAGACGACTTGGCAAAATAAAATAAAGTTAGTTTTAGAAAAAAAAAACTTGGCACTTTTGTTTCTCCTGCTGGGCACGTTTTTGCCAGTCACAAGCTTTCTGTTGGCGGCTCAGTGAAAATTAGAACAAAATAGTGCCTCAATCACGTCAGGAGCAGCGGACTGGCACTAATTAAGTTGCATCAATTAGTGCTTGATCCCTGCTCCACATAGCGGAACGGAAATGATGCCAGACATGCCTTGACGAATTATGAGGCTGTAAAGAAGAGTGCCATGCAAACCCACAAATGGTGAGCGACAGGCGGGCTCCAAGCCCTTTACTGAGCACAACAGTCTCGCAAGCGAGACGCATGCGCAAGCGTTTGCACTCGCAGGCTCGACCCTTGGACCAATGTCAATCTGAAGTATGTGCCTTTGCTGCCCGTGTAAATTTGGGTTTTGCTCACAACACTAGAGCACATCCTCACACTAGTGTGCACGGCCTGGTGGGTAAGGTACTGGCCTTGAAAGCACAATACCTCACTTACTTCCAGGAGCTTTCACTGCCCAATACATGTGTGTGAGTTAGAAAAATACATTGTTGTGTCTCTGAGCCCAGGAGCATCCTACGTGTTGTGTTTCTGCAGTGCCAGCAGGTAAATGGGCCGTCAGTAGTGAACTCACCAGAGTCCTACATGTTGTGTGTTTGCAGTGCCAGCAGCTTAAGGTGTTGTCAGTAGTGAACTCGCCAGAGCCCTACCTTTTGTGTGTCTGCGGTGCCAGCAGGTAAAGGAAGCCATTAGTAGTGAACTCAGCAGGATCCTACGTGTTGTGTGTCTGCAGTGCCAGCAGGTAAAGAAACTGTCAGTAGTGAACCCCACAGTCTGACATTTTGTGTGTCTGCAGTACCAGGAGGTAAAGGGGCTATCAGTAGTGAACTCGTCAGAATCCTACGTGTTGTGTGTCTGCGGTGCCAGCAGGTAGAGAGACAGTCAGTAGTGAACTCGGAAGAGTCCTAGGTGTTGTCTCTGCAGTGCCAGCAACTAAAGGAGGCCATCACTAGTGAACTCGGCAGTCCTACTTGTTGTATGTCTGCAGTGCCAGCAGGTAAAGAGGCGGTCAGTAGTGAAGTCGGCAGAGTCCTACGTGTTGTGTGTCTGCAGTGCCAGCAGGTAAAGGGGCCGTCAGTAGTGAACTTGTCAGAGCCCTACGTGTTGTGTCTCTGCAGTGCCAGGAGGTAAAGGAGCCATCAGTAGTGAACTCATCAGAATCCTACGTGTTGTGTCTCTGCAGTGCCGGCAAGTAAAGGAGGCCATCACTAGTGAAATTGTCAGAGGCCTACGTGTTGTGTGTCTGCAGAGTCAGCAGATAAAAGGACTGTCAGTAGTGAACTCTGCATAGTCCTGCGTGTTGTGTGTCTCCAGTGCCAGCAGATAAAGAGACCGTCAGTAGTGAACTTCACAGAGTCTGAAGTGTCGTGTCTGCATCTGCAATGCCAACAGATAAAGGAGGCCATCAGTAGTGAACTCGGCAGAGTCCTATGTGTTGTCTCTGCAGTGCCGGCAGGTAAAGGGACTGCCAGTAGTCAACTCCAGAGTCCTTTCGTGTTGTGTATCTGCAGTGTCAGCAGGACAAGGGATTGCCAGTAGTGAACTCTGCAGAGTCCTATATGTTGTGTGTCTGTAGTGCCAGCAAGTAAAGGGACCGTTAGTAGTGAATTTGTCAGAGTCCTACGTGTTTTGTAACCACAGAGCGAGCAGGTAACGGGGCCATCAGTAGTGAACTCAGCAGAGTCCTACGTGCTGTGTGTGTGTCTGCAGTGCCAGCAGGTAAAAGGACTGTCAGTAGTGAACTCTGCATAGTACTGTGTGTTGTGTGTCTGCAGTACCACCAGGTAAAGGAGGCCGCCAGAAGTGAACTTGGTAGAATCCTACGTGTTGTATCTCTGCAGTGCCAGCAGGGAAAGGGACCTTCTGTAGTGAACTTCAGAGTGCTAGTGCTGTGTCTGCAGTGCCAACAGGTAAAGGGGCCGTCAGTACTGAACTCTGCAGAGTGGTATGTGTTGTGTGTCTGCAGTGCCAGGAGGTAAAGGAGGCCCTCAATAGTGAACTCGTCAGAGCCATACTGTCACGGCACGAGCCGAATATTCATTCGCTCGGGACGCAGCCGCGAGCCTCAGGGGCAGGACGTGCCGTGCCCCTGCCTTTTTATATTTTCATGAGGCCCCAAATTTGGCATGGGGGCTCGACAAATTACGGGCGTGGCGCGCCCCTGCTAGTTCTTTCCTCCCTCCACTTACCATTTTCCCCCATTTACCTTATGCTTTTTGTTTCTTTCTTCTTTTCTGCTTTCCTTGTTTCTTCCTGTATTTATGCCTTTCTTTCATTGCCATGATCCTTTCTCCTTCCCAGCATGCCTTCCTTCTCCCTGCATGCCTTTGGAACCTTACTTAACATGGTGACTTTTTCTATAAGTTTCTATGCTATAGTCCCACTCCATATGGTGTCTTTTACTTCCTGTTCTTTGGGTATATAAAGTGTGTGATTCCTGTTCTCTTTGCTCTGCAGCACTTCCTTTGGGTGGTGATCTTCGCTCCTGTTATTCTGCGCCAGTTATATGTTTTCTGAGCCTGTTCCAGCATTTTTAATTGTAATTTTTGTCTTTTGTTCTGATTTAATTTTTACTTTTTGTTTCAGGAGTTCCTGTTTGAGGTTTTTTCCCTTTTTGGTTTTTTTCTCCTCAGGGACTTCTTGTGGAGGGCACGAACTGCCTTTGGCGTTCCCTCCGTCAGCAGCACCGTGGCTACCAGAAAGGGTCGCCCCTACTTGGATTAAGGAAGAACCTATAGGAACCAAGACCTCGCCACACTTCCAGTGGGCCACAGACATAGACAACGAGTAGGCCGTGACAGATTGCAGCGCCAAACGAACCAGACTTCATCAGGTAGAATGGAAGATACTGCAACGGCTGCTGCAGACCCTAACCAGTCCCTACTCATAACTATTCAACCACAAGGCCAGGAATTGCAACAATTAAGAAATTAAAATGTGGCTTTGCGGCAAGCCTTGGCATCCCGAAGTACCCATGTTCCTACTGTCTCTCCTACTACACCTCGGTTTTCCCGAGGTTGTCCCTGTATAGACTTCCGTGGATTAAATCAAATCACCATAAAAGATCGATATCCAAATAAGCTGCGAGAATTCCTTGATGCTCTGTCTATTTTGCCTTTAGACCAACACAATTTTTGCAAGATAAAATGAAAGTGGGTTATCTCATCAGTGCCTTGTCAGGTCCTGCTTTGGCTGGGGTGACTCCGATAGTAGCCTCCATCGACCCGGGGCTGTCTGATTATTCAGCCTTTGTGAGAAGATTTAAACAAATGTTTGAACGCCCAGGATTGGAAGCATCAGCAGAAGAAGCGCTCTGTGATATTCAACAAGGCACTCAAGATGTTCTCCAATACATCACACACTTCAGACAATTGGCAGCCGAGACAACATGGGTATAGCGTACTCAGGTAACTCTTTTTCGCAGAGGCCTACGAAAAGACATAAAAGACGAATTAGTATGCTCTGCCAGAATAGATGATCTTTGAGGTTTGATGGATTTAGAGCTCTCTATAGAATATCGTCTCCAAGAACGTCATCTAGAAAAAAGAAGGAATCGTGGACCTTCCCAGTCAAGCAACCCATGTATCTTTGTACATCGTCCTGAAGAACCTGGACCTGTATCTAGGGAGACAGGAGGAGAACCTTTGCAGGTAGATACTGCTTGTGGTCCACTCTCTGTTAGCGAAGATAGACGGAGAAGAGGACTGTGCCTATATTGTGATTCAGCTGGTCATTTGCCCCGCACTTGTCCAGTTCATCCTATGAAGACCTCGGGAAACGCCACTTCCCGTCCTCTGTGAGAAGGGAGGGGACGGGATCTTCTGCGATACCTTCCATCAGTTCTTCCAAGGAAGATGCCACTATTCTATTTCTGTTACCTGTTATCCTGCAATTACCTGATGGTCTTGAAGAAAGGACCCTGGCATTATTAGATTGTGGAGCTGGTGCCATTTATATAGATAGGACCCTGGCTAAAAAACTACAAATTCCACTACTGCCTAAAGACTTTCCAGAACAAGTGCCTACTGTAGACTGATCCTTATTATCATCCGGTCCTGTTATTAATACCACTTTAATTCTAGGTCTACACTTTGGTAAACATCAGGAACATGTCCCTTTTGATTTAATTTCCTCTCCTGATCATTCTATAATCCTTGGAATACCGTGGTTCATGAGACACAATCCATATATTAACTGGGAAACCAGAACCATTTCTCTGTCTTCTAAGTTTTGTCATGATCATTGCAATGCGTCTGACACCTATTGATCTCCCAGAAAAATAATAACCTCAGAACCAAATTTAGGACATTCCATAAACTCAGTCGAAGAGGTACCAAGTCAATATCTGGAATTTATAGACGTATTTCAAAATCCAACAAAGCCCGTACTACCTCCACACAGAGACTACGATCCTGGAACCTGGAGCGATTGTTCCTTTTGGAAGAATGTATTCTCTCACTAAACCAGAAAAAATTATCCTCAAGGACTATCTTCAAGAAAAACTACAGAGTGGTCTTACTACACCATCTTCTCCTGCGGGGCGCCCATCTTCTTCGTACCTAAAAGGACGAAAGATCTTCGTCCCTGTATAGACTTCCGTGGATTAAATCAAATCACCATAAAAGATCGATATCCACTACCCCTCATCAAAGACATTTTGGAGGCTGTCAGAGGGGCAGAAATATTCACCAAATTAGATCTTCGTGCAGCATATCATCTCTTGCATATTAAGGAGGGAGATGACTGGAAAACTGCCTTTCGGACACCCTTTGGACATTACGAATAAAAGGTAATGCCTTTTGGCTTAACGAATGCCCCCTCAGTGTTTCAAAGATTTATGGATTCAATATTCTCCGACTTATTAAATCACACTGTAGTGATTTATTTAGCTGATATCCTCATATATTTCAGACGCCCTGAACTTCATCCTACACATGTGAAGTAAGTCTTAAATAGACTTAGGCAACATCAACTCTTCTGTAAGCTGGAAAATTTGCGAATTTGATAAGACTGAGGTGAAATATTTAGGCTATCATATTAATCAAATTGGTATCTCTGTGGATCCAGAAAAAGTTCAAGCCATTCTAGATTGTCCATCCCCTTCCTCAATCAAAGAAACTCAATGTTTCTTAGGGCTGGCCAACTTCTACCGTCAATTCATCCTGGACTTTGCTAAACAAACCAGTCACATCGCACAAACTCTCAAAAAAGAGAGTTTGCGAACCGGTTTCATCTGGACGGACATGGCTGAGACTGCTTTCCAAAACCTAAAACAGGCCTTCACCCAAGCACCCATACTGAGACATCCGGACACCAATAAACAATTCATAGTTGTTACTGACGCCTCAGAAAGAGCTATCGGGCAGTATTATTACAACAACAAGACGACGATGGATTAGAACATCCGATCTTTTATCTATCACATCTGCTCTCTGATTCTGAATAAAATTATTCAGTACTGGAAAGAGAACAGTTGGCTCTAAAAACTGCCTGTCACGAGTGGAGACAATTCCTCATGGGTTCAAAAGAACCTTTTGAAGTAAGAATGGACCATCGTAATCTGCAATGCTTACGCAATTTTCAGTGTTGAAACAGTCGACAAGCTCGTTGGGCCTTTTTCTTTAGTCAATACGATTTCTATATTACCTATATTCCAGAATCTCAAAATATTTTGGCTGTTGCCCTATCTCGCCGTTATCCTGACAGTTCTCATACCCCTTCACAATATCTACTTGAACCAGACAAGATAATTGGTGTAGTACAGTCATTCCTAGATGAAGTACGATCTGAATACTCAACCCTTTCAGAACAAGATTTAAAGGATCTATGTCCCAAAATACGCAAACATAAAGAATACTACTATTACAAGGACACCTTATTTTTTCCTTCTAAAAAAAGTGCAAGAAAAGGCACTTCAGATGTGTCATGATTCTCCTGTAGCCAGTCATCGGTGTATTAAAGCCGTGCAGGAATTACTTCTCTGCTCTTTTTGGTGGCCTACATTGAAACAAGACGCAGAAAGTCCCATTTGTGCCCAAGTGAAATTACCTTGTACTAGGCCCGCAGGACTACTTCAACCATTACCAGTTCCACCAGCCCCCGGCATACAATATCAACTGATTGTATGTGCTCATTGCCTCCATCAGCGGGAAACTGATTTATAATGGTGACAATAGATACATTTACTAAGATGGCTCATTTTACTGCCTTGAAGAAATTACCCACATCACAAGAATTGAGTCAGATCGGTATTCAAAACATTTTTAGTCTCCATGGTCAAAGTATTGTGTCAGACAGGGGACCTCAATACATATCACGGTTCTGGAAACACTTTTGTAAAATCTTGAATATCAATATAGCTTTATCATCTGGATTTCATCCCCAAACCAATGGGCAGACTGAACGCCTTAACCAGAGACTTGAGCAATATCTTTGTTGTTTTTGTAACTCCACTCAGAGCAACTGGAGCACTTACCTTCCCATTGCTGAGTTCTCTTACAACAATACCATCCATAGTGCCTCCAGAGTCCCTCCTTTTTTCTGCTCATATGGATTCCATCCTACATCTTTTCCTACTGTTCCCAAGACCTCCTCTACACTTCCTGCTATCACCTCTCTTTCCAAGAGACTACATAGAATCCAACGGTTTATTCAATCTAATCTACTAGTCACTAAAAGATACATGAAAAGACTGCCCGGTAAGAAACGAAGTGAGGCTCCAGCTTATCACGTCCAAGATAAAGTCTGGCTTTCTTAAAGATTTTTGCCACTGCGTCTTTCCCAAAATAAGTTTAAACCCCGTTACTACAGCCCTTTTGTATTCTTCAAAAAATTAATCCTGTAACTTTCCGTCTCCGTTTACCTTGAACCTGGAAGATCATCTAGTCTTTCATGTCTCTTAGTTGAAACCCTATACACCTGATCCTTTTTCCTGACATTTCAACACTTCCTTTGGGTGGTGATCTTCGCTCCTCTTCTTCTGTGTCAGTTATATGTTTTCTGAGCCTGTTCTAGCTTTTTTCATTGTCATTTTTGTCTTTTGTTCAGATTTACTTTTTACTTTTTGTTTTTGTTCCAGGAGTTCCTGTTTGAGGTTTTTTCCCCTTTTTGTTTTTTTTCCCTCGGGGACTCCTTCTGGAGGGCATGGACTGCCTTTGGCGTTCCCTCCGTCAGCAGCACCGTGGCTACCAGAAACGTTTGCCCCTACTTGGGTCAAGGCAGAACCTATAGGAACCAAGACCTCCCCACATTTCCAGTGGGCCACAAGCATAGACAAGTAGGTCGTGACACATACATGTTGTGTGTCTGCAGTGACAGCAGATAAAGGGGAGATCAGTAGTGCATTTGGCCCTCTGTGTTGTGTGTCTGCAGTGCCAGAAGGTAAAGGGGCAGTCAGTAGTGAGCTCGTCAGAGTCCCACGTGTTGTGTGTCTGCAGTGCCAATAGGTAAAGCGGCAGTCAATAGAGAGTTCAGCAGAATCCCATGTGTTGTGTCTTCGTTGCATGCTGATAAAGGGGTGTCCTCCAACAGAATGAATTGTAGGTCTAGTGTCTGCAGGGTCTGTCAGTGCAGAGCCTGGCAGAATCCTATATGCTGTGTGTCTGCAGTGAAAGCAGATAAAGGGTTAGTCAGCACACAGCCTGGCAGAATCCTTTTTGTTGTGTGTCTGCAGTGCAAGCTGATATAGGTGCAGTGAGTGCAGAGCCTGGCAGAATCCTTTTTGTTGTGTGTCTGCAGTGCAAGCGGATATAGGTGCAGTGAGTGCAAAGCCTGGCAGAATCCTTTATGTTGTATGCCTGCAGTGCAAGCAGATAAAGGGGCAGTTGGCAGAGTCTGGCAAATCCTATATGTGGTGTGTCTGCAGTGCAAGCAGATAAAGGGGGTGTCAGAACAGGGCCTGGCAGAATCCCATATGCTGTGTGTCTGCAGTGCGAACAGATAAAGGGGCAGTCAGCACACAGCCTGGCAGAATCCTTTATGTTGTGTGTCTGCAGTGGAAGCAGATAAAGGCAGTCGGCACAGAGCCTGGCAGAATGCGCCTCCCCCCCCTTCTGCTCCAAAGCCGCCAAAATAATCTGCGGCGTACCCCAGGGCTCATCGCTCAGCCCAACTTTATTCAACATCTACATGGCACCCCTCGCCCAAGTAGCCTGCCGACACAACCTCAACATCATCTCCTACGCCGACGACACCCAGCTCATCCTCTCCCTCACCAAGGACCCGCACACCGCCAAGTCCAACCTCCACGAGGGAATGCAGGCCGTTGCCGAATGGATGAGAAACAGCTGCCTGAAACTGAACTCGGACAAGACGGAGGTCCTCATCCTCGACCCAACCCCTCCGCCTGGGACGACTCCTGGTGGCCAACATCTCTAGGAACCCCACCAACACCGACCGACCACGCACGCAATCTGGGCTTCATCCTCGACTCCTCCCTCTCCATGTCAAAACAGGTCAACGCAGTCTCCTCCTCCTGCTACAACACTCTCTGCATGCTCCGCAGGATCTACAAGTGGATCCCAACAGACACAAGAAAAACAGTAACACAGGCCCTCGTCAGCAGCAGGCTAGACTACGGCAACGCACTATACACAGGCATCCCGACAAAACACCTGCGGCGCCTCCAACGCATCCATAGCGCATCCGCCTGACTGATCCTCAGCGTACCTCGCCGCAGCCACATCACCCCCCACCTGAGAGACCTCCACTGGCTCCCCGTTGACAAGAGGATCACATTCAACCTCCTCACCCACGCACACAAGGCACTCCACAACGCCGGACCTGCGTACCTCAACAACAGACTCAGCTTCTACAGCCCCACCCGTCAGCTCCGCTCCGCTGACCTCGCACTCGCCACCGTCCCCCGCATCCACCGAAAGGCATCCGGGGGCAGATCCTTCTCCTACCTCGCCGCCAAAACATGGAACACCCTCCCTACCAACCTGCGACTGACCCAGGACCTACTCACCTTCAGAAGACTCCTCAAGACCTGGCTCTTCGACCAGTAGCAGCGCCCCCCCCCCCTCCCCCCCCCAGCGCCTTGAAACCCTAACGGGTACGTAGTGCGCTTTACAAATATATTGATTGATTGATTGATATATGTTGTGTGTCTGCAGTGCAAGCAGATAAAGGGGGTGTCAGTACAGGGCCTGGCAGAATCCTATATGATGTGTCTCTGCAGTGCAAGTCGATAAAGGGGCAGTCAGCACACAGCCTGGCTGAATCCTTTATACTGTGTGTCCGCAGTGCACGCAGATAAAGAGGATGTCAGCACAGAGCCTGGTAGAATCCTATATGTTGTGTGTCTGCAGCGCACGCAGATAAAGGGGATGTCAGCACAGAGTCTGCTAGAATCTTATATGTTGTGTGTCTGCAGTGCACGTAGATAAAGGCGATGTCAGCACAGGGCCTGGTTGAATCCTGTATGTTGTGTCTCTGCAGTGTGCGCAGATAAAGTGGCTCCCAGTACAAACCACTTCAGAATCCTGTCAGAAGTTGGGTTATTAATTAGGGAGGCTGGTGGCATGAAATAACTTAATAAACACAATCTGATTAAGACAAACACATATTTCTGAGAGAACATCTGCTCAACCCCTGGTAGCTATGGCCCAAGCAGCAGGCGATCCAGAGAGAAATGTGTGTTAGGCTTATCAGTACCAACAATTGCAAAGTCAAGAAAACAACACAATTAAATTCCCAAACCAAGAAAAATAGAGAAAATATTAATGAACAAAAAAAACACAAAGATCATTAAAATGGGTTACCAAGGAACCAGAGGTATGATTTTCATAGCTTAAGGCAAAAAAGCGCTTAGGAAAAGTAAAGTGCCTTTGAAAAACAAAAAATAAGTCCACTGTGGACCAGGTCTTAGGCGCAATTTGAGGCTGAGAGTGAGTGGAGGTTGAATATACAAAGTGGGTCGCCCCGGCCAAAGATTTTACCTTCTGACGTATGGCCTTATATATAGATGGAATACTTCGTCACAAATGTGTCACATATCCTGTTTGCCATATTGCAAGTGCAATAAGCTATAATGCACTTGTGAAATGGCAGATGGGGTATCTGCCATGTTTGTTATGGTGTATTCTGTCCGCCAAACTCTAAATAAGGCCCATAGGGCCTGAATTAGATCTTGTCAGATGAGTTACTCCATCACAACGGTGACAGATTTCCCTTCCACAAAAAAAAAATCCCATTATATCCTATGGGATTTATAGTTCAGCGGACCGGATATCCGTCACCGTTGTGATGGAATAACTCATCTGCTGAGATGTAAATCAGCCCTTACTCTCTAACTGATGGGAAAGCTCTTTCTGGTCAGCCCTGCAGACCCTAGCTACTCAGGGCAATGTTCTGAGCACTGGTTCTCTCTCCAACCTGGACTCCTGTGGCATCCAGTCCTCTGTGTCCATCTGGGCCCTTGTGGAGTCAGGAGTCCTTGTGCATTTTGTGTGATTAAAGCAGGTAAACTGTAGGGCGATCACTTGACCCTAGGACAGCAGTTCCAGTCCCTGGGGGCCAGGCGGATTCAGGAGTGCCTCTGTGATTTATCTTCTTCCAGCAGGAGTTAGTAGCCTTCTCCCAGCAGGCCCTTTTTCCTCCGGTGGAGTCTTCCCAGGTGCACCAATGTTCTGAGAAGGTGGTGGTTGAGGTTCCAGTTTTATCCGGTGCCCTGGCCAGTGACTGGAGAAATTCCACGACCAACTCCTAACTATTTTTGTGCAGCCCCTACGCCTCCTTTTGCAGCACTTCCTCTGTGCCTTACTGTAAAATTACCCAGGAGTCTAGTTTTCAAGATGGCAGGACCCAGCTGCCACCAGGCAGACCTGTTTTCTGCTCGTTAGCCACTTCAGTATTGAGTTGAGCTCTGCATCCATCAGAAAGCATCTAAACAGGCTCCCTCCCTCTGTGATTGGACCCTTATACCTCTGAGGGTCCTCAATGAATAGAAGAATTCCTCCTTTAAGTCAAGAGAGGTGGTGCTAAAGTTGCCCTTTGTTCTGCAAACTGTTTCTGTCCGTTCCCAGATCTCTAATCCCTGCTAAGTGGTCAGCCATTAAGGCCCATTGGCCGTTCCTCAGCCGAGAGGCAAGCCATTTTCCTCTGAGCCACAATTGTTAATTTTCCCAGCAAGGCTGTGTATTCCAGCTTCTGAGGTGGAATAAGTGGGAGAACAGGCAATAAGCCAGATCAGGCGGCTTAAAGTACATTTTTGCAAAGTTACTTTTCCACTTAAGTTGTCTAAATTCGGATTTTGTAAATTGAATAGGAATTAACTCTGAACCGTTTTCAAGTACTTTCTCAAGCAGAGATAGAAAATAAAGATTTTAATCACATCTAGACCTCCTCAGGGGAAAGTCTAGCAAAACTCACAGCACGAAATAGCTTTTGCGTTTTAATTCATTGTAAGAACACACTAACCCCATTTAGGGGTGAGTGTGAATAGGCATCTTTCCTTGTCTTGTGTGACTCTGGGGCATTTAAACTGCAGCCTAGCCAGAGTACAGTGGTTCCCCAGGTAGACATATAGGGGGTTATTCTAACTTTGGAGGAGTGTTAATCCGTCCCAAAAGTGACGGTAAAGTGACGGATATACCACCAGCCGTATTACGAGTTCCATAGGATATAATGGACTCGTAATACGGCTGGTGGTAAATCCGTCACTTTTCCGTCACTTTTGGGACAGATTAACACCTCCTCCAAAGTTAGAATAACCCCCATAATTTGCCATATGTGCAGATAGTGTTAATGCACACCGCAGCCCGCAAATGGCATTTAACTTCATTGAGCCATCTACAGTGGTCTTAACGGACATTTAAATGGACCAACTGAGTGAAATCAAATGCTATCACTGCCATTTTAGGGTGGGCCAGAGCATAGCACTGTGGCAGTGTATAGCAGTGCTGCAAACACAGATCCCTAACACGAGAATCAAGGGGGAAAGGCAAAACATCTGGGCTCATGCAGAAAAGATGAATTTTCTACACCCAGATGATGTGGATCTGCAGTGTAAGTGGGCGAAGGGGCTCTCAGGACACAGCCCAGCAGGTTACAATGTAGCCCAATAATTATAAGCAATAAAGTTGAATGTCATAGTGTTGCTGTCCAGTAACCTCAAAGCTAAACATTCACCTCATCAGTGTCCAGCCTGGGTCCTGGAGGTCTCATCTGAACCGCATTTTAAGAATATCCAAGCGGGTTAAACATGCAACAATGAATATAAATGAGATCATATTGTTAAGTCTTTTCAAATTGTGTCATTGATCCAACCATTCTGGATGTGCATTGGACAAGAGGTTTACAGGGCTTGTAAGTTTTTCTCTCTTCATCCATTTAAGCTTTTAGTGGAATCAGCATGTCTGCAATTAATTAAAGACAATGAGGGGCATGCCCGTGATGACCTTCCCGATCCAGGGATCACTCACAGGGCTAACAAACCTGCACCCACAGGGGTGTCACACCACTGCTTAATTTGAGCCAGTGGTTTCCAGTGCGGGGCACCAGTACATCTTTTAGGGCCGGCACATACTTTTCTGCCTCAAGCATTTACTGCGTCCAAAAGACACATATGGGAAAGGCGGAGGAAGGAAAAATGAAAAAATGTCAGAGGGAGAAAGCAGAAAGCTGCTAGAGTGAGCTGAAGGGGCATGGAGTGGCTGTAAATGGATTAAAGAGGCCTGAGATGGCTTCAGTATTACCTGCCTCTCTATTTGGTGCTCGCACATTTAAATGCAGCAGCCGTGTGTTTCAGAGGAGAGCTTTAGGCAGTGGAAGCCAGAGGCATAGACTTCACCCCAATCAGGTGCCTTGTTACAAACTCCGTGATTATGTATATATTCTGCATAATCAATGGTTTATTTTCAACTAATAAAAGTTGGGAGGGATGTAGAGTGCCATCCGTCCTCTACCTTGCATTGGTAAAATGTTCATCCCAGGGCTGGGCGGCCCAGGGTTAGGGGTCTTCAATCTGGGGGGGCCTCACTTGATCCCAGGGGGTCACCAGGCTCTGGCCAAAAGAAGCATCATGCAGATAACAGTGCTTTGTTTTAAGCAGAAATGCATTTATTGCATTTTTTTTAAAAAAGGTAACAGAACCTAACTGTAATGTTTAAATGAGCCTAGAGATATTTAAACATTGCCAACTTAAAAGAATAATTGTGAAAAATTCCGAGGGGGGGCCTGATGACTATTTTTTTCCCACTGGTGGTGGGGGCGCGCAGCATTGAAAAGTTTGAAAAACACTAACTCAAGGATGGAGAGCCCACTCGGGCCACTAGGTAGAGCACAGCAGTCAGTCAGTGAGCGTCACCTCATCGTACAGCCGCTGGCCCTGCGGCCTACCAGCAGGTCCGCGGTAGCGCCGACTCCACAATATGGACATTACCAGCACTTTCAATGGAGAAATAGAAGTGCAAGTACTCACTATTCAGAGTACCTGTTTGCTCCTGTGAAGTGCCGGTACTCTCCCATTAAATGTATAGCAGAAGTGCTGAGAGGTGCTGGTACTCTCCCTGTCAAATTAGAGAAGTGCAGGTACTCAGTACCGGAGAGCACCTGCCCATTTAAAGCACTGGACATCACATTGATTTGAGTTATAATATCAGGTGTTATTTGTGCTGTGAACTGTGTAATTGGCGAGTAGTGAACAACGGGGTGGGCGTTCACAAGGAAACAACACAGAGGTTTTGTTCCTAATACTGGGCTTCTGTCCACGTGCCGCAGAGATAGAAACGCAAGACTTCGCCCTGACTTTGACTCAGAAGATTTAACTCCAGTTCTAGCAGTTCAGGCGCTAGTGCTTGCCACCGTCGTGGTAATTTGAGGTATGGGCTTCTGTCCGTGAGATAGTCTTTGACAGTATTGGTAATTGATGTCCTGGGGCGTGAGTCGGGAAGTAGTTCTTTTCCCACATTGGCTTTGCAAGTCCATCGCTGAACACGGTGGCACCTTGATTCTTTATTCAATGACCCTTGGCCAGTCACAAGCTCAAGCTGGTCGGGACAAAGATTCCTCGCCAGGTTCAAGCTTGGGCATAGATTAATGGTACAAAGCACTTACTACCCCTGACGAGGCGCTGAAGTACATTATAAGGTGTTTGTTCACCTGTGATCCAAGCGTGGTGACAGTGATACCTCAACCAACTCATTCATACCTGAGCACATCTTCTCAGCCGAACAAAGTTTTTCACACACTATGCATTCACCAACTTATGAAATTAATTTCATAAGTATTTTATATCTATGCTGCACCTGCCTCCGCTCACCTGGAATATCCATCTCTAGAAAACTGTGCTTCACCTTGGAAGACCTCCTGTTCTCCAAAATTCTAATCTTGTCAAGAGAGATCACAAATTAAACATTATGTACTCCTTGAGGTCTTTGGAAGAGGTCTTTCAATAACTGTATCCTAAAATTTGTTTGAGGCCTGCAGTGCACTCGTTATATCACCCTGGCAGGTGGTTGACAGTGAGAATGGTAAGTGATGGTGAACCAATGTTGGATCCAGCCTCTGGGAACCTGCTCAGATACTTTGGCTCAAGGATCTCTAAGCCAACAACACCCAATAGTTGCTTGGGTTTGATCACATCACCACCAACAGCATTGGGTACCGTGGCAACTGCCTCACTGTGGTTCAGGAGTTGGTGTCCCTGGAATTTCTGAAACTAAATGTAAACAAGAATGGAGATGCTCATGTCTGGGAAAGACCAGTCGGTTTGATCAGAGAGGCTGTGGCCGGCATCTTTGAGACGTTTTCTTGCCCTAGCCAACAGAGTTAACAATTTACGATTCTGCTTTGACCAGGAGCTCCCTTTTGACCACAAGATCCAGTCGGTGTGGTCATCCTGCCTCTCACTCCATAGAGGACTCTGAAGGGATCTCCATTCACTCTACAGGAACAAGGCGCCTCTGGAGGGAGGGCTATGATTCTGGCCCCTTAGACTACAGAGACAGCATGTGTTGTGGCCTGCCTGAAGACCAGGAGAGGCCACTTCAGATAATTCAACACAGGGTGGTGAGACTAGTCTGTGGATTTCAGACACGAGCATATCTCTGAGACACTGCTCCTGTCCTTGACTCCTGATCAAACAGAGGTTTCATTTCAAAGTACTCTGTGTTCATGGGCACTTTTACCAGATGGACCACATCTTTGGAAGAAGCTCTCGTCTCATGTACAACAGCTACCACCTTACACTTTCTTTAGGAAAGCCTTAAATACATATCTTTTCTGCTAATACTAGTGATTAGTGCCTATCGTCTATCGTAGCAATTGCACTTACACACCCCTTTACTACCACACGTGAAGCATTGAAGCACTTCACGGTGGGTGTCACCCAGCTGCAGAAACCCAAGGATGGTGGTTGATTCAGCATTTATTGTTTATTGATGGTTATTGGGATTAACCTTGTGTGCTTACAGAAATTACTCTATGAATTTGCTCCAGTTTCCTTGTGGTAGATTAAGGCAAAAGGAGGTAGGTTTGATGATTAATCTACGTTGACTCAAACCGTTGGTGACTTAATTATTGTTTGGTTGCAGGGATATGGTTTCAAGGAAGGAGAGGTTGTGATCTTTGGGTGAGGTCTCTCTGTTGACTGTGTTATCTTCTGGCCCCATGATGCCTCCAGGAGGAAATATTGCACTTTACGCATAAATAGACAAATAATATCATGATGTCAGTGATCTACTCGCCGAAAAGCGCTTCGACGCCTCGTCGGGGGTAGTAAGCGCTATATAAATACTATTACATTACAATACAATACAGACGATGCTGGCTCTCATAAATTTACATTTGAACTCCAGCGGGATAACTCATGTAGTGCCTAGAGTGCTATATCTAATGGAGGAGCTAGAGGGGTGTGGGACTCCTGGATAATATCTTAATTTCTAATCAGTATACTGTCATTATCTGTATGACGTGACGTGAGGCACTAAAATTATGCGGCACTGGAGGAGAAAAGTATGCAGCAGGGTTGACTAAGTTATGCAGTAAGAAAAGACCAATTCTGCAGCGTCTTTTTCATTAAAACGCAGCTCTCTAGAACATTAATCAAGATTCCATGTTTGTTATGTGCAGGACTCCCTGGGAGGCACTTTAAGATTCAAGACAGGACATCTTAAGCGGTAATGCAACAGATTTCTGATTTTTCTGAAGTATGAACTCCCTGTTGAAATAAGTGCAGCTCTGAGAGAAGTATCTACGATGTATAAATTTATGTTAAAAGTGAAATTGAAAATATCACGGAGAGGGGATCATTCTGTCCACCATATTTGAATGATACACACTGAGTTTTACCTCTCAGGCTTTCATGCTGGTAACATAGGACCCAGTGCTCCCACAAATAGAAAATCCTGTGCTCTAACTAATTAAGGTTTTTTTAGTTTCCTGGTGCAGACCTAAGCCCTTCCCCAGCCCAACAAATGGGGATATTAACATTACCTGGGCAACAGTGTTACCTCTGTAAGTGGCTGATTAAACCAATCATCGACTGAAAGGATTCTGTTTCATAGATTTGTGTTTGTTACATAAACAATTATAGATCTTGCCCCCACTGTTCTGTGGCAGAATTGTACAGATTTACTGTTCTAAATCCACGTTTGCTTTTTTGATGATATAATGCTGGCCAATATTGTGGAAGCGATAATGTTACAGGTCAATATTTCGACCGCTGTATTCTTACACCCACCACTGAAGGTGCCCAGTTTTTAGCTGTTGTACAGTGTCTGGTGTGACACTGCAACAGTTGCAATAACCATCCCTCCATTTCATCTGGGAACATTGGATTTTTGCTAATATCTGCAAATGACACCACAGAGAATGGATTATGTGGCGAGCGCGACAAACTCAATTCAGTGGAGTATTACAGAGTTGCACAGTTGTGTTTTTCTGGTGGCCCTACGTGTAGGTGGCCCTGCCTATAGGTGGTCCTGTGTATAGGTGGCCCACGCATAGGTGGTCCTGCCTATAGGTGGCCCTACGTATAAGTGGTTACTGCGTATAAGTAGTCCTGTCTATAGGTGGCCCTACGGATAGGTGATCCTGTCTATAGGTGGCCCTACGTATAAGTGGTCTTGTCTGTAGGTGGCCCTACGTATAGGTAGTCCTGCCTATAGGTGGTCCTACGGATAAGTGGTTGTCTATAGGTGGCCCTAAGTATAGGTGGTCCTACGGATAAGTGGTTGTGTCTATAGGTGGCCCTGCCTATAGGTGGCCCACGCATAGGTGGTCCTGCGTATAAGTGGTTACTGCGTATAAGTGGTCCTGTCTACAGGTGGCCCTACGTATAGGTAGTCCTGCCTATAGGTAGTCCTACGGATAAGTGGTTGTGTCTATAGGTAGCCCTAAGTATAGGTGGTCCTGCCTATAGGTGGTCGTGTCTATAGGTAGCCCTAAGTATAGGTGGTCCTGCCTATAGGTGGTCCTACGGATAAGTGGTTGTGTCTATAGGTAGCCCTAAGTATAGGTGGTCCTGCCTATAGGTGGCCCTACATATAGGTGGTCTTACCAGTTTTGGGTGACTCCTCTTATGATTATCTCTTTGTAGAGATATCTGGTGTTTATAGATATTCACTCCTCACCTACTCTTTCCTCCTATGCTTGTATACCTCTCACTGTGTAGGTATACAGTTATATATACATCCTTTATCCATGCAATTGCTGCATCTCATCTCTGAATGAAATGCTATTGATGTATGTAAAGTTGTCTGAGGCTGTTGTGCCTTCTATAGGATACACCATACATAAATAAATACATTTTGAGAGTTGCACACAGAAAAGTAAAATAGGTCACAGTTGGCCCACTCAACCCCTTCCCTACAGTAACAGTGAAACCCAGATGCGACCTACAGACCCGTCCCTGAAGCCATGTAGGATGCCGTAGCAAGGATGGGTCATGCTTTGGCATTATAGAAGCTGGCACACGGGCACAAAGCACACTCCAGCCACAGAACCTGTGACAGGACATGCATTCTTCAACCCAGCATTCTTGCATTGGTTGATGATTAGTCCAGTGCTTAATTTGTAAATGGAAACGTGCCGGTGCCCACAGCCCTCCTCTTAAACACGCAGATGCTGCAATCAGATGTGCGAACACGGAATACTGAGGCAGCTAAATCCTGAAGCTATCTCGGGTCTCGTCAATCCATTTAAAGCCACTCCCTGCCCCTTCAGCTCACTCTTGCAGCTTCCTCCTTTGCCCCTTTGTAACGCTTTTTCGTTTTTCTCTTCCTCAGTCTGTCCCATCTGTGTCTTTTGCTCTTAGTAAATGCTTGAGGGAGAAAAATAAGTGCCAGCCTTCAAGAATAAGTGCCAGTGCTCTGCACCGGAAACAACAAGCACAAATTAAGCACTGTATTAGTCGCAAGACCAGCCCCGAACAAGACATCTGTGAACCACAACCAAAGAAAGCACATGCTGAATAAAGGCCTGTGCAGTTGGGCTGGCCCTATGCACTTTATATGATTACAGTACTTTCTGTATCTAACCAGATTAAACTGGTAATTTTTCTTTAACCCCCTATCTCTCACAGAGGGGTTAACCGGCCAGACAGCTTTGCTGTCTCAAAAAAACAAGAAAGTAAGTAAACAAACAGGTTATTTTAAAACTCTAGACAGTCTAGAACTTTCCCAAAAGCTTACATGAAGGGGCCCCTTGAAAGATTGGTGTCCTGGGCCAGAACTCATTTTGCCCGTGCCTTAAAACGTCTCTGATCGGGAGAATGGGGAGCCCATGGCCAAGAACAGGAAGAACTTGCAGCCGATTACAGTGTCTCAAACAGTAGTGGAATACACGGTGGACTCTCAGGGACATCCATTGTCAAGATCAGACAGAGCACTTGAAGACCTCATCTCCAAAATAGCGCCCTACATTGTAGGCCCAGCCATCACCAGGCTCAAAGCCAGGGGTGGGCAGAACTCTCAGAATTTCACTCCGTAGAATTCAGCAGAGTTACATAAAAACTCCGCGAGATTCCATGGAGTTCCACCAATGGGCAGAAAATATGCATGTTGTGCTGCGTGCACTGCAATTCAGCACTGTGCGAATGGCAGCATGCAGTGTGCAAGAGCACGCAGCCATTCAAATTGATTTTGCTGCCACTCAAGTAGATTTTCTACTCTAGATGCAGCCCTCTGACCGCAGCAGCCCGTATTAGAAAATCGTGCTAGGGAACGCCAAATCTCGCTTGTGCTCGTATACTCGCATTTCTGGAGCCTCACTGGAACATTTTGCTGTATAAAACATCATAGCTTAACTTTAACTAAAAGGACATTTTAAGGCGTGCTATTTCTTTTTTCAAGACTCTCCTCTAGAAATGTATTTTAATGTTGAACTTCAATTTCATTGTATTTACAATGCAGTAAAAAAGCCATCTTCCCATTAAACTATTATTTAAAGAGTTTGAAGTTATTTACACATTAGAAGTTGTATTTTTATTTAAAGCATTTAAAGCGGAATCACAGGTTTCTATGTTTCTTCCCATTTTATTTGTTCTTTTTTTTTTTCAGATTGCTTTGTACCACTCAGTCCTCATTTGTAGAAGTTGGTAGAACACACAACTTTATTTGGGAGTGGTGTGCCCAGGTTAAAGGAACCACATTAATGTTGTGATATCTTGATGGTGACTCTGATGTTGCTACAAACCACACTTTCCAACGATCCTAAAACTGAACTGATGCAGCATTTAATCCAGTTTAGGGAGGGACATGTAAGTTTACCTCCGTCGAAGTTGAGAACTGATGTGATACAGAACTCGCTCATTTTGGGGGGGGGGTGTCCAAGACAGGTTCATGATGCAAAGGCTGTAGGAAACTGCCCTTTTTGACATGGTCACCCTTCACTTTTTACCTCTGGTACTGAGGTATTTCGACTGAGGTGCACTGGGTCCCTGCTCAGCAGGTCCCCAGTGTTCTTTCCCTAAAAATAGATAACAATGTGCACATTAGGCACCCTCCGTGTAAGTTGCTAGTAGGCGGTACTCCTGGTACCTCGGGCACGGGTAGAGGAGAGAGTCCTTAAGGGCTTCAGCACACATTGTGCCACTCCCAGGAACCCCCAAGATGCGCACAGCTGTCCTTGCAGTCTTTGTGCACTGTTGCAAGCCAGGCGAAAACACAACATGACACACCCATTGTCGGCCATGTCACCTTGTCAAATTATTTGTAAGTCACCCCTACAGCAGGCCTCGGAGCACTAAGGCAGGGTGGCATTATATTGGATGTGTGGTCCTGTTTGCCCGAACAGATATGACGCTGTGATGCCCAGCCTCATTGCTGAGCATTGCAAGTGAACAGAGAAGCCACCTTCAGGTATGTGCTGGTCATGCTGGTCACTCATCACGTGACCCAGTGACATAGTGGCTTCAATGAAACGTATGGTGTTCAGAATCAGGCACCTAATCTTAATAAATCCAGACGGATGCCAGCCTCGGATTTATTGTGACATGCACCCAAAGGGCACCTTAGAGGTGCCCTCTGAACCCCACTAGTCTCTGAGTGTGTTGAATAAAGGGTCTCCATCAGTCTGCTGCCAAAGTCGGGTTTATGACCCCCTAGAAGTAAGAGCCTGTGCTCTCAGAGGTCAAAAATAAAGCCTGCTCTGGAGAGTGGTGTTGCCACCCTCTCCAGCAAGATGGCTAGCGGATCTGCAGACCAAGGCCAGGGCCTTCAAAGGCCTGCCGCCTTTGCTATGCAAACCCTGGCTTTCCCAGTCCTGGATGTAGCCCCCCTCTGCTGTGAGGCCCATTTGGCACCAAGACAAGTGGGTAGCTTAGCTAGACATTAGGCATGTACCACATCTAGGCTAACCACAACCGTATGGTGGGCTACCTGAGGTGGACACTCGAGGAGGGGGTTCCACCATCTTGTTTTTTCTTGGAACTAGGCCTTCTGGGCTAGGGATATGCCACCTTTCCACAGGAGTGGTCCTATAGGGGGTGTATGCACTCCAAAGGTAGGCAGCCCATTGGCTACTGCCCTACACACCCCTAAACGCCCCTAAATTGAGTACTTACGTAACTCCCCAACGACAGAAGACCGATTCTTTGGACCCAAGAAGGAGGGCACTGAAGAGCCATGAAAAGCAAGAACATAGGAGCACTGATACAGTTGTTTGCAAACTGAGGCCTTGGGGTACACCCTTGCTCCCTGATAGAACTTAGGAGGCCACTAAGCTGTCAGCAGAGAGCCCACAAGAGGCAGGGTGGGGCTGTGGCACTCTTGTGGTGAACTTAGTGATGCCAGAAAATGATACTGAAGGCATCTACTGTGCACAAAAGACAAAAATGGGAACTACGGAGGAAGAGAAAGACGGAAAAGCGTCACTAAGGGGGGCAGGACAAACCTGCAGGGGTGAGTTGAAAGGCAGGGAGTGCCTGTAAATAGATTAAAAAGGCCCGACATGGCTTCGGGGTTACGCTGCCTCGGTATCCCGTGCTCGCACACTTAAACGCAGCAGCCGCGTGTTCCAGAGGAGAGTTTTGGGCACCAGCACGTTTTTATTTACAAATTAATCACTGCCGCAGATGAACACCGCTGTCTCATTTCACGCTTTTACCTGTTTTGTGTATCATTCGTTGGAGTGCCTGAGGGAAAATTGTAAATCTAAAAGTTACACTCTGCCATCAAACTGTTTGCCACATTCAATTCTGTATCTTTTATATTCATTCTGTACATAAAACATTAATTTTATTTGCTAGGTTTTGCAGCGATAAAGCCAATAGGACTCACTTTGATGTACTAAAAGCATACATAAATGTGTTAACGCCTCCATTTACGCGTTGATACTTGACAGGCAGACCTGTTGGCTTTGACAATGCTGGCCTTTTCTTGCATCTCATTCTCTCCAGTCTAGTGGCGTCAAGGCTGCTAGCTAGTTCAGCGCCTTCCGTCTGTGATGATTAGTTTATGCTGCGCACCCCCAGTGACTTCTGGTCGCTGTACTGCCGCTTCCCCAGTCACAGAGCGCCAAGAAGCCGTTCAGTCTTGTAGCTCCCTCACAGCCGTACACCACTGAGTTCTAAGCCCATCGCTGCTCCTTCATTCTGCTCACCTAACAATCACCTCCAGCGCCGACTAAGGCCCGGTGCCTTCGTTCTCTGACTGTAAACCCTGCGCTTTCGCGGCGCTTGAAGCCAGGGCTGATAACGACGCGTTGTCAGGTTGCGCTAGGCAATCAGCGAACATCCGTCAATTGAACTCCCGCCCCCTGTCAGATGTGTATTGATTAACGATTCCGATCTGTAGCACCCAATTATCTAAAAAGTAAAAAATCTGCATTATTGTTATGTCTGTGAAAGCGACAGTCTAGACTTGCAGAGTGACAGGGAGGGAGGCTGGCATCAGGAATGTTCAATGTACGGGCGCTGCGCGAGGGCGCATCAGCTGTGCGCAGTGGCACAGGGCGCCTCGGTCGGCACTTGCCTGGGCTGATGAGACGGGGTGTGAGGTTGCACCACAGTGCGCGCACGGACTGGTAAATGGTGCAATAGCTATGCTATGCGCAATGGCACAGGGTGCCACCTGCGTGGACTGAGAGGAGGGTCTGTGCGCTTGCACCTCAGTGCGCACACTGACTACGCGAGGCACATCAGCTGTGCGCAGTGGCACAGGGCGCCTCGGTCGGCACTTGCCTGGGCTGATGAGACGGGGTGTGAGGTTGCACCACAGTGCGCGCACGGACTGGTAAATGGTGCAATAGCTATGCTATGCGCAATGGCACAGGGTGCCACCTGCGTGGACTGAGAGGAGGGTCTGTGCGCTTGCACCTCAGTGCGCGCACTGACTACGCGAGGCACATCAGCTGTGCGCAGTGGCACAGGGTGCCACCTGCGTGGACTGAGAGGAGGGTCTGTGCGCTTGCACCTCAGTGCGCACACTGACTACGCGAGGGCGCATCAGCTGTGCGCAGTGGCACAGGGCGCCTCGGTCGGCACTTGCCTGGGCTGATGAGACGGGGTGTGAGGTTGCACCACAGTGCGCGCACGGACTGGTAAATGGTGCAATAGCTATGCTATGCGCAATGGCACAGGGTGCCACCTGCGTGGACTGAGAGGAGGGTCTGTGCGCTTGCACCTCAGTGCGCACACTGACTACGCGAGGCACATCAGCTGTGCGCAGTGGCACAGGGCGCCTCGGTCGGCACTTGCCTGGGCTGATGAGACGGGGTGTGAGGTTGCACCACAGTGCGCGCACGGGCTGGTAAATGGTGCAATAGCTATGCTATGCGCAATGGCACAGGATGCCTTTGCCAGCCCATGGTGGAACGGAAGGGAAGGCCTATGCAGTTGCACCAGTGTGCGCACGCTGACTGCGTGAGGGTACAAAAGCTATGCGCAGTGGCACAGGGTGCCACCTGCGTGGACTGAGAGGAGGGTCTGTGCGCTTGCACCTCAGTGCGCACACTGACTACGCGAGGGCGCATCAGCTGTGCTCAGTGGCACAGGGCGCCTCGGTCGGCACTTGCCTGGGCTGATGAGACGGGGTGTGAGGTTGCACCACAGTGCGCGCACGGACTGGTAAATGGTGCAATAGCTATGCTATGCGCAATGGCACAGAGTGCAACCTGCGTGGACTGAGAGGAGGGTCTGTGCGCTTGCACCTCAGTGCGCACACTGACTACGCGAGGCACATCAGCTGTGCGCAGTGGCACAGGGCGCCTCGGTCGGCACTTGCCTGGGCTGATGAGACGGGGTGTGAGGTTGCACCACAGTGCGCGCACGGACTGGTAAATGGTGCAATAGCTATGCTATGCGCAATGGCACAGGGTGCCACCTGCGTGGACTGAGAGGAGGGTCTGTGCGCTTGCACCTCAGTGCGCACACTGACTACGCGAGGCACATCAGCTGTGCGCAGTGGCACAGGGCGCCTCGGTCGGCACTTGCCTGGGCTGATGAGACGGGGTGTGAGGTTGCACCACAGTGCGCGCACGGACTGGTAAATGGTGCAATAGCTATGCTATGCGCAATGGCACAGGGTGCCACCTGCGTGGACTGAGAGGAGGGTCTGTGCGCTTGCACCTCAGTGCGCACACTGACTACGCGAGGCACATCAGCTGTGCGCAGTGGCACAGGGCGCCTCGGTCGGCACTTGCCTGGGCTGATGAGACGGGGTGTGAGGTTGCACCACAGTGCGCGCACGGACTGGTAAATGGTGCAATAGCTATGCTATGCGCAATGGCACAGGGTGCCACCTGCGTGGACTGAGAGGAGGGTCTGTGCGCTTGCACCTCAGTGCGCACACTGACTACGCGAGGCACATCAGCTGTGCGCAGTGGCACAGGGCGCCTCGGTCGGCACTTGCCTGGGCTGATGAGACGGGGTGTGAGGTTGCACCACAGTGCGCGCACGGGCTGGTAAATGGTGCAATAGCTATGCTATGCGCAATGGCACAGGATGCCTTTGCCAGCCCATGGTGGAATGGAAGGGAAGGCCTATGCAGTTGCACCAGTGTGCGCACGCTGACTGCGTGAGGGTACAAAAGCTATGCGCAGTGGCACAGGGTGCCACCTGCGTGGACTGAGAGGAGGGTCTGTGCGCTTGCACCTCAGTGCGCACACTGACTACGCGAGGGCGCATCAGCTGTGCGCAGTGGCACAGGGCGCCTCGGTCGGCACTTGCCTGGGCTGATGAGACGGGGTGTGAGGTTGCACCACAGTGCGCGCACGGACTGGTAAATGGTGCAATAGCTATGCTATGCGCAATGGCACAGGGTGCCACCTGCGTGGACTGAGAGGAGGGTCTGTGCGCTTGCACCTCAGTGCGCACACTGACTACGCGAGGCACATCAGCTGTGCGCAGTGGCACAGGGCGCCTCGGTCGGCACTTGCCTGGGCTGATGAGACGGGGTGTGAGGTTGCACCACAGTGCGCGCACGGACTGGTAAATGGTGCAATAGCTATGCTATGCGCAATGGCACAGGGTGCCACCTGCGTGGACTGAGAGGAGGGTCTGTGCGCTTGCACCTCAGTGCGCACACTGACTACGCGAGGCACATCAGCTGTGCGCAGTGGCACAGGGCGCCTCGGTCGGCACTTGCCTGGGCTGATGAGACGGGGTGTGAGGTTGCACCACAGTGCGCGCACGGACTGGTAAATGGTGCAATAGCTATGGTATGCGCAATGGCACAGGGTGCCTTTGCCAGCCCATGGTGGAACGGAAGGGAAGGCCTATGCAGTTGCACCAGTGTGCGCACGCTGACTGCGTGAGGGTACAAAAGCTATGCGCAGTGGCACAGGGTGCCACCTGCGTGGACTGAGAGGAGGGTCTGTGCGCTTGCACCTCAGTGCGCACACTGACTACGCGAGGCACATCAGCTGTGCGCAGTGGCACAAGTTGCCTGTGTCGGCGCTTGCCTGGGCTGATGGGGAGGGCCTGTGCGGTTGCACCACAGTGCGCGCACTCGCTGCGCATGGCTCATTCGCTGTGCCCCGTGGCACAGGATGCCTGTGCGTGCCCTTGCCTGGGCTGATGGGAAAGCCTGTGCGGTTGCACCATAGTGCGCGCACTCGCTGCGCATGGCTCATTCGCTGTGCCCCGTGGCACAGGATGCCTGTGCGTGCCCTTGCCTGGGCTGATGGGAAAGCCTGTGCGGTTGCACCACAGTGCGCGCACTCGCTGCGCAAGGCTCATTCCCTGTGCCCCTTGGCACAGGATGTCTGTGCGTGCCCTTGCCTGGGCTGATGGGGAGGGCCTGTGCGGTTGCACCACAGTGCGCGCACTGACTGCGCATGGCTCATTCGCTGTGCCCCGTGGCACAGGATGCCTGTGCGTGCCCTTGCCTGGGCTGATGGGAAAGCCTGTGCGGTTGCACCACAGTGCGCGCACTCGCTGCGCATGGCTCATTCGCTGTGCCCCTTGGCACAGGATGTCTGTGCGTGCCCTTGCCTGGGCTGATGGGAAAGCCTGTGCGGTTGCACCACAGTGCGCGCACTCGCTGCGCATGGCTCATTCGCTGTGCCCCGTGGCACAGGATGTCTGTGCGTGCCCTTGCCTGGGCTGATGGGGAGGGCCTGTGCGGTTGCACCACCATGCGCGCACTGACTGCGCGAGGCCGTATTAACCCTGATGAGAGGGCCTGGGTGGTTACACCACTGATATTCCTACATCTTTTCTGCAAAAAATAATAAATACATCGATGCGATCTCAGACTCGGGGTCTGCTTTAGATTTTGGCGGACAGGTCACTCGGTCACAACGGGGACAGCTAGCCCGTCCGCCAAAATAAAAATTCCACAGGATATAATGGGATTTATATTTCGGTGGATGGGCTATCTGTCATTGCTGTGACGAGTAACCTGCAGGCGTAGCTCGCGGGAGTGAAAAGGGGTGGGGCGGAGCGTGGCGGGGAGGGTGACAAAAAATAAATAGAATAAAAGTAAAACTTACTTTTTCCTGCGCCGCTCCATCCGCTCTGCTCTCCTCCGTCGTTGGAGGCACAGGCTCTCAGCCTGCCCTGCGATCAGGATTGGCTGGGAGCACACTCGGTGCTCCCAGGCAGACTGGGAGCCTGTGCCTGGTCTCTCCAACCCGGCAACGCAGTGCCGGGTTGGAGAGACCCTACTGCGCATGTATGTTTGGACGGCTCGAGACTGCCGGCCAAACATACATGCGCATTGAGGAACAGTGCTGTGCACTCGCCTTCTGTCCCAGTCACATCCGTGGCCCTGCTCACTTTTATGGTAAAAACATAAACAGTAAACATCTTATGTTTTTACTATAAAGGTTTTGCAGCTCCTGCTGCTGGCGGGGGTGACAATCCCCCGCCCTAGCGGAGGAGCCGCCCCTGGTAATCCGTCCGCCGAAATATAAATCGGGCCCTGTATCTCTAAATAAATTGATGTATGTAAGTCTGCACTGCTTGTCCCAGGCAGCCTGCCCCGTCTCGCTCTGAGAAAGGAGCCCGAAGCCAGCCAGTAAATCAACTTTCAGCACTGTGACGCACATTGCAGGGCGTACCTTTCTGAGGTCCTTCGGGGCCATCAGAGCATTTGGCAATATGCCGGCATCATGATTCCAGGCGTTGTGGGCTGCATCCCCGCATGCATCCAGATGTCCTTCACAGGCATCGATGCCACTCTTACCTATTCATCACAGGATAAGATAGGATGGGAGCGTTGTAAGTGAGGTGTGGCGCCTGGTCCTTAGTGACGGTAAGTGTTAATGCTAAACTTGTATTAGGTACATTGTGCTGAGATGCCTGGTCACGCTGACCTCCAGCCTATGACACCCCAGACCCTGGATCTAGGTTGCTGGTCCTTTTAGAAGGTCAGGGCTCTTGCTCCCTGGAAAAGTTGATCCAAATATCCTCAGCTTTTGAGGTAGTGAAAGGGAGAAATATGTGAAAATAGTGTCCTGATTTGTGGAACACCAGAAAAATGTCAAAACCCAATAAATGCAGTGAGTATATATCCTAGAATATGGTGCACATACTTGGTGCTTATTAAGGTCCTAATTTATTCAGATTGATCGGCACAATGATTCTAGAATGTTTTATCCCCACTCTGGACATGTTTTGAATTTTATTTAAGGCAGAAGCCGTAGCATGCTAGATTTTTTCGGATGCGTGATTCTGGGGACCTGGCTCTTTCAGATGGCATTAAAACAGACATTAGAATGGGCCCTGGAGGGCTCTACAACTATACCCTTAACATCAGTGCCAAAAAACACTGATTGATTTCCAAACAATGAATGTTAAAAATGTTAAGGTGATGCATGTCAGCAATTTAGTTCCAGTTTCTATTTCACTGTCGTATTTTATCTTGCGTTTCCTAAAAGTGATAGCTATCTCCATCATGTTGTGTTTCTGTGTTTTTAGTCGTGCTACTTATTGCTCTTGTATACTGCGTATTTTGAAATGAGTTGTGATAGGTGGTTGTGACGGTTCGCGATTGACAGCCCTGGCACTGAGGTTGAAGGCAGTGTGAGTTTCTCACGGTGGCCCTCGGTGGGTTGGCCCCTCGGTTGGTTGGCCCCTCGGTGGGTTGGCCCCTCGGTGGGTTGGCCCCTTGGTGGGTTGGCCCCTTGGTGGGTTGGCCCCTTGGTGGGTTGGCCCCTCGGTGGGTTGGCCCCTCGGTAGGTTGGCCCCTCGGTAGGTTGGCCCCTCGGTAGGTTGGCCCCTCGGTAGGTTGGCCCCTCGGTGGGTTGGCCGTCCCCTCGGTTGGCCGTCCCCTCGGTTGGTTGACCTCTCAGTAGGTTGGCACACAGAGAAATGGTCAGGTATTCCTGTTGCAATTGAAACTCTGTGTAAATGTGTGTGAAGAGGGTACACAGTTGTCAAAATATTGACAGAGAGAAATTAAAATGAAGTGCTCGCATGTGAGTGAGTGCAGTTGGTGTTTTGGGTGCGGTGAAGTGAGGGAATTGCAAGGAAGTGCATTCAGGAAAGAGTGAAAAGAGGGCCCTAAAGATGAGGGAGATAAGGTCTAAACTGTGCAGATGACCAGTTGTGCCTAACGTAAAGCGCACATAACCGAAGACTAATTCTCCTTCCACAGTCCTCAGTAATATTTAATTCACAGTCTCACAACTTCAGAATTGAAACATTTTTAATATTAATTATTTACCTCAAAATCTTTGTGGTTACTCATTTATCTAAAAAAGCCAAAGGCCATTGACAAAGTCAATGGTCGTAGCGGGTTTTAGGTGTTACGTCATTTGTTGTGTTATATATCTGGATGCAATAACAAAGCTCAGAGAGAAACCAAAGTACTGATCTGGTGGCACACTAAGGGAACCCCAGAGCTTTAGTTTACGGGTTAAAGCCATGCCCCTTGAGAGACCCCCACTTTTTCAGCCCACTCAAAGCCCGGTCTGCGCATAATTCTGTATGACTGAAACTGCGGGTGCTGCTTGATCCCTGGATAGAGCATGTCCTTCCATAGTTGATGCCACACACAGTGCAATGCACTGGTCATGCACATACTTTAAAGGGCCTGAAGTAGTCGCACGGTGCAGTTTGCGCAATGCAGTAACTGCTGAACAAATTAATGCAGTGAGATATGGGGCAGTGTTTCATGTGTTTCATTATTTCAAGACTACACATTCACAATTGCTTTATAAACTTTCTTGCTTTCTCACTAAATCGTTCATCAAAATTGACTTTAAACGCTCCATTTCCCAAGTCTTTTTTTCAAGCAGTCCCCGAACCCCACATTTTTTCCATCGAGCGCCCTCACTACATAAGTCATAACCAACTTTTACGCCTCACCACTTTCAAATGTCAGCAGCGGAACCTGGATGTGACCTTTCTTGCCTCAGATGTGGTACGTGTTCCACGCCGCTGGGCACACCCCTGAGTGTGAGGAGCCAAAACCCACATTTGAAACAAGTGTGCTTGCCATCACCTGCCAGTGAGCATGTGTCCCCAACCTTGCATAGGGATTCTTCAACTTCCATCTTCCCTGTATGGTGCCCCATCATTTCTGCTTGATATTCCACAGCGTGGGTCATCCTTGCCATGGAAAGAATGTCTTCTAGTTTTCTTTGTTTGTGCAGCAGTTTCTGCCTGAAGATGTGTAGATTCACAGCTTGCGGTGACTTATCACCTCAGAGCCTCTTAATTGTTGTAACTGTCAAAGGGCCTCATTTAGAGTTTTGTGGATGGGTTACTTCATCACAAACATGTAGTAATATCCCGTCCGCTGTATTACGATTCTATTTTATCCTTTGGAGCTCGTGATACGGAGGACGGGATAGCCGTCATATTTGGGATGGAGTAACGCCATCCACAAAACTCTGGATCAGGCCTTAAGTCACAATATTGCACTGGATCTTTTAATATTGTCAAAAAAGCATCTATGGTCTCACCTTGCTTCTGCCTCGTGAAGTGGAAAACCTATTTTTCATCATCAACACTTTGCTTTGAGAGAAAGTAAGCCGTCCGCAAGTGTTTCAGACCACTGTATGAAATATTTTCATTGTCCCTGATATGATAGCACGTGTTCAATGCAAATGCATTCAGAGGCATATCAGCCTCTTTTTATTTTCAATGCCTATAGCCCCTGTGTAGACATCAAATTCTCTGATCCATCAACACCACCTGGGGCCTAAGTTGTTCGTGTCACTCAGGCTGAAAGCCAGGGGTACCCCATCGACAATGACGAAGAGGTATGTAAAACATGGCCTACTGTTAGCCTACTAAAGAACGGTGCCTTGATATGAGCATCGGCTGATATCATGTGTCGTCTTCAGAGAACGAGGAGGCTATCATATCCTATTCAATCAATCAATCAAACATTTATAAAGCGCAACAAATCACCCGTGAGGGCCTCAAGGCACAGGATTCCTTCATTGAAGACACCTCGCTTGGTTTATCCTCGCATTGTGTGTTTATCACTGTATCACATGATTGCCTCTGTGATACTAGAGGTTGATGATCTAACCTCAGGAGATGATTGTGAATAAAAGGGAAACTAAAGGCTTGAATTAACCCATCCCTGCTGCTTGCACGTGCTACTTGTCTGTAAGTGAGTCCAGGTCATTACAGCAGTGAATGTGCTATGCATAACATAACATCACTTGGACTTATTTCCTTCCCTACTTACTATATGGTCTACAGCTTTACTTGTACTTTCTAAGCACAGTTTCACATCGGATCTTATCAGTTCCTTTCTGTATTCGTTTACTGTTTTTTTTTTCCATCACATCTGTTTGAGGTCATTGTAACTAGGACCACAGGTACTTCAAGGTTAAAAAACATAAATTAAATTGTGCCTACCCTTATCTCTGACCTGTAGGCCTTGGGGCACTGCCCACTTGAAAATATAGCATCATTTACTGTGTTTATTCTGTATGATGCAGAACCTCTGTCCCATTCTCAGTCTCTTTCGTAGCTTCTGTTTTTATCCTAGCCTCTGCATTCATCATATTCTCTTTCTTTATTTCTAGTCTATAGTCTCCACCTGTTCCCCTATCTCTGCCCTTGCTCGTCTTCTGTTTCTTATAACATATATATATATATATCTCATGTATAGCATCTTCAGCCTGTTCTGGCCTCTGTCCTGCCTTCTATCATTATCTCTCTGTAATCCTGTGTCTATCCTATCTCGTCTTTCTCCTATTAACTGTCTCTATCATTGCCTCATGTTCTGTACTCCATTACTATCCTTTCTTCTATATGTCTTCTATCCCCTCTCTCCATCCTGTCCTGTACAATCCGCTGCCATCTTTCCATCCTATCTCTCCTGTCTTTCAACTTTATCCCATCCTCAGCCTCCATCTCTGCCCTGCTCTCCATCTTCACACTTACTTCTCCATCCAAGCATGTCCTTGCAGCTGTGCTCTCTCCATCTGTAGCCCTCTCTCCCTGTCTTTATTTATATTCCATACCTCAACATTGCTACTATCTCTGTGCTATTCCCTATCTCCAATCCTTTGACTCTCTTCTACCTTCCGTCTCTGTCCTATGCCCTGCCGCCTTCCTTTCTCCATCCAATCGTCCATCGCTCTCCGACACGCCAGGACTAGTCTTTTTTCTATGTCTATCCTATTCTCTTCCTCTAATCTCAACTGTCCTCTGCATCCAGCCTGTTCCCTCATCCTCTGACTCTATCCCATCCTCTGTCTTTTGTATTCTGTCTCCATTTTATCTCCTGTTGTTATGTATATCCTAAACTCAAATTCCATTATTTCCTCCCTCTCTCTATTCTCTATCTCACACCTTCTGCCTCTATACTATATTCATTCTCTTTCCTGTCTTCTGCATCTATCATCTCCTCTGTCTTATGTCTTCTTTCTCTAGCTCATCTTCCATTACATCCTATCCTCCGTTTCCTATCCTAACCTCCAAGTCCATTCTTTCTTCAGTGTACATCATTTCCTCTCTCTTTATCCTGTCCTGTGTCTCCTGTCCTGTCTTTATCCTGTCCTTTGTCTCCTGTCAGCACCATGTATCATTCCTATCCTCGGCCTCTATCCTCAACGCCACCTCTCTTCTGCACTCTATCTCCTGTTTCCTTCCTTCTCTAGTCTGTCTTCAACTCTGTCCTACTCTCTTATCCTGAAGCCTCTCTAGCTTAACCTGTGTCTGTCTACCTTCCATCTGTCCTCTGTCTCTCATCTTTCATCTTCATCCAATCCCTTATCTCTAGCCTGACTCCATCTCTAGCACCTATCCTATCCCCGTCTCCTATCTTTCATCTTCATCCAATTCCTGATCTCTAGCCTGACTCCATCTCTAACCCCTATCTTCTCCCCTGCCCCTTATATGCTACCTCCAATTCTCTGTCTCAAGCCTATCTTCTATGTCTATTCTGTACCTTAATCTCCACCTTGTCTCATCCTATCCCTTATCCTACACCCCAAGTTCATTCTCTGTTCTATTATCTGCCTCCTGTCCTCCATCCCTTTCCCTCCGATGTTCTGCCTCTGTCCTATCCTCGTCTCCTATCCTCTCACTTGCTTGTCTTCCATCTCTATCCCATCCTCTATCTCCTTTCTCCTGTCCCTCTCTTATCTTCCATCTCTATCCCGTCCTCTATCTCCTTTCTCCTGTCCCTCTCCTATCGTCCATCTCTATCCCGTCCTCTATCTCCTGTCTCCTGTCCCTCTCCTATCGTCCATCTCTATCCCGTCCTCTATCTCCTTTCTCCTGTCCCTCTCCTATCGTCCATCTCTATCCCGTCCTCTATCTCCTTTCTCCTGTCCCTCTCCTATCGTCCATCTCTATCCCGTCCTCTATCTCCTTTCTCCTTTCTCCTGTCCCTCTCCTATCGTCCATCTCTATCCCGTCCTCTATCTCCTTTCTCCTGTCCCTCTCCTATCGTCCATCTCTATCCCGTCCTCTATCTCCTTTCTCCTGTCCCTCTCCTATCGTCCATCTCTATCCCGTCCTCTATCTCCTTTCTCCTGTCCCTCTCCTATCTTCCATCTCTATCCCGTCCTCTATCTCCTTTCTCCTGTCCCTCTCCTATCTTCCATCTCTATCCCGTCCTCTTTCTCCTGTCCCTCTCCTATCTTCCATCTCTGTCCCGTCCTCTATCTCCTTTCTCCTATCCCTCTCCTATCTTCCATCTTTATCCCGTCCTCTATCTCCTTTCTCCTGTCCCTCTCCTATCGTCCATCTCTATCCCGTCCTCTATCTCCTTTCTCCTGTCCCTCTGCTATCGTCCATCTCTATCCCGTCCTCTATCTCCTTTCTCCTATCCTTCTCCTATCGTCCATCTCTATCCCGTCCTCTATCTCCTTTCTCCTATCCTTCTCCTATCGTCCATCTCTATCCCGTCCTCTATCTCCTTTCTCCTATCCCTCTCCTATCTTCCATCTCTATCCCATCCTCTATATCATAAACTGTATTAATTCTGTGATCATATCCTTTACTCTTTCCTCTGTCTCTAGCCTGTCCTCTGCCACTTATTCTCCAGCTCCTTTCCACTCTCTAGCCTGTCCTCCATCGATGTCCTGTCCTGAATTCCATCTCCATCCTTCTCCGCTATCTCTGTCCTATCTTCAGTTTTCTGTCTTTATCCTATCCTCTGTTTGTTTCTGCTGTATTATATTTCAGTCCTATCTTCTGTTCAACCTGTATCTCATTTTCTATTATATCTTCCATCTCTCACCTATTCTATTCAGTCACTATCCTATTACCTTCTTCTTCCCTGAAGTGACTACCTGTTCAGATTCTTGGACTGAGTTGTGATTTAAATCACACATTAAAATGGTCAACTTTGAGTTTCCTCTTCTTGATGGAAGGGACTTGTTCAGATCTTCTGCAGACTAAGCTCATTGGAAAGACTACTTTAAGCATCATTTAATACTCATGCCATCCATGATGGCGTCCTGATGCAGACCATATGGCTGCTCTCCTCTCCCTTCCACATTCTGCAAGCACAGGCTTTTTAGCCTGTGTGCATTTTACTTGTCAGCTAAATCAAGTGCAATTACACACTTTGCTAATTAACACACCTTGGAACCCATTCTCACAGGGCCTACGCATTCATAGCGGAACGTCCGCATTGAGTAACTGCAGAACAAAGTTCCCGCCACAACTGCACCCCCCCATCACGACTGCGCGGCCTCTACCACGAGTGCGGAGCCCCTTTGTGAATCAGCCCCAGAGGTGTTACCTACTAAGGACTTGTAGTAGAGGTTCGGCTAGAATACTTTTTTTTTTTTTTTTTAAACATAGCCAAATGCTAAAATGTTTTCATCAAGGAGGGGGTTCTAGGATTTTGGGGTTGCTCGTGGAGGCCGGCTGATGCTACTGGAGGATCATGGTGAATGCATGTCAAGATCATGTCTTGTTGATAGCTGGAGGACCATCTTCGTGCACAGATACAACTTATTTCCCGCATCGCCAGATTGAACTAGTGAAGAAACAAATGAAGACCAGAAAGAACCCTCCAGCAGCCCACGCCAAACAAAAAGGCAAGATGACGAATTACAGGAGGATGAGGAACCCTGGAATTCTAGATTACTCCAGTGACAAAGCACAGTTGTGACTCAACTGGACTTAAAATGGATCCCTTATTATAGTGGTGGAACAGGATGTGACTTAGGGGAGAACAGGAAGTAGAAAAAAACCTCCATCTTAAAATGGTTAAAGATATATCAATTAATATGCTGAATACGTGTGCACAGATCCTGGGAACTTAAATTAGTTTTTCCTCAGCTCAAGACGTTACAGGACACCTTGGTCCTGAATTCCTTTCCTGCATGCGACATTGCAGAGAAGCCTGCCCGCAAGAAAGTTCCCGCTCACCCTAGAATGCAATGCCTGCATCTCGGCCAAGAAGCCAAGGAAAATCATGGATGCCACATCAGAACAGGCGGAAAGAAGCAGGCACCGGTGTGGCCCCATAATAGGATGACCCTGAGATGCGCCTTTACCAAACATTGTTATTCAGATGCAGAGTTTAGTCCATGAAGCATAGCCTCTCTCCCTCCTCATCTCTGTTTTGTATTGTGGCTATTCCATTTAAAACTAGTAAGGATGGGGAATGGGAAAGGTTACTTCCATGAAACTCTAGCTCTCCAGCATTGAGATCTTTCATAGATTCACATGTAACCACCTTCCATCTAATGAGGCAGAACACTAACAAGGCGCACTTTTGCTTCTGAGTATGAATGTTGCCTCTGGGGGCAAATGGAGTCACGGAGGGCACCATCTAAGATGAATGGCAGATTTCCTGTCCGCCAACATCACGGTTGCACCGCTCATTGAGATTTTGAGGGCAGGTTCAACTGGCAGAGCTTTTAAACTCAGAAATGGCACCTCCGCCAAGATCCTGGGCCATTTCAGTTGATTTTTGGAAGGTAGTTTTTTTCCCTGTTCACGACTACAATGTAAATGATGGCGGTTGTGAACGAGAAAAATTGAAAAAACATCTTCCCCCTGCAAAGTAAAAACTCCCAGTGCGTCAGGGGCATTTGTTTTTAATTTTGAGAAACAAAACCCTGCTTTGGGGGTTTGTCGTCTTTGAACAACAAAAGTAGATCGTAGTGGGTACCAAGACAAAGTGACCCCCCCCCATTTTTATAATGTCAGAGACCTCTAAGCACACTGCCACGCTGTAAACTTGAAAGCAGAGCATCCTAATTCGATAAAAGGATTGGTGGTGCAGTTTTAAACAACGAACAAAGGATAGAGCATGCAGTGTCAATCACAAATAATAGGGCTAGAACGTGCGGTGTCAATCACAAATAATAGGGCTAGAGCTTGCAGTGTCAATCACAAATAATAGGGCTAGAACGTGCGGTGTCAATCACAAATAATAGGGCTAGAACGTGCAGTGTAAATCACAATGAGAACAGGCTAGAATGAGCAGTGTCATTCATAATGAAGAGAGGCTAGAACGTGCGGTGTCATTCACAATGAATGGGGCTAGAACGTGCGGTGTCAATAATAATGAAGAGAGGCTAGAACGTGCTGTGTCAATCATAATGAAGAGAGGCTAGAACGGGCAGTGTCAGTCACAATGAATGAGGCTAGAACGTGCAGTGTCAATCACAAATAATAGGGCTAGAACGTGCGGTGTCAATCACAAATAATAGGGCTAGAACGTGCGGTGTCAATCACAGTGAAGAGAGGCTAGAACGGGCAGTGTCAGTCACAATGAATGAGGCTAGAACGTGCAGTGTCAATCACAAATAATTGGGCTAGAGCGTGCGGTGTCAATCACAGTGAAGAGAGGCTAGAACGGGCAGTGTCAGTCACAATGAATGAGGCTAGAACGTGCAGTGTCAATCACAAATAATAGGGCTAGACTGTGCGGTGTCAATCACAAATAGGGCTAGAATGTGCGGTGTCAATCACAAATAATAGGGCTAGAATGTGCGGTGTCAATCACAGTGAATGGGTCTAGAAGGAGCGGTGTCAACCACAATGAACAGAGTCTAGAAGGTGCTGTGTCAATCACAGTGAGGAGAGGCTAGAACGTGCTGTGTCAATCACAATGAACAGAGGCTAGAACGTGCGGTGTCAATAACAATGAACAGAGGCTAGAACGTGCGCTGTCAATCATAATGAAGAGAAGCTAGAACGTGCGGTGTCAATCACAGTGAAGAGAGGCTAGAACGTGCGGTGTCAATCACAGTGAAGAGAGGCTAGAACGTGCTGTGTCAATCACAGTGAAGAGAGGCTAGAACGTGCGGTGTGAGTCACAATGAGGAGAGGCTAGAAGGAGCTGTGTCAATCACAATGAGGAGGGGCTAGAAGGAGCTGTGTCAATCAGAATGATGAGAGGCTGGAACGTGCAGTGTGAATTACAGTGAACAGAGGCTAAATCACAAAGAATAGAGATTAGAACCTGCAGTATAAATTACAATGGATGGAGGCTAGAACATGCAATGTTACTCACAATGAATATGAATACAGGCTAGATGGTGCGGTGTCAGTCACAATGAACAGAGGCTAGAACTGCGGTGTCAGTCACAATGAAGAGATGTTAGAAGGTGCTGTGTCAGTCACAGTGAATGAGGGTAGAATGTTCGGTGTCAGTCACAATGAATGAGGCTAGAATGTGCGGTGTCAATCAGTGAATGGGGTAGAACGTGTAATGTCAGTGACAATGACTAGAGGCTAGAACGTGCGGTGTCAATCAGTGAATGGGGTAGAACGGGCGGTGTCAGTCACAATGACTAGAGGGTAGAACGTGCGGTGTCAATCAGTGAATGGGGTAGAACGTGTAATGTCAGTGACAATGACTAGAGGCTAGAATGTGCGGTGTCAATCAGTGAATGGGGTAGAACGTGCGGTGTCAGTCACAATGACTAGAGGCTAGAACGTGCGGTGTCAATCAGTGAATGGGGTAGAACGTGCGGTGTCAGTCACAATGACTAGAGGGTAGAACGTGCGGTTTCAATCAGTGAATGGGGTAGAACGTGTAATTCCAATCCCCGCGGTCAAGGGTGAAGCCCACTGTTGCATGTGAACCCCCATGGATAGCCAGTAACGGGGTGCTGGGGGTGGGGTGGAGCCCAGGAACAGATGATTGCAGAACTCATCCGTACCCCTGTGGTACCGAGGTGTGACGTAGTCTAGCGTGAGTGTGGAACGCGTGCAGACGGGACGGGTACTTCAGGGCGCTCTGCGCATGCGAGTCAAGAGCCAGTAAGGGAACTCCGTAAGAGAAGGCGGATCAGGAATGGAATTTACTGATTTTTTAAAATGAGTTTCTTAAGAAGTACTAGCCACCCGACCCTGGCCTCAGAGCACTCTGGGGAAAGGGCGTGAAAAAGAAAGGTTACCAAGTACCCCGGTAGTACATTTGCAAGACCCCAGGGGTATGAACAGGCTGGACACCTTAGCAGCAGACACCAGGGACACCATAGCAGCAGGGAGCAGGGACACCCTAGCAGCAGGGACACCCTAGCAGCAGGGACCAGGGCCGCCCTAGCAGCGGAGACCAGGGCCACCCTAGCAGCGGAGACCAGGGCCACCCTAGCAGCGGAGACCAGGGCCACCCTAGCAGCAGAGACCAGGGACACCCAGCAGCAGGCACACCCTAGCAGGGGAGACCAGGGACACCGTAGCCCAGCAGCAGAGACCAGGGACTCCCTAGCAGCATAGACCAGGGACTCCCTAGCAGCATAGACCAGGGACACCCCAGCAGCAGAGACCAGGGACACCCCAGCAGCAGAGACCAGGGACACCCAGCAGCAGGGACACCCCAGCAGCAGAGACCAGGGACACCCCAGCAGCAGAGACCAGGGACACCCAGCAGCAGGCACACCCTAGCAGGGGAGACCAGGGACACCGTAGCCCAGCAGCAGAGACCAGGGACTCCCTAGCAGCATAGACCAGGGACTCCCTAGCAGCATAGACCAGGGACTCCCTAGCAGCATAGACCAGGGACTCCCTAGCAGCATAGACCAGGGACTCCCTAGCAGCATAGACCAGGGACTCCCTAGCAGCATAGACCAGGGACTCCCTAGCAGCAGAGACCAGGGACTCCCTAGCAGCATAGACCAGGGACTCCCTAGCAGCATAGACCAGGGACACCCCAGCAGCATAGACCAGGGACACCCCAGCAGCAGAGACCAGGGACACCCCAGCAGCAGAGACCAGGGACACCCAGCAGCAGGGACACCCTAGCAGCAGAGACCAGGGGCACCCTAGCAGCGGAGACCAGGGCCACCCTAGCAGCGGAAACCAGGGCCACCCAGCAGCAGGGACACCCTAGCAGCAGAGACCAGGGACACCCAGCAGCAGGGACACCCTAGCAGCAGGGACCAGGGCCACCCTAGCAGCGGAGACCAGGGCCACCCTAGCAGCGGAGACCAGGGCCACCCTAGCAGCGGAAACCAGGGCCACCCAGCAGCAGGCACACCCTAGCAGGGGAGACCAGGGACACCGTAGCCCAGCAGCAGAGACCAGGGACTCCCTAGCAGCATAGACCAGGGACTCCCTAGCAGCATAGACCAGGGACTCCCCAGCAGCAGGGACCAGGGACGCCCTAGCAGCATAGACCAGGGACTCCCTAGCAGCAGGGACCAGGGCCACCCTAGCAGCGGAGACCAGGGACACCCTAGCAGCGGAGACCAGGGACACCCTAGCAGCAGAGACCAGGGACACCCTAGCAGCAGAGACCAGGGACACCCAGCAGCAGGCACACCCTAGCAGGGGAGACCAGGGACACCGTAGCCCAGCAGCAGAGACCAGGGACTCCCTAGCAGCATAGACCAGGGACTCCCTAGCAGCATAGACCAGGGACTCCCTAGCAGCATAGACCAGGGACTCCCTAGCAGCATAGACCAGGGACTCCCTAGCAGCAGAGACCAGGGACACCCCAGCAGCAGAGACCAGGGACACCCCAGCAGCAGAGACCAGGGACACCCCAGCAGCAGAGACCAGGGACACCCAGCAGCAGGGACACCCTAGCAGCAGAGACCAGGGGCACCCTGCCATTAATGATGACAAAGCCTTTAAGGAACAGGAGCCCTGAGAACCTGAGAGACGAGACTAGCATGGCCTCAGATGTTCATCACGCAGGGCATAGAGGTGCTTCGGGAGAGACCTGGCTTGACGAGGATATGGTTGTCCACACACCTGCTGGAAGAGATGAGACTTTCAACAACTTCTGAATTCCCAGAGCGGAAGTGACCCAGTTTCATGTGATGCGTATGGTTTTCCTGGAAGGAAGCTAACCATGAAAATGCTGTGCTGCTGGTGTCTGTCGAATAGACACTAAGTTGATTATCACCTAATCATCTGCGTTCTACTATAGCCTCACAGCCCGCTGACGAGGGCTACAACGGTTGTTAATGGCCCTGAACCCGACATATAGACCCAAGCTGCAGGTGAGGGCCTATTTCCAGGGGAAGGGCCTTTAACAGTCTTATAGCCCGAGGCAAAAGGTATTAGAACATTCCACCCACAGAGGGTAGAATGTTTTTAACTAAAAAAGGGAGAAATAGAAAGATAAACATTGGAATGTTGGAGCAGATGGCTTTTAGCGGCCATTTTAAGTCCGGAGCTACTCCATTGTCTTCAGTAGAGTTCTCAACATTCCAAAGTTCTAATATATCCTTGTAGCGTGCTGCAGAGGGCTGTTCTGGTTGTTAAAGGCCCTGTGCCCGAGTTATAATCCCAAGTCACAGGCAAGTGCCTGTAATGATGGAGAGGACCTTTTAAGAACTGGTATAGGCTGAAGGGCTACAAGGCTATTAGAACATTCCACCCCCTAAGGTTAGAATGTTCTAAATTAAAAAGACAGAAACATGAAGTCAAACATTGGAATAATGCAGCTCGGGCTTATACCAGCCATTATAAGCCCGGAGCTACTCCATTGTCTTCAGTGGAGGTCTCAACATTCCAGTGTTCTAATATAGTCTAATATAGCCTGATAGCCCGCCGACGAGTGCTATACTGGTTGTCAAAGGCCCTGATCCCGACTTATAGGCCTGAGCTGGAGGCAATGACGTGTAACGGAAGAGAGGGCTTTGCCATCTGCTAACACCTGCTGCAGAAGGGCTATAAGGATATTAGAATATTCCACCCACTAAGGGTAGAATGTTCTAAATTGAAAAGAAAGAAACATGAAGACACACATTGGAATGTTGGCGCTCCGGGGGTCATACCAGCCATTATAAGCCCGGAGCTACTCCATTGTCTTCAGTGGAGCTCTCAACATTCCAGTGTCCTAATAAGCAGGTGAGAGGTCTGATAGGATCAGTGATTTGGGGTGACTCTGGACTTCGGAGGTGAAATGTTGTTCCCTGACTTTCTTTAAACCAGTCTCTGTATCTCTGTGGGGTCTGAAGCCAGACTCGACTTGAAATGTGAACCTGTTTGACTCCAAGAGGAAGAACAACCGGTGAGTGATGGTGACAACATTTTCAATCACCTTTGAAATACACAGAGGGCCAGAGAGAGGTGTACAATTGCGTAGGTTACCAAAGTTAGAATTTTCTATCCGGAGGTGGTTGTGATCTTGTGATGCTTAAGTGTTTAAGGGCTTGTAGGGTGACTCCTCTGGGTAGGGATTTATTGATTAGGATTGTGATGCTCTGTGTACGTGCCGGGAGGTCTAGGTTGACGACATTAGTGATGCCGGTACCTCAAGGACGAGACGACATCAACAGTCGACTTACGTCCGATTCGGAGACAGGCCCTACTCACGACAGGGTGTGCACACAAACGTAAGGAGGGCGATGCTCCATGGAAGTAGGAACAGGGTTGGCAATGCAAACTCTTATGGCATCAATTTTGTTGATGAAGAATTGCAGATTGTCACTGAGATCTAGTGAGGACCAGAAATATTGCAAGAGGGCTAGGAGACACCATCTCCTTTCAGAGATGAAGCAGTTCTTGGTAGAGTTTGAAAATTAAATAACGCAGGCTTGAAAATGTTCATTTGCTCTGGCACTTCCTAGGTATAATCTGTTAGTATATGACTTTTTGGACATTAGGGAGCATTACTTCTGAACTGAGATTGAAGTTAAGGTTCCCAGCAATTAGTTGGTTTGGATTTTAGGTGGGTCAAAATATCAGAAGGACTTCCAAGAGGAGGGTCGGCTATTTCAAGGCGTAGTTGGGTGAACACTTCCGGTTGCGTTTTGTTCACATAACGGCATGGTGAAAGTTAAGCAGTACAAATGGAACTCTCAGGTCTATTGTGTATCTTGTAGTCTATGGGAGCCAATGGAAATTTGTTTAGTTTTAGGGAGAACCTAAAAACATGGCTGTTCTGTAACTAGAGGCTTTTGGCTAATTCAGCGACAGATGTAGTGATCTGTCGCTGAATGAGGAAGGTTTTGTGCGTTTGAGGCAGTTTGTAGCACCATGATACCTGCTAGGTGAACGAGCTACTTTACAAATGCCTGTTAATAATAATAATGTAGAATTTGCTGAGATATTGGCCAGTCCCAAGTAGTTGTTGGAACTTAAGAATCTGGAGCTCAGGTACCAGGGACGATAGAAGAACTCTACTATGGTCTCTTCCATAAATTGGTTTGTTGACCAATTGGTTGAAACCAAGGCTGTGTCTACATAATTGACTTTATGGGTTGAGGATGACTTTACGAAGACCAAAAGGGGATGAGTTTTCAAGACTATGAAAGGAGGATTAAAGTTACAGTCCCAAAACACCAAGCAGCGTTCAAGATGCTACAGAATTGAGGATTCCAAGGCCATGAGTTGGGAGGCATCACATATGAAGGTTAAATAGGTCATATTTAAAATTATAAAAGTGCCTGTAATTAAGGGAAGATTGCTGAGTTTCTCATACTTAGGGTTATCTAGAAAGGCACTTAAAAGTGTTCTTCTTACGTGGAATTATGGGGTAGGGAATATGGTACCTACTAGCTGCCCTTTTGAACCCTGCATTTTTCTTGCGAGGTGGTTTGTGACGCCATCTCTTTCTGGGCTGGGAGAGGCCAAGCATGAATTTCGAAAGATGCAAAACAGTTTGATATCCGTGCAGGAGGGTTCCCACCAGAACTTCAAAAGGACAAATGGAATCTACGTTTTGGGGGGTGCTTTTCAAAAGGTGGAAATGTATTGATGCCCCTTGGTCAGTCAACTCTCTAAGAATCTGAGAAAAATTGACTGGTTCTTTTGAACCTGGCTAAGAGGAAGGTAATTAGCATTTAAATTCCTGTTATCAATTATTGGAACAAAACAGCCTCCCCCCCATTTATTGCAGTTTGATGAGACTGACACCTGCACCAAACACCCCTCCTGCTTGGATTGCTTATAACCGATAGAATATGGACGGAGAGCAAACGCACTTGACAACATAGCTTGGAGAATGTTATGAAGAAACTCTAAACACGCAAAAGTGATGGGAGGAATGCTTGCAGTTTGTCTAACTACTAGCAATTGCTCGGGGAGAATCCTAACCCATCGTTCTTTTGCTCATCATAGCGCCTCAGTTTGGACCCAGCCACATGCAAATCAGTCTTGGTCCTGGTCATATATAGAACAGTCCAGCAAGAACCGCCAAGTCGGGTCCACTCTGAACTGGAACACCGCAACCCAAGGCTAGTTTGGCCCTGATTGGGGTTCTTAAGTCAGGTGTAACTTGACTCCAGTGGCACAGTAAGCACGGGACCCACGTCTGGGCATAACCTGTGCCACTTTGGGCGGTACATTGAACAGTACATTTTATTAAATATAAATAAATTATTCTTAATTCTACACATCACTTTTAATTATCAATACATAATAACATTATTTTTTTATTTTAAGTGGGGATTTATTTTTTATTTAACTTGTATAAAAATAATGTTAATTTAATGTAATAGATTTTTTTTTAAAATACATTTTTAATTCAAAATGTAATCAATAGTGCTGTATTATTTGGTTCTTTATTTCTACATTTCCAATAAACATATAAACTTAATCTACATTAATATTTAACATACAAATATTTTTACAAACTTTTTCCAAGTTGAAAAACTTTGACTTTTCGCTATGCTTTACCATGCGGTGATCACCTCTGCAGTAATACCAGAGTGCATAATACCACTGCAGTTTGTGAAATAGGCCCCATTGTCTTTAGCATTTTGGAATAGGGAATAACTGTTTGAATTCCAATTTCCAGTTGTTTTTGCCAGTTCCCCCACCAATTCCCATACACAGATGTCGCCAGGTTTTCCTGGTGAAAAATGTGTGGGGAGAAAAATCTGTAATTTGTAACGCAGATTTTCATAGTGTGTCCTTGTAGTTCCAACATGTTGCCCAGCCCCCTGTGCTACTACATGAAAGACTCACAGGATTGCATGTGACTGAGAATGCACTTGTGATATTTTCTCTGCTTGTCTCATATTTCATGACCATCCACGTGTATGTTTTATTGCGTGCCTCTTGCGCTTACAAAATGTTGCATGATGTGCATGTTTATTTTGTAACTATTAGTGCCATGGTTTATGTGGGAACAGAGATTACCACAGCTGGTTTACCCCTCATGCAGGGCCACTTAGATTATGCGGCAGTGGAGGGCCATATCATGCGGCAGGGTTAAGTAAATTATGTGGCAAGAAAAGGCAAATTAGGCGGCATTATGCAGCACATTTTATGATAATATTAGTTCATTATTTTGTCAATTTGAACCGTGTTAGCACTGTCTATTAGTTGAGCACCAGTTTAACACCCAAATATTGCAATGGGCAACCGAAAGGTGACCAGTCAACCTTTGCAAAGGCCGTTCCACGGCACAGCAACACGTGCTGCACTTTTTTGTGACTTGAACCGTTTGAGCTAGAAACAATATTTTTTTTCTTAAAATCTGCAGAATATGCCGCATATGATGGATTATGTGGCAAATGTAGGAAATATATACTCATCGCAACCGCACAATCGCATAATTCCAGTGGGCCTGTACTCAAGAAACAGGATAGCCTAGCCCAGTGGTTCCCAACCTTTTGACTTCTGTGGGCCCCCGCTTTATCGATACTGGAACCCGGGGACCCCCATTGAATCATTTTTGGAATCCAGGGACACCCAGTGAGTTATTACTGAAATCTGGGGACCTAATCTGTTAAAATTATAACATTTTCGAAGTAGCCGCAGACCCCTGAGGAAGCTTTGCGGACCCCCAAGGGTCCCCGGACCACAGGTTGGGAACCACTGGTCTAGGCACCTGGGTCTCCTCTGGTCAGTTAATTATGATCAGCTGAAAGGAGAAGTAAATTGCCTCCAAATGTAAAGAAATTAACTAATTCCTGTGCAAGTGCTGCATGCCAGAGCCCCTTCTCGAGAATCTGTTTTTTTTTAATCAAAGGGAAGCATTCGTCGTATTTTTACCAAAAGGCCATCTATTGTACTTATAACTGAGAAACCTCTGCAGCAAAATGTGCAAATTAGCCATCGCTCCCAATACAGAACAACTCAATTGTCAGATTTACTTACCATCCTCTTTCATATATAATTAGTTCATTTAGTTTTGAGCTCAATACAAATTAAAAAATATAATTATATTTACATTTTGTATAAACTGGCTCTAATTGGCTTTGTCTATTAACACTCCTCCCGCATCCAATAAAGCTTTGAGCTGCTCAATGTCACCCTATAAAACTCAGTCCTCACAGTGATAAATATCATGCACTATATATTTAAGCCTGGCTACAGGCAGCTTGAATGTCCTTGGACCTCATTTCATTAATTCTTTGAACAAGTACAAGACGTAGTACAGGGCGTCGGTCAGGCCCCTTCTTCCTTTGTCTTTTCATGTTTTTTATAGTGTGCAATTGGTTTTAAGGGCTGTCCATCAAGGCCATGGCCAGTGCTTAATTTGAGCCAGTGGTTTCCGGTGCTCAGCACCGGCACTTAATTGTCAACACCTGCACATTTGACAGCTGCCACATGGTGGCGCTATTTGTGTAATTTAAAGAGGAACAAAATAACAGTTGTTTATTAATTCAATATACATTCAGAACAACTAATATCTGCCATCCACGCCATTCTTATGGCTTTGGGGGCCTCAGACAGTCTGAATTGTCACACTTGTAGGTGTGTGATGTTTAGTGGTTGTGTTGATGCTGTCATTGGCAACGCTTGCCGTGGCAATGGGTAGTGCAAGCTGAGCTGAGGTGGCCTCTCGACCAGGGCTCTGGCACTTTTTTTTTATTTTATTTTTTTAAACAAATTAAGCACTGGCCATAGCATTTCATAGATGTTTACATGGACCCCTTTGATTTCTTGTTAGGTTTTGGTAATTGAGAATCTTGTAGTCCTTGTGCATTGCATGTGCAGATGCAACATGCCGTACAGTTTGTAACTGATTGCATGTGTGTTCTTGGATTCTTTATTTGCCGACATGACAGATTCTTAATTGCTGGTTTGTGTTTTTTTTATTTAGGAAGTGCTTGTTGATAGGATATCCTAGCTTGTCTTAAAACACAATGCTGTTCATCAATTTTCTCTGCACATTCATTTGTTTTAATTTACTGTCCTGCTAACATTGAATTTATAGTTTTGTATTCAGAAAGTGAAAATGTGCACAGAGATAGGTTTTTCTTAAAGATGCACCAAAAAAATGGGCATTAGCTAAAAATGTCTTCTATGCAATTTTTTGTGTCTATTATTTAAGTTCATCGCTTACAATGCAAGCTGCTTTTTACTAGTTTTCAGAACATTTTTCTTTGAGGGTACAGTTTAACTCTTGTAATGGGGTCTCTTCAGCAAAAGGGCCTTATTCCCAGCTTCCTTATTGCTCTGTCCCAAGATGTTGCATCATTATGGCACTCAGTTTCTAGGGTAGGGGGTGCGACAAACACAAAGTTGCCCAACTATTACCAAACATTTCCCCTTGCAAACAACTATATCTATTGTATTTGCCAGTGCTTGTTTTAAAAGAGCAATACACTCTTTAACAATGCATATTGAAAGAGCAGTAATGAAGGTATGAAGGAACTGCATCAAATGTAGGAAATTAGAGTTGTAAAGACAGTGAACTTATCATATGACGTGAAATCACAAAGAGAGGAGTTGAAAGTGCACTGTTGGCCGCTGAACAGATTCTTATACATCCGTAGAGAGGACTCTCTAAGCTTCCAAACCAAAACTCTAGCTTGCAGCCATACAAAACTCCAAAAATGTGGTAGCAATGGCTCCCAGAACAAAAAAGTTATCAATATTTATAATCTGATAGCTGATTGATAAGTTCCAGTCATGATAAAATGATAAAGTTTAAAAGAAAATGTATAATCTGAGATTTCCGTGCACGGTTGTTGAGCGGAACCTGTTCCAAGACATTATAAGGTCCCTTTCAGCTTTACACCAGTGGGTCCGCTAAGCCTTCTCAGGGGGTCCGTGACTGCTTAGAAAATTAAATAATATTAACAGATTAGGCCCCCAGCCTTCGGTAATGACTCAGTGGGGGGTCCCTGGGTTCCAATAATGATTCAGTGGGGGTCCCCAGTTTCCAGTAATGATAAAGTGGGGGTGCACAGAAGCCAAAAGGTTGGGAACCCCTGCTTTACACCATTACTGTGGTTTATTTTACCACTGATCATTCATTCTCTCCTCCAAATACCTTTCTGATATCAGTTTATTGATACCACCCAATATATAAAGACAGATGTAGACTTACAATACTGAACTCCACCTATAGGTACCTTGAAGATATATGTAACGTCAAGATACGTAGAGGAGGAGTTAAGAAGATAAATCTGTACTTACCTATACATCTCCACCGTCACCACACTGTGTCGCCTGTGTCTATGATATTTTAAAAGCATGATATATTTTTTGCATGTTGTCTGCCGTACAACTCTCTATGGATGGTCAGTATGTGAACATGTTGAGTAAGTTGTGCATCAGCCTTCATCACTAACCCACCTTCGTCCTCTTACTTGCAGCCACTTCTGCTCGAGACTTTTTCCCGCCATTTCTTGGCGGGTGATGTCACTGCTCCCATCGGCCTTCTAGGTGTGTATGTCTTGGTGTTCCTTGCATGCACTCTCTGACACTGCATGGTGGACAGGAGACTAGCTGAGGGCGTGGGCCCTTTGGGAGCTGGTCCTTCGGTGGTGGAGGCTTGGTGGGCGATGTCACTGTTCCCATCGGCCTTATAGGTGTGTATGTCTTGGTGGGTTTTGCATGCGCTCTCTGACACTGCATGGTGGACAGGAGACGAGCTGAGGATGTGGACCGTTTGGGGGGCTGGTCCTTCAGTGGTGGTCTATGGGGCGGATAGGCTGTGGTGGTTCTCGAGAGGATATCCCAGCTCCTGCCGGTACACTAATAGCCAAAAGAAGTGAACCCTCATACCATATCATTCCAGGCCCTCTGAAGTCTTTCTCAGTCCTCAATGGTGAATTCTACCCTCAATAGTGAGTGTTACCACCGTTGGGTGATTTCGTGGGTTGCATCATCGCAGGGTCTCCATTCACTTCAGTGTCCCGTTATCTAAATGAACTGAAGGATATCTAAGTGAGAAGGTGAGTGTAAGAATGTGAGTTAAAATGACCTCATATCCTGAATTCCTATTTATTAGTGTCCATAAAAAGGAAAGGGGTAAGGTTAAAAACAGGTGACGTTATGAGGATCAGCAATGAATCCTATACAACTAAAACTAAGGTCGACATGTTTCAGCCTGACACGGTCACTCAGGGTCCATGGCTTTCATCAGGACCTTTTGTTAATTAGATTACCTGCAACTTTCAAGTAATCACCAAATGTAGTTATGATTTGTGGTTCAACTAGTGCCACGACATGCAGGGCGTTCTTCATTTCTGGTTGGCAACAGGTCATAACATGTCTGACCAAGCATATAGGCAACTATTATTGTGGTATCCAACAACGGTGGTAAAAAAGAAAACCTTTGAACTTAAACTCGAGCAAAACTTTCAAAGTTCACCTGCAGAACACTCAGTAGTTTTATAAATTTCCTATTTATGTCAGCTGTTAACATTGCAAGACGCTATTAAATTCTCACTGGCAGGTGATAAAACTGAGTTTGTATTTTTTTTGTATAAAAATAACTTTTTAAAATAATATTTACTACAGTAAATCTGTGTTAGGTTTAGAAGAGGAGGGCTTATAGCCAGCAGGATAGATGGGTTGGGACTGTGTCCATGGGGAGGTTTCACCTGATTGCAGTAGAAGTTGGGAGAGGGGGGTACATTCTGCTAAACCGTCACCTTTCATCATGGTCACTGATGTGTGTTTAATGTGCTGGTGTAATGCGCTTCGAGTCATTGGTGTCTTTTGAAATTACTCCTCATTCACCTTTTGGCATTACATTACTCAGCTTTCTAGACCGTCATTACGCGCCCCTTGTAATAATGGCGGATAATATATTTGAGTGCCTTAGAATATGTGTTTACCTTGAAGAATGTGCACTGCCCACAGTGTAATTGGTGCCTTTGTATTCACCTCCGTGAGTTATAAATAAATACAAAGCGCTGAAGCTGCGGTATAAACAACCTGTTCATTAGGCGCTATTTCTTCTCTGGGTGCTAGGCCGTGGAAGCAGTGGTGGGCCTTTGGATGTCTTTCTGGTTCCGGGGGGCACATAGAGGGCACAGGACATGGCCTCTATGTGCCCAGGTCATGTCCTTTGTAAGGCATCCACACGTGACACGTCACACCCCACTGTCTATACATCTCCCCTCTCGGTGTCCGTGGGATGTTAGATGTGGCGGTTACTAATGAGGGTTCACTATGGATGAGAGACAGACAAATATAGAAGGATAAAGGGATGGAGCGAAAAAAGACAACTAGACAGAGGGGAACAGAAAGAGAGGGGTAGACAGAGTAATAGTGAGGAAGACAAAGGAGAGACAGGCAGAGGAGGGGAGAGAGAAGGTAGAATAGAGAGGAACAGAGAAGTAAAGAAAAGACAACTAGGCAGAGAGGAACAGAAAGAGAGGGGCAGACAGAGTAATAGTGAGGGAGACAAAGGAGAGACAGAGAGAGGAGGGGAGAGAGAAGGACGAACGGAGAGGAGGGAGGGGTCAGAGAAGAGATAGAGACAACTAGGCAGAGTGGAACAGAAAGATAGAGAGGGGCAGACAGTAATAGAGAGATGGATAAAGGAGAGGCAGGGAGGGGAGGGGAGAGAGAAGAATGAACAGAGGAAGAGAGAGAGGGGAACAGAGAAGCGATAAAGAGACAAATAAGTAGAGAGGAACAGAAAGAGGGGAGCAGACAAACTAACAGATTAATAGAGAGGGGGAGAAAGGAGAGACGGAGAGAGAAGGAAGAATAGAGAGGGAGAGGGAGAGAGAGAGGAACAGAGAAGTGATAGAGACAACCACGAAGAGTGGAACAGAAAGCTAGAGAGGGGCAGTCAGAGTAACAGAGTAATAGAGAGAGAGAAAGGAGAGACCGAGAGAGAGAAGGGGAGAGAGAAGGAGGAATAGAGAGGAAGAGAGAGAGGGGAACAGAGAAGTAAAAAAGAGACAGCTAGGCAAGGAAGAACAGAAAGTTAGAGAGGGGCAGACAGACTAACAGAGTAATAGTGAGGGAGAGAGGAGAGACATAGAGGGGAGGGGAGAGAGGAGGAGGCAGACCGGGAGAGAGGGAGAGAGAAAGGATCAGAGAAGCGATAAAGAGACGGAGATAAAGGAACAGAGAAGCGATAAAGAGACGGAGATAAAGACAGACTGAGGGAAAAAGAGAGGAAACCGGAGACAGACGCCTGAGTACAGGTCAGGCCGAGTGGTACCTCCTGGTGAACACCGCCCTGGGGATCCCGAATGGGCCTTTGTTCGGGTGCTCAGTGGTACCTCCTGGTGAATACCGCCCTGGGGATCCCTAGTGGGCCTTTGTTCCGGTGCTCAGTGGTGGTACCTCCTGGTGAATACCGCTCTGGGGATCCTGAGTGGGCCTTTGTTCCGGTGCTCAGTGGTACCTCCTGGTGAATACCGCTCTGGGGATCCCGAGTGGGCCTTTGTTCGGGTGCTCAGTGGTACCTCATGGTGAATACTGCTCTGGGGATCCCGAGTGGGCCTTTGTTCCGGTGCTCAGTGGTACCTCCTGGTAAATACCGCTCTGGTGATCCCGAGTGGGCCTTTGTTCCGGTGCTCAGGATCACACGCTGAACAAGGTTTGAGGGAAGGAGAGAGGAAACTTTTGACTAAGTATATTTACCCATGGTTCTAATTATGTATTGTATGTGCGTATGTGTGTGTATTCATGTGTGTTTGTATGTGTGTGGCTATGTGTGTGTATGTATATATATATATATATGTGTATATGTTGTTTCTGTGCTTGGCATGTTCGTAGGTCATTGCATGGCTCCTCGGTGGGTTGTTATACTAGATATCTATGAATTCCTGCTCTCATCTTATCACACTTATCTACCCATCATCATGTGTCATGTCTCTATCAATCTATCCTCCATTCTCACTCTGACTCATCCCAAATCCATTCTACTACTTTCATCTCCTAAATAACTCTGCCTAAGCTCTTCCCTCCGCTTCTACATCTAACTCACCAAACGTCACTCTACTAATGTGACCTCCCACACAACCCTACTAAATTCTCCCGCATTTATCTCACCCTGCTACTATGCTCTCCCTAACCCCTTCCACAGACTCTTCCCTCCTCTATCCCCCTTTACTCATCCCAAGCCCTTGGGTTGAGTAAATGAAGGATATACTCCCAATTAACACTACTGGATTTCTTTCCTCCTCCACCCCTCCATTACTCCAGTCTATCTAACTAACAAACTCTCATATCCGCGGCTCAAATTAACTCATGATATTACTAAAACTGTACTCATATTTCCCAATACTAATCCATCACTAATTCTTTTTGGGTTCCAGAGTAGCGTGCTACTCACCGAAAAGCGCTTCAACGCCTCGTCGGGGTAGTAAGCGCTATATAAATACTATTACAATACAATACAATACAAGGGATTTGGGGGTCTGCTTTTACCGGTGGGAGCCTGCACCCGTAAATCACCTCCAAGACAGGGTGGGGGTCGTGAGCACAGACACATGTTCCCCTAAATCCTTGCACACCACAAGGGAAGCATGTGGTACCCCCCAACACCACAGTGTGTGTGTGGGGGGGGAGTTACTGCAGTGCTTCGAACACCAGATGGGGGGTGGGATATGCTCTCCCCTAGCACAATCTGCCTGACTCTTGTCATCCTCACGATCCCCCGATATCTGACCTGCACCCCAACCTCAGATTTACCACCCACACTTAGCACCAGTGCCAGCTTTAGCGCTGGTGACTCCCGGTGTGACAATGTTTCTTGGCATTCTCAATGACCACCTTCGCCACCGATTCCCTCACTGCCACCCTTTCACAGTGCCCTGAAGTCTCCATAACCACTCTCTCTCTCTCAGATGCATGCAATTAGTTTTATAGCGCCACTCATACTAGTGTAGCGTGTCCGAGCACTTTACTTCACAAACACATTACACAGGGACAAATCAATTGTATGTGTAAATCAGTGTATAGGAAATGTTACATAAGACGGAGAACCAGTGGCGAGTGCCACTAAGCAGGGGTGGCGGGGCGGGGCGGGACAGGACGCATCGGGACCGGGGAGGGGTCCAAAAAATAAAAAAAACAACAACAAAAAACATTACCTTCGGGGGGAGATGCATGTCTTCCCGGCTGCACAGGCTCCCAGCCAATCACGACGCTGCTGACAACAGCGTCGTGATTGGTCAGAGCAGCCAGCTTTGCCGCTCAGACTGGGAATGGGAGCCTGGGCATGTTCTCCACTCGGCTGTGCAATACAGCCGGGTAGAAAACATGCAAAGTGCGCATGTCTGTTTGGCCGGCCCAACTTGGCCGGCCATACAGACGTGCACTTTGTGTGCACATAGCCCTCCTCCGGCCCCCTCCCTCCAGCCCAGCCCACTCCACCCCTTACTACAAGGAAAAATAAAATGATAATAACTTAATGTACGTTATCATCATTTTATTTTTCCTTTTTGGGAAATCCAGCAGGGCGATGCTCCTCTGCGTTAGCGGGGGAGCCGCCCTTGCGGAGGACTACGAGGTGCAGAAGTCACGTCATCCATACTGCTAGGCAGTATAGTGTACGAGTGCTTGGTCTGGAGAAGCCAAACTCCGGATATAAAAAGTACCACGCTGGTGGTCTTTACTAATAAGAACTGATTTCTACCCAGATCAACCCTTTTTGCAACAGTAGATTAATGGGGAAACAGTCTTAACAATCTAACCTATGCCTTGTAGTTTCCACGCAGTTCCTTGCTGCAGTTCATATCTCACTGTTCTGTTAAGGTTGTAACTTATAAACTGCAAGTAACAAAAGCAGTAACCCACTGACCTTTTCACATTATAAGCACTTTGCGATGTGCATGGTACACCTTCTTTGCAGCAGGCACATTAACCCGCTGCCCTACCTTATGATGAGTTAAAACTTCCACTAGACAAAACTCCCTCTCTGTTCAGCAGGTCCATTAATCCCCAGAGTTATCTTGACATTTTAATTGTTGCCTGAAAATTGCTGGAGGCAAGGGACTCAGCAACAGGTGCTTTTAAAAACATAACAAACATGCCCCATCCAACGTCAACGCCCCGTGCGGTGGTACCAGTCGCAGCACCCTAGAGCAGGCCCTGTGGCATCCTATCAATTCAGAAAAGATTGTCCGAAGCTTAGTGCCAGACCTAAGTGTTACAGTTACAGTTTTAAGTGTAACTGTTTTATTTTAATTCAAGAGTTATTGTGATAGACATGGAATATTGTACGAGTACGTATTAGGCACATTCTATGTAATTATTATGTTACCCAATTGTATGGTTTATTATTTTGGAGTAAATTGCTATTTAAAAAGTACATTAGTTTAATATTTTATATTAACTTCTTGGAAAGAAATGTATATGACTTGACACAGCAATGAGCCTCTAAATTCCTAAAATGAAAATACTAAACATTGGCTTCTGCTGGACTGGTGTTAGTGTGAAAACTTGAAAACTGGCTCTGAGATCTTGGAATCATAAATTGTCTTTAGTACAGAAATATAATCTCATTGTACACCCCAGGATGGCAGGCATGCATTACTCTAAATTCTGAGTTCTGTTGCTATAGAAACTGAAAGAGTAGTAGCAGTATTGATTATTGTGCAAATGTGGATTAAATTATATCTTTTGAGTCAATGCTGAATCCTGGGAATATGCTTTCAACCTTCTCAATTGAACATTTAATGTTTGTGAGTGAAATCCCACCCTGTATAAAACACATACAAATCCCACCCTGTATAAATCCCACCATGTGTAAAGTTTTTGGCCTGTGTTTACCTGCTTGTATTTTTATTCTGCACTCCTTTTTTTTTTTTTTACTTGTAATTAATAGCTTTTATTTCACTACTACACTGTGGTAGTTTCAATCCAGTTTATTCTCTGAAATGGCAGAATCTGAAATGAAATCATTGGTAAATTGTGCAGTAATTCTGTGGTAGAAATGCACAAAAAACTTGTGTTTGTATTAGGTAGTCCATTTTACAACTTTAACTTTTAAGCGGTGTTAATACTGGAGTAACTTGAGCAAACGTTTAATATATGTCCTTATTTGAAAGTGGAATAGTGTTAACTAGAGTAATTACTTTCAGTACTACAAGTTTGTAGGACCATTGTGTCAGTATTTAATTTGCACTGTAAATTATTGTTTATTTTTTATTTTGCTTGTCCTTCTATATTTTACTTTGAACCCTTTATTTCTTCTTTTTCTTTGCACTGGCTAGGTAACAGACAGAATCCCCATTGAGAAGAACGCATCATGGATGATTATGATATTAGGTCCGCTGCCAGCATTCTGGCTTCAGTCAAGGAGCAAGAAGCGCGCTTCGAGCGCCTGACCCGTGCGCTAGAGGAGGAGCGACGCAACGTCTCCCTGCAGCTGGAGCGCGCCAACATGCCTTCAGAGAGGTTGAGCATGTGTAGCATTGGCAATGGGCAGCCGCTGGCGACCGCATGGCAGCAACTGGTCTTGCAGGTAATGGGCCCTTTGCCTTTTAATTCTTCGGTTACTGTACTCCACCCTTCAGGATGTCTCATCATCCAGGATAGATGGCCACCTGCGTCATCCCCACCAACATCCTGGGCCCTTGTGTACATCTTGCTCGTGAAGATGAATATCGAAGTTCTATGTTTTATACACGTGTGTTAAGAGCTGTGCTAAATCTGCAGTTGAGATGTGGCTGAGAGCTGGTGGGGGGTGTGCACAAGGCCTTCATCTATTGTGACAATTTCTGTCTTGTGGCTTAAAAGGGTTTATATTGAATGGCACACGGCTGGAGTCTAAACTAGGAAAACACATCATTGAGCCTGCTGTAGGAGATGATGCTTTTACATTTCATCCATTGTAGTTTTCACATACGCATGACGTCACCCGAACTTGGGTCAAGCTGCTCCAGGGTGTATGTGGGGATAGAGAATAACTGGACCTTTATGGGGCCTGATTTAAAAAGCACATGGTAGGCTGGACCAGACCATGCATTGTATAGCCAATAGATGCTAATAACTAGAACCGCGGTGTGAAGGGGCATGTTTTGTTCATCCTACCCTGACATTCCAGAGTTGATTGGTCCTGTTCATTGTGGAATTAAAGTGAGGGTTTGCAGGAGTCAGAGGGGGAGACATGGCCACAAACTGTCAGTGGTAGACGAGGCAACAGTGAATCCACCCTTACCTCGCTCCGTGTTCAGCTTCCAATAATGACTACATGTTCTTTGGCACGCTGCATGGCGCTATGCCTCTTGCAGATCTTGATCTGCCTCATGGGCATTCAGCTGCACCAGACTGCAGGAGTAACCATATCTATTTCTTCTTTCAAGATGGTGGTCAGTATGCCCCAGTCCAAGATGGTGGACAGTATGCCCCAATCCAAGATGGTGGACAATATCTCGTATTCTAGTATGCGAGAGTACATAATTAGTAATTATGACAATGGATGTTTTAATTCAAGGTGGCAATTCTGATTAACTGTTGCAACAGTAATATCTAAGCCTGTGATCTATTGCATAATGGTACTAGCATTCCTTAAAACACTGTTTCTGAATCAGTAAAGTAAAGAATATGTTTTATTGCATATATTTTAATCTAATTTCCTAGGGGTGTCTCAACTGTGAAATAAATTGTTACATCATATGTACATTTACTATTTCTCCATAAATTGCTGCTTTTCGACGGGGATTTGATCCATTCACTGTTGAGAAGTATGTTTTTTACTTGAGATGAAGCGCCCATTGTTTACATCTGGGCACTTGTGCCTATAGTCTTTTTTGATGTACTAGTTTGAGAGCATGCAACATAGAAGTATCAAACAAAAAGCAATAAGCTTGCCTAGTGCGAGGCCTTTGTTGGGTTGTCAGAAAGTATAAGACTTATCTTGAGCAAGTTGCCTGCTCCACCATGGCGCATTTAAACGAGAGAGTGTGTATCTGTCCAGTGATGCCAGCTCCAGTGTGGGTGCACATGTCTGCGCACATGTGTGCATATTAGTGTGTGTATCTGTCCATGTGATACCTGCTCCAGTGTGGGTGCACCTGTCTGCGTGCATGTGTGTGTATATGAGAGAGTGTGTATCTGTCCACGTGATGCCAGCTCCAGTGTGGGTGCACCTGCCTGTGAACATGTGTCTGTTTATGATAGCATGTGTTTCCATCCAAGCGATGCCTGCGCCAGTGTGGGTGCACCTGTCTTCGCACATGTGTGCATGCGTCTACGTGATACCTGCTCCAGTGTGGGTGCACTTGCCTGCGTGCATGTGTGTATATGAGAGAGTTTGTATATGTCCACATGATGCCAGCTCCAGTGTGGGTACGTCAGCCTGCACGCACGCATGTGTGTGTATATGAGAGAGTGCGTATCCGTCCATGTGATGCCTGCTCCAGTGTGAGTCCACCTGCCTGCGTGCGTTTGTGTGCATAGCAGTGTGTGTTTATCCGTCCACGTGATACCTGCTCCAGTGTGGGAGCACCTGCCTGTGCACATGTGTGTGTATATCAGAGCAGGTGTTTCAGTACTTGTGATACCTGCGCCAGTGTGGATGCACCTGCCTGCGTGCATGTGTGCATATCCGTGTGTGTATCAGCCCACGTGATTCCTGCTCCAGTGTGGATGCCCCTGCCCGCGCACATGTGTGCATATGAGTGTGAGTATCAGCCCACGTAATTCCTGCACTGGATGCAGGCAGTTGCATCCAGTGTGGATGCACCTGCCTGCGCACGTGTGCATATGAGTGTGTGTATCAGCCCACGTAATTCCTGCTCCAGTGTGGATGCACCTGCCTGTGCACATGTGTGCATATGAGTGTGTGTATCAACCCACGTAATTCCTGCTCCAGTGTGGTTGCACCTGCCTGCGCACATGTGTGTTTGTATGAGAACTTGAGTATCCGCCCACGTGATGCCAGCTCCAGTGTGGGTGCACATGTCTGCGCACATGTGTGCATATTACTGTGTATATCCGTCCATGTGATACCTGCTCCAGTGTGGGTGCACCTGTCTGCATGCATGTGTATATGAGAGAGTGTGTATCCGTCCATGTGATGCCAGTTCCAGTGTGGGTGCACATGTCTGTGCACATGTGTGCATATTAGCATGTGTATCCGTCCATGTGATACCTGCTCCAGTGTGGGTACACCTGTCTGTGTGCTTGTGTGTGTATATGAGAGTGTGTGTATCCGTCCACGTAATTCCTGCTCCAGTGTGGGTGCACCTGCCTGTGCATATGAGTGTGTATCAGCCCACGTAATTCCTGCTCCAGTGTGGTTGCACCTGCCTGCGCACATGTGTGTTTGTATGAGAACTTGTGTATCCGTCCACGTGATGCCAGCTCCAGTGTGAGTGCACGTCTGCGCACATGTGTGCATATTAGTGAGTGTATCCGTCCATGTGATACCTGCTCCAGTGTGGGTGCACCTGTCTGCATGCATGTGTGTGTAGATGAGTGTGTGTATCCATCCACGTGATGCCAGTTCCAGTGTGGGTGCACATGTCTGCGCACATGTGTGCATATTAGTATGTGTATCCGTCCATGTGATACCTGCTCCAGTGTGGGTGCACCTGTCTGCATGCTTGTGTGTGTATATGAGAATGTGTGTATCCGTCCACGTGATGCCAGCTCCAGTGTGGGTGCACCTGCCTGAGCGCACGTGTGTGTGTATGAGAACATGTGTATCCGACCACGTGATGCCAGCTCCAGTGTGAGTGCACTTGTCTGCGCACATGTGTGCATATTAGTGTGTGTATCTGTCCATGTGATACCTGCTCCAGTGTGGGTGCACCTGTCTGTGCACATGTGTGTGTATATCAGAGCAGGTGTTTCAGTACTTGTGATACCTGCTCCAGTGTGGATGCACCTGCCTTGCGTGCATGTGTGCATATCCGTGTGTGTATCAGCCAACGTGATTCCTGCTCCACTGTGGGTGCACCTGCCTGCGCACATGTGTGTGTAAATGAGAACGTGTGTATCCGTCCGCCTGATGCCTGCTCCAGTGTGGATGCACCTGCCCGCGCACATGTGTGCATATGAGTGTGAGTATCAGCCCACGTAATTCCTGCACTGGATTCAGGCAGTTGCATCCAGCATGGATGCACCTGCCTGCGCACATGTGTGCATATGAGTGTGTGTATCAGCCCACGTAATTCCTGCTCCAGTGTGGGTGCACCTGCCTGTGCACATGTGTGCATATGAGTGTGTGTCTCAGCCCACGTAATTCCTGCTCCAGTGTGGTTGCACCTGCCTGCGCACATGTGTGTTTGTATGAGAACTTGTGTATCCGTCGACGTGATGCCAGCTCCAGTGTGGGTGCACATGTCTGCGCACATATGTGCATATTACTGTGTGTATTCATCCATGTGATACCTGCTCCAGTGTGGGTGCACCTGTCTGCATGCATGTGTGTGTATATGAGAGAGTGTGTATCCGTCCACGTGATGCCAGTTCCAGTGTGGGTGCACATGTCTGCGCACATGTGTGCATATTAGTATGTGTATCCGTCCATGTGATACCTGCTCCAGTGTGGGTGCACCTGTCTGCGTATATGAGAGTGTGTGTATATCTGTCCACGTAATTCCTGCTCCAGTGTGGGTGCACCTGCCTGTGCACATGTGTGCATATGAGTGTATCAGCCCACGTAATTCTTGCTCCAGTGTGGGTGCACCTGCCTGCGCACATGTGTGTTTGTATGAGAACTTGTGTATCCGTCCATGTGATGCCAGCTCCAGTGTGGGTGCACATGTCTGCATGCATGTGTGCATATTAGTGAGTGTATCCATCCATGTGATACCTGCTCCAGTGTGGGTGCACCTGTCTGCATGCATGTGTGTGTATGAGAGAGTGTGTGTCTGTCCACGTGATGCCAGTTCCAGTGTGGGTGCACATGTCTGCGCACATGTGTGCATATTAGTATGTGTATCCATCCATGTGATACCTGCTCCAGTGTGGGTGCACCTGTCTGCGTGCTTGCGTGTGTATATGAGTGTGTGTATCCGTCCACGTGATGCCAGCTCCGGTGTGGGTGCACCTGCCTGCGCACGTGTGTGTGTGTGTATGGGAACATGTGTATCCCTCCACGTAATGCCAGCTCCAGTGTGAGTGCACATGTCTGCGCACATGTGTGCATATTAGTGTGTGTATCTGTCCATGTGATACCTGCTCCAGTGTGGGTGCACCTGTCTGCGTGCATGTGTGTGTATATGAGAGAGTGTGTATCTGTCCACGTGATGACAGCTCCAGTGTGGGTGCACCTGCCTGTGAACATTTGTCTTTATATGATAGCATGTGTTTCCATCCAAGTGATGCCTGCACCAGTGTGGGTGCACTTGCCTTCGCACCTGTGTGCATCCGTCTACGTGATACCTGCTCCAGTGTGGGTGCACTTGCCTGCGTGCATGTGTGTATATGAGAGAGTTTGTATACGTCAACATGATGCCAGCTCCAGTGTGGGCACGTCAGCCTGCACGCATGTGTGTATGTATGAGAGTGCGCATATCCGTCCACGTGATGCCTGCTCCAGTGTGAGTCCACCTGCCTGCGTGCGTTTGTGTGCATAGCAGAGTGTGTGTATCCGTCCACACGATACCTGCTCCAGTGTGGGAGGACCTGCCTGTGCACATGTGTGTGTATATCAGAGCAGGTGTTTCAGTACTTGTGATACCTGCGCCAGTGTGGATGCACCTGCCTGCGTGCATGTGTGCATATCCGTGTGTGTATCAGCCCACGTGATTCCTGCTCCAGTGTGGGTGCACCTGCCTGCGCACGTGTGTGTAAATGAGAACGTGTGTATCCATCCACGTGATGCCTGCTCCAGTGTGGATGCACCTGCCTGCGCACATGTGTGCATATGAGTGTGAGTATCAGCCCACGTAATTCCTGCACTGGATGCAGGCAGTTGCATCCAGTGTGGGTGCACCTGCCTGTGCACATGTGTGCATATGAGTGTGTGTATCAGCCCACGTAATTCCTGCTCCTGTGTGGGTGCACCTGCCTGCGCACATGTGTGTGTGTGTATGAGAACTTGTGTATCTGTCCGTGTGATGCCAGCTCCAGTGTGGGTGCACGTCTGCGCACATGTGTGCATATTAGTGTGTGTATCCGTCCATGTGATACCTGCTCCAGTGTGGGTGCACCTGTCTGCATGCATGTGTGTGTATATGAGAGAGTGTGTATCCGTCCATGTGATGCCAGCTCCAGTGTGGGTGCACATGTCTGCGCACATGTATGCATATTAGTATGTGTATCCGTCCATGTGATACCTGCTCCAGTGTGGGTGCACCTGTCTCCGTGCATGTGTGTGTATATAAGAGAGTGTGTATCCGCCCACGTGATGCCAGCTCCATTGTGGGTGCCCCTGCCTGTGAACATGTGTCTGTATATGATACCATGTGTTTCCATCCAAGTGATGCCTGCGCCAGTGTGGGTGCACCTGCCTTCGCACCTGTGTGCATCCGTCTACGTGATACCTGCTCCAGTGTGGGTGCACTTGCCTGCGTGCTTGTGTGTATATGACAGAGTTTGTATACGTCCACATGCCAGCTCCAGTGTGGGTACGTGAGCCTGCACGCATGTGTGTGTATATGAGAGAGTCCATATCTGTCCACGTGATGCCTCCTCCAGTGTGGGTGTACCTGCTTGTGCGCACATGTGTGTATATCAGAGCAAGTGTTTCAGTACTTGTGATACCTGCTCCAGTGTGGATGCACCTGTCTGCGTGCATGTTTGTGTATATGAGAGAGTGTGTATCCATCCACGGGATGCCAGCTCCAATGTGGGCGTACTTGTCTGTGAACATGTGTCTGTAACTGAGAGCGTGTGTTTCCATCCACATGACGTCTGCTCCAGTGTGGGTGCACCTGCTTTTGCACTTGTGTGCATATCAGAGTGTGTATCCGTCTATGTGATACCTGCTCCAATGTGGGTGCACTTGCCTGTGTGCATGTGTGTATATGAGAGAGTTTGTATACGTCCACATGATGCCTGCTCGAGTGTGGGTACGCCAGCCTTGCACGCATGTGTGTATATGAGAGAGTTTGCATCCATCCACGTGATGCTAGCTCCAGTGTGGGTGCACCTGCCTGCGCACATGTGTGTGTGTATATGAGAACGTGTATCCGTCCACGTGATGCCAGCTCCAGTGTGGGTGCACCTACCTGTGCACACGTGTGCATATCAGAGTGTGTGTATCCGTCCATATGATACCTGCTCCAGTGTGGGTGCACTTGCCTGTGCGCGTGTGTGTATATGAGAGAGTGCGTATCCGTCCACGTGATGCCTGCTCCAGTGTGGGTGTACCTGCCTGTGCACACGTGTGTATATCAGAGCAGGTGTTTTCGTACTCGTGATACCTGCTCCAGTGTGGATGCACCTACCTGGGTGCGTGTGTGTGTGTGTGTGTGTGTGTGTATCAGCCCACGTGATTCCTGCTCCAGTGTGGGTGCACCTGCCTGCGCACATGTGTGTGTGTATATGAGAACGTGTGTATCCGTCCATGTGATGCCTGCCCCAGTGTGGGTGCACCTCTCTGTGAACATGTGTGTGTATATGAGAGCGTGTGTTTCAATCCACCTGATGCCTGCTCCAGAGTGAATGCACCTGCCTGCAAACATGTGTGTGTATATGAGAGAGTGCGTATCTGTCCACATGATGCTACCTCCAGTGTGGGTGCACCTGCCTGTGAACATGTGTGTGTATATGAGAACATGTGTATCCGTCCACGTGATGCCAGCTCCAGTGTGGGTACGTCAGCCAGCCTCCACACGTGTGTATATGAGAGAGTGCGTATCCATCCACGTGATGCCTGCTCCAGTGTGGGTGCACCTACCTGCACCCATGTGTGTATGTGAGAGTTTGTATAAATCCACGTGATGCCTGCTCGAGTGTGGGTTCACAAGCCTGGATGCATGTGTGTGTATACGAGAGAGTGGGTATCCGTCCACGTGATGCCTGCTCCATTGTGGGTCCACCTGCCTGGGCGAATTTGTGTACATATTGGAGTGTGTGTATCCGTCCCTGTGATACCTGCTCCAGTGTGGGAACACCTGTTTGCGTGCATGTGTGTGTATATGAGACAGTGCGTATCCGTCCAAGTGATGCCTGCTCCGGTGTGGGTGCACCTACCTGTGCACATGTGTGTGTATATGAGAGAGTTTGCATACGTCCACGTGATGCCTCCTCGAGTGTAGATCCAGCAGCCTGCGTGCATGTGTGTGCATATCAGAGTGTGTGTATCCGTCCACGTGATGCCTGCTCCAGTGTGGGAACACCTGTTTGCGTGCATGTGTGTGTATATGAGAGAGTGCGTATCCGTCCAAGTGATGCCTGCTCCGGTGTGGGTGCACCTACCTGTGCACATGTGTGTGTATATGAGAGAGTTTGCATACGTCCACATGATGCTTCCTCGAGTGTAGATCCAGCAGCCTGCGTGCATGTGTGTGCATATCAGAGTGTGTGTATCCGTCCACGTGATGCCTGCTCCAGTGTGGGTGCACCTGCGTGTGCGCACGTGTGTGCATATCAGAGCAGGTGTTTCAGTACTCGTGATACCGGCTCCATTGTGTTTGCACCTGTCTGTGTGCATGTGTGTGTATATGAGAGTGCATATCCGTCCACGTGATGCTAGCTCCAGTGTGGGTGCACCTCCCTTCGCACATGTGTGTATATGAGAGAGTTTGTATACGTCCACGTGATACCTGCTCGAGTGTGGTTATGCTAGCCTGCGCGCATGGGTGTGTATATGAGAGAGTGCGTATACGTCCACGTGATGCCTGCTCCAAAGTGGGTCCACCTGCCTATGTGCATATCAGAGTGTGTGTATCCGTCCACATGATGCCAGCTCCAGTGTGGGTACGTCAGGCAACATGTACATGTGTGTATATGAGAGAGTGGGAATCTGTCCACGTGATGCCTGCTCCAGTGTTGTTGCACCTGCCTGTGTGCACGTGTGTTTATATGAGAGTTTGTATCCATCAATGTGATGCTAGGATCAGAGCGGCCTATAGGACAGTTAGGCAGTGCCCGATGGGCTGGTCTGACAGGTCAGCATGAAGCCATTTTTGGGCTGTTTATGGGCCTGTTTTATGGTCTAATGGGCCGGTGTTTACTGCTGATTTCCGTGATATTGAAGCCTAGTACGGCCTACAGCAAGCTCAAATCCATGCCGTCTTCCATACCTTGGAAACCACCTATACAGCTCTTTACAAGTTCAAAATGCCCAAGCATGGGCCACTTTATTAGCTATCTAATGAGGGATGGGGGGGGAGCACTTTTATTGTGGTGTCCGGGTCTGTGTTCTGTCACTATCCAGCCCTAGTATGCATGCCTGTGTGCCTCAATACCTTCAGCTGTGTGCGCATGCCTGTGCGCCTTGATGCCTTCAGCTGTGTGTACATGCCTGTGCGCCTTGATGCCTTTAGCTGTATACGCATGCCTGTGCGCCTCGATGCCTTCAGCTGTGTAACTGTGCCTGAGCACCCATGCTCGTGTAAATCAAGCAGTCGACACAGACTGAAATCACACCCAAAAATGATATTAGGAGGGGCACCAGCGCCTCCTAATGAGTTTTTAATTGCCTAGGAAGCGCTAGCGCTTGTATGGTTGGCCACGGTCACCTGCGGCTCCGCAGTGGGGCACGATGGTAAAATCACTGTCTGGTGCTTGCCAGGCCTGGGTGGCCGCTGTCCAAGGCGGGAAGCCCAGCCGGACCGTCAGCAGTCATCTCACCGCCTCTCGTGCGCCAAGAGGCCCCTGAACATCCTTTTCTGAAGCCAAGCGCACACCAGGCACTCTACTGTCAGGTATTCTGCACGCCTGCTTATTTCAGAGTAGAGTGGCCCTTGGAGGAGGTGGCTGGGCCAGCAGCAGCCAGCCAGCCTTTGACTCAGGAGCTGTGTAGCGCCTGGACTGCTTCATGAAAGCGAGGCGCCTGGAATGGGTGGCAGTAGCACGTCAGTTGGTCCTAAACAGTATGAAAAAGCGTCTGTGGTTGATGAAAACCCTTGAGAGAGATGCCACGCCGGCTGCAGTTCACGACATTACTTTGTGCTGTTGCATGGATTTATCTAAACTGAAATCTGAGAGTTTTCCAGTAGAAGTTTGTGAAATCACAACTGTAATTTCACCATTGGTTATTTGTAGAGCGCAGCGTTTACTTCAGGAGGCATCTTGGCCGGGGCACAAGTCCTAAAAATTCAGAAGTTGGAGAGGGTACTAACCAAGTTTGGCAGCACGCAGGTGATGTATTTGCGCGTGACATCACGGCACGAGACATAGCGCGTGGCATCACAAACCAAGACCTCACAGAAAGTGACATCACAAGAAGTGACATCCGATCATAAGACACCACGCATATATTTAGCGGGTCTATGATGAGTACATATAAGCTTACTACAATGTTTGACAAATTATATTTTGCATCGGGTCGTGCCAAAAAGTGACACAATCCCAACGCAAAATCCGAGCCTCAACCTGCACACTTAATTTTTAAACCTCTACCACAAAGAAATTAGCAACAAGTAGAAATATCGCAGTAAACCTGTTCTGCTTAATTGGTTGCAAAGTCTGCACTTTAAAATATCTTATGGGGTTAAGGCAGGTGCTGCAGAGATCATTGTGCGCACAGTAAATCTCAGGGAGTAATAATAATGGTAAAGTAACTCTGGAGGTTAACGAATTTGCTGGAGAGATCTGTGTTTTTTCTAGTCCCAGTTTTGAATGATGTTGAGCGGAGTTGACGGAGTTCTACTCCGCAGAATTCCGCTGAGTTATTTCAAAACTCTGTGAAATTCCACGGAGTTCCACGTGCGGCGGAATGCCACCCGGTCCTATGGCGGGATGCCCTCGGAATGACCACCTAGCCCTCTGCGGGGCCGAACTGTCCGGTTGTGCACCGTTACTCCATGGGGCGGTGCTGTGCGGCCTCTAGTTTCTTGAATGATGCTCTGCGGCTGTCCAGCTCCTACCACCTTACCCGCACCGCCTTTGGCCTGCGTCCCTCTCTTTACTTGGCTCGGAGTGACAGGCAGCCCACTGTGCACGATGCCCGCACACCCGCAGAGGCTGCAGGTGATGTCCCCTTATCTGTGATTCCATTGCGCTCCTGCACCCACCAGAAACACAAGTAGAGCATTAGTTAGGAAGATGTGGACATGAGGCTTGCACACCGCGCGGCCATCTTGGAAGTAGGGTTTGCGTGCTATACGGCGCTTATTACTCGTCTTAATGCATAGATTAAACCAGTAGCGAATAGCATTACCCACAAGTAGTGATTTTTGTTGCTTGCGTTTATTTAAAATTACCAAACAGTATCTTCATTATTGAATACTTCAGTTCGGTATCTATGGTAGCAGGAGGTTCCAAGATGGAGCACAGGAGACTGCCTTTGCCTACTTTGTGAACTCCACCAGCGGAGTGGACTTGTCCGCCCACCCCTAGTTTTGAACCAAAAGAGCACAAAGGGTTAATGTGTCTCCTGCAAAGCACGTCATGTAAAGCGCAGATCACAGATTTTTATTGTCTATAAAAGGGTAAGTGGGTTACTGATTTTAGCACAGAGATCCTTTTGCTACTCGCCGATCATAAATTGTAATCCTCCTAATATAGCACTGTGAGGTTTGAAGGACATGTTTACTGCTACACCTTGTAACCCTCACCATCTGATGTTATACGCTGATTTACACACGTATGATTTATTGTCAATGTATAATGTGCACATGTGATGTAAAACACTCTGACATCCTGCATTGGAATTATTGGCGCTATAGCACTATAAAAGCAATAAAACAAAATAGTGGTATTTAAATTGTTATTTGTGTACAGACTTAGACAGACCAGCACACTTGACGATCTTACAGTGCATGTCCATCTCTTATGTACAGGGACTGAAAAAAGTCAAAATCATGCCTCTCAAGTACTTGTGAAGTGATAACAAGTTGTGTGCCTTGGTTTCCCCTCCATTGCATTTTCATCTTGGTTAGAGGCTCCAGAAAGCTCCCAGCCAGGATACGCCAACTAAAGGATACCTGATGGCCCATTCAATTCGGCCTTTGTTTTGTACCCAGCTAGAATTTTAAATAACAAAGCCCCCTCTGTTGCTACTCGGAATGAAAGCAGGCAATGTGCAGGTGCTGCTGAATGTGTCCTGATGTCTGAACATTACACAGATGCGAGTTCTGCATATTTCTGTGGGGGCCAAGTTCCTGGCTGGATGGACAGCATCCACCCTGTGCAAAGTGTGAGTAGACGCCATCTGCCCGTGTGTATCCTTGACTTGTGCCCTGATCTTGGCAGTAGGAGATCCCTTGGAGGGACTTCCGGCAGTTGTGAGATTAGAATGAAAGCAAAGGATTCTGCTAATTTATGGTTTGGATGCAAGTCAGCTATGCTCCTGTTTGGCAATCCGGGATACAGGATGCTGCAGGGGTCAGTTCTAGAGAGGGCAGTCCCTCCCATTACTCGTGCGTGTAGTTCAGTCTAAGGAAGCATGATGTGGAAACTGCATTTCCCTGTGACTTCCTCCAGTGGTTATTATCATAGGGATTCTGAGGCGTTTCACGGTTTCTGATGGGAGACCATCAGGGCAGAAGTCCCAGACGGATTTTTGCCATCTGGATGGGTTGTGGACAAGCAGTAAGATTCTGCCTTACTGTGAAGAGAATTATTGTACATCCAGGCCTGATCCTTTGTAGATACTCCCTGGACTGGAGGTGTGGTTAGGGTTTACATGAACAAGGCAAACAATTATTTGGTTGAGATCAGGCCATAGGACCTGCCTAACTGGGATACAGGCTTTGTGTACGCTTTTCAGATAATGGCAAAAAGTGACAACGATTGATCAAAAGGGAAGTAGATTCATGACTTTGGGCCAGTCTTCAGTAAAAGAGGCAAACTGTGTGAGAACTGTTCCTGAGGTCCGTAAGTTGGCTCCCTACATCTGGAGGATGGAGTGATCGAACGTGTCAAACACTGGAGAAAGACCCATGAGGATCAGCGGTGCAAAGTCACCTCAGTCCAGGATGGTCTTGAGATCATCTAAGGTACATACCATGACGGTCAGGATCTGACCTCCAGGGCCATCTGAGTGCAATGCCTGGCCTTGGAACAATCTTGTGCCAACAGAAATCCACCCTTAGTCTTAGGTGTTTTTTATGTTCTCGAAAGCCTAAGAGCCATCTCAGTCTGCCTCACATTTTCTCAGGTGGAATCATTCTTTTCCTTCTAAAACAGAGAACCTCGCTCAATACTCATTTCATCCCCAACTATCCCAGTACTTTCATTGATTTGATTGGATCAGCCTTTTATCATGTAGGAGCCAAATCTGTTCAATGCCTCCTTCGCCTCCTCCAAGGGTCCCTTGCACTCTTTCTTCAATTATGACCAGTGGCACTGGAATTATGCGGCAGAAGAGGGACAAATCACGTGGCAGGGGTGAGTAAATTGTGTGGCAAGAAAAGCCAAATTATGTGGCATAATACGGCCCATTTTGTAATAGTATTTACTTCATTCTTTCATCATTTTTAAACTTGATAAAACTGTCTGGTCTTTGGTCACACCTCATTAGTACCAGTTAATATCCAAATATAGCAACAAAAAGGTGGCAAGTCCAGCTTTGCAAAGGACCTTTCACTGTGTTACAGCACACACCACTGCATTTTTAGTAACTGTTGGACCGTTTGAGTTAGAAATAATTTATTGTGTTAAAATCGGTAGGCTATGCGGCATATGATGGATTATGTGGCAAATGTGACAAATCTATATAATTTTGCGAAAATTGCTCCGGCTACACCATTGCATAAATCCAGTGGCCCTGATTATGACATCCATCATCGTACAGAAAACATATCCCAACAATTGTTCCTCAACCCGAGTTACACAATCGTCACTTGTGATACAGAGATTATTGTACAATCTTTCACAGCAGACACAAACACCGTCTCCTAAGAATGTTCCTTCTATTGGATTACTCGTCTGTCAATTTTTTTGCTAAAAAGCTCATTACAGGTTCTAAACCTAATGCATTATTGATTTATAAAACATCCTTTTCTCAATTCTAAACTAAGGCAAAGGCACAAATATTCTTTACCAAGGCTCCAATACGTATGTAATCACGTTCATATACTTTTCTTTTTAGAAATTGGCATAAAACTCATCTTTTCTCACAAACAAGGAAGGCTGTTCTTAGCTTCCCAGTTTGGGTAGCCGCACTTTGTCTGAAGCTAGGTTTTCTGTGGGGATTACCATTTCATTGCACACCACATGTCCACAGTATTCAGCAGAAATGTAGATGAACCTTGAATTCCCTCTGGTAAGGTCCATCCACTCTCCTTCAGAATCTTCTACGCTTCCTTTGTGAGGTCTCGCCCCTCTGCACATCTTCTAAAAGATATGGGCTCGCCTCTGAAGGCTCGAGCCAGATGCTGGGCTCTAGCTGAAGTCAAGATCCTCTAGAACAAAGGTCTTCGTACTGGGGCGCGGCCCCCTCTAAGGGAGCCTCAAGTGATCCCAGAGGGGATGCCAAGCTCTGCCCCAAAGAAGCATTGTGCTGATAACAGGGCTTTGCTTTAAGCTGAACAAAGCTGCAGTAAACTCTGTCATGGCCCCTCACTAACATGTTCTGTCCTTTATATCCACGCTGGGAGTACGAGTCAAATGGGAAGGGATTCCAAATATTCTTCAAAACCCCCATTTCTAATAATCACACTGAGGATACTTTTACTCGTTAGTAAGACCTGTCTGACCACAGTAGTATGTTTGGCATCATGCATTTGATTGCATTTTTAAAACAGAACTCAACTGCAATGTTTAATAAGTCAACAGGTATTTAAACACTGCTAATTTTATAGAATAATTGTGAAAAATTTGAAAGGGGGGCCAGATATTTTTTTTCCACTGGGATAGGTAGGGGCGCGGCATTAAAATGCTCGGAGACCAGTGCACTAGGACCTTGGAGTCCAAAACAAGCCAGGTCTTCATGTGGCTTCTGCCTGTCACCTACGCTCTAACCACACACTCCAAAAATTAACTGCAAAACATTAACTTTTAATGTAAAACTGGAGTGAGAAAGAAATACTCTTCTAGTGGCTGAATTGCACAATGTCAAACCAGAAACCCTGGGATCAATCTTGACTCCCTGGAGAGACCTACTTGTGTAATATTTTGCAATTTATTTTATTTCCGTCTGCCTTCTTGTTCTTCATTATCTCACATCAGTGAACCTTGTAATACAAGAGGTCAGGAAATACATTTTACAAAACCCTCTCCTGGGTTGGATATGATAGACTATAATGTTGCTTCAGGAATAATAACAATCTAGGCGACATATAGGGCACAGGAGACAGATGACTTGCCTCTTGGTTCACTAATGACATTGTCCAGTCATGGGAGCATGAGTGCTTCTAAGTTCCTTTTTAGAAACTATAACTTCTAATAAACACCACTTAACACAGTGATGTAATCTGACTTATTCAGAAAACTCTTCCTCATGTTAAAGAAGTGCACGTTTTGAATTTTGATGAGTGTACCTTATTTTTATTGGATTTGTGCTGCATGATACACATGGCAAACATTGTCCTGGCTTAACTAATACATAGGCTGTTAGAGCCACATTAGGAACTTGGCTTGGCTCTGGCTTTTGGCTTTGCTTTGAGTTAACCTGTCTTATTAGTTTGTTGACTCACTCACCTCTATCCCACCAAAATCCAGATTTCTCTCTGGGAATATTTTGTGCCTTAAGTATTGCCAAGTATTGTGAATTAATGTCTGAAATACTTTAGCTGCACAAGGCTGACCAAACAGCATCATCCAAAACTCATTCACCTCTAAGTATCTGGATGTAATCTTATCTGTAGGTACACCATTGAGTCCAGAGTGATAACTAAGATGGCATCCTCTAGAACTGTAATAATGTCCACAACATTTGGAAGAGATTGCCTATCACCCAAAACACACCTGTTCAGGCCTCTCAGATCAACACATAATCTTATCTCACCCAGTGGTATCTTAGCCAACATTATGAGATTGCCCCACTTGCAAGTTTCATGTCGCTTGACGGCTGTTGCCTAACTAAAGGGCTTAAAGTGTTCTTACTGTAATGTTACTCATTGTTGTGTTCAGCTGGGACTGACCTTTCCATGACACCTATCCAGAAAGACTGTGATTTGCCATATCGTATTTCTACAATTTGCCCATGGAAATGGAAAATTCCCACTTTTCCATTGAAGATCTCCTTTTTACCCTCACTTTGGCTGTCACACACTTGCACTGGGGATTTCCATTTAATCACAGTTTTATCTTTGTTTGCTTTTGGTGTGGTCACACAGACACCTCCTCCCTACAGTCAGCAACATATACTTTTCCCTTAAACTCTTATTTCTCTAATCACTCACATATGCAGGATTTCTTGATATGTGTTTAGGGTAGTTGCTGAAGCCCGTAACAAGCTAAATTTGTCACATCCAACTTTACCCCATGAAGAAATATCTCAGACATGAGACACTTAAGTAACCAGACAGCAGATTCTACGATCATATCTGCCTCCCCCTTTCACATGCTCACAGAAATGACGACTACTACCAAGCGTATTACCAAACCTCAGAGCCAAATCCTCACATTTCTCTTCCACTTCCCTAACTACATTCACCAAATGAGTTTCCATATTTTTATAGTTATTGGAGCATTTTATGTAAATGTCCCTTTGCCTTTCCTATTTATCCATAGATTGTTCATCATTCTCACAATTTTGAGTTGACAGAACGTTGGTTAGTGGCACAACTTTAAGACAGTCCTTTGCCAGTTTGTGTTGTTAAACGACATTGATCTTATGCTGGTCATTGTGTGCCATGGCCATTCTTCTTGGTCACTTTACTTAAAACGTAGTGCAGATTGCAAACTCCACGTTTTGCTCAGTTTTCCAACTCACACACACAGTGTAAAGAGTGTTCTACATGCTGCCCTACACCAACAACATTGTGTAATGTCATCCCCATTAAGGCATGTCTCTTCCCTTACAATACATGTGATAGAATTAGGCAGGACTCAGCCTGTAAAGCATTACTCAAACCGTGCCCCAACAGTTCAGGTGGTCACGTACTCCCTCGAATCAGCCTTACGCTTCTTCTCTTGCTCCTTAAACCTTTTACCAACATGTTGTCTGTATATTTAATCTAAAATTGCAATGTGCATTGTTCTTTTATAACATAGCTGTTAGGCATTTGCTTCATTGCTGCTTTCACTCCCAGTCTGATGTACAGCCTCACGCAGACCCTGTTCCTCCGGGACCAGACAGTGTAATAATAACTATTACATTACTTCTGTATTACAGGAATCATAACATACACAGAGAAGGTCTTTCCACTGTTTCCCCTTCATCGGTCTCTCAGGGTGGGGAGAGAGGTGCTTTCACCCTCAAGGAATTCTTAAAAAGTTGCCAAAATTGGCAACTTTGTAGGGTTACTGAGTTTGACACCTGACTTTCAAATATCCCTAAGCAACACCACAAAAGTCTATGCAACCAAACGAGTGACCTTCAAATAACCTGATTTCCATACTGCTGTTTTGCAAACTACCCACCCAGTCACTCAACTCTGTGAGGCAATCCATGCCACAGCTCCAGATGTGCAGCTCTACAAACTACCCACCCAGTCACTCAACTCTGTGATACAATCTGTGCCAGAGCTCCAGATGTGCAGCTCTACAAACTACCCACCCAGTCACTCAATTCTGTGATGCAATCAGTGCCAAAGTTCCAGATGTGCAGCTCTACAAACCACCCACCCAGTCACTCAACTCAGTGATGCAATCAGTGCCACAGCTCTAGATGTGCAGCTCTACAAACTACCCACCCAGTCACTCAACTCAGTGATGCAATCAGTGCCACAGCTCTAGATGTGCAGCTCTACAAACTACCCACCCAGTCACTCAACTCTGTGATGCAATCTGTGCCACAGCTCCAGGTGTGCAGCTCTACAAACTACCCACCCAGTCACTCAACTCTGTGATGCAATCTGTGCCAGAGCTCCAGATGTGCAGCTCTACAAACTACCCACCCAGTCACTCAATTCTGTGATGCAATCAGTGCCAAAGTTCCAGATGTGCAGCTCTACAAACTACCCACCCAGTCACTCAATTATGTGATGCAATCAGTGCCAAAGTTCCAGATGTGCAGCTCTACAAACCACCCACCCAGTCACTCAACTCAGTGATGCAATCAGTGCCACAGCTCCAGATGTGCAGCTCTACAAACTACCCACCCAGTCACTCAACTCTGTGATGCAATCAGTGCCACAGCTCCAGGTGTGCAGCTCTACAAACTACCCACCCAGTCACTCAACTCTGTGATGCAATCAGTGCCACAGCTCCAGGTGTGCAGCTCTACAAACTACCCACCCAGTCACTCAACTCTGTGATGCAATCAGTGCCACAGCTCCAGATGTGCAGCTCTACAAACTACCCACCCACTCAACTCTGTGATACAATCTGTGCCAGAGCTCCAGATGTGCAGCTCTACAAACTACCCACCCAGTCAACTCTGTGATACAATCAGTGCCACAGCTCCATATGTGCAGCTCTACAAACTACCCACCCAGTCACTCAACTCTGTGATGCAATCTGTGCCAGAGCTCCAGATGTGCAGCTCTACAAACTACCCACCCAGTCACTCAACTCTGTGATGCAATCAGTGCCACAGCTCCAGGTGTGCAGCTCTACAAACTACCCACCCAGTCACTCAACTCTGTGATGCAATCAGTGCCACAGTTCCAGATGTGCAGCTCTACAAACTACCCACCCAGTCACTCAACTCCGTGATGCAATCAGTGCCACAGTTCCAGATGTGCAGCTCTACAAACTACCCACCCAGTCACTCAACTCTGTGATACAATCTGTGCCAGAGCTCCAGATGTGCAGCTCTACAAACTACCCACCCAGTCACTCAACTCTGTGATGCAATCAGTGCCACAGCTCTATTTGTGCAGCTCTACAAACTACCCACCCAGTCACTCAACTCTGTGATACAATCAGTGCCACAGCTCCAGATGTACAGAACAATGAAAAAGTTGCTATTTGGTGTACCATCAAATCTCAGACCTGGCACAGACGTTCAATGAACACTTCCAACATTGCTACTATGAGAACCCTTTGCACTGCAGGGAACAAAACTGAAAAGTCTTTGTGTGTGGGCCGGCTCGTGGGCTGTTTGTGGACTGTTTTTAGGACTGCCTAGCCAGTTTTTACTTTGTAGTCCCTTGTGTTACCAAAAACATTGCCTGCAGCAAGCACAAATACATTTGTTCAAATATACTTTACAAAACACCTCTGTAGGGCGACTTTACAAGTTCAAAACGGCCCCAATTTCAAATATAGACCACTTTTTAAGCTGTCTGATTGGGTAATGGGGGCCACTTTTTATTTTGGGGTCGGGACCTATTTTCTGTCCCAGTCTGACCCTGGGGACAGATATCCCCAAAAGGCAACTCCATCCTCCAGCTTGCGTGCTTGAGGGAACCGTGTGGCTAACTCAACCCCATCTGAGTGACCACCCCCGGGTAGTGCTCTGACTGAGTGACACCTTGTGAGTTGTGCATGATCAGTGCACCCCCTGACAGCTTCTTTGCCATTGCTTTCTGGTCTGTAATAGGGCAAGAGTGCACTGACATCTGGCTTCCCTTATTTAAGTGCGTCCACGCCCCTTGCAAATGAGGGAACACCCATTACCGCACCTAGTGATTCTCCCCTCACTCCAATCCATTCAGTATTATAGAATGAGGGATAACGTGCATGATCAGTCTGAGGTTGTGGTAAAATATGATGATTTCCTTCTTTCTAACTTATAACCGAGCAAAATCTCTGTGGGTAATGAATGCAGGGTTTTAAATAGAGGAAAAATCCCTAGGCTAGGGTCAAATTTGCACCCAACTCGGAACTCAGAGTGTTAGTCCTTTCCTGGATTTAGCAATGAATCGCGAATGAGAGGATATTGTATTGCAGTCAGGCTAAGGGCTAGCACATACGTGCCAATAGACCCGATTCAGACGGGAGACTCACGAATTTTGAAGCCAAACATGGCTTTTTTGGCTGTCTCCCGCCTGAAATTGACTCTGCTCCATTAGAAGTCAATGGGGGAAATACATTCTCCCGATTTTTATTTTTTTCAAATTGCCCACTTGCCTGTTTAAATATTGGCATCAGGAGGCGAGGTCGCTAGTCCACCATGTGGCTCTCATTTGGACCACCTCGTCGCCAACTGACATACATCTCCTGAAAACGGGATGTTCTGTTAGATGTCTACCAATGTCCCTGCACAATGTTCTGGTACCCCCGCGGCCTGGTTCGGGCTGCTCAAAGTGCCCGCCCATTGTGGTAGCCCGTTGCAGAGTCTCCTGATGTGCCAAAGTGCCGGGGCGTGCGCGCTGTTAAACGCGGTGTGTTTATTGTGTTATTTTTACGCGGTCGTGGCTCGTTCTGCTGGTTCGAATCCCGCCTCGCCCACGCCCAGGTGCGCAGACAATGTACACAGTTGTATCCTAAATACAGCAAGTACATTCCTGGCGTGCGCTCACGGGCGCCTGGAAACCGAAATGAGCCCTGGCAGGAACGCTCAAACCAGCCCCACGTTTCAGGCGCCTGCGACCGGGATGAGGCTCTGGGGCACGGTTAGGACATGCCATCCCACCCTGCCCGGGGTGTGCCAAGGTCGGCGCGGCTTTCTCTTTGACTGCGTTTGTTTTATTTCGGTCTGGCTGCTACCAAGCCTGGTTTTGGAAACCTCCCAACAGGGCCGGCCTTTGGCATGGGCAAAAGGCCCGGTTATAGCGGGTGGGCCAGGCCCACCCAAACATGACCTTTGGCCCTCCCAGTAACAGCAAAAGAGGCCACAGAGAATTACCTGTTAAGTGTTTACTCCATGTTGCCAAATGTGATTTTTTTTTTTCTCGCTTTTGTTTACTTTATCAGTCAGTGGTCAACGAGGAATCTCTAGAATACATTTTATAGTGCATTGTTTTAATAATAACTGTTTACTTGTGTATTGATAGGGAGAAAAATACCACTTTTAGATAATTTCCCCTGTTTTTTTACTGTCTGAGACTAAACTCTGAGCATGCCTGTGAAAAGAAAACAGCCCAGAGATCTTAGCTCATGTCTGAGGCAGACTGCATTGGGGAGGGGTGTGTTAGGGAAGAGGAGACGGGGGTTTACCTGCCAATGATGAAGCAGGTGCAGTGGCACCAGAGCCCAGGTTGTAGGCTACCTACAGAATCGCAAATTTATCTTCGACAGCTAACAAATACTGACAAAGCCAATAGTCCTAGCATGTGTTAGGTGTATGTCAGTTGTTGTGCTATATATCTGGATGCAGTGGGCAACACTGGCCCACCCAAATATAAATTCCTGGAACCGGGCCTGATGGGCGAGCTGTGCCCAGGCCCAGGGCGCCAGTATCCTGTGGGGCGCACGGAGCTGTGTGCGTAAGGTTATGCCAACAGCAGTGCCCTTCTCATCTTGCTCCGTCTAGTCCTTGTCCCTCCTTGTTGGTTTCTGTTTCTGTCTGATTTGCCTGTTTAAAAAGTGTTTTTAGTCCCTCATTATAATGCGGGCGATGTTTTTAAAACCCAGTTAGGCCCCTTCCTTGCCCTCCCTTCACCCTCTGACCCCTGCTGACACACATCAACAATACCATCATCATGTGAGTCAGCAGAGCTATCAGTGATTTGGGAGAGCTGTGGGAGGTCCAGGGATGTTTGTGTTCAGGGACCAGTCACTGCTCCTCAAGGTACTGACCAGGGAACACAAGCGGGACACTCGGCTGCCTCACTTAATTCAGTACCATCAGCAAGGGCGCCAAGTTTGTCTCCACCCAGGCCCAAGGCACTATCTTAGCAAAGGCCGGCTCTGCCTTCCACAGCCCTCCACAGTCCTGTTTGGGAGTCCTCAGGCACGGCTGGGTCAAGGTCTTTGAGCGCTCAGAATGAGGTGCATTTTAGAACTCCTGCACCTCATTTTTTGGCACCCAGTGAGTGAGCTGTGCCATTGGACAATGAGTTTGGCCCCAGAAAAGCATTATCCACCTGATAGACATGTCCATGATCTCGAGATGCACAGCAGGAAATAGGTCCCCCTCTCCTGTTTTTAGGTCGAGCCTAACAGACTGTTGCGAAAGGGATATTGTGGGTTTACCAAGAACATTCAGAGGCTTGGACACTGCCCCTTGCTTGTCATTGGTTGGCTTTTCTGTCACCCTCAATTTTCCACTTCTTTTTTGTCTCAGCTTATCAGTCCTGTATTTGTCCCTCCCACGGAGGATAGCCTCATCACCATCCCCTTTGACTAACAGACCTCTATGCTTTCACTGCTTGCTTTTTTAGCACAATTCTTTTCTTTTTGCTTTTTGCTTTAGCAGTCCATGAGGGAGCATGTGTTTTCCAGCTGTGTCCCTCATGTACTTGACTCCCCTGCACCCTATATGGCTCTCTGTTGCCTGTGTGGTTCTCGCCATCCCCTCCATGTTACTCTCGCCCTCGTATACCTTCTCTCATTGTTTTTGTCGCTTGTGTGCTTCTCCTTCGCACAATCCACAATGCTCTTCACAAGTTGTTATATTTCCCCACCCCTGTCCTTTCTGTTGCTCCCCATTCACACCCTCCTTATCCGTTGTGCTCTTCCCCACTGCCCTCCTCTGTGCTGCTCCCGCCCCCTAGCATTGCTTCACCCACCTACGCCCTCCATGCTTCTTCCTCACCCCAGCTCTATGAATTGCTCCCCCACACCTATACCCTTTCCGTTGTTCTCCCACCTGCGCTAAATAAAAATGGTTTGGCTCTAATTATTTTATTAATTTCTTGTTCCAACCCAGTAAATACATTGAAAATTGTTTGCACAATTTCGTAGGTGCACCCTCTTACAAAATGACATATTTGCTTAAAAAGAAAGGTTTTCTTTCAGGATGCAGCACAGCATCAAGGATGCTAAGCAACATGGCTAAAAAACATTGGTAAAGCCAGTAGGTCCCTCAGGCGAGATCTGTTGGCTTTGACAATGTGAAAAGCAAAACTACTCCTCCTAGAGCGCAAAGAATAAAGCAGGTTTGATGGTGTTACACTTGACATGGAAGGACAGACTAGAGAGGTTAGCCTCCAACCCCTTTCCGCTAAACCCAACCTCCCCCTCCCTCACCGAAAGGATGGGTAACCTGCCTGCTCTCCAGCAGTTTGATAAATCTTTTCATGTCAAATTATTGTCTTTAACAAATCGAGCCCCTCTGTCTGAAATGCATGTGAAGGGTCCGGTTCATCTTTCCTTCTCTGGGGGCGTTTTATCTTTCCAAAGTGAATAAACAGATTAGGACTTAATTCACTTTGGAGAAGTGGCCAGACCCATGAGAAGGCTGCCTTTCTGTGCTGACATTGAGTCCTTCTCGGAGTACCTGAAGCCAGAGGAGTTATCCGAGGAGGACGCAACCACTTTTTCAGGCACCGCAGAAGCCTCTCCCCCACCCCCCCCCCCCACCACCACCACCTCCGCGCTTCCCCACCAATAGCTAGACTTTTTAAAGATGTGAAGAACGAAATAAATAACCTTAAAAAAGCATCTGTGCAATAATCTGGTGCAACCATCCATAATAATGTGGTACTTCCTATTATGTGGCACGGCTTTCTGTAACAAGTCTGTAGCTCCCTTATGACCACCTGTTATGCGGCAAGACTCGCTGTAGTAAGATTTGCTTCCTATAATGATGTTGAACTTCCTGTTATATGGCTTGACTTCCCATAGTGAAGCCTACTTCCGGTTTTTTGAAGCTGGACTTCCTGTTCAACAGTGATAGCTCCTGTAATGAGGCTGACTTCATGTCATAAGGTAGGACCCCCTCTTTCAGAATTTTGCCTTTTTTCAGAGCAAAACTTTCAGTTTCAGATTGGGACTTCCTATATCAAAGTAGGACTTCTTCTTTTGTGTCTCACTTTGTTTTATTAGGTGGGACTTCTTTTCACACTGTGGCAATTCATGAATTCGTGGAGAATCCGCACAGCCAACTTCACCTTAGAGGCCTAGTTCTCCAGCTTTAGGTGCAGGGATACAGATAGGCCTAAATCTGGAACTACAAATTCCTTCTCTAAGAAATCTGGGATTACAAGTTATTTTCCCAAGGAATGTGGATGAAACATGTGGACCCGGGAATAACCTTTTGTTTCCCTCCATCCAGGAGAAATAAAGGGCCCCAGTACGCAGACATTTACCACCTGCTTGGAGTATTTGGTAAGTGGCTGCAGGGCTTTTTGGAGGTCCTTGGAGAGGTTGGTGTGTTCTCAGGAGAGTGAGAGGATGGCAGAGTTGGCGAAGGGAGACTATTTGATGCTCCCCTCATGCTGAGTTAGAGGGTGGCCAAGAGCCGAACATTGCATCTGCTCTCAGCTCTGTACTAAAGTTCGTCTCCGGTATCTCTGGGCCCAGAATTATAACGTCTGAAGTTTGTGGACCCAGTAATTGATTAATCAGAGACATGGATAAAGTTAGAAAGCCCCTCAGAGGTATCTCCTACAGGAATACCTCTCCACGCTTCTCATAGTGATGAACTAGATTTGTTTACCTTCAAACTAGCCAGGACTCTTAAGTGGGGTGCAAAAAGTGGGGGTCTCTGAAAGAGTTTCGTTCCTTTAAGGCAGTGGCTCAGACATCTAAAACTACATTTCTGTGAGTTTCATAGTGCACCATCCAACCAGTATTTTGGTTCCTCTCTGAGCTTTTTGTTACTGTATCCAGATATGCAGCACAACAACTGACATACACCTAAAACATGCTAGGACTATTGGCTTTGTCAGTGTTTGTTAGCTGTCTAAGATAAAAGAGTAACAACAATGATTTTCTTGTAAATAATACTGAAAATGTTTCAATTCTGAAATTGCGAGTCTGTGAATAAATATTACTGAGGGTTGTGGAATGGGTAGTGCTCTTCACATTGTCTCATTCCCTCCCGGTATACTCTCTCTGTTAGGCATGTACGCCCTTCTTCTCTCCACATCTCGTCCTTCTGAATATCTTACACCCCATTTCTTTCCCCATCAGCAGCTTCTTTCCACGCTCGCCTGAGTCTACGTACTCAAATACACAACACACACACTCACCTGCAAGCACTGCAGTTTCTTTTACTTTCGCCTTGTCAATATTTTGACAGCTGTGTACATCCTACACACACACTTCCCCAGAATCACAATTGCAACTGGAATATATGACCATTGCTCTATGTGCCCTGCAGGGAGGCCAAGGACTGGATAACCCTGTAGTCCGATAACACCTTTACGACTCACTGACAGGCACTTCGAGAAACTCGTACTGTCTTCAGCGTCCACGCCAGAGCTCCCAAATGTGGCCCGTTATAAACTCACGAGGAGACCCAAGGCCTGATTCAGATTTTGGTGGGCGAGTTACTCCATCACAACGGTGATGGATATCCCGTCAGCCGAAATATAAATCTTATAGGATATAATGGAATTTATGTTTCCGCGGCCGGGATATCCGTCACCGTTGTGGCGGAGTACCTCGCACGCCAACATCCAAGTCAGGCCCCCAGTTCAAAGAATGCACAATACAAGAGTAATATGCTGCAAGAAAAAAATAAAGAAACACACCCTGGAAATAAAATACTCTTAGGAAATGCGGGATTAAATGAAATATGAACAGGAACCAAATCACTGACATGGATTACTTTAACCTTTTTTTACATGAATTGGTCAGAAATCAATTAGTGGTATTTTTCAGTAAGGTTAAGGAGATGAAGATCGGGCCAGATAGGGACCAGTTTCAATGTCTGTTTTTAATTACTGCCAGGTCTGAGACTAGACTGGACCGGCCCACTTAAAGCCCAGTTGTTACCATTCAAGGGTATAGTGTGTTACCCAAACCTTACTACTCGGGCTCCCTCACTCTTCAGCTTCATGCACTCTTCTTGTAAAAGGTATGTTTGTAATTATGCAAATATTCATATGTGTTTTGTATGGTAAATTCACCCCCCTCCTCTCACCTGTATGTGCCTTGACACCCTGTTTGTAAAATCTGTATTTTCTTGGGGTCTGAGCCAGTATGTCCATTTGTGGGGTGTTGTAGACACGCTGTGCTGCACAGTATGGATTTTTCTAATTATAAATCTCAGCAGCCTCTCTCTGCCTTCTGTTATGAAAGATTGGAAGCCACAGGACAGCTCAGCAGGTCCACGATCCTGCTGCAATATCTAAACCCAAGTCCATGGGAGGGAAACTCAAGTAGTGAAGAGTGGCACTGACTTGCATCCTTACAAAGTCATCAGAAAGGGTATGAACTCTGCTAAGTGGTAGTGTTTTTGCCCAAGTTATAGGCTAACGCCTTGATACATAACAAGGATACAAGGTAACAGGTGCGCAGTGAGCTTATGATTTACTATTATCAGGGCCACTGAAATTATGCGATTGTACGGCCGCAGTGATTTACACATAATTATAGATTACCTGCATGTAGTCGGGTCTCCTCTACCGCGTCCTCTGCCTCCCAGAGCTGGCGCCGCTCACACGCCTCGCTTAACTCACTTCCGCGTTCCCATGTTAGCATGGGAACGCCGTCGGACGCCGCAGGATTGGATTTCTGGATGGAACAATGGAAAGAGAAGACGGACTTCAAGGGGGAGGCGCGTCATACGGGGCCAGAAGAGTCGGAAGAGAAGAGACCGTTGAACGCCGAAGAAGAGTACTCCGAGCCTACACGGACGCCAGAGGACAACAAGGCAGTTTCCGTTGAAGCACGCGAGACAACGACCCAAGGAGCCCGCCACGGCCCAGAAGGTTCGTGGCTCCTCAAGGTACGGTCCTTCCTAGGGACAAAGGGGCACAAGAAGATAATAGGGGCACCGGGGAAGGGAACCAGGGAGGTGGGCCAGGGAAGCACCGGTGAGCCACTGGGGAGCACTTTGGGGTATAGTTCTGCCTAATCAAGAAAAGGATAGAACGTGCCAAAAGTATCTAAAACCCTCACCCTCACAGTTGGATACCCTTCACCACCAAAAGCCCTGAGACATCCCTCCCTGCATGTAGCCCTAAAAGAAAATCCACAATAGCGTCCCACAATATACTTACTCGTGGTATCTCCTCTGTTTGTTTTCCGGTAGTCTCGGGAGACCTAAGGACCAGACGTCCGCCGAACCTAGAGGAAGAACAAAAGACAAGACGGTTAAAAGTGACCAGAAGAATCTACAAAGACTTATAAACAACCCAAATGTACAAGATTAACACCAAATAAAATATCCTTCACCCTATCTAAGGCTCAGACCCCTCTGTACCGCCCGAAGCCTACCACAGTGGTGTCAGAAGTGGGATTTATATCCCGAAAGGCTACTAGGCGGTATACAAAATGGGTGAAAAACCTACGCTAGAAGACATGATTAAACCGCTAGCGGAGGGCCAACGCCACCTACAACTAGTCTGGGAGGCACACCAACGGGAGGCAAAAGAAGACAGAGAGGCCCTACAAACAGCCCTAAAAAGCCAAGCTACGATCATGGCTAACAACCAGCTCGTGCATGAGACTGTGCTGCAGAAACTAACGGACACCATAGCAGCCAGCAAAGTACACCCTAATGTCCCGAGCTCTGTCTTACAAAAGTTCCAAGAAGGAGAAGACCCAGACTCCTTCTTTACAAACTTCGAACGTGTAGCCTCTTCATCTCAATGGCCTGCGGAACGGTGGGGACAGTATATCGCACCACTTCTCACAGGAATTTTACAGACAGCCTACCAGGTCACTAATCCGGGAGGCACCACCCCATACAAGGATATCAAGAGGAGTATCCTTGAAAGAGTTGGTCATGACACAGAATACTACAGAATGAAGTTCCGAAAAGTGAAATGGGGGCCGAATGAAGATCCTCGCACTTTTTACTTTAGGGTTAAAGATTTGGGATTAAAATGGTTAGGACCCCTAGGAACTACCAGAGAAGATGTGATAAAAACAATTATTTTGGAACAGTATTTAGACTCTCTTCCGAATAGCACCAGGAATTGGATAAGACAACATCCCAAGGTCGATACAGAACTAGCCATAGACTTGGCCTGTGCCTACCACCGATCTACAGATGTTAAACCCCTAAACCCCAGACACGCCATGAAACCAATACCGACCCCCCCTAAGTATTCCCCAAGATACCCACTGGAAGAAACCGGACCCCACAAACATGGGGAGAGCAATCCTATGCAACAACCCCAGTGTTTTAGTTGCGGAGAGTGGGGGCACATTGCAAGGGTGTGTCCCAGAAAAACCGATGGAGTCGAACCCATGGAAATTGGGGTCACCCGACGTAGGGTATTATGTACAGGCAAGGGAAACTCTAAATTCAAACAGGTCATCAAAATAAATGGAAACTCTATACACGCCTTAATTGATTCAGGTTGTAGTCAATCCGTAATACGGAGAGACTTATTGGACCCCACAGACTTGACCCCAAACCAGTGGGTCACTATTTGCTGCATTCATGGCGATAAGGAACAATATCCCCTGGCGTTGGTCAAGATAGAATGGGGCGAGTATCATGACTTCCTCCCAGTGGGGATTATGGATAGGTTGATTGAAGACTGTATTATCGGGACTGATTATATACGGTTCTATAACCTCCTAGATCAAACTTGAGTACCAAAACAGTTCCCAGACTGGTGGACAGAAGCACCGTTTTCTAACAGCTTAATTGAGTGTCCTCCGAGTCGCAGAAAACTAACCCGAAGGGAGAAAAGACAAGGGAAACTAAAATATCAGGAATCCAGAGAGGAGTCAAAACCTGACAAATTGGTATCGCAAATCCGTGACGCAACCGTTTCCTTTAGAACTAGTCAGAGACAAGACCCTACTCTCTGTCATGCCTGGAACAGGGCCAAAACAGAATCCACAAACGAGGTGGATCCTTATTTTTTAATACAGAAGAACCTTCTGTATAGAATTACTACAACTGCAACGGGAGAAACAAAACAAAACAACAACTAGTTGTACCTCAACCTTATCGAAATCAGGTCCTGTTCTTAGCTCATAACCAGCCAGGGGGTGGTCACTACGGTAGAGAGAAGACTGAGGAGTATCTCTTATGGAGATGCTATTGGCCGGGGGTCTATGCTCACATCAGGAGTTACTGTTTACAATGTCCTAGGTGTCAACTGACAGAACCAAGAATACCCAAGAAAGCTCCGTTACAACCCCTACCCTTTATTGAGGTTCCTTTTAGCCGTGTAGGTATGGATTTAGTCGGCCCTCTACTGCCATCATCCAGAGGGCATACATACATTCTGGTCCTAGTGGACTATGCTACGAGATATCCAGAAGCAATTCCCTTATCCAGCATGACTACGAAAACGGTGGCTCAAGCCATGATAACTTTTTTTTTTCTAGAACAGGATTTCCCCGAGAGATCCTCACTGATCAAGGCACCCCTTTTATGTCAAATCTTATGAAACAGATCTGTAAACTATTAGGGATCACTCAAATAAAAACATCTGTATACCACCCCCAAACAGACGGTTTAGTGGAACGCTATAACCGTACCATAAAAACTCTATTGCGGAAAATAGTAGATGACTCCGGAAAGGATTGGGACCAGAAGTTACCCCTGGTCCTTTATGCCATCCGGACTCATGAACAATCCTCTACAGGACATAGTCCTTTTGAATTAGTCTTTGGAAGACAACCACGTAGTCTCCTAGACATGGCCGCAGAAACATGGGAAGAGGAAGGGACACCCTTACTAGAATATGTCCATAATTTTAAAACCCATTTACAAACCATATGGGAGGATGTGCGTAAACATCTTGAGAAAGCACAAACCAATCAAAAGACATATTACGACCAGGGAAGTAAATTACGATCTTTCCTCCCGAACGACCAAGTTCTTATAATGCGACCAACATCTGAGCATAAATTATTAGCTAAATGGCAAGGACCCTATAGAGTAATAAGAGCAGTTTCTCCCGTCACCTACCTCATAGAACTGAGTTCACATCCAAAAAGAACCCAAATATACCATATAAACTTACTAAAAAAATGGGAACAACCAGAAGAGGGCACTAGCAGATCAACTGACGGATTTTTTATCACGCCATCCACAGGTCTAGAGTTAGAGCTCTATCCCATGGGGAACCAGAAACCAGAGGAAACTCCATGCATAAACAGTTCTCTTACTGAAACTGAGAAGTCACAACTGTCCGCCCTCTTACAACATCACTCACCCTTCTTTTCTGAGACACCGGGGAGAACCTCATTAATCCACCACAAAATAAAAACACCTGAGGGTCATACTATCCACCTTCGCTCCTACCGCATACCCGAAGCCCGGAAACATATCATTGAGGAAGAAATAGAGAAAATGCTAGCCCTGAGGGTAATTGAACCCTCTGTGAGCCCATGGTGTTCCCCCGTAGTTCTCGTTCCAAAACCCGACAGGTCTGTTCGGTTTTGCATCGACTTTCGTAAGCTCAATGACATTTCACTCTTTGACACATATCCTATTCCTCGTGTCGATGACGTCTTAGAGAAGCTAGGAAGAGCTAAATACCTGTCCACACTTGATCTAACAAAGGGGTACTGGCAAATTCCCCTCGCCCCAGAAGACAAAGAGAAAACAGCTTTTGCGACCCAATCCGGACTGTATCACTTTACAGTCTTGCCCTTTGGTCTCCACGGGGCCCCTGCTACCTTTCAATGCTTGATGGACCGGCTTTTAAAACCTTTTAAGGACTTTACAGCAGCATACTTGGATGACATTGTAATTTTTAGCGACACCTGGCTCAATCACTTACACCATCTCAATGAGGTGTTCACTGCCTTGGCGGAAGCCGGACTGACGGCCAATCCAAAAAAATGTACACTAGGGAACACTGAAATATCCTATCTAGGTTATATGATAGGCAACGGGACTCTCCAACCTCAGAAAAATAAAATTGAGGCCATAATGCAAGTGCCAAAGCCAAAGACCAAGAAAGACCTACGTTCCTTTTTAGGGTTGGTGGGCTATTACCGCAGATTTATACCCCAGTACTCCACAATTGCCGCCCCTCTTACTGATCTCCTGACAAAACAACGCCCCTCCACGTTGGCCCCATTTACAGAGTCTCAAATTACTAGCTTTGAACAGTTAAAAAAAATCCCTTACAACCGACCCCGTCCTAAAGTGCCCTGACTTTTCCAAGCCATTTCACCTGTATAATGACGCTTCTAACGTCGGCCTCGGTGCACTCCTCACCCAACCCGACAAGGAGGGTCTTGATCATCCCGTTGTCTTTATCAGTAGAAAACTCCTTCCCAGAGAATGTCATTACCCCACTATTGAAAAGGAGTGTCTGGCCATTAAGTGGGCTGTGGAAAACCTGTAAAATTACCTTTTGGGCAGACCTTTCATTCTTTACACCGACCATGCCCCTCTCACTTGGCTGGCCTCCCATAAGGACTCCAATTCTAGAGTGTTAAGATGGTTTCTTGAGCTCCAACCTTTTACTTTCCATGTCCGCCACGTACCGGGTTATCAGCAGGGCCCTGCCGATTACCTGTCCCGGTTCCCCTCCTCTTTGGTCCTCTACCAGTCCCGATCATGGGATGGGGAGTTTAGTCGGGTCTCCTCGACCGCGTCCTCTGCCTCCCAGAGCTGGTGCCGCTCACACGCCTCACTTAACTCACTTCCGCGTTCCCATGTTACGATGGGAACGCCGTCGGACGCCGCAGGATCGTATTTCCGGATGGAGGAACGGAAAGAGAAGACGGACTTCAAGGGGGAGGCGCGTCATACGGGGCCAGAAGAGTCGGAAGAGAAGAGACCGCTGAACGCCGAAGAAGAGTACTCCGAGCCTACACGGACGTCAGAGGACAATGAGGCAGTTTCCGTTGAAGCACGCGAGACAACGACCCAAGGAGCCCGCCACGGCCCAGGAGGGTCGTGGCTCCTCAAGGTACGGTCCTTCCTAGGGACAAAGGGGCACAAGAAGATAATAGGGGCACCGGGGAAGGGAACAAGGGAAGTGGGCCAGGGAAGCACCGGTGTGAGCCACTGGGGAGCACTTTGGGGCATAGTTCTGCCTAATCAAGAAAAGGATAGAACGTGCCAAAAGTATCCAAAACCCTCACCCTCACAGTTGGATACCCTTCACCACCAAAAGCCCTGAGACATCCCTCCCTGCATGTAGCCCTAAAAGTAAACCCACAATAGCGTCCCACAACATACTTACTCGTGGTATCTCCTCTGTTTGTTTTCCGGGAGACCTAAGGACCAGACGTCCGCCGAACCTAGAGGAAGAACAAAAGACAAGACGGTTAAAAGTGACCAGAAGAATCTACAAAGACTTATAAACAACCCAAATGTACAAGATTAACACCAAATAAAATATCCTTCACCCTATCTAAGGCTCAGACCCCTCTGTACCGCCCAAAGCCTACCACACTGCATTTGCCACATAATCCATCATCTGCCGCATAATCAGCAGATTTTAAGAAACAAAATTGTTTCTAGCTCAAACTGTTCAAAAGTAGCAAAAACGCAGCGACACGTGTTGCAGCGCAATGGAACGTCCTTTGCAAAGGTTGACTAGTGACCTTTCTGTAGCCTATTGCAATATTTGGGTGTTAAAATGGTACTAATGAGGCACAACTAATACCCAGACAGGGTTAACAAGTTTAACAAGTGTTTGCAATGCAATGCTCGAGTTAGAGCTACTAGCATTGTAAACTCCTAACCAGATTTTTCTTGCCACATAAACTGGAAATGAAAAGTAAAACAGTTTCACATAAGCGAGCCGACGGCCGCCATGAGCAGGAAGGAGACACACAAAAGGAAACAGAAGTTCACTCGCAGTCAAACATATTAGCAAAAGTGCAATTATTCATGTATCCGGCAAAAATGCAATTATCCATGTAACAGAGTTGATGTCTTGCAAAGCGCTCAACTACTGCCCAGTGAGATCACGCCGCCTACGAAATAAAAAGTGGTCCAGAAGCCATACGGAAAACATGGAACTTTGTATGTTTTCAGTAGTTTACCGGTGCATTCTAGGAGGGCTAAACACCAAAAAAAAGGCATGATGTATGCGTGCCTTTCACTAAGGATATCAAGCGAATTTTAAAAGGCAAGCCCACGAACCAACCAAACTGATGGGCATGACATGGGCATGGTTAAGTCCACAGAGAGATTACAACATTTTCCAGAGTGCTTGCGCACTCGACCCTAAAAATGGCTAAATAATGAATTAATACTGTCACAAAATGTACCACATAATGCTCCATAATTTGCCTTTCTTAGTAGCTTTGCCATTATGTGTCTACGTTACTGAATACCCCCTCAGTACGTAAATATGTCACTGAGTAGTTTAATTGAACAGCTAGGATTCTAGGTTTTTCTACACTGACTATCTTCCTCACCAGAGAGCCCCATGACCGACTGCGTCCAATATCGTCCACCTCTCTCGATAAGTATCTGTCACTGAAGAGCTTTGTTATTGAGTGGTTAAGTTGCTGTGTAACTCAGTCATTGAGTATCTACATCAATGACCCTCTACATCAGTGAGTATCTACATGATTGTGTACCTTCATCACTGAGTCCCTCTGTCACCAGGTAGCATCATTCCTGAGTAGCTCAGGCACTGCATAGCTCCATCACTGAGTATCTCTGTCACTAGGTATCATTATTCCAGGGTGGATTGGGAACTGCATAGCTCCATTACTTAGTATCTCTGTCACTAGGTAGCATCACTCCTGAGTAGCTCAGGCCCTGCATAGTTCCATCAATGAGTAGGTCTGTCGTTGAACAGCTCCGTCATTGAGTAGTTTTCTCACGAGTAACTCTGATATTGACTATTTTTGTCACAGAATATCTCAGCCACAGAGTTTCTTTATTACTGAGTACATCCACCACTGAGTTTCTCCCTTGTTGAGCAGTTAGGTCATTCAGTCTCTTCACCAACAAGAAGCTCCATTATTAACTTGCTCAGTCATTGGGTATCTCAGTCCGAGTATTTCTGTTGCTGAGAATCTCCGTTATTAAGTAGCGTCTTCATTCAGCGTCTTGGTCACAGGATATCTTGTCAGTAGCTCTGTTATTCAGTATCGTTGTCACTGAGTATCTACATCACAGAGTAAGCTCAGTCATTGAGTATTGCCACCCCTAAGTATCTCCATCATTGAGTATGTTCTATTATTAGGTATCAGTCTCACTGAATGGCTGCATCAACAACTATTAGTAGCTTTGTTGTTGACTATCTTTGTTACTGAATGTCTCAGCCACTAAGTGTCTTTATTACTGAGTAACTCAGTTCCTGGGTTTCTCCATTATTGAGTATCTGTCATTCAACCTCTCCATCATTGGGAAGCTCCATTACATATTTGTTCAGTCACTAAGTGTCTTTGTCAACGAATATCTCTTTCACTGAATATCTCCCTTATAGAATAACTCCATATCTCTGCCACTGAGTCTTTGTTACCTAGTATCTCAGTTTTTGAGTAATGTCATAACTGCATAGCTCTGTCACTGCCAGCTATTGACTAGCTTCATCCTTGAGTGTCTTTGCTACTGAGTTTCTCTTTCATTAAGTAGCTCAATTATTGAGTAGCTCCATCACGGAGTATCTACACCATGAAGCAAAGTCAATTATTGAGTATTACCATCAGTATGGATCTCCAACACTGAGTAGGTTTCATTATTGAGTTGCTGAGGTACATGAATAACTCTATCATCCGTAATTTTGTTACTGAGTACCTCTGTCACTAGGTGGCTCCATAATTGAGAAGCTCATCACTGGCAAGCTCCCTTATTGAGTATCTCTGTCACTGACTAAACTCCATTTTTAGTAGATCCATTATTGAGAACATATGTCACTGAGTACCTCCACCACTGAGCAGTTGTGTTACTGAGTAGGTCCTCAATTGAGTATATCATTCACTGAGTATCTACATCGTTGAGTAGCTCTTTCAGAGTTGCTCTGTAATTGAATAACTCCATCATTGAGTAGCAATGACACTGAGTTTCTCCATCACTGAATGAGATGTAAACAAGAGACGCTCCAATGTTTACACGGTGTTATAAATTGTACATCTTCTTAAATTCTACTCCAGAATTAAAAAATCGATGGATTGGAGTTATACCCGGGGCCAATGGAATTATGTGGCATTTTCCGTATGATTATGGAGTTGCCACTTATTCCATTATCTGTTTGCATAATCTGCAGATTGCTTTAAGAGATCAAAAGTTACTAAAACATATAACATATGCTCCTGCGCAGTGGAGGCCCCTTCGCAGAGGGTGACTTCCCGTCTTTCAGTTGCTAATTACTGTATTTGGGTGTTGAACGAGTGATAACTGGGTTAACTATTTGCCCAGGGTTACAGTTTGTAAAAATGACAACATTGTGCTGCGTGATTTGCCTGTTTCTTGACTCATAACGTGGTTCTCCCCTGACGCATAATTCGAGTGGCCCTGGTTATACCATGTGAAAATTAAGGAACTGAAGCCTCAAAGCGCCTTGAGGACTATGAAGACCAGAACAGCTCTTGACTTCTCGCTGGAATCGGCGTAACTCGAGTCCTCATAAACCGTGAGATACAGACGCGCACTTGGATCAAAGCGCTTGCTCTCCAGGGCGCGTGTCCTCTCCTGCGGCTGAAAGAAATTTTATAATGTTAATTTTGCTAAAAGCTTTTTGCCAAAGGTTTTTTTTTGACCGAGGAGCTAATTTCTCGCGGTAAATAAAGCCCTAGAATTCAGCTTTGGTCTTTCAAGGGAAGCACTTAGCGCTGAGTGGGAAGCATCTGGGGTCACGGGGGGTCACAACTGTCTCCGCATCCCTGGGTATGTCATTGCAAATGCTCCCTCGCCCTTTGACCCGGATGAGACCTATGGCCTGTTGGCCTCTGGAACTGTCTGTTCCATATATATATATATATATTATTTTTTTTTAAGTGCGGCTGGATTTACTTCAAGTGGCTACATGCAGACTGAGGCTAATGTGACAGGGCGGGGCCTGATGGGTGGGACGTTGTCACGTGACAGCAGCTTTTCTCCTAACAAGTGCTAGGATGGGGCACTCGTTTCTATCTGTATATTTGTCCAAACAAATATGGTACAGAGGGCAGTGTTTATAGTCAGTCTGTGCAGGCACCATCCTGACTGGAGACACAGGCAGGAGTCCTGCCTTGCATAGGAAGTGCAACCGTTTCAAGGTCACGTACCAGCGCCATCAGGATGCGCCATTTAAGCCGCCACAGTGCTTGCGGGGATCCCTTTTGTCCTCTCCAGCATGTCCCGTGCAGTTTGGATCAGTGGTTCCCAACCTTTTGACTTCTGTAGACCCCCACTTTTTCATTTATGAAACCCGGGTACCCCCACTGAATCGTTATTGGAATCCGGGACCCCCCACTGAGTCATTACTGAAAGCTGGCGACCTAATATGTTACTAATGTTGAATTTTCCAAGCATTTGGGGACCCCTTAGGAGGCTCTGCAGATCCCCAATGGTCACAAGACCACAGGTGGGGACCTACTGGTTTGGCCAACAGTGTTCATGGATTTCCGTTCTCTCATTGCGATGCCGGAGGACGGGTGTGGGAAGAGAAGTCACACTGCTGAGCTGTGTTGTGCATTGCAGTTTTGCTTAGGTCTATATGTTGAAAGCCTCTTGTGGAACATACACAGAACTTACCGTAGAACCTGCCCACTGCTTACCGTTGGTCGCTGTAATCAGGGATGATCTTGGCGCCCCCCAAAAAAAAGGATCTCCGTTTTATCAGGTTCAGCTTAAGACAGATTTCGTTCCTCAAACCCATCACAGCTCGAAGGAGCTCAGTGCTTCAGTCTCGTTCTCCTGAAAGGCCAGAAGGAGCTGTTGGTCGCCAACGAAGGAACCCACATGTCTACCCCAGGATTCAACCGGCTTTACTAGGGGCTCCAGGTAGACATTCAAAAGAGAGGGGCTTAATGCAGGACCATGTGACATACCACGCTCTGAAGGTTTAACGGAAGAGGTGAATGGAGAGAGAAAAACTGCCTGAATTCAGTCTTCAATAAAAGATTTACACCTACACAGGGCTTCATCTCTGAAACCAGTTCTACCAAGGGCCTCATTTAGAGATTGGTGGACGTGTTCCTCCGTCACAACGGTGATGGATATCCTGTCCACCAAAACCTAAATCCCATTCTATCCAGTGGGATTTAGATTTTGGTGGATGGGATATCAGTCACCACTGTGATGGAGTAACCCGTCTGCCGAGATCTAAGTCCGGCCCTAAGTCTACTGAGCAAAATAGGATGGGAAACGGTGTCGAACGCAGAAGATGGGTCATGTAGAACCACCATAGAAAAGGAATTAGGATCAAGATTTTCCTTAATAAACTCCATCACCTTAAGTAAGGCAGACTCTGTACTGTTTCCAGAACAAATCCAGACTGAGAGTCATGCAACAAATGATTAGACTCTAAAAAATGAAAGTTGCCTCAACTCATTAGGTTTTGCCTGCACGTGAGCCTGTGCGCATGCTTGCAAAATCTTTTGTTGGTAAAAAAAAAAACTTATAAGGGGCTTAGAACCATCTGCCTACTTACCTGACCTTACCATTGGTTTACTCCGTCGCTCTGATTTACCTGCTTCGGATTGGCCAGCACGTTGTCTTCACGTCACTTCCTGTGGTTATCTTCTTCTTCGCCGATCTTGCCATTGAGTTGCCTGTGGACCAAGTACTCCTTCCGGTCATCTCCTATTGGACACTCGCCAGTGTCCTTCCTCTGACTACAATGCAGAAGGTACTTCTTTTTTCTTCCAGCATGCCGTCTTCTTCTTACATCACTGATTTCTTCTTTCTTCGATGCCTTCTTCTCTGTCTTCTTTCTTAGATGCTATCCGTCTTCTCTTTTCTTTCAGCATGTCATCTTCTGTCTTCTCACATCTGCACTCTTCTCACCTCTTCTGTCTTCTCTCTTCTGCCGTCTTCTGTCTTCTCCCGTCTTCTATATTCTTCTCCCACCTTCTGTCTTCTCCCGCCTTCTGTCTTCTGACGGTTTCTGTCTTCTGCCGCCTTCTGTCTTCTGCCGGCGTCTGTCTTCTTTCGCCTTCTGTCTTCTCCCGTCCTCTGTCTTCTCCCGTCCTGTCTTTTTCTGTCTTCTGCCGCCCTCTGTCTTCTTCTATTTTCTCCTGTCTTCTCCCGTCTTCTGTCTTCTGCCGTCGTCTTCTGCCGGCTTCTGTCTTCTCCCATCTTCTGTCTTCTCCCATCTTCTGACTTCTCCAGTCTTCTGTCTTTTTGTGTCTTCTGCAGCCGTCTGTCTTCTTCTGTTTTTTCTTGTCTTCTGTCTTCTCCCATCTTCTGTCTTCTGCCGGCGTCTTCTGCCGGCTTCTGTCTTCTCCCGTCTTCTGCCTTCTCCGGTCTTCTGTCTTTTTCTGTCTTCTGCCACCCTCTGTCTTCTTCTCTTTTCTCCCATCTTCTGTTGCCTTCTGTCTTCCTTCACCTTATGTCTCCTTCCGTCTTCTTCCATCCGTAGAAAGATGTTATAATAATGTTTGGTTTTAATTTCATAAAACAAACATTATTATAACACTTCTCTAATATGTGTAAGCCAGTTACATAGAAAAAAAGACAAAGGCAACACCTATTGGCTCTGCTAATGCTTATATTTACTACACCCACTACTGGAAAGTACACCTTTACCCAGACACCACTGGAAGAAGCTGTTCGAAAGGGATAGGGTTTCCTAAAGTCCAGAAAATAGTTTTCTTTTCATTTTTCCTTATCTTGGTTGCTTTTGGCGTTTTATGTTGTCCGCCGGTGATGTCACTTACATTCACGGGACTGTGTGCCAGCTCTGCACACTTCCAACCGTAAAGCTGTGAGATAGCGCAGTGGGTAGAAGACACGGCTGCGTATAGCTCTGTGCAGCCTGGAGTCCCAGCGCTTTCTTACTGGGTGAGAGTTAGTAGCGGCTCGAGGAGCGCTGAAGGGGGGGTGGGGGATTGTGAGGCAGGGAATAAACATTTATTTTATTAAATAAAAAAACACCTTTCCTTGCTGCCGTTCCTCGCCAGATGCTGCAGGCACAGGCTCCCAGCCTGCCCTGCACCAATCCTGAGGCTGCTCAAAGCAGCGTTGGGATTGGCTGGAAGCGCCCAGCCAGGGCCTCCCTGGCAGACTGGGAGCCTGTGCAGGCTCTCTCAAGCCCGACAGCTGTGTTACCGGGCTTGAGAGAGCACACTGCGCATGTGTGTTTGGCCGGCCTGAGACAGCCGGACAAACATACATGCGCAGTGAGGGGGGGAGTGCTGAGCACTCCCCCTCGCTGCTCTACACCCCCGTGGCTCCGCCCCCTTTACCAGATAACGATCATAAAGAAAGTTTATAATAGTTTTTGGTAAAGGTTTGGCCGCCTCTGGTGGGGGGGCGACGCTCCTCCGCCCAAATGGAGGAGCCGCCACTGGTGAGAGTGACACCTGTTAGTCACAACGATGTGAAAATTCAGCATTTCAGCAGGAAGCGCTATGCAGAAAGGACGCAGGGACTTTTCAACCAGTAAAACATCTGAGGTTTGAATCGCTTGCTGCAGAGGTATGTGTGAAACGTGGAGGTCACAGGTTCTTATCTCAGGCTTTCATCCTTCCTAGGTCGAAAACGTTGGTTTTATCGAGTGAGTAATTTCAGTGCTTGATACTTCGGAGCGTTGTCACTGTACAGTAGCGAGGCAGCAAGCGCCCTGCCCCCCCCCCCCCCCCTTAAAATAAACCTTTATTCAAACTCCATGTTATCTCAGTGAGTTCATGCACCTAAAATGTGTGCATCTCGCTAGTCACCGGTCTTTGCAAATCGCTTAAACTTTCAACCTTCGGATGTCATTAAATGCGTAGGTAATTAAGTGCAAACTAACTCACTGAGTAAGGATGGCGTTTGTTGACCGCGCTTCGCAGCGCTGTCCTATATCTGACATACTTTTGAAAAATATGCATTTATAATTATTAGGATTAAGTTGAAAAGAGAGCAGATTTGACAAGAGGAACTCAGGCGTCCAATTTGGTTCGTTTGTTAATTTTTATAAAAAGAAATCGTCCTTGTGCCATAGCATTGCTTGTCCATGTCCATCATATTCTGTCCATGTGCAGCCTTTAGGTACCATACCCAGCAGAGATCGCTCGCAGCGTCTTATGTGTCTTCTGATATAATAACCTTATTAATGCATGGCGCTCTGCCACAGGCTTGTGGCTTCACAGGGCTGTACATAACGGGTGCTAATAATTAGCAAATTGTTAGGACGCCTTTAATCGACGCTGGAAGGATGAATGTCTGGGACTTGAAGGTGTGATTTGCAGACAACTAAGACTTATGCAGCAGAGTTATTGACACTCTGTGTTTTAAGACATCAATCCAAATATGTATCTTTGGGGGATACAGGCCCCTCTTCCAAAAGAAAATGTCCCGTTGCGCCTGACAGTGAGACCACTGACTGTCCATCTAATTAAACACAGGTGTCAAACACATGTGTAAGTGTGTGCAAAGGTAATCCACAGAACGCGATTGATTAGTGATGCCTCTGCCCGCTGATATGTAATCAGTCGTTTAATGCCTAGTAATCAGTAATCTATCACTGTTGCGCTTCACTAAGCATGTAATCTATCACTTTGAGAAGCAGTGTCTCACTTTATGGTTTAGTAATCTATTACATGCCAAGTTGGTGCCCTGTTCATTAAAATGCACCAGCAGCGAGCAGTATTTTTCCTTAATGGGCCGGTAATGAATAATCAATTGTTGTGGTGCCCCAGTGACCTGCACACTACCACTGTGGTGTTTCATTGACCTGGACTGTAATCTGTCAACTGTGGTGCCCCACTAGTCTGCACCCCGTTATTTTAGTACCAGAGTAATCTGTAATAAATCTCTTTTGGTGTCTCATCATACTGTCATTGAAGACCTTTTCTGCCCCAGTAATATGTAACCTGGTATTTTAGTACCAGAGTAATCTGTAATCAGTCACTTTGGTGTCTCATCCTACTATAATTGACCACCTTTGCTGCCCAGTAATATGTAACCTGTTATTTTAGTACAATAGTAATCTGTAATCCGTCTCTTTGGTGTCTCATCATACTATAATTGACCACCTCTGCTGCCCCAGTAATATGTAACCAGTTATCTTAATACCATAGTAATCTGTAATCAGTCACTTTTGGTGTCTCATCCTACTATAACCAACCACCTTTACTGCCCCAGTAATATGTAACCTGTTATTTTAGTACGAGACTCTGTCACTTTTGGTGTCTTATTATTCTGTAACCAACCACATTCGCTACCCTAGTAATCTGTAACCCGTTACTCTGGTACCAGAATCTGTAATCTAACACTCTGGTTGCCAGTTAATCAGCAGAAGGCCACGTTCGATTCCACTGTAATCTGCAATCTACTCTTTGTGCCCCAGGAAACTACAATGTTTACTTTAGTTTCACGATAATCAATCATCTATTACTTTGGTGGTTACTAATTTACTATTTTGGTACACCAGAAATCTGTACTCAATTAGTATAGTGGCTGTTATAATTGTTATTTTCACACTTTAGTGCTTCAGAAAAATGTAATCCATTACTTTAATCTAGTTAGGTGTCGAGTAATCTGTAAGACATTTATTTGGGGTCCCAGTATTATGTAGACTAACACCTTAGTGCGTGCCTCAGTTATCTGCACTCTGTTACCTTTTTCTCCCAGTGAATCATTTTTTGGTGCCATAGTAATCTGTAATCCATTCACTTACACTTTACCACCATGATCACAAATGCATTAGTTGAGTGCCCTGCTAGTCAGCGACAGTCGTTTCAGTAATCTGTAATACTGCACTTTAACGTCCAAATAATGTGCAATTTCTTACTTAAATATCCCAGTAATCAGATACTTTAAAGCCACGAAATTTGTAATCCAATGCTTGAGTGCCTGGTAATATGTAATCCATTTCCTTGGTGCCCAGCAGTCTGTCCTTTGATGCTCTGGTGCTCAGCAATCTTTGATTTGCTATTTTGGTGCCCCAGTAATCTGTAATCTGCTGCTTTTTATCGAGTGCTTTGAAGGAATCTCGAATGTAGTTGATGTTAGCTATGACACAGGCGCACGGCTGCTGCAAGGGGGGGTCCCGCAATATGTCGTGCACAGTTACTGAAGCGAGCAGGGGGTGGAGGTTTGCAGTAAAGAGGCATTGAGAGAGATATCACAGGAGGGAGATAGTTCTAATGAATCCGAAGACGCCCCGTCTCTGACCCATACACCCCTTCTTCACTCTCATATCTTCTTTAGCTCTTGTTCAGTCCTACATGGCCCTCTTCTATAACACCGCAGTGCCTTGATGCAGCCTACGTAAGCGCTACACAAGCCACCAAGACGACTCAAGGTTACCAACAGAGATGTTACGGCTGGTTTACAGTAATGTCATGACTCGTTTTGCGCTTTCAACATTTCCACATAGCGCAAGCCCGCCTTCTAGGCGCTCCCACATAGTGGCGTGAGATCAACCAAAGGTTAGCTCTGAGACGTTTCCAGGGATGTTATGTTGATAACACAAACATTATTTTTAACACTTTTCCAGTATTTGTAAGCCAGTTACATAGAAAAAGAGAAAGGCGAAACCTATTGGATGTATGTTGAATTAATAAACAACTAGTAATGGTTTATCAAATTTAAAACAAAAAATTATTACCTTTTTCTAATAGTTATAATCCAGTTAGATAGTAAGATTTAATGCAAAAGAAAAAACAAAGGTGAAACCTATTGGCTTTGCCAATGCTTGTTTTTAACTTGCTGTGACCTGCACGTAGTATCTTGTGTTTTTTCCGCTTATTTCATTGAATTGATTATATTCACAGTTTGTTTGTTGTTCTTCGGAGATAAAACATGTTGTGTTGATGATTGCGTCTTGGCATTACGTTACAACTATTGGAACGTATTTGTGAAGCAGACCTAAAAGGATGCTTGGACCGGAAGCTGGGGTCGTTTACTCATGCTTGAACCGGGAGCAGCCCTGTGAAGCTGGAGTCGTTGACTTACGCCTGAATGAAGATTTTAATCAAAGAAGCTGCGTTTGGTCTCAGCAGCTTTCAAGCCCTGGACATCGGGGAGTCCATGGACCCTGGGGCGATGACGTGGAACTTGTTTCCACCGGATGCTTATGAAAGGCAGACGTAATTGTGGGTGGGTGTCCCTGAACACTCCAGTGCCCTGGTGCCACTGCACCTGCTGCACTAATGACAGTCTGGGATGCAGCATTGCTGAATGCACACGCTTCGGCAGCAGGTGCATTGAGTCACTGAGCTGCCTTGCTGTTCACGTGTCAGTTGGACGCACACAGCGACCCCCACGTACCTTTTAATTTGTGAAAGTTCTTTTCCAGGGCAACGATGAGAAATCGCGCCCTGGCTGCTCCTGCCAAACACCCGGGAGAGACATAAAATGCGAGGACAGCTCCACAAAACTAAGTGCAGCCTGGCTGGATTCTGGGAGGCAGGCCGCCCGGGTAATATTCAATTTATTATATAGATGGCACCTCTCAAAACACTGCTGCGCTGCCTGTGGTGGGGGCAAGGTTCAGCCAGAAAGGCGAACGTTTTATTTTATTTTATCTCACCTTGAAGTCTAAGCAGCAGGAAATCAAAGCTGGCAGCTGTCTCTGCCCTCCGCAGATGAACTACACCCCAGGGCTACTGAGGAGGAAGGAGATGCTGCCAGGAAGCAGGCCCCAGAGCTGTACAGGCTGCCCTTCCACCCCTCACCGCATCCCTCTGCCCACAGCCTCGACTGTGACATCATCCACAGCACCTGACGTCAAACTGTGACAGCACTCAGAACCAGATTGTGACATCACCCCCTTTCATCCCTCTGCCCCCACAGCCTCTGCAGGGGAGTGTCTGAGCCTCGACTGTGACATCATCAATAGCACATGACGTCAAACTGTGACCGCACTTTCAGAACCACCAGGAACCTGATGTCAGACTTCACTCTTGGAACATGGCTTCAGATAGTGACATCACTCTCAGAACCAGATTGTGACGTCACTCCAGGAACCTGCTGTCAGACTGTGTGGAACATGACTTCAGATTGTGACATTACTCCAGGAACCTGATGTCAAACAGTGACATCACTCTTGGAACATGACTTCAGATTGTGACATCACTCCACGAACCTGATGTCACACTGTGACATCAGAGCAGGAACTTGATTTAAGGTTGCGACATCACTCCTGGGGCCTGACTTCAGATTGTGACATCAGCCCAGGAACCTGATGTCAGACTGGAGCATCACTCACTGAACATGACTTCTGTTTGTGACATCCCTCCTGGAACCTGAGTTCACGATCTGACATCATTCCAGGGACCTGACGTCTGAATGTGTCATCACTCTTGAAACATGACTTCAGATTGTATCACCACTCCAGGAACCTGATGTCAGACTTTGACATAACTCTGGTAACATGACTTCGGATTGTTACATCAGCCCAGGAACCTGATTGCTGACTGTAGCATCACTCACTGAACATGTCTTCTGATTGTGACGTCACTCCGGGAACCTGACTTTAGGATGTGACATCATTCCAGGGACCTGACGTCTTACTGTGGCATCACTCTCGAAACGTGACTTCCGCTTGTGACATCACTCCATGAACCCAATGTCAGACTTTGACATCACTCCAGGAACTTGATTCCAGGTTGCGACATCACTCCTGGAACCTCACTTCAGATTGTGACATCACTCCAGGAACCTGATGCCAGACTGTAGCATTACTCACTGAACATGACTTCTGATTGTGACATCACTCCGGGAACCTGATATCAGACTGTAGCATCACTCACAGAACATGACTTCTGATTGTGACATCACTCCGGGAACCTGATGCCAGACTGTAGCATCACTCACTGAACATGACTTCTGATTGTGACATCACTCCGGGAACCTGATGCCAGACTGTAGCATCACTCACAGAACATGACTTCTGATTGTGACATCACTCCGGGAACCTGATGCCAGACTGTAGAATCACTCACTGAACATGACTTCTGATTGTGACATCACTCCGGGAACCTGATGCCAGACTGTAGCATCACTCACTGAACATGACTTCTGATTGTGACATCACTCCGGGAACCTGATGCCAGACTGTAGCATCACTCACAGAACATGACTTCTGATTGTGACATCACTCCGGGAACCTGATGCCAGACTGTAGCATCACTCACAGAACATGACTTCTGATTGTGACATCACTCCGGGAACCCAATGTCAGACTTTGACATCACTCCAGGAACTTGATTCCAGGTTGCAACATCACTCCTGGAACCTGACTTCAGATTGTGACATCACTCCAGGAACCTGATGCCAGACTGTAGCATCACTCACTGAACATGACTTCTGATTGTGACATCAGTCCGGGAACCTGATATCAGACTGTAGCATCACTCACAGAACGTGACTTCTGATTGTGACATCAGTCCGGGAACCTGATGCCAGACTGTAGCATCACTCACTGAACATGACTTCTGATTGTGACATCAGTCCGGGAACCTGATGCCAGACTGTAGCATCACTCACAGAACATGACTTCTGATTGTGACATCACTCCGGGAACCTGATGCCAGACTGTAGCATCACTCACAGAACATGACTTCTGATTGTGACATCACTCCGGGAACCTGATGCCAGACTGTAGCATCACTCACAGAACATGACTTCTGATTGTGACATCACTCCAGGAACCTGATGCCAGACTGTAGCATCTCTCACAGAACATGACTTCTGATTGTGACATCACTCCGGGAACCTGATGTCAGACTGTAGCATCACTCACAGAACATGACTTCTGATTGTGACATCACTCCGGGAACCTGATGCCAGACTGTAGCATCACTCACTGAACATGACTTCTGATTGTGACATCACTCCGGGAACCTGATGCCAGACTGTAGCATCACTCACTGAACATGACTTCTGATTGTGACATCACTCCGGGAACCTGATGCCAGACTGTAGCATCACTCACTGAACATGACTTCTGATTGTGACATCACTCCGGGAACCTGATGCCAGACTGTAGCATCACTCACAGAACATGACTTCTGATTGTGACATCACTCCGGGAACCTGATGCCAGACTGTAGCATCACTCACTGAACATGACTTCTGATTGTGACATCACTCCGGGAACCTGATGCCAGACTGTAGCATCACTCACTGAACATGACTTCTGATTGTGACATCACTCCGGGAACCTGATGCCAGACTGTAGCATCACTCACAGAACATGACTTCTGATTGTGACATCACTCCGGGAACCTGATGCCAGACTGTAGCATCACTCACAGAACATGACTTCTGATTGTGACATCACTCCGGGAACCCAATGTCAGACTTTGACATCACTCCAGGAACTTGATTCCAGGTTGCAACATCACTCCTGGAACCTGACTTCAGATTGTGACATCACTCCAGGAACCTGATGCCAGACTGTAGCATCACTCACTGAACATGACTTCTGATTGTGACATCAGTCCGGGAACCTGATATCAGACTGTAGCATCACTCACAGAACGTGACTTCTGATTGTGACATCAGTCCGGGAACCTGATGCCAGACTGTAGCATCACTCACTGAACATGACTTCTGATTGTGACATCACTCCGGGAACCTGATGCCAGACTGTAGCATCACTCACAGAACATGACTTCTGATTGTGACATCACTCCGGGAACCTGATGCCAGACTGTAGCATCACTCACAGAACATGACTTCTGATTGTGACATCACTCCGGGAACCTGATGCCAGACTGTAGCATCACTCACAGAACATGACTTCTGATTGTGACATCACTCCAGGAACCTGATGCCAGACTGTAGCATCTCTCACAGAACATGACTTCTGATTGTGACATCACTCCAGGAACCTGATGTCAGACTGTAGCATCACTCACTGAACATGACTTCTGATTGTGACATCACTCCAGGAACCTGATGTCAGACTGTAGCATCACTCACAGAACATGACTTCTGATTGTGACATCACTCCAGGAACCTGACTTCAGGTTGTGACATTACTCCATGAACCCGAGGTCGGACTGTACCATCACTTCTGGAACCTGATTTCAGATTGTGACATCACTCCATGAGCCTGACTTCAGGTTGATCTCACTCCAGAAGTCTGATGTCAGACCGTGACATCACTTCTGGTACTTGATTTTAGATTGTGACCACTCCAGGACCCCGGCTTCAGATTGTGACATCACTCCATGAGCCTGACCTCAGGTTGACCTCACTCCAGAAGCCTGACTTCAGATTGTGACATCATTCCAGGAACTTAACATTGCAGGGCCGAAAGTATCTACAGACAAACGTTCCAAAGTGTCTTTGTTTTGTATTTTCCAGACCTGTCCGTTGCTTTCCCCCAGATTGCTTAACAAAGTGCGAGTCCAAGAGGTGATTCCGTGTTTCTGTTGATGTCCTACCAGCCAAGCAGAATGCTTGCCCCTACACTGATAGTAGAGTGTGGCTACATGTCCTGCAAATAAACTGGAGATATTGACTGTAGGTGGCAGCTGAATTCATAATTCAGCCACAAATAACTTTTACCTGTAGCCCTGGCGCAGGCCTGCCGGTCCCTGAGCCAGAATCCATTCATTGAACAGGGTGCCTCACCTGTGCAGGGTCGTCAGAGCTTCCCCCCCACTTGGAGCAGCCGGGAGGGGTGACCCTCGGTACCCTCCCCCCCCCCTCCCCCCCACCAGTTCCATCAGGGTCCGGCTTCTGGGTGAAATACACATTAAGCTCAAAGCCATGTCTGAACACTAAACACTGAAACAAATAGTCGGTGGCTCTGCAGGTGATATACATTATGGTGACCCGGGTGACCCCCTTTCCCAATGGGGTGTCTGCCTGGGCCTGAATCATCTCTCTGCCAACGCTTTTTCGGAAACCGCAGACCCTACTGCTGTGCCCCCCCCCCCCCTCCCCCCCTGGAAATCCACAATTTTCTAACCACTTCGTAAACGCCCTTCTACTTTTTGAAAGTTTAGAGAGAAACTTCACTTCATTGAGGTATCAATATTGGCAAACTTGGCATCCCAATATTGGCCCCGGATTCTCCAGAGGGGCCACTGTTTTATAAACGCGAGCCCCATCTGCAATAGATTTTATTTGAATTTATGGCGAACCCCTCGGCCCCCGCACAGAGGGACACGTGACCAGGAAAAGGGCCCTGGAAGTTGTCGTCTTCTCAAATATTGGGAACAAACATGATTCCGGAGCAAGGCCTGTGGCTGGATCCTGCCCTGGAAAAAACAAGAGGAACTCTGGGGGGGGGGGGGGGGGGGCAGGTGACCTGTGACCTGTGACCAGGAGGACAAGGTGTGGGTCCCAGCTGAGGGGTGCCCTCGTGGAGGCTGTCTCTGAAGGGTGAGCCTCCATCACCTCCAGGGAATGTGCAGCCCAGGTGGACCGAACCAACCAGAACTCATCTACTTGACACGGATTAGCTGTAGATGATCCAGGAAAGAGGGAGTTGAGCCTGCATGGCCCAGGCACACCTGTACCACTCTGTGCCCCCAGTTTGGCAGGAACACATTAACATGGCATCATATGGCTAAGTCTGGCTTCCAGAGCCACCTGACATCTCTCTAACCACAGGGCCCAGAGAAATCGGGGCGTAAAGAGGCAGCTGAACCCTAACCTCAAATCCTAGCTCCCTGGTGGGTCCGCCAGGAGCCACAAGTGTCCGTGCCCCCACAGAGACGAGTCTAATGTGGGTGCCACGCAGTGCTTAATTTGTGCTTCTTGTTTCCGGTGCTGAGCACCGGCACTTATTTTTGAGGGCCGGCGCTTAGTCTCAAGCCTTTGCTGTGAGCAAAAGACACGTTTGGGAAAGACGGAGGAAAAGAAAAACGAAAGAATGTCACAAAGAGAGAAATCAGAAAGCTGCAGGTGTGAGCTGAAGGGGCAGGGAGTGACTTTACATAGACTGAAGAGGTCCGGGATGGCTTGAGGATTGAGTTGCCTCAGTATTCCGTGTTCGCACATTAAATTGCAGCAGCCGCGTATTTAAGAGGAGGGCTTTGGGCACCGGCACCTTTTTAGTTACAAATTAAGTACTGGTGCCAGGACACCCTCGCACAAGAAGGCCTCTGGAAACCAGTTGGAACAGTAACTGGAATCCAGTGCCCCAGTTGTCACAGACCCCCTGAGCCAAGTAACTGGATTTTGAGGACACTGGAACTTTGATTTTGGATACATTTTTTGCACTCTAGACCCGTCATAAAAAAAAAAAAATGTAAAATCCCATTTCAGGACGTTTGCTTGTATAAAACCTATTTGGACGTTGTCGTGGTTTTAGCAGATTCTCAGCAGCATAAACACCATCCTTCTGAGTTATCCTGTGTGGAGTTATAGAAATGCTGTGTGAAGTAATGAGTCCTAAAACTGATTCTCTGTTCGTGTCCACCCTCCAAAATCCCTCCTTTGCCAGTTGTGACTGGTAGGTGATAGTTGGTGGGTGAGTTCTACATAACTCATTGAACCACTTACTTCAGTTCCTCAAAGTTTGTGACTTTTAAGTGGCGACGAGGATTGCATCTTTCTACCAAGGATTCTTAGAAACTAGAACAAAGGACAGGTGTGGCAGAATATTCTGGATACAGTGGTACATTTTGTCTGGCACTTTTCATGACATTGTCCAAGCACTTCAGAACGTTCTGGTAAGACCTGGGACCCAAAGCGTCAAACGGCTGTGGGTCTCCACAAGGTTTGCAGACCGTTTTCCACCCCAAATATATCCCCAAATACACTTCAATCAAGGCCAGAAGCAAATGTGTATTCCAACTGGGAAAGTGAATGAACACCCCAAAACTGAGCTTAAGGAATTTTTATATCCGTGGGGTAAATAAGTTCTCTGCGGCGAAAAAGTAAATTAAAAATATTTCACAGTATAAATGGTCTCTTGTTTTCCCTTAATTTTCATTCCCCACCTTCTTTCGTTCGATCGGATAACATAGCGAAGGATTATATTTTGGGGCGCTTGTTGCGTCTTCTGCTTTTGGGGTTTATACGTGAGGGTTCCCAGTTAAGAAGCACAGGTGTTTGTGGTGCTTATCCATGAAAAAGAAAAAAAAGAAGAAAAAAAAATATATTATTATTTTTTTAAAACCTAAATACAAATGTGCTTTAAAACTACATTTACAGAGATAAGAACAATTAAATCATCAATCAAAATGTATAATGAAATAACTGGAGTTTTGTCATGTCTTTCAGCAGCTTTTGGAAGAGATTGAGCTCTCCCTGCCCTTCTCTATTGGTGGCCGCGAGATGATAAATAGCAGATCTCGCGAGAGTTTAATCTCACTGTCGGCCCTGTCCTTTCGGTCGCCTCCTCCCAGAGGAGACACGGGCAATGATTACCAAACTGATAACACTAGATAAGACCCAGCGTTGCAACGCCGATAAACTGAGGGTGACGGTCCTCGCAGTGAGGTACAGACGTGAGGGCACCTCACCAAAATACTGCAGGAGTCTCAATTCCTTGTGCAAAAAAAACCTTCCAGTTATTAAATAGCAATTCCTAGTGGAATATAAATATTAATGAGGTAAGTCACAGTTTGCGACCCGTTAAATGTGATGTCCACCATGTCTGTGACTGCCTTTCAATAAAGAATCTTTTTTTTTTTTTTTTAACTGGAGCCCTGCCATGCGTGGTGATGCCACCAATAATGTCATCAGTGATATCAATGATGTCATCGGGCATGTCATGAGTGATGTAATATACGAGCTAGGTAGCTTATGAGTGCTGCCCACGGATAACCCATTCCGTGTGTGCGTTTGGGGAAACCTGCAATGGTAGCTGCCATGTCCTGCGGGCTTGTATGTGTGCACAAAATTTATCTTATACTCCATCTGCTGGCATTGTACCTTCTTTAGTGGGGGAGGGGTTGAGGTTCTCTGTTTACTAGAGAAGCTTGGAATCGCATTTTCAGACGCAAAGGCAAAAAAAAAAAAATCTTGCCTTTGCCAGAGCTTGGCTCACAGTTAAGGGCCAGATTTAGTTATTGGCGGATGGGTTACTCCATCATATTCTTGACGGATATCCCGTCCGGTGAAATCTAAATTCTATTATATCCTATGGAATTTAAGTTTCAGCGGACGAGATTTCCGTCACCGTTGTGACAAAGTAACCCGTCTGCAAATATCTAAATCAGACCCAAAGTTATTTTTTTTCACACTCTTTCGGATCCATCTCAATCATCGTGTTTCTTTTCACTTCTGGGTGCTGTCACCGGAGCCTGAATATTGGAATCCTGCTTTGGTTCTTGAGGCTGACAGTTATGTGCATAATCTAGAAATAAGTTTATGTTCTGCAAATTCAATTGTAATTAAAACTGAAACGCTATGTCGACATCAGATACCTGTTACATCGCCTGAAAGCTAGAAAATAAAAAAGTAAATATTATATTTATTTGTATTCACTGAAAAAAACAAAGGTTATGGTGACATTACAGTTAGGTTTGGTAATATCTAACTTTACAATTAAAAAAAAAAAGTAGAAATTCACTGTACAACTGAAAGGCTGAAGTGACATGATACTAAAGCCAAAATATTGGCTTAAACGTAACATTTTAAACAAAAAAAAAAAGGAAATTCAACAGTTTTAGTTAACTGAAGGAACTATAACTTGTGCCTGTGCCATACACAGTGATGTCATCAATGATGTCAAAGAGCATGTCATGGGTGATGTAATATATGAAGTCAAAGGCACTGAATGGAAAGGGTGCCTGCAATTGTTAATTCATTTAATTTTTGCTGCTGGATTTCACCATAACAGCTGAAATTTAAAAGTTTGTTTAAACTGACATTTTCATGTAACTATAACATCACATTAAGAGTTGTTTTTTTCAGTAAATTTTAGGTTTAAAAAAAAAAGTCAAATAAGATATTCCATTTTCAACTATAACGTCACTGTAACCTTTGTTTATTTCTGTGCATTTCTAGGTTTTTTTAAATAAACTTTTACTATTGCATGTAACTATGGAAACTCCACATCGTGTGGTCAGGCACTGCACCCCAACCCCTGCAGGTGACCACCTACCTTTGGACACGTGGGGTTGAATTCAGGGCCTGGCCTGATTGGTGTGCAAATTTCTGGGGTCTTTGTAAAAAGAAGTAAAAACCTATTACCATACTTAGCTACACCAAGTCCAAGCCACACGCAGCATGTCGTCAGGCCCTGCAGCCTCCCCCCACCTTGCAGGCGGCCACCCCTTGATGGCTTTCAGCATGGGTTTGGTGGCAAGACCTGGCCTGTGGCCAGACCCTATTCTCAACCCATTGTGGGAATCCAACCCCTAGCCCTGCACGGCTTTAGGCCGTGTGCTGTGAGAGGTTGGCTGCAGGGGCTGGTCTGCATAGGTGGACAAATTTCTAGTTTTTTTTTTTTAAAACATAAAGTAAGATTTTATTACTATACATACCTGTGCCAACCAGCCCACAGCCTTTAGCTGTTTGCGGCATGACAATGATCACCGGACCTGGCCACGGGTCATACCCTGAACCCAGTCCTCCACAGATAGCCAACCTCCCATTGTGCATGGACTTCAGGTGCCTGAGCCCATTTCCTGCAGCCAGCCATCCCCCTGGCCAAGGGCGGCCTTTGGCCGTGCACAGGATGGTGTTGGATGCGGGGTCTGTCATGCCCCAAGGGACACTCACCCCACTTACCAGCGGGACCTTCACAGGAATAAGGGGGTAGTGTTGGTTTCTGCATGAGTCCCGCAGGATAGCAACAACCCAAAACAAATACTTTTAAAAAAAAAAATTATTTTGGCTCGGGGGTGGCGGGGTGCCCCTCTGAGTCCGCCCCCTGGGGCCTAAAGGGGAGTTTTTTTTTTTTTTTTTTAAGTTCAGGACAGGGGACTAAGTCCCTGAATCATGTAATGGCTGCCAGCAACATTTTCCTGATGTTGCTGGCAGCCAGACAGAGCTTCATGCTAGAATCTGACTCCAGTGGGAGCAAAGTGGCCAAAAGTTCCTTGGGCCAATCAGAACGCTCCATTTTTTAACTGGTGCTCCTGCAAGAGTATTGCAAGACTCTTGCGGACCCAACCATCCAGATATACAAATATTGTTTAGCCTTAATTTCTAAAACAAATACCTACTATACAAATTTACACCAAATTACAAAAAGCACAATTTGCGTGCCAAGATTTAGCTTCCTGCCAAATTTGGTGTAATTCCATTCCACAGTTTTTGAGGTAGTGCTTATTAAACAAATCTTTAGAAAATGAATGGGGATTTTGTTTTGGAACCCTCCTTTTTTTTCTTATCCCATGCTTGATGGATCACCCCAAACCTATCCATACGCTTACCTAACTATAACTACCCATATAGAGATATGGGTAGTTATTTTTTGTGCAGTTGTTAATTTATAAATAAAGATGAGGCAGTGCTCAAAATTCACTTCTGAAACATGCAGCTGCTGCATTTAAATGTGGAGCACAGAATACTGAGGCAGCGTAATCCTAAAGCCACCTTGGGCCTCTTTAATCCATTTACAGCCACTCCCTGCCCCTTCAGCTCACTCTCGCAGCTTTCTGCTTGCTCCCTTTGTGACGCTTTACCGTCCTTCTCTTCATCCGCCTTTCCCATCTGTGTCTTTTGCTCACAGTAAATGTCTGATGCAGAAAAAGAAGTGCTGGCTCTCAATAATCAGTGTTGGTGCCCCCCGCCGGCCTAAATTAAGCACTAAGTTCAAGTAACTATACGTTGTGCCCTAAGGTAACTATAACTTGCACCCTCGACATGCACTGGTAATTACCCCACATATTACATCAGTAATTGCATCTTCTGTGACATCACTGTAATATTGCAACATTTGCAGTAAAATTATGGATCTGAAAACTGTGCATGGCGAGTTTGTGAGTTATAGTTACCTTAGGGCAAAACAACTCTAACTAGAAGAGCTGAATTCCTGCAGTTTTGTGTGTGTAAATTTTAATCCTAACTATAATGTCCCAGTAACCTTATGTTTTTAGTGGATTTCTAAGGTTTTTTTAAATGCTAATTTCAGTGAATATATATATATATATATATATATATATATATAGTTGTGTTGGTTGATTGCTGCGTTGTATAAAGTTGCTAATTTGTCTAAGTGTCTTTGTAGGTATCTCTGTATGATGTCAGTGTATTACGGTATTCATTGATGTATGGGTCTCTATTGATGTATGTGCATGGACGTTTGTATGCATGTTGATCTGTGTATATATACATGGATGCCTGTAGGCGTGTTCCTCGGTTGCCATGTGTGCACACATGATCCCATATGCCTCCACGCGCGCAGTACACACAAACACTTGAACCCAGCTGCGTGTTAAGGTTCTGGTCACACCACCCCTGAGTCGGCGCGTGGGGGGGCACACTGTGGGCTGTTATTGTCTGCCAGGAAGCTTCTCTGGCTTCGTGTTTATCTTGCACAAGAGGAGATGCGCGCCTCCTCCCTTTGTTGGTGCAAGCCGAGCCAAGAATGACAACGCTCCTTCTGAGAAAAAGAAAATTTAAAACGTTGGCAGGAAGAGACGCAGCCATTTTGGCGGGAAACCAAAGTCCACAACAATCGAGTAGCCCTGCTGCTGAGCTGCCAAGTGCCCCGCTGGCCGGACTGCGCATCCTAGGGGCGGGCACGTGCCAGCCTATGGGGCCCACACCACCCTGGGCAAGGCAGGCCTCATCCTGGGGCGGGCACGTGCCAGCACACGGGGTCCCTCACCTCACCTAGGGCGGCCATGTGCCAGCCCAGGGGGTCCCTCACCTCCCTGGGCAAGGTAAGCCTCACCTGGGGCGGGCACGTGCCACCCCCATGGGGTCCCTCACCTCCCTGGGCAAGGCAGGCCTCATCCTGGGCGGGCACGTGCCAGCCCAAGGAGGCCCTCACCTCTCTGGGCAAGGCAGGCCTCATCCTGGGCGGGCACGTGCCAGCCCAAGGAGGCCCTCACCTCTCTGGGCAAGGCAGGCCTCATCCTGGGGCGGGCATGTGCAACGCCCCGGGGGCCCTCACCTCCCTGGGCAAGGCAGGCCTCATCCTGGGGCGGGCACGTGCCAGCCCAAGGGGGCCCTCACCTCTATAGGCAAGGCAGGCCTCATCCTGGGGTGGGCACGTGCCAGCCCAAGGGGGCCCTCACCTCTGTAGGCAAGGCAGGCCTCATCCTGGGGCGGGCACGTGCCAGCTCACGGGGCCCCTCACCTCCCTGGGCAAGGCAGGCCTCATCCTGGGGCGGGCACGTGCCACCCCCATGGGGGCCCACACCACCCTAGGCAAGGCAGGCCTCACCTGGGGCGGGCACATGGCCTGGGTTTAAGGTGTTTGTGGACTGTACGGGTTTAACCCCTTGTGCTCAGGAGTAGCTGGAGCGCGTCTCTGCAGTTCTAAACCAAGAGCAGCCACGCCCACTGAGTATTTTGTGAACATTGGTCCTGGCACTTGAGAAACAGAGGTTTCCTGCTTGTGCTTTCCATTCCCTTCATCGACGTGGGGATTCTCACTGGCCTGGGAGCCTCTATGTGGATGTAGGAATGAAAACCGCCAATACATTCTCAAACTGAGGCCGCTAGCATCACTCTGTGCAAGAGTTCATTCTTGACCTCTGTCCATGCTCTGCTTTGCACAAAAAGCCTTGTCAGGAGTATCTTACTTCTGTGTGAGTGGTCTGACGGTGGAGTATCCAGGCCCTGAGCATTGTCACCTCTGCTTAAATAATATATCATTACCTGCTCATGGGAGCAAGCCGTACTTCATCTTAGGAAGTTTACTACCGGCTACTTAGGGTGGGAGGCTTCTTTACTTCATCTTGAGTAGCTTACTACCGGCTGCGTAAAGTAGGCGGCGTCCTTGCTTCATCTTAAATAGTTTACCACTGGCTGCTAATGGTTGGAGGCGTCCTTGCTTCATCTTAAGTAGTTTACTACTGGCTGCTTATGGTAGGAGGCGTCCTTACTTCATCTTAAATAGTTTACTACAGGCTGCTTATGGTAGGAGGCTTCTTTACTTCATCTTAAGTAGTTTACTACCGGCTGCTTACGGTAGGAGGCATCCTTGCTTCATCTTAAGTAGTTTACTACCAGCTGCTTACGGTAGGAGGCGTCCTTGCTTCATCTTAAGTTGTTTACTACCGGCTGCTTACAGTCGGAGGTGTAGTTGCTTCATAGTAAGTAGTTTACTACCCGCTGCTTATGGTAGGAGGGGTCCTTGCTTCATCTTAAGTAGTTGACTACCGGCTGCTTACGGTAGGAGGCGTCCTTGCTTCATCTTAAGTAGAGTACCACTGGCTGCTTACGGCAGGACGTGTCCTTGCTTCATCTTAAGTAGTTTACTACCGGCTGATTACAGTAGGAGGCATCTTTGCTTCATCTTAAGTAGTTTACTACTGGCTGCTTATGGTAGGAGGCTTCTTAACTTCATCTTAAGTAGTTTACTACCGGCTGCTTATTGTAGGAGGCTTCTTTACTTCATCATAAGTAGTTTACTACCGGCTGCTTACAGTCGGAGGTGTAGTTGCTTCATAGTAAGTAGTTTACTCCTGGCTGCTTACGGTAGGAGGCATCCTTGCTTCATCTTAAGTAGTTTACTACCGGCTGCTTACGGTAGGAGGCGTCCTTGCTTCATCTTAAGTAGAGTACCACTGGCTGCTTACGGCAGGACGTGTCCTTGCTTCATCTTAAGTAGTTTACTACCGGCTGATTACAGTAGGAGGCATCTTTGCTTCATCTTAAGTAGTTTACTACCGGCTGCTTACAGTAGGAGGCTTCTGTATTTCATCTTAAGTAGTTTACTACCGGCTGCTTTCGGTAAGAGGCGTCCTTGCTTCATCTTAAGTAGTTTACTACAGGCTGCTTACGATAGGAGGCTTCTTTACTTCATCTTAAGTAGTTTACTCCTGGCTGCTTACGGTGGGAGGCGTCCTTGCTTCATCTTAAGTAGTTTACTACCGGCTGCTTACGGTGGGAGGCGTCCTTGCTTCATCTTAAGTAGTTTACTACCGGCTGCTTATGGTAGGAGGCGTCCTTGCTTCATCTTAAGTAGTTTACTACCGGCTGCTTACGGTGGGAGGCTTCTTTACTTCATCTTAAGTAGTTTACTCCTGGCTGCTTACGGTGGGAGGCGTCCTTGCTTCATCTTAAGTAGTTTACTACCGGCTGCTTACGGTGGGAGGCGTCCTTGCTTCATCTGAAGTAGTTTACTACAGGCTGCTTACGGTAAGAGGCTTCTTTGCTTCATCTTAAGTAGTTTACTCCTGGCTGCTTACAGTAGGAGGCTTCTTTGCTTCATCTTAAGTAGTTTACTACCGGCTGCTTACGATAGGAGGCTTCTGTACTTCATCTTAAGTAGTTTACTACCGGCTGCTTACGGTAAGAGGTGTCCTTGCTTCATCTTAAGTAGTTTACTACTGGCTGCTTACGGTAGGAGGCGTCCTTGCTTCATCTTAAGTAGTTTACTACTGGCTGCTTACGGTAGGAGGCTTTCTTGCTTCATTATAAGTAGTCTACTACTGGCAAGTTACAGTAGGAGGCATCCTGGCTTCATCTTAAGTAGTTTACTGCCGGCTGCTTACGGTAGGAGGCGTCTTTGCTTCATCTTAAGTAGTTTACTACCGGCTGCTTACGGTAGGAGGCGTCTTTGCTTCATCTTAAGTAGTTTACTACCGGCTGCTTACGGTAGGAGGCTTCCTTGCTTCATCTTAAGTAGTTTACTACCGGCTGCTTATGGTAGGAGGTGTCCTTGCTTCATCTTAAGTAGAGTACCACTGGCTGCTTACGGCAGGACGTGTCCTTGCTTCATCTTAAGTAGTTTACTACCGGCTGATTACAGTAGGAGGCATCTTTGCTTCATCTTAAGTAGTTTACTACTGGCTGCTTACAGTAGGAGGCTTCTGTATTTCATCTTAAGTAGTTTACTACCGGCTGCTTTCGGTAAGAGGCGTCCTTGCTTCATCTTAAGTAGTTTACCACTGGCTGCTTATGGTAGAAGGCGTCCTTGCTTCATCTTAAGTAGCTTATTACTGCCTTCTTACGGTAGGAGGCTTTCTTGCTTCATCTTAAGTAGTTTACTACCGGCTGCTTATGGTAGGAGGTGTCCTTGCTTCATCTTAAGTAGAGTACCACTGGCTGCTTACGGCAGGACGTGTCCTTGCTTCATCTTAAGTAGTTTACTACCGGCTGATTACAGTAGGAGGCATCTTTGCTTCATCTTAAGTAGTTTACTACCGGCTGCTTACAGTAGGAGGCTTCTGTATTTCATCTTAAGTAGTTTACTACCGGCTGCTTTCGGTAAGAGGCGTCCTTGCTTCATCTTAAGTAGTTTACCACTGGCTGCTTATGGTAGGAGGCATCCTTGCTTCATCTTAAGTAGTTTACTACCGGCTGCTTACGGTAGGAGGCGTCCTTGCTTCATCTTAAGTAGAGTACCACTGGCTGCTTACGGCAGGACGTGTCCTTGCTTCATCTTAAGTAGTTTACTACCGGCTGATTACAGTAGGAGGCATCTTTGCTTCATCTTAAGTAGTTTACTACCGGCTGCTTACAGTAGGAGGCTTCTGTATTTCATCTTAAGTAGTTTACTACCGGCTGCTTTCGGTAAGAGGCGTCCTTGCTTCATCTTAAGTAGTTTACTACAGGCTGCTTACGATAGGAGGCTTCTTTACTTCATCTTAAGTAGTTTACTCCTGGCTGCTTACGGTGGGAGGCGTCCTTGCTTCATCTTAAGTAGTTTACTACCGGCTGCTTACGGTGGGAGGCGTCCTTGCTTCATCTTAAGTAGTTTACTACCGGCTGCTTATGGTAGGAGGCGTCCTTGCTTCATCTTAAGTAGTTTACTACCGGCTGCTTACGGTGGGAGGCTTCTTTACTTCATCTTAAGTAGTTTACTCCTGGCTGCTTACGGTGGGAGGCGTCCTTGCTTCATCTTAAGTAGTTTACTACCGGCTGCTTACGGTGGGAGGCGTCCTTGCTTCATCTTAAGTAGTTTACTACTGGCTGCTTATGGTAGGAGGCGTCCTTACTTCATCTTAAATAGTTTACTACAGTCTGCTTATGGTAGGAGGCTTCTTTACTTCATCTTAAGTAGTTTACTACCGGCTGCTTATGGTAGGAGGCGTCCTTGCTTCATCTTAAGTAGTTTACTACCAGCTACTTACGGTAGGAGGCGTCCTTGCTTCATCTTCAGTAGTTTACTACAGGCTGCTTACAGTCTGAGGCGTAGTTGCTTCATAGTAAGTAGTTTACTCCTGGCTGCTTACGGTGGGAGGCGTCCTTGCTTCATCTTAAGTAGTTTACTACTGGCTGCTTATGGTAGGAGGCATCCTTGCTTCATCTTAAGTAGTTTACTACCAGCTGCTTACGGTAGGAGGCGTCCTTGCTTCATCTTAAGTAGTTTACTACCGGCTGCTTATGGTAGGAGGCATCCTTGCTTCATCTTAAGTAGTTTACTACCAGCTGCTTACGGTAGGAGGCGTCCTTGCTTCATCTTAAGTAGTTTACTACCGGCTGCTTATGGTAGGAGGCGTCCTTGCTTCATCTTAAGTAGTTTACTACCGGCTGCTTACGGTGGGAGGCGTCCTTGCTTCATCTGAAGTAGTTTACTACAGGCTGCTTACGGTAAGAGGCTTCTTTGCTTCATCTTAAGTAGTTTACTCCTGGCTGCTTACAGTAGGAGGCTTCTTTGCTTCATCTTAAGTAGTTTACTACCGGCTGCTTACGATAGGAGGCTTCTGTACTTCATCTTAAGTAGTTTACTACCGGCTGCTTACGGTAAGAGGTGTCCTTGCTTCATCTTAAGTAGTTTACTACTGGCTGCTTACGGTAGGAGGCGTCCTTGCTTCATCTTAAGTAGTTTACTACTGGCTGCTTACGGTAGGAGGCTTTCTTGCTTCATTATAAGTAGTCTACTACTGGCAAGTTACAGTAGGAGGCATCCTGGCTTCATCTTAAGTAGTTTACTGCCGGCTGCTTACGGTAGGAGGCGTCTTTGCTTCATCTTAAGTAGTTTACTACCGGCTGCTTACGGTAGGAGGCGTCTTTGCTTCATCTTAAGTAGTTTACTACCGGCTGCTTACGGTAGGAGGCTTCCTTGCTTCATCTTAAGTAGTTTACTACCGGCTGCTTATGGTAGGAGGTGTCCTTGCTTCATCTTAAGTAGAGTACCACTGGCTGCTTACGGCAGGACGTGTCCTTGCTTCATCTTAAGTAGTTTACTACCGGCTGATTACAGTAGGAGGCATCTTTGCTTCATCTTAAGTAGTTTACTACCGGCTGCTTACAGTAGGAGGCTTCTGTATTTCATCTTAAGTAGTTTACTACCGGCTGCTTTCGGTAAGAGGCGTCCTTGCTTCATCTTAAGTAGTTTACCACTGGCTGCTTATGGTAGAAGGCGTCCTTGCTTCATCTTAAGTAGCTTATTACTGCCTTCTTACGGTAGGAGGCTTTCTTGCTTCATTATAAGTAGTTTAGTACTGGCAAGTTACAGTAGGAGGCATCCTGGCTTCATCTTAAGTAGTTTACTACCAGCTGCTTACGGTAGGAGGCGTCCTTGCTTCATCTTAAGTAGTTTACTACCGGCTGCTTATGGTAAGAGGCGTCCTGGCTTCATCTTAAGTAGTTTACTACCGGCTGCTTGAGGTAGGAGGCGTCCTTGCTTCATCATAAGTAGTTTACTACTGGCTGCTTACGGCAGGACGTGTCCTTGCTTCATCTTAAGTAGTTTACTACCGGCTGCTTATGGTAGGAGGCGTCTTTGCTTCATCTTAAGTAGAGTACCACTGGCTGCTTACGGCAGGACGTGTCCTTGCTTCATCTTAAGTAGTTTACTACTGGCTGCTTACAGTAGGAGGCGTCCTTGCTTCATCTTAAGTAGTTTACTACCGGCTGATTACAGTAGGAGGCATCTTTGCTTCATCTTAAGTAGTTTACTACCGGCTGCTTACTGTAGGAGGCTTCTTTACTTCATCTTAAGTAGTTTACTACAGGCTGCTTACGGTAAGAGGCGTCCTTGCTTCATCTTAAGTAGTTTACTACTGGCTGCTTATGGTAGGAGGCATCCTTGCTTCATCTTAAGTAGTTTACCACTGGCTGCTTATGGTAGAAGGTGTCCTTGCTTCATCTTAAGTAGCTTATTACTGCCTTCTTACGGTAGGAGGCTTTCTTGCTTCATTATAAGTAGTTTAGTACTGGCAAGTTACAGTAGGAGGCATCCTGGCTTCATCTTAAGTAGTTTACTACCAGCTGCTTACGGTAGGAGGCGTCTTTGCTTCATCTTAAGTAGTTTACTACCGGCTGCTTACGGTAGGAGGCGTCTTTGCTTCATCTTAAGTAGTTTACTACCGGCTGCTTACGGTAGGAGGCGTCTTTGCTTCATTTTAAGTAGTTTACTACCAGCTGCTTACAGTAGGAGGCGTCTTTGCTTCATCTTAAGTAGAGTACCACTGGCTGCTTACGGCAGGACGTGTCCTTGCTTCATCTTAAGTAGTTTACTTCCGGCTGCTTACGGTAGGAGGCGTCCTTGCTTCATCTTAAGTAGTTTACTACCGGCTGCTTACGGTAGGAGGCTTCTTTGCTTCATCTTAAGTAGTTTACTACCGGCTGATTACGGTAGGAGGCTTCTTTGCTTCATCTTAAGTAGTTTACTACCGGCTGCTTATGGTAGGAGGCTTCTTTGCTTCATCTTAAGTAGTTTACTACCGGCTGATTACGGTAGGAGGCTTCTTTGCTTCATCTTAAGTAGTTTACTACCGGCTGCTTATGGTAGGAGGCTTCTTTGCTTCATCTTAAGTAGTTTACTACCGGCTGCTTATGGTAGGAGGCTTCTTTAGTTCATCTTAAGTAGTTTACTACAGGCTGCTTACGGTAGATGTCCTTCCTTCACCTTATATAGTTTATGGCCGGCCGCTTACAGTAGGTGTCCTTACTTCATCTTAAGTAGTTTCAGGACCCTAGCTACAGGGCTAGCCTATATATTTCTGCACCCCCCCTAAACAGTACAGGTTTCGTACTCGCTTTTGCCAGCTTTGCACAGATATTTGTGACTGTTCCTAGATTGCTGTCTGTATCTTGAGGGGGTGCGGGGGCTGAATGGGGATTGGTCTTCAGAGTGGGGAAGTGTAGGTGGAATTATACACGTTTACCTTTGGTCCCAGGAATGGGGTGACCAGGTTTTTAGAAGCAGAAACCGGGACAGGTCAGACATCTAAGTAGGACTAAAGTTTTTTGTCTTACTTCTATATCTGGCCCATCCCTGTTTTGCATAGTGTCTGTCTGTCTATCTATCTATCTATTTACAAGGCAACTTTTTGGTAGCCTTGTCAATGGCAGCACATGCCCTGCCCCCTCCTCCTCACTCTGTCTCTCTGCTTGGAGCAGACAGAGACCTCCTTCTGTGATGCCTGGAAGAAACAAATACATTAACTAACTTATCCCAGACTTCAGAGCTGCCTGTGAAAAAAACACATACCTTTCACTGCTTCTTCACAAGATGGCCTGACCTTTATCCCAAAAAAACAGGACATGTATTTAAATTAAAATTTACCAGTCCTCTGAAAACTGGAACTGTACAGGGAAATCCAGGATGTCTGGTCACCCTACAGTGAAAGGAAATAAACTAACATGAGAGGCAGAGGAAGGGTGGTGAGGCATACACTCCGCCACCCTACGATGAGGTCATCATTCTGGAAGAGCAGCCTCTGTGCATGTGTGTGGTGGGAACAGCGCCCCTTAGCTTCTCTCCAGGACCCAAAGTTGGTGCCACTTTTAATGCAACCGTGGCCTGGCCCAAAGCACACCACCTTCCACCTGCCTGCCAGGGCCGGCTCCCCTATAGCATGTACCATCCATGTATGGCTTTCTGCTGGCACACAGCTGCGGAGCTGCCCCTGTCAGGGCCTGAGCTATACCAGCTGGCGTCCTAGTATTTGAAGCACTCCGCTCATGACTTAACGCATCCTTGTAAATATGGGCGGCTTGACGCAATTTTCTGCAGCAAAGGGGTGTGCAGTGGGTGTTGTGTTGCTGTGGGTGTACCACGCAACGCCCTTTGCTTTTTGAGAGTGCCCCAGATTTACAAGGAAATGAAAATCTGAGACCGCACCAAAAACTAATGCCTCCCCAGGGGTGGCATTAGAGTGGCGTAACGAGGAGACATACTTTTATTTCTCCCCGTTTTGTGCTCTTTCTATGTGTGCTGATATGAGATCAGGCCTGATAGATCTGTGCGGCACATCGCGCTCCTCAAGCCTCACAAAGCCACAAGTATTTCATTTAGTGACAAATGTCAGGACACTAGACAGATGTAATAAAATGGACTGCCCCAGAAAAACCTGCAACATCTGGTCACCCTAAATGGCATTTCCTTTTGCCATTGTGTACCATGAGGCCTGCTCTAAACGGTCCTCCGATGCTTCACAGGGCACCACCATTTGTCTTTGCTTAGTTGTTTTACAAAGAGCTAACATGTCACCTTGAAGTCACTTCAGGGCGCTAGGCGATACAGTAAGGAAAGAGAAATACTGATATAGTGGTATTCACGCAGTCACAGTGAGCAGAGGGGGCCATCAAGCAGTATGCGCTGAGAGGCAAAGTTATCTCACTAGTGGCCCATAATCCATTCCAGGTGGCTGGCCACAATCCATCCAATCAGGACCCACACTTAAGCATCCATCAATTTAACATTCACTCACCATTTCCAATGATTTACCCATATAAACCATCCATTCATCGCTCCAAGCAGACTACAGGCCCCTGAAACAATACTTCAGGTGATTCCCAGACAAAACACGACAGAGGTGATCTCCATAAATGGAAATAACATTCAGGTGTGGCCCTCATAACCACACTTAAGACGAGTACTGCAAAAACACACAGGTAGCCTAATGTCCAGACTGAAACAAAATGCTAGCGGTGACCTCTAGACACTGAAGAAATACTCTTGATGGGGCTGTAAGACTGAGCACTGGACAGTAAATCCAGACTAGTCCATGCTTTGGATGAGGATGTAATCAGATGATGTCTAACACAGGAGTCTCTCAGCTTCCCACTGTATCTTTAGTCAAATTAATAGACCAGGATTATAGTCCGTGCCGATGTGGGGTCAGAGGGCAAACTATGCCCAAAACTCAGATGCTGTGGCAAGGGGTGATTATATAAACTTAAGGAGGCAGTGAAGGGGGCAGGAGGAGGGAACAAGAGAGAAAGGGCGACACGAAGGGACAGACAGGGCCACAGATGAACATGTCACCAGAACCATGTGATGCTAATGAAAGAACCATGGGCCAGATGTACCAAAGGATTTTACCCATTCTGTGTCTATGGGAAAAAGCTTTCGCACATATGGCCCCATATTACACGTGTGACCCCTTGTGTATGTTGGTTGGTTAGATAACAATTGAGATAACCTTGGCAGGAAGTCTAATCGCCCTGACAAAGATAAAGCTCTGGAGAGTTGTCATTATGACTCTGAAACCTGTATTCCTCAAAGACCCTGAAATATTTCCCATATTTCATGGTTCCCTGTGTGAACTATGGGTTTCTACACCGCTGGAGTTTGTGCAGTGAAATCACCCAACAGGCAGACAGATGTGAACAGCCTGATGTACAGAGAGAGACAGCCAGTGACAGCTTAATATAAACACAGACGCTGACACACACAGCAGAGACAGACAGAGATAGAGGTACAGACGAGTATTAACAGATAGAGATAAGTAGATAGAGGTACAGACAAGTATTAACAGATAGAGATAAGTAGATAGATAGAGGTACAGACGAGTATTAACAGAGATAAGACAGATTATAGATCATAGGATAACTAGATAAAAGCACAAACGGATGTCTCTTCCTGTTTCTTCCTCGTTCTCTCCATTGTTAGCTCTCCCCGCCTTCTTTGTATACATCTGTCTCTCCCTGTCTCACTTTGTCTCTGCCTGTCTCATGTTCTGTCTCTGTGTCTCTCACCTCTGTCTCTCCCTGTCTTTTATTTGTCTCTGCCTGTCTCACGTTCTGTTTCCCTCACCTGTCTCTCTTTGTTCCTCCCTGCCTCTCCTAGCTTTTCTCTTCTTTGCCTCTGCCTGTCTCATGTTCTGTCTCTCTCCCCTCTGTCTCTTCCTGTCTCTCCTAGCCTCTCCTAGCTTTTCTCCCCTTTGTCTTTTTCCCTGTCTTTATCGTCTTTCTTTCTCTTATCAACTGACTTGCCTCTCTGTCTTTTATGTCTCTTTCTGACCTTTAAGTCTCCAGTGCTTCTCTCTCCCCTTGTGTCTTATCTTTACTCCACCTGTATCCATCCCCCAGATCTTCATCTCTGTCCACATCTCTCTCTCTGCCTCTTCCTTTCAGTCTCTCACCCTCTTTATCTCACTTTGTCTTTCTGTTTTTTGTCTCTGCTGTTCCAGGCCTCTCCTGATGTATCTTTCAACCTCATATTCTTTTTGCATTTCCACGTTTTCTACCTCTGATCTTTCCCTGCCTTTTCATCTTTCTGTCTTTCCCTGTCTTCATATCTTTTTCCCGCGCTCCCTCTATCTTCTCACCTCTGCCAGTCTTTATCCGTCTTTGTCTGTCCATATCGTTCTCTTTCTTCTCTTGTTTTTCATTCCTCCCGTTCTCCTATCTCACCCACTCTCTTCCTCTCTGTTTCTCCCATCATTCCTTGTCTATCTTCGTCTCTTTGGCCATTTTAAATGCCCTAGGGTGGGTGTCTTTTGCAGACTGGTAACTAGCTGGACCTCATGAGGGCATGTCTGTAAGGGCTCTCAGAAGGCCCAGTAGATGGGATTCCTGGCTCCCTTGCAGGCCTACAAAAAACTATCACATGCACAACACAAACACAACACTTTTCGATGCACAGCACTGTCAAGGTTTTGTGTGTCAAAACTTATTTGGAACTGGTGCATCATTATCATCATAGAAGAAAGAAAGTAAACATAAAAAGAGCACTAGTTACAGGATCGCAGGGAAAGTTTAGGAGTGAAATTTAAGGATTCTTACGTGTTCTGTACGGGTTCAACGTCATCACTGAGGACATACCCATTAGTAGACTGTACATAGACTTTTTAATCACTCATAACATATAGAAGCAGAACATCCCCCTGATGTAGCCAGTTTCATGTCTTTTTTTCTCCTTTCTTTAAACATGTATTTACTGAGACCCGTGAGACTGCAGTAACATAGGTCACTGGTTTGAGTCCCTGACAAAGGCAACTCAGGGCCTGATTTAGATCTTAGTGGTAACAGTTCCACCATCTATTTCCCATCGGAAAACCCATCTGCCGCCTTGGCGGTCCGTCCGCCTGCTTTAGATGTTGGCGGTCCCATAGGGGTAGACTGCCCAATTTCCACTGACTCAATTTTAAGTAGTTTACTACAGGCTGCTTACGGTAGGAGGCGTCCTTGGTTCATCTTAAGTAGTTTACTACCGGCTGCGTAAAGTAGGAGGCATCCTTAGTTCATCTTAAGTAGTTTACTACCGGCTGCGTAAAGTAGGAGGCATCCTTGCTTCATCTTAAGTAGTTTACTACAGGCTGCTTATGGTAGGAGGCGTCCTTGCTTCATATTAAGTAGTTTACTACCAGCTGATTATGGGAGGAGGCGTCCTTGCTTCATATTAAGTTGTTTACTACCGGCTGCTTACGGTAGGAAGCGTCCTTGCTTCATATTAAGTAGTTTACTACAGGCTGCTTACTGTAAAAGGCATTCTTGCTTCATCTTAAGTAGTTTACTACCGGCTGCTTACTGTAGGAGGCGTCCTTGCTTCATCTTAAGTAGTTTACAACCGGCTGCTTACTGTAGGAGGCTTCTTTACTTCATCTTAAGTAGTTTACTACTGGCTGCTTACGGTAGGAGGCGTCCTTGCTTCATCTTAAGTAGTTTACTACCGGCTGCTTACGGTAGGAGGCTTCTTTACTTCATCTTAAGTAGTTTACTACCGGCTGCGTAAAGTAGGAGGCATCCTTGCTTCATCTTAAGTAGTTTACTACAGGCTGCTTATGGTAGGAGGCATCCTTGCTTCATCTTAAGTAGTTTACTACAGGCTGCTTATGGGAGGAGGAGTCCTTGCTTCATCTTAAGTAGTTTACTACAGGCTGCTTATGGTAGGAGGCACCCTTGCTTCATCTTAAGTAGTTTACTACAGGCTGCTTATGGGAGGAGGCGTCCTTGCTTCACATTAAGTAGTTTACTACTGGCTGCTTACGGTAGGAGGCGTCCTTGCTTCATCTTAAGTAGTTTACTACCGGCTGCTTACGGTAGGAGGCTTCTTTACTTCATCTTAAGTAGTTTACTACCGGCTGCGTAAAGTAGGAGGCATCCTTGCTTCATCTTAAGTAGTTTACTACAGGCTGCTTATGGTAGGAGGCATCCTTGCTTCATCTTAAGTAGTTTACTACAGGCTGCTTTATGGGAGGAGGCTTCCTTGCTTCATCTTAAGTAGTTTACTACAGGCTGCTTATGGGAGGAGGAGTCCTTGCTTCATCTTAAGTAGTTTACTACAGGCTGCTTGTGGTAGGAGGCACCCTTGCTTCATCTTAAGTAGTTTACTACAGGCTGCTTATGGGAGGAGGCGTCCTTGCTTCAAATTAAGTAGTTTACTACCGGCTGCTTACGGTAGGAGGTGTCCGTGCTTCATCTCAAGTAGTTTACTACTGGCTGCGTAAAGTAGGAGGCATCCTTGCTTCATCTTAAGTAGTTTACTACCGGCTGCTTACGGTTGTTTATGTTAGAGGCATCTTTAAATCTTAAGTAACACACTGTACAGTTGCTCACAATAGAAAGTATTTTCACCTCTTCTTAAGTAGTTTAGTACTGGCTGTTTAGAAAACGAATCTTCTTTACATCGCTTTAAGTATTTAAATTTGGCTGCTTAAGGTAGGAAACATCCTACCTTCTGATTAAGTAGGTAACTATAGGCACAAGCATCCTAACCTCAATAAAGTGTCACACTAGTAATCTTCTTAAAGGCTTACTTTAGTTCAAGAACTATGTTCAGATCGCAAACACCCTTTGCTCAAGCACTCTAGGTATACTCTAGTTCATCATTATTGTCTGCTTACCGCAAGACACATCTAACTTCTGCTTAATTAGTATATTGATGTTATTAAGGTCTTTCTAGATAATTTACTTTTGTCTACCTAACATTTTACGCAGTCTTACATCTACTTACATAGTTAACTATTACTTCTAAGTCATTTGTTTTTGGTCTGTTAAGGGCAAGGGATGTTTACTTTTTCATGAGCAGGTTGCAGTTGATCTAATCTGCTTCAGCACTGCTTCTTTTGGTTAAGTAGTTTAATTACTATTGGTCTACTTAGGTTGCACAATCTTTCATATGGCTAAGTTGGCATACATTGGTTTATACAGGTGGTAACCATTCCTGTTCGCAAAAATAGTACACTCAGTTTTTAAGTTCCATCACCCATGCTTCTACATAAGCACTTTACTAGTAACCTATTAAGGTTGTAATCATCTGTCTTCCTAAGTGTTTACAAGTGGTCTATTTGGGGTTTACTCATCATTAGTTCTGTATATGTAATTCACATTTGATTTAATTAGATAAGTCATTACTACACTTTGTTAGATTGCCAATGATGTCTTCAAGTCATTAACTTCTGTCGGTTTTTGTGTGTTACTAATCATTACTTCAGGTCATGTATTTTCTTAGTTTTGCATCATTAGTTTACTGTATAGGTAAAGATGTTTCCCTTCTCTCTAGTTCCTGTAGGTAGTATGTAATAGGCACGGCCTAGCGGTTTTGAAGATTATACTACGTTTCCCATTACCCTGCCTGAGTCCAAATACTTAGGGCCTGGTTTAGAGTATGGTGAAGAGTTTAGTCCATCACAACGGTGAGGGATATCTCATCCACCAAAATATCAATCCCATTATATCCTATGGGATTATAAATCGGCGGACGGGATATCCCCCACCGTTGTGACTGAGTAACCTGCCGAAATCTAAATCAGTCCCTTAGCCTGTGAGGGTTGGATTAGATCCTTAAACTTCTGCCGCTCTTCAATGGTATCTGTGGTCGAGCGGTCATTGTCCACCTCTGCAGGTGTATAGGAGGTGGTGTGGAGGTTGATGGGAGATGTTATAAAACACAGAGGTCACTGGGATGCATAAAAATGATTGTGCAGTCAGAGGTGTTGAAAATGAATATGAATTTTACGCCACCTTAGATTAATGGTATAGTTAAAATTAGACACTATGAGAAAAACAAGTAATTTTCAGCAGTCCAAAAGTGGATTTACAGCATTTCTAGGGCCACAAAAATTATGCAACAGTGGAGAGCCAAATTATGCACCAGGGTTGAGGAAATTATGCAGCTGAAGAGGCAAATTATGTGGTTTAATGCAGCACATGTTACTGTAGTATTCATTATTTTCTCATTTTTAAACTGGACAATATTTTCTGGGCATTGGTTTAACACCCAAATATAGCAATAAGCAAAACACAGGTGACCAGTAGCCCCTGGACACCTAGCCGGTCACTTGTCTGTGGCTTCCAGTTCCTGGTTTTTCTAGACTGATCCAGTGACACTGCAGCTCCCTGGGTTTCCTTGTTGAGATTTTCCCGCCTGGGTTTTCCCACTCAACGTTCTTCCCGCCAGCAGAAGCCCTGCCCACCCCAGGACCTACCTAATGGAGGCTACAGTGCGACCACATGGGTAGGCACCTGGACATCTAGACTGCCACTTGCCTGTTGCTTCCAGTTCTTGCATGTTCCGGACTGATCCAGTTACACCGCGGCTGCATGTTTTTTTCTGCCGGGGCTTTCCCAACCGAGTTTTCCCACTCACCATTCCTCCCACCAACAGAACCCCGCCCACCCCAGGACCTACTTAATGCAGGCCGTAGCGCAACCGTGCAGTGGATTTGCACGGTGGGAACACCAAAGGAAAGCCTGTCTGAATCTGGACCGCTCCCAGCACCACAACCCCTGGGCCTCCCTCCCCCCCCCAAAGATACGCCATTGTCTCGCTCTATACCCGCAACCTTGGGTTCCGGAACAAACACTGCCACAGCACCGACTCATGGTCCACTTTAGGACCTTTCACCTGCACCCACTGCCCCTTCACCTGCCACAGCACACACCAGCCCACCGACCAGCCCCACCCAGAACACACCACAGACACCGCCTGAACAAAAACACATCAACTCGCATGTGCCCTTCTCAACATATTCTCACTATGCAAGTATTCCACCGAATTATGGGACCTCGATGCCACCCACGCACCTGACATCGTCTTCCTCACTGAGACCTGGCTCAACCCCACATCCATCCCAGATATTGCCACAATCCTCAAAATACCATCCGCCGACCCCAGTAAACCCAAAAACTACCAGCCAATCTCCCTGCTCCCAGTCCCAGTGAAGGTACTGGAAAAAATCATCAACAAGCAACTCATGACCTACCTGGAGCGGAACCAGCTACTCAACGCCCCCGAATCCGGCTTCTGCAGCAATCACAGCACCAAAACTGCTCTGATCACAGCCACTGATGACATCCGTACCCTCCTCAGCCGAGGAGAAACAGCAGCTTTGGTCCTCCTTGTCCTCTCAGCAGCCTTCGACACCGTATCCCATAACGTGCTGATCGAAAGACTATCACATTGGCATCCAAGGGGACGCGCTCAGATCGATCACCTCCTTCCTCACCAGAAAAACCCAGAAGACCTACCGCCCAACTTTCCCCTTTGAACCCAAGGAGATCACATGTGGTGACCCTAAGGGCTCAGCCCCACGCTCTTCAACGCAGATAAGACTCCGCTGGCCAACATCATTAGATTCCACGGTCTCAACATAATTTCATACGCAGACGATACCAAACTCATTCTCTCACTGACGGCCCCTCCACGGAACCAACGTCCGCAGATGCATGACAAGCGTTGCCGACTGGATGAAGAACAACTGCCTGCAGCTGAACACAAACAAGACGGAAGGGCTGGTCTATGGCAACATCAGCAACACTGGGGTCCTGGTGGCCGTTGGACCTAGGACCTGCACCCGCGCCGTCCGACCACGCCAGAAACCTCAGAATCATCATTGATGACAAGACCTCACCATGAAGCAACAGATCAACGCCGTCTCCTCCGCCTGCTACCTCACGTTGCTCATGTAAGAGCTTCAAGTGGCTACCCCTACACACATGACGCACCGAGTTTAGTTCAGGGAGTTTAGTTTTAGCGTGACAAAGCGCCTACTGCAGAGAACTGTAGAAAATGTGCAGGTCACACACTTCAGATCTGCGGTACATGTAAGGCCAACAGAGCCTTTCATCCATCCAATGTCCATGCAACAAGCTTGGTATTAGTAAAGTCTGATTCTACAGTACTTGTGAATTTGAGGTATTAAACTTCACAGAAAACGATTTGAAATGTATGCATGGATGGGTTCAAAGATGGATTTTGCCATCAGGTAATTGCTACAGCATTCAAAGGCTTGCAGTGACTGCAAATTACCATGTACTGCCGGCCTGAAATCGCTCTTCCTGCTCAGCGCCGGAGTCATTGGTTGCATCGACCCAGTGAAGATAAACCGCCTGCTGGAAGGCCCAGCGCGCGCCTCGTCTCCACGCCTCAAATCCGGCTTTCTATATAATGCTTAATGCTGTTTAATGTCTTGTACACAAATAATGGTACGGATCCAATCTCGCTTGGCAATAAAGTGTCTCCCGGCCGAGGCTTCCGGAGCTTACAGAAAAAAAAAAACATTTTATTCGCCATGATTCATAAAAGTACTTTGCAGTTAAGAGCGGTTTTATTGCGAGCCTTATTTTTCTTTCTAAAGGCCAGGTCTGGGCGGCTATTGGGATTGCTGGGCTTGTCCCGTCCAAATAAATCTTTTTTTAGTAGGCCTGTCAAAGGGCCTGTCCGTCAGGCCAACCTCTTTGCGCTCACCTGGCGCCGTCTTCTAGCGCCTCCTTCCGGGGTACTCCTGCCATAGCATGCAGCCCATGCCACGCAAGGTGGAGGCCAAGAAATCAATGAAATGCAGATTCATAAGGTTATTAAAAAACAATAGCAAGGCACGTGACCTGGTTTACAGACACTTTCAGACTCAAACGAAAACAGTCATTGGTTAGTGGTTGAGTGCCACACTTATAGGCAGAGCCACTGGAATTATGCGGCAGGAGAGGGGCAGATTATGTGGCAGGGTTGAGTAAATTCTGCAGCAAAGAAAGCAAATTATGCACCATAATGCGACACATTTGCTAATAGTATTACTTCATTATTTCAGCATTTTAGGGGTGAGCGCACAAGCGCTCCGTCCCTGTTGTAATCTCTCTTTGGGCTTTTAACCACGCCCATGTCACGCCTGTCACTTTCATTGGTTCGTGGGCTTGCCTTTTAAAATCCACTTGATTTCATTAGTGAAAGGCATGCATACGTCATGCCTTTTCCGCTGTCTAGCCCTTCTCGAGCGCACCGGCCAACTACTGAAAACAGACGAGGCTCAATTTTTTCAGCATGGTTTCTGGACTACTTTTTATTTTTATTTTCCACGCAGCACAATTGCGCTGGGTTTTTCATAGCGCGATTGCGCTTGTTTTTTTCTTTCAATTTGTCTAGCAAGAAAAGTCCAGTTAGGAGTTTGCAAGCTAATAGCTCTAACTCGAGCAAATGCGAGACCCATTGCATTGCAAATGTTTGTTTAACTTGGTAATACTGTCTGGGCATGGGTTGCACCTCATTAGTACCAGTTTAAAACCCAAATTCAGCAATAAGCAACAGTAAAGGTGACCAGTCAAAGTTTGCAAAGGGACTTGCTGCATTTTCAGTAACTTGTGAACAATTTGAGCTAGAAACATGTTTTTTGTTAAAATCGGCCGACTATGTGGCAGATGATGAATTATGTGGCAAATGCGGCAAAATCCATAATCATGCTAATATCGTTGCACAATCCGCCCGCTACAATTCACTTCACCCACTCCAGTCCATCTCATCACAATCCACCCGCTCCATCCCAATTCGTCCCAATCCAATTCACTCCAAGCCAATCCAATCCACGCCACTCCCTCTCCAATCCACCCCACTCCCTCTCCAATCCACCCCACTCCCTCTCCAATCCACCCCACTCTAACCCACTCTAACCCAATCCACCCCACTCAAATCCAAAACATTCTGCTCCACAACAATCTGCTCCAATCGAAAATAATCTGCCCTCTCCAATCTGCCCTACACCAATCTGGCCCACTCCAATCCAAAATAATCTGCCAGCTCCAAAATGCCGTACTCCAGTCTTCACCAGTCCAATCCAGAATAATCTGCCCCACTCTAATCTGCCTCACTCTAATCCAAAACAATCTGCCTCACTCCAATCCAAAACAATGTAGCCCACTCCTGCGCAAAGCAATGTGTCCCACTCCAATCCAAAAGAGTGTGTCCCACTCCAATACAAAGCAATGTGTCCCACTCCAATGCAAAACAAACTGCCACACTCCAATCTAGTCCACCTAATCCAAACCACCCCACCCCAATCCAATCCACCTCAGTCTAGCCAAATCCAATCCACCCCACCGCAATCCAATTCACCTCAATACAATCCACCCCACCCCAATCCAGTTCACTGCACCTCAATCCCATTTGCCTCAATCCAGTCCACCCCAATCCAATGCACCCCACTCTAATCAATTGCACCTCACTCCAATACAATCCACCCCACCCCAATCCAGTTCACCCCACCTCAATCCCATCCACCTCAATCCAGTCCACCCCAATGCACCCCACTCAATCCAGTCCACCTCACTCCAATCCAATCCACCCCACTGCAAACCAATCTAATCCATTTCAACCCACCCCCATCCTTTTCACCCCACTCTACCCCACTTTTCTGCAATTCTCCCCACTCCATTCCAGTCCACCCCACTCCATTCCAGTCCACCCCACTCAAATCCATTCCACCCCACTCCAATCTAATCCAGCACATCCCACTCCAACTGATGCCACTCCATTGCTGTCCAATCCACCCCACTTTAATCCACGCCCTCCAGTCCAATCCCCTCCACTCCACTGTAATTCACCCCACTCCAAACCACCCTACTCTAATCCAAATCACCCCAATTCATTCTAGTCCCCACAGCCCAAACCAATCTAATCCACCCCAATCCTATCCACTTAAATCCACCCCAACCCAATCCTCCCCATCCAGCCCACCCATTTCAGTCCACCCCACTCCCCTCAATCCAACCCACCCTGCCCCCATCCAATCCAACCCAATCTAATCCATCCCACTAAGTAAATCTATTCAAACCCACGCCACCCTATTTCACCCCACTTCACGACAGTCCAATCTATGGCACTGCACTCTGACACTCTCTGCCACTAAACCACAGAACGCTACTCCTCTCTACTCAACAACACTTTACTCCAACAAATCCAGTATATGACACTGTACTCTTCCCCACCCCCAAGCCCACTCTAGGACACTCCACACCCCTAACTTTTAGCCACGCTGAACAGCAGACACTCTGATGCACATCATGGCAAAAACACATTGCCAAAGCCATTAGTTATTGTGTAGGCTTCCATCTAGCCAGGGCAGCCACATGCTACACGTCTGCGCATGCCCACTAGTCATTGAGGTCACGTGTGAAGGCCTCCTTGCCTTGCGTGACCACCTCACTCCATGCATCACGGATACTGCTTGCAATTCCAAGCTTCATGTCGGACCGTAATGCATTCTGGGTGCTGTAGTCTTTTTCGCTGCAATCGATGCACTCAGCCAGAACCACCTAAGAGCAATGCTTTGTGAGTGAAGGTCTCAGGACTGGAAACAGTATCCAGGGTGACATCGTGGTCTACTGAGAACATGGCCGTGGTGAGCGGTCGCTGCATCCAGGCCTTTGCAAGGCTGGCGGGGCTGGGATGAAGTCAGACTTATGTCAGGCAGGCTCATTGGTGATGGAGGAACCAACCAGATAAAAGTTTGCAGATATAAGGTGGGACCATGAAGGGTCTGTCGTGAAAGAGTTTACCAGACCCCGCGGTGTGGTTGGGTCTGGTGCCATCAAAGTGTCCCTTGCACCATTATGTGGCATTGCGCCTTTTAATGGGCAATATTTAGAACTGATACAGAGTAGGAAATGCAGAATATTACAGTGTATATTTGCAAGCCATGTTTACCTGGGTGTTTCTTGGCGCCATAATACAAATGTCCCAACTCAGTGGAACTCATTTTTCAACAGATGAAGAATGAAAGACTGATTGATTGACTTCAGGGGTTTCACACCTGTGACCTTGAGGTCAAACACAGAGCCCTTCAGTGGATGCATTGGTCGCTCGGACACCAGACCTGCTAAATGTGGCCTGCAGAGCTGGAGTAAAGGGGGCCAGGCCACCCCATGGCTATTTTTGATACATTTTAGTTGTTTTTTACGGACGTCGCCATCGTGGTCCCGCCCAGTTGTCAATCAAACCTGCCCCCGTCACATCCCCTGGACGCAGCACCAATATTTCTTGATGTACATGTTTGGCAGGCAGGCGGTGTGCGTGTCACTTGCACATGTCACGCACGTCCTCTGCAGCTTAATGTACATCAGTGCACGGGGCCTTGCGTAAGTCCTCGCTGCGTGGAAGCGCTACATCTCACCTCCAGGCGCTTGATTGTTCTGGACACGCAGGCTGGGGACGGTGCTGGTCACCTGGGCCAGACCTGGACCACTGGGCTTCTGTGCTGAAGTGAATTCGCAGTATTTTTCACTTTGACTAAAAATAAATGCAATACGCAGAAACGACACGGTTAGTACAGGTAGAGGCAGTGCTTAGTTTAAGCCGGTGGTGCGTGCACCGGCACTTATTTCTGAGGGCCAGCACTTATTCTTCTGCCTCAAGCATGTACTGCAAGCAAACAACACATATGGATAAGACGGAGGAAGAGAAAAACGAAAAAGCGTCACAAAGGGAGAAAGCAGAAAGCTGCAAGAGTGAGCTGAAGGGGCAGGGAGTGGCTGTAAATGGATTGAAGAGGCCCGAGATGACTCTCATATTTAATTGCAGCAGCCCCGTGTTTAAGAGGGGGGCTTTGGCATGGCACGTTTTTATTTACAAATTAATAACTGTTTGCAGGGGATACTGGCATGTTAGTGACAGTGCGAGCTATCTGAAGAGGCCTGGGCTGGGTTAAAAAGATGTATCAACGTCTTCAGGGGGAACAAGCAAGAGCACGCGAGGTCAGGGAGGCTGAGGCAAATCACAACACAGAGCAGGAAGGGAGGTGGGGGGCAAACAACATGGAGGGGGACAGGAGTGTGGGTGGGGCAAACAACATGGAGGGGGACAGGAGTGTGGGTGGGGCAAACAACATGGAGTGGGAGGCTGGGTAGGGCAGACAACACAGAGCGGAGAGGTGCAGGAGGGAGGGTTGAACACGAGGATGGGTGGGGGCAAGCAACAACAGGGAGGGGGACAGGAGGGTGGGTGGAGTAAACAACAACATGGAGTAGGTTGGAGGGTGGGCGAGGGCAAACAATACAGTGGGACTTGCAAACAAAAACACAGAGAAGGGAGGTGAGGGGCAAACAGCGGGTAGGAGGGTGGGTGGGGCAAACAACACAGAGTAGGACAGGGGGATTGGGTAGGGGCAAAAAAATAACACAGAGCGGGTAGGAGTGTGGTTGGGGCAAACAACAACATGGAGTGGGACGGGAGGGTTGGGGCGAACAATAACACTGAGCGGATGGGGAGTGGGTGGGGCAAACAACATGGAGTGGGAGGCTGGGTAGGGCAGACAACACAGTGGAGAGGTGCAGGAGGGAGGGTTGAACACAGGGGATGGGTGGGGGAAAGCACCAACATGGAGCGGGACGGGAGGGAGAGGGCAAGCAACAACACAGAGCGGAGAGGTGCAGGAGGGCGGGTTGAACACGGGGGATGGGTGGGGGGCAAGCAACAACAGGGAGCAGGATGGGAGGGAGAGGGCAAGCAACAAAAGGGAGCGGGACGGGAGGGAGAGGGCAAGCAACAACAGGGAGCGGGACAGGAGGCAGAGGGCAAGCAACAACAGGGAGCGGGACAGGAGGCAGAGGGCAAGCAACAACAGGGAGTGGGGCAGGAGGGAGAGGGCAAGCAACAACAGGGAGGTGGATGGGAGGGAGAGGGCAAGCAACAACAGGGAGCGGACAGGAGGCAGAGGACGAGAACAACAGGGAGCGGGATGGGAGGGAGAGGACAAGCAACAACAGGGAGCGGGGCGGGAGGGAGAGGGCAAGCAACAACACAGAGCGGAGAGGTGCAGGAGGGACGGTTGAACACGGGATGGGTGGGGGCAAACAACAACAGGGAGCGGGACGGAAGGGAGAGGGCAAGCAACAACACAGAATAGAGAGGGGCCGGAGGGAGAGTGACACAAGCAACAATACCGAGTGGGATGGGAGGGTGGGGCAAGCCATGGAAAGGCAGAAACACATGGGTGAGAGGAACATGTGTGTCTTTAGGGAACGAAAGTATATGCGTGAGAGAGAGCAACATGGAGGGCAGTGCACATGAGATAGACATGTTACAAACACATGCACTCGCAGGGTGTGCTTCAACAAAAAGAAAAAAGTAGACATGCTTGAGCCATGCTCCAGGGGAAGGTCGAACAGAGAATGTGAATCCGGTGCATGCCAAAAAAAAAAAGGCAGGCAAATGAGTGATGATGAAGCCAACCAATGGTAAGCAATGGGCGGTCTCCCAGCCCACTGTAGGCTAACAAAATGTCTTGCAAGCGACAGCACATGCGCCGTCTCAGGCAAGAACGAAAAGACGGGCATTAGTTTGTTGTCCAGTCATATCGGAACTAAGGCTGCCTGTGTGAGTGAACAGTGTTGTCTTTTATTAATATCAACGCCATTAGGAGAGACTCCATAGAAGGCTGCATGAGTTCACGAGAACATACTTCACATATTAACATGACACGCCTCGGGGTGCATGGAATGTCACACCTCCCTTTTTGGTACATGTTTGGCTTCCCATGGAAGGAGTGGCAGCGGGGGGGTGGGGGGGGGGGGGGGTCAGCGTGCTGCGTCACCGCCCTCTGCCTCCTGACCATGCAGGCAGACGGCCCTGGCATTTCACGGGTCAGGCCACCGCCCACCGCCTTCCACTTAGGTGTCACTTAGGGGCAGCTGGTCCCGCGCACATAGTTTGCCCACCCAAGGGCTTTACCCTGTGTCCAGTACAGTCAGTTATCCCCCCCCCAAGGATCAGCCGTATAGATGGAAAGTTTCCAAGGTTCATACATGATGTGCTGCTTCAGTCCAGGTTCTTTCCTTTGAATTCTGGGACTTGTAGTCCTGCTTTATAATAGAATAAACAAGACTATACGTCCCAGGAGTCACAGAAAAAGCCTGGACTGGAGCAGCACATCACGGGTGGACCGAGGAAACCTGGCAGGGCTGCATCCCCGGCCTAGCATGGGTGTTTGTGCCCCCTGGTGACACTGAGTGGTACCCCCAGAACAACTCGTCTTGTAACTAGGTTTAGGCGGGATAACGTGGTTGTGTACTGCCGAAAAAATGCCAAGGGGCGACGTTCGGAAGAGTGGCTCATGTCTTCTGTACTGGGCGTTATTACACGCATCATACCGGGTGCCCCCGTCCTTGGTGGGCTCATGCAGTCTTGAGTCATGAGGGGTGATCTCTGTTCCTTGTGTGATATTTGTGTCACAGTGACCTGCAACTTGTCAGCGAACACGTGTCCTTTGTGTTCTAAGGTAACAATTTAAGGACCTTGAACAACACCAGTCACTCGTGTGTGCTTTTTTTCAGGATTCTTAACTAACTAAAAACAATCACTCTTCATAATGAAGCTTTACCGTCACTAATTCTTTAATTCGATTTTCACAAAAGCAGTCACACCTTTGCTGTTATAATGGCACCTTCCCGGTGTGTGCATTTTGCTTTTCTCTTCGAACGTGCTGGGTGGGGGCATGGGGAGGAGGGGATGAGGGGTATTTGTATGAGTACTACATGAGAAAAAGCGCATGATTTTGTGAAATGACCAACATTTTTGAAGTCTTTCCAAACAGAGAGAGGGAGAGAGTGTGTGTGTTTTTGTCTCTTGTGTGCAAAAAATCCTGGTGAAATCCGACAGACACGTCACCACACCCGACTGACAGCACCCAACTATCTATCTCACAATATATTTATTAGGGGGTAATGCATCCCCCCCAAGCTACGCACCTGGGTGTGTAAAAGACAGAAGGTGATAAGTCTAGGGGCGGGAGTGATGGCCGCACCTGGGTCAGGTGTCCAGTTCCATGCCGGATTTTCAGGATGTCTGCAGATTGTAAAATTAAAAGCAGTGAATCTAAATGGAAATCAGTACCATTGTTAGTGGTTATCTTGCAAATAAGGCCTGGATCTGGCTCTATATTGTTTTATTGTAGTTGAGGTTGGGTGAGGCACTGGAAGCTCAATCCAGACTTGATACAGATGCCGAGTTCTGGCTCAGCTCGAGACAGGGTCGGACTGGGACAGAAAATAGGGCTGCCATGCTTAATTTGTGCCGGTGTTTTCTGGCGCTCAGCACTGGCACCTCTTTCTAAACACCACCACCTACTTATTCACCACATGGCGGTACTGTATGTATTTTTTAGCACAAATCGTCAGTGGTGTTTTAATGTGTCTACTTATACATGGTCAATCAATCAGGAATTTGTAAAGCACACTACTCACCCGGGAGGGTCTAAAGGTGCTGAGGGGGGTGGAGGGGCTGCTACTGTTCGAACAGCCAGGTCTTGAGAAGTTTCCTGAGGGTAAGGAGGTCTTTGGTCTGGCGCAGGTGGGTGGAAAGAGTGTTCCACGTTTTGGCGGTGAGGAGCGAGAATGATCTACCGCTGGTTGTAGTTCTGCGGATGCGTGGGACGGTTGTGAGGGCGTGGTCGGCGGAGCAGAGATGCCGGGTCGGGTGTAGAAGGAGAGTCGTCTGTTGAGGTATTCTGGTCCGGTGTTGTGCAGTGCTTTGTGAGCGTGGGTGAGGAGTTTGAAGGTGATTCTCTTGTTGACTGGGAGCCAGTGTAGGTCTCTCAGGTGGGCTGTGATGTGGCAGTGGCGGGGGATGTCCAGGATGAGGCGTGCAGAGGCATTCTGGATGCGTTGCAGCCTCTTCTGGAGTTTGGCCGTGGTTCCTGCGTAGAGGGCATTGCCGTAGTCCAGTTTGCTGCTTACGAGGGATTGGGTGACTGTTTTTCTTGTTTCGGTGGGTATCCATTTGTAGATCTTTCGGAGCATGCGGAGGGTGTTGAAGCAGGAGGAGGAGATGGCGTTGACTTGCTGGGTCATGGATAGTGAGGGGTCCAAGATGAATCCAAGTTTGCGTGCGTGGTTGGTGGGAGTCGGAGCGGCTCCGAGAGTGCCAGGCCACCAGGAGTCATCCCATGCGGAGGGGGTGGAGCCAAAGATGAGGACTTCCGTCTTGTCGGAATTGAGTTTGAGGCAGCTGCTCTTTATCAATTCAGCGATGGCCTTCATTCCTTCGTGGAGGTTGGTCCTGGCAGAGTCCTTGGTGAGGGAGAGGATCAGCTGGGTGTCGTCAGCATATGAGAGGATGTTGAGGTTGTGGGATCGGGCCTGGTGGTACAGCCGTCACTGGCATTTAGCAACAGTGGCAGTAGCTGGACTGGAGCAAGCTGCAGTGGACCCCCCAAAAAACACTTTGGCCCGTGGCACCTAATTTTTTACAAATGACATACTGAGGCTTGGGCACCAAAAAAATAAAGTGGCCCCTCCTTAGCGAATAAGAAAGCTAAAAAAAAAATAAAGTGGCCCATGTTTGCAAACTGCATCAGTTTCACACTTCTAAACACATACTTTAGTGTTTTGCAAGGTATGGAAGAATCCATGGATTTGTGCTTGATGTGGGCAATGTTTGTGGTAATATCAAGAGAATCAACAGAAAAGAACATCCCACTAGACCACAAATGAGACTTGCAAAGAGTCCAAAAAACAGCCCACCCACTGATCTGTCAGTCCAGCCCATCGGTCAGTGCCTCATTGCCATATAGGCCAGTCCAGCTCTGGCCTAAGGACCTCTTGGAACCTCGAGCCCTAAACGAGCAGAGCTTTCAAAAGGCTGCCACCTGCCCATGTAACACTGGGAACCAAGTTTGAATTCCAGCCTCATAGCAGCATCCCTATCCCCCCCCAAAAAAGAGTATACCCTAGTCTGTTGTGAAGCGCTCTTATGTCATTTGGCAACGTTTGTGCCCAATATAACATATTATCCTATATCAGTGGTTCTCAAACTGTGGTCTTGGGACCCCTGGGGGTCTGCGAAGCCTCCACAGGGGATCCGCGACTGCTTAGAAGATTAAATATTATTAATAGATTAGGTCCCCAGCTTTCAGTAATGACTCATTGGGGTGTCCCTGGATTCCAATAAGGATTCAGTGGGTGTCCCTGGGTTCCAGTAACGATGAAGTGGGGGTCCATACAGGTCAAAAGGTTAAGAACCTCTGTCCTATGTTGTCAAAGGTACCCAGCTAGTGACCCAACTGTGCAGTGTGAATCTGGAAAACCTGGCATCAATCTTTGCTCCCCTGCTTGAACAAGTGTGTGAACCCAGGCAATTTTATTTCAGCAAGCCCCCTTCTTGTTTTTTAATCACATATGATAGCACCTTCAAAGATGTGAGTTCTGTATGCTTGCGGTATGTAAACCTCTTGTGTTTGATTTAATAGCCCATAATTTTGCTTCATCTATATTAAGAGTCTATGCCATTTATATTATAGTTCCAATTATATAGTGCTTCATACCACTGACAAGGCACCAATGCATATTTGTATGTAAGTAGCATGGCATCAACCTAATGGAAACTTTAAAGGCAGTAGTGTTCGGGCAGATTATGGTGGGTAAATGCAGTGAGCCTGTGCAAGAAGGCCCGGATTTACAACAGTTTGTTTCATGGTGGCACCACGTTTTTTGGCGCAAAATGCTAGTTGAGATTTACAAAGCCATTTGTGTCGACCTGTTGGGTGTTGTAAAAAAAAAAGAAAACAAATGCAACTCAGTGGAAGGCTTTTTTTAAAAAGAAAATGGCAGCCCTGAGCAGCGGTACACTATGTCGCGTAGGCATTAGACGGGCATTCCCAGGCGTCCATCCTTGTATTTTGAAGCCAGATTTACTAACAGCAGTAAACCTGGGTTTGGACTAAAATGGTGCGCCTACCCGAGGGAGGCGTAGCAAGGAGAAATATCTTCATTTCGCTTTACTTTCTATTTCTCTGTGTGCTGCGTTCTGCAGCAAACACAGAAAGAGGAGTAGGCCTCCAAGGATTGTTTTTATGCAGGAAGGTATCCCTTTTTGCACGAAAACAATGCTACCGTTTGCACAGGCACCCTTGCACGAAGGCGCAAGGGTGCCTGATTATGTGCTAGGCTGCCTGAAGTGTGCCGGCACAGTGAGAGGGCAGAAGTGCACCATATTTGAGTAAATATGGTACACGTCTGCTCTCCCTTTCACGCAGGGGCGCCTTGATGTGTTGCATGAAAGGTTGGTAAATCCAAGTGTTTTAGTGTTGCGTGTGATAGGCAGAAGCTGCTCATGCTGTCACTGTGATCATGTAGTTACACTTATGTGCGAAGCAGAGGTGGGCGAGCCAACAGATTAACAGGTAGAGCCGAGCCAAGGGTCTGGCTCGGATCGTAGAGCCCACGCACAGCTAAGCCTTAAGTATATTTGCTTTGTAAATCATATAACAAACATAAGGTAAAATATGATAAAGGCTCCTCAATTTATTTTTTTTAAAGTGTGTTTCTTTGAAACGTGGAAGGTTTGACATTAAAATGGCACATTACAGCACTGCACTGAGAAGTACTTACTAAAAGTGATATTTTTGTAGAACGGGTATTATGAACACAAATACAGGGAGTGCAGAATTATTAGGCAAGTTGTATTTTTGAGGATTAATTTTATTATTGAACAACAACCATGTTCTCAATGAACCCAAAAAACTCATTAATATCAAAACTGAATATTTTTGGAAGTAGTTTTTAGTTTGTTTTTAGTTTTAGCTATGTTAGGGGGATATCTGTGTGTGCAGGTGACTATCACTGTGCATAATTATTAGGCAACTTAACAAAAAAAAATATATACCCATTTCAATTATTTATCATTACCAGTGAAACCAATATAACATCTCAACATTCACAAATATACATTTCTGACATTCAAAAACAAAACAAAAACAAATCAGTGACCAATATAGCCACCTTTCTTTGCAAGGACACTCAAAAGCCTGCCATCCATGGATTCTGTCAGTGTTTCGATCTGTTCACCATCAACATTGCGTGCAGCAGCAACCACAGCCTCCCAGACACTGTTCAGAGAGGTGTACTGTTTTCCCTCCTTGTAAATCTCACATTTGATGATGGACCACAGGTTCTCAATGGGGTTCAGATCAGGTGAACAAGGAGGCCATGTCATTAGATTTCCTTCTTTTATACCCTTTCTTGCCAGCCACGCTGTGGAGTACTTGGACGCGTGTGATGGAGCATTGTCCTGCATGAAAATCATGTTTTTCTTGAAGGATGCAGACTTCTTCCTGTACCACTGCTTGAAGAAGGTGTCTTCCAGGAACTGGCAGTAGGACTGGGAGTTGAGCTTGACTCCATCCTCAACCCGAAAAGGCCCCACAAGCTCATCTTTGATGATACCAGCCCAAACCAGTACTCCACCTCCACCTTGCTGGCGTCTGAGTCGGACTGGAGCTCTCTGCCCTTTACCAATCCAGCCACGGGCCCATCCATCTGGCCCATCAAGACTCACTCTCATTTCATCAGTCCATAAAACCTTTGAAAAATCAGTCTTGAGATATTTCTTGGCCCAGTCTTGACGTTTCAGCTTGTGTGTCTTGTTCAGTGGTGGTCGTCTTTCAGCCTTTCTTACCTTGGCCATGTCTCTGAGTATTGCACACCTTGTGCTTTTGGGCACTCCAGTGATGTTGCAGCTCTGAAATATGGCCAAACTGGTGGCAAGTGGCATCGTGGCAGCTGCACGCTTGACTTTTCTCAGTTCATGGGCAGTTATTTTGCGCCTTGGTTTTTCCACACGCTTCTTGCGACCCTGTTGACTATTTTGAATGAAACGCTTGATTGTTCGATGATCACGCTTCAGAAGCTTTGCAATTTTAAGAGTGCTGCATCCCTCTGCAAGATATCTCACTATTTTTGACTTTTCTGAGCCTGTCAAGTCCTTCTTTTGACCCATTTTGCCAAAGGAAAGGAAGTTGCCTAATAATTATGCACACCTGATATAGGGTGTTGATGTCATTAGACCACACCCCTTCTCATTACAGAGATGCACATCACCTAATATGCTTAATTGGTAGTAGGCTTTCGAGCCTATACAGCTTGGAGTAAGACAACATGCATAAAGAGGATGATGTGGTCAAAATACTCCTTTGCCTAATAATTCTGCACTCCCTGTAGTTTAAAGTGCTTTCATACGAGACAATAAAGAAAAAAGTGTTTTGGTGAAATAAAATATTTGCCTAAGATCACACAGTTGAGGCAGTGAAGCCATGATTTATTCAGGTTTTCTGTTTCACATTGTAGAAATCAGCCAGTAAATGGATGTATGTTTGTCTTTCTTTATGGTAAGGCTTTATTTTGTGCCTCAGTGCATTTTTCTTTGGTTTTTAAATGTAGTGCAAACTCGACCGAAGGCAGATCACTTTACATGAGCACCAGTTACATTACACAAGGTCACATGCATGGTCTATAGGCATGGGGAGATTAAGTGATTTGCCCAGAATCACAGGGTGTTGGGCCAATGCTGAGACCCGAAGCTGGTTCCCCAGTTTCACTGTTGGAAGCTCTTATAGTAATGTCACATCCTGGGTAGAGGGAGGCAGGCAGCTCAGCTCGTCATGGGTAGAGGTTCCAACAGGATCTCAAGCTGAGCCGGAGGCGGGCTTTAGGCATGAGCCTGGCTGAAGCTTTCAGTGGCTCAACCACCTCTAGTGCGAAGTGTAACGCAGAGGAGAGGTCATGCCCACCTCCCATGGAGTGATTTGTTCCAGTTTCTTGTCGGTCTGTACATTCGCCCTGTCATCCATCCACTCCTGGTGGTGGTCTGTTGACTGTGTGACCCTCCGCGATGAGTCTGTGAGTAGCTAAGTCTTCACCGCCTTTCTGAATTCTAGGTGGTCTTGGATGTGTCTTACTTATTATTAGGGCTCCCCATTTTTACAGATAAATACCAACAGAAAACTATTTTTCCTATCTGTATTTATTTTTTAAATAGAAAAAATACAGAAAATAGGCCTTCTTTGAATGATTTTTTTTCTACTGTCAATCATGAGGGCCAGGCTAATAGGGGTACAGATTGAGAGGTGGGGCGATGGAAAACAAAGACAATAGATTTTAGAATTCAGCTTAAGTGCGGATTTACAGTTATTTATGCTATTCTAGAATGCAAGTGTTTTCAGATAAGGCTGTTGCTCTGTGCACCGCTGTAACCTTTTGGCCATTCATGTGCGAGTATACATTTATCAGTTAAATAAATGCGGAAGAAAACCTATTGCAGCTTCATTTATACAGTAAGAACAAAGTAAAAATGGATAAATAGAGAAAAATTAGCAAAAATAAATATGGATAAACACAGACGAAAATGTCGAAAAAATAAACACCATAAAACCGGGAGCCCTATTGATAATCGGGAGGGAACCTGAGGTTAGTTGAGTTGCCTCTAGGTGGAATGAGATCCCACTGATACATTCCTTCTTGTGTATGGGTGGGTAGTCCGCCAAGGTGCCAATCTGGATGGGTGGTTGGGTCTTGGACCTAAGTTGGACACCCCTGCCCTAGGTCTTTGCCACTCTCCCCACCATAGGACACTGCACTTGTAGAAGAGATCTTTAAGTCTTAACCAAAGGTTCTGCTAAAGTTGGGTCAGGTTCTGATCTGCGAGTCGCGGGAGGGGGCAGGAACTGATGCAGGAAAGTGCCCAGGGTGGGTAATAAAGTGCTAAAGTGATTGACAGCAAGGAAGAAGCTAATTGAGAAAAAGCACATACTGACAGCCCCAAGGCCCACCAACTCCCTAACAATACTGCTCTCTACCTCATGTTTTCCTGGGTAATTCGCGAACATGCCATATTGCTCTCTGTTGTGAATTTTTATGCGCCGAAATAAAAAACAATCTAATAACTTGCACCCTGTGGACTTGCAGCCGTCGAGTGATATATTCTCCCACTAGGAGGCATCAAAGACAGTGCGAATGAGGGAAGCAGCAGATATCCTTCAATGAGCATCAGCGCAAGCTTGGGAATATTCCAGAAACACTTAGGACCAGATGTAGCAAAGGTTTTTCCCCCATTCTATGTCTATGGGAAAAAGTGTTCGTACATATTGCCCTTAGTCACACACGGTCCTCCTGACTTCCTGGAATTGTAGGATGCAACCTGGTTTACTTGCATCCTAAGCTGTAATCTGTCTTCTTTCATTTGTTTGTATATGGAATTCACACTTACCTGCATTTACTGTATGTACGGTATTGCTCCCCTTTTACATTCTATGTGGTAATTACCTTATCCCATCGCTTATGTGCGCATCTTTTGTGGTTGAAGGTGAGTTCTGGAATTTAGAGGGGACTGACTTCCTGAAGTTGTAGTGTTTCCGCTCTGTGACCGCACACTATGGAATATGTCCTGCTTGTTTCTGGTTCCATTAAAATAAAACATTATTTGTTTTGGAAGTTTGGGGACTTTTTACAATCGAGATGGATGTTCTACCCTAAAAGACCTGGGTTCGACTAGAAGGAGCCATCAAGCACGAGGAAAGACGGTGGGGGGCGGGGTCTGCGATATGGCGTTTCGCCAGGTAGAATTAACACCTGCATGAGACAGGGCTTCTGTTGGGATGGGAAGGCCCCCTGCATGATGTACAGTGCCCTGCGTGCTCGAACGGCACACCTGTGATCCTGTTTTTTTAAATTTTTGGTCATATTTAGGGCTTTCGGTTTTCCGTTTTTACTGATTTTTACAGATAACTACAGTCACAAAGCTATTTTCCTGTCTGTGTTTATTTTTAAATAAAGAAAATAGGCCTCCTTTGGATGGTTTTCTCAATCATGAATGGAAGTTTACTAGGGGTACAGACTGAGAAGTGGAGAGATGAAAAAAGACAATAGATTTCCTAATGAATATTAATTAAGTGCATATCTACAGTTATTGATGCTAGTATGCAATGCAAGTTTTTTCAGATATCGCCGTTGCAGTGTGTAACGCGGAAACCTTTTAGACACTCAAGTGCAAGTATACATTTTTCAGTTAAATAAACGTGGAAAAATACCTATTGCAGCTTCATTTAAACAGTAACTACAAAATACAAATGGATATTAAATGGAAAAATACAGAAAAACTTGCGAAAAATAAATATGGATAAATACAGACAGAAATGCTGGAAAAATAAATACCGTCAAACCGGGAGCCCTAATCATACTGGGCACTTATCCAGTGTGTGAGAATTTACTGAGGGCCAGTCTTTGACAGTGATTCAATCAGTCAATCAATCAATGCTTATAAAGCATGGCTACTCACCTGTGAGGGCCTCAAGGCGCCCGGGGGGTGGAGGGGGGGTGGACCTCAACTGAAAGCCATCAGGGTTCCTGGTGCTGGGTGTGGTCCAGGCACAGACAGGCTTGCCTCTGGTGTGCCAGCGGCGCGGCCGCCATTAAGAAGGGGTGGGGGGGAGCAGTCTGCTGGGAGGCGGGAGGGCAGAAAAGGTGCTTCACGGGGAAGGGGAGGTCAGAGGAAGAGGGGAGGAAGAAAAAAGCACTAGGGGAAAACAAGGGGTGATAGAAGAAAAAGGCAAAAAATGCAAAAGTAAAAGAGTGACAGAGAGAAGAAAAGGAAAATACTTACTTCTGATGGCCACTAGACCATCAGGGATGGGGCGCAGGGACGAGCATGCGGGTGGAGGAGGGACTTGAACTGAGAGTCAAGCCCGGATCTGGAGCTCCTCCTGAACGAGGAGGGGCGCACCAAGCGCACCCGCATAGTAACAAGGGACTATCGTTCCTGTCACAGGTGTCATGGGTGGAGCGCGGTGGTGGCAGGGTACCATAGTTGGTGAATTATAGTGACAGCCTTTTTACCTCTGAGACATGAATGCACGCTTCGTCTCATTCTTCTAGAGTACAGTTGCCCACGATGGACCTGTAATGCTGAATTTGACATGCAGTGCGCTGCATGTGTGCGCTTGTGCTAGAATAGTTTGAGTTCCGTGTGCAGGGCCTCTGGAATCATGCGGCAGAGAAGGGCTAAATTATGTGGCAGGGTTGAGTAAATTATGCGGCAAGAAACTGCAAATCATGCGGCGCAATGCAGCACATTTTATGATTGTAATACTTCATTTTATTTTCATTTTTGCCCTTGGTAATACTACCTGGACATTGGTTGCACCCCAGTTTAACACCTAAATATTGCAGTAAGCAACCGAAAGGTGAGCAGTCAAGCTTTACAAGGGGACTTCAACTGTACATCAACATGAATTGCTGCGCTTTTTGTAACTTTTGAACTATTTGAGCTAGAAACAATTTTTTTACATTAAACTATGCAGATTACGCAGCAGATGGTGGATTATTTGGCAAATGCGTCATATCTGTAACTATGCGGAAAAATGCCACCACTGCACAACCGCATAATTCCAGTGGCCTTGACCATGCACGAGTGATAGAGGCCTGAAGGTTCCTTTTTAGAAGCCCACAGCCTGGAGCAGTGTACACGATGGAGGAGAAGTTGCTTTCTCCAGACAGCATATATGTATTGCTGCCATCTCCTAGATGGGAGGGGGGAGTGCCAGGCGATATGGTGAGGAAAGCGTACATAGGCTTTTCTTTTATAAGTGCAAGGCTGTAATTGTCTCTGACTGCAGCTGCCTTTAGATAGATGGCAGGGGGTGCAGGTTTAGGACTGCGGTGTGTGTTGTCAGGGAAAGGAGTCCTTTGAAAGGGCACGGATTCCTTTCTCTCATCCTGATCTCTGTAAGGAGGATGGTAAATAGCTGGGTGCAGCCTGCTCTCATCTCTTTGTCGTTCTGTGGTGGGCTCTCCACCGGGAGACTGTCCTGCTAAGCAGAGCATCCTTGCAGACAAAGCTGGGCCCGGAAAGGGGCCTGGCCAGTGCACATGGAAGGGGAACTGACCAGTTCCGAGGAAGCAGATCAGGAATACACCTCCTCCGACTGCGAAATTGGTGTAAAGATGGGAATTCAAAACTTGTGTTTTGATGGTATTTCTCTGCATTATCAAGGTATACCAGTTGCAGGTCTGTTCTGCCGCATCTCCACATCAATTCTTGCAGCATAAAATCTAGCGGTGCCCAAACAAAATAAAAGAAATAAAAACGTTGATCCACCTATGGGTTGATGGAGAGGTGGCTGTCCACAGTGGTACTTGATGTTACCATTCCAGCTTGAGACAGATGGCTTATTTCATGCACAAAAAGAGAGTTCTCTCAGGCAAAAATCTATCAACCTTTCCTGAAAGGAGAAAAAAATAAGTGCTATTGATTGGAAGTTCACTTATGTCAGACAGTTTCTGTCCTATCGCTCGCTGATGCGCCATATCCAAAGACATATTCTGTCGAGCTAATCTTGGAAGCATAGTCCTCACAAAAAGGAGCGATTTCAGATGAGAGACGAACTAAGGAAGCCTTGGGCCTGACCACACTATATGCCTTCTCAACAGCTCTGTTACGATTAAGCATATGATTTATCGACAAGGAAGAAGCCAGCCTTAAAGTCCAGCATCCATGAGTAGTCAGCCTTGAGTTCCTGCACCGGTAGGTTTCCTGCTCCGCTGATCGAGGGTGTAAGGACTGGTTGCCTGCTCATTGATCCAGAATTTGCAAGCCCTCAATTATTTGGTCTTCTTCCAATATCCCAAATTGGTACCTAATGACAAGTCATCTGTATCTTCCAGCACTGGACTCTGAAGCCGCCGTCCACATCTATTTCTAAAGTTTTAAAAGGTCACGTTGCTTTCACGCTGGTTGTGGGGTCAAGAACTATTGACTGAAAATGGGTCATGGTCAGAACAATTTGCTCAAAAGATTGTCACACAACTGCTGGAAAAGGTGGATCTTGACTACACTGAAAAATGGCCACCAATTTCTAACCTTCAGTATAGTTAGTTACTCGAGAAGCCTGTGATACAACCGCTTCTTGACATTTTGTGGCAAAACCACCTTTTTGTTCCGCCCAGTTAGGTGTCTGTCCATCTTGAGGGACAGACCTGGTGCGCATTTCAATTGTGGACAGATTCAAGGTGGAACTAGGTGTTAGAGGTCTTGTAGAACTATCTACCGCAGTGGTTCTTAACCTTTTGACTTCTAGACCCCCACTTAATCATTAGTGGAACACAGGGGCCACCACTGAATCATTATCGGAATCCGAGGACCCCCTACTGGGTCATTACCGGAAGCTCAGTGCCACGGTCTAAGCATTTTCAATGATTTGAAAATTGCCAATGTGCAAAAAATACAGAAACAAGCATTCATCAAACCAATACATAAATGATGAAATACTGTAGTTAATTCACAAAGAAATGTGAAAAAACCCAAAGAATTTTGAATTTAGTGGGAAGGTTGGAGTTTTTCTAAATTCAATTGAGGCCACTCTTGGTCCACACTATATTCTGTTTGATGCCCTTGCACTTCTCCCACAAATCTGCCTCAGGATATGAACTTAATTTTAACCTTCAATTCAATTGTTTTCACATTTACAGAGCATTTTAAAATATTTGACTTTACATTTTGCTTATTCATTTATATATACTATTGATCTGCTAAAGTTATTTAATTTTCTAAGCAGCCGCGGACCCTCTGAGTAGGTTTGTGGACCCCCAGGGGTCCCCAGGCCACAGGTTGAGAACCACTGATCTATGGTCTTCAATGCCAAAAACCATGTCACCCCCTTTGCTCAGCACATGGGTTCCCAAAAGGAGTTTGCCTAATCGACCAGCACTAGACAGCCATTCAGGTCACACACAGCTGGAGTTTTAGCCGTGCAACCTTACCTTTTCCCACGACAGAGACTAACTTGTGAAGTCCCTTTCGGTCCTATCTTGTCCCCATTATCTGCAATTGTTACAACCAGTTCAATTAGCTCATTTATTGTTTGCAACTATGCAGAGGGTCCTCATATTTGTCTTTATCTGAAATAAAAAGGTGAGTCTCTATCAAGCAATGGGGTATTTGTCCATAAAAAAAGATTGTTGGATGTGTGAAAATTAATTAAAACTTACGTTAAGCGAAGAAATTGTCTCCTGCCATGCGGACACCCTGAATGAATTCTCCAGTTGTCCGCTCTCGCTGTGAGTGAGTACGTGAGAACCAGCATTGCTCACCACCCATGGTGCAGCAGGTTGATGGGCTGCGTAAGACCTCTGGGCGCCATCAACTCCACAATCATAGGATCTGCCCATACGTGTAGAGGCCAGGTCACAAGACATGTGCAGATCTATGGATTGGTGGTTTCCTGCCATGATTTGTGTACACTTCTACGGGCTGTCAGGATGTGGGAAATCCCATGCAGTTGGCCCAGGAATACTATAGCGCACAGTCTGCTGTTAGTATGGCCTTGTAGCGCTATCCGCTGTTTGGAATGCCCTCATGCCATGGCAGTATTTCCATCAAAGGCCAGAGCTTTCCTATGTTCATTGTTGAGGGTGTCCTTGGGCTGTGTGCCATGCCTTGCCTGATGCGATGCCGGGCACTGGATTGGTACGTGAAGGGCAGTGCTGCGGATGGCTTCTCGGGGGTTTGATAGCAAGGCGCTGCGGGTGGGTGACATTGGTGTCAGTATCAAGAGCCTGGAAGACTTTGCAGAATGCTCTCGCAGCTCTCTGCCTATTACAGAGACAGACTCTGTATATGGGATTGCTCTCCAGGGCCCTTATGCAGCAACACATTTTCCCATAGACACAGAACGAGTAAAACCCTTTATTGCACCAGGCCCTTAATGACTCTGCAGGTCTGCTCCTGCCCCCCTGTGGACTGGCCGCGTGTGCAGTTTCCAGGAGTAAATATGGCAGAGATGCACATTCGCTCATTTGTGTGTTTTTAACAAGAACATATTTTTCACTGTGGAGAAATCCCTTCAACTGCTCTGTAATTAAATTCGGGACTTTAGAGGACTCATTCCCACCATGTTTGTGCAGTTCCTCCAAATCTTTCTAGAGTGAATGTGAACGTTCGTATAGGAAGGGGGAAGTCATTGGATGGTTGTGAATATCTCCAAAGTGAGGACTTTGTAGTTTATGCCACATTCTCAGCGCTCTTTTTCCTAATGCTCCCTTGGGGGCCGGTCATTAAACACTTCTAACCCAGTGCTTAATTTGTAAATACAAAGGTGCCGGTGCCCAAAGCCCTCCTCTTAAACACGCAGCTGCTGCAATGAACACGGAATACGGAGGGAGGGTAATCCTGAAGCCATCTCGGGCCTCTGCAATCCATTTACAGCCACTTCCTGCCCCTTCAGCTCACTCTTGCAGCTTTCTGCTTTCTCCCGTTGTGATGCTTTTTCGTTTTGCTCTTCCACAGTCTTTCCCTTATTTGTCTTTTGCTCGCAGTTAATGCTTGAGGCAGAAAAACAAGTGCCGGTCCTCAAAAATATATGCTGGTGCTCCGCACCAGAAACAACAAGCACAAATTAAGCACTGTTCTAACCATACATCTGTTTCCGCTGAACATCCGCAGCACTGGTGGCTTTTACTCGGGATCAGAAGCAACTTGCAGAGCAAAAAAAATCAGCAAATCCTGGTTCAGTAAATCTTTAATTTCAGCTCTCTTCGGGACACCAAGATGGAGAGCTGGCATGTGAGGGGGGAGAGCTGCATCAATTTGGGGAGTCTGCCATAAAATAGATCAGGTGATATGAGAGTCCTCCATAAGGACAGGGCCGCTGGTTGGATTTGGTTAGTAAAGGACAGAATGGAGAAGCGGGAATGTGATGGGTGAGGGCAGTGTTGCTGGTTGTACAGAGACAGGGCCGCTGGAATTAAGCCATTGTACGGCCACTGCAATTTTCGCATGATTGTAGATTTTCCACATTTGCCACGTAATCCATCATCTTCCACATAATCAGCAGATTTTAGCAAAAAATGTTTTTTCAAGCTCAAACGGATCAAAAGTTAGTGAAAACGCAGCAATACCTGTTCTCGCACAGTGGAAGACCCTTTGCAAGGGTTGACTGGTCACTTTTGTGCAGCTTACTTCTATATTTAGGGGTCACACTGGTACTAATGAGGTGCAACCAATGCCCTGATAGTGTTAAGAAGTTTCGAAATGACAAAATAATGAGATACTATCACAAAATGCACCGCATAATGCTGCATAATTTGTTTTTTGTGTGTTGCCGCATAATTTGGCCCTCCCTTGCTGCATAATTCCAATATCCCTATATATAGGGCCTGTTTGTATGTAGAGCTGAGTCAAGGCGAGGCCTGTGTGTGGCTGGCTGTATGGAGGAGACTTGGGTAGAGCGTATGTAGGTCTGATTTTGTATGTGAACGATTCTATGGAGAACAGCTTCAGAAAGATTCACTCTACAGAAAGGGATCTGAAGAAACGAGCTCTGAGTACAGTTGGTTGAATGAGGTGAGCTCTATATAGTATGGCAGGACAGGAGGGACTTCAAAGGGCTGTAAAGAATTACCGGAAGCTCAGTGCCACGGTCTAAGCATTTTCAATGATTTGAAAATTGCCAATGTGCAAAAAATACAGAAACAAGCATTCATCAAACCAATACATAAATGATGAAATACTGTAGTTAATTCACAAAGAAATGTGAAAAAACCCAAAGAATTTTGAATTTAGTGGGAAGGTTGGAGTTTTTCTAAATTCAATTGAGGCCACTCTTGGTCCACACTATATTCTGTTTGATGCCCTTGCACTTCTCCCACAAATCTGCCTCAGGATATGAACTTAATTTGCTGCATAATTCCAATATCCCTATATATAGGGCCTGTTTGTATGTAGAGCTGAGTCAAGGCGAGGCCTGTGTGTGGCTGGCTGTATGGAGGAGACTTGGGTAGAGCGTATGTAGGTCTGATTTTGTATGTGAACGATTCTATGGAGAACAGCTTCAGAAAGATTCACTCTACAGAAAGGGATCTGAAGAAACGAGCTCTGAGTACAGTTGGTTGAATGAGGTGAGCTCTATATAGTATGGCAGGACAGGAGGGACTTCAAAGGGCTGTAAAGAATTACATACAGTGCAGACTGAAGAGTAAAGTGGAATGTAAAAGCTGGCTCTAAAAGGGAATACTTGCTAGGGAATTGTTGGGCATTCAGGCCTGCCCTATAGGGGAAAACTGTATAGGGTGATCTACCAGCTTTTTGTCTATTTTTAATGAGAAGGGGGATATGCTGTACAATTCCTTATATGGAATTTGGCTGTCTAGGTAAGGGTATTTAGGGGGTGGTGATTGTGTACAGTGCTTCTGTGTACTGGTAGCTCTGTGGGTATGTACGACCAGGAGATTACTATGTGTACTGGCTGTAAACGGTACAGGCCTGTATAAAGATTAATGTGCGTGCGCATTTATATATACGTGTAAGGATTTGGAATATCATTTAGGGTGGGAGACTACCCACATAATAGAATAATCCCAACCATTGTCAGGGTGAACCTTCAAAGACACTAAACTAACCGGTGTTCAAACCTCGCATAGCTATGGCACAGAGCCGAAAGGCATAACTTAAACAATGTATAAAATTCTTATGCAGTGCGGGAACAATAATAAAGTCAGAATGCAAAAAACAACGAAATCCCAATCTGAAGTAGAAAAGTAGACTAAAATATAATGAACAAAATGACCCAAAAAATGATTTAAAAAATCCAGTAAGGTGGACTGGAGATATGAATTTCTAAAATTGTAAGTGGAAATAGCAGCAAAAAGTGCAAAGCATCAATGATAGTGGTTGAGGTAGACGGGGGCCTAGGCGCAATTCGAGCCTTACCGTGATAGCACACTTTGACCATTGGCGTCCACTTCTTTGTCCTGGGTAAAAGAGCGATCCGGTCCAGTCTTTAAGGCTCCTTCCAGGTCATAGACAGCTGGTCCAGTCCTCTTCAGACCTTCCACAGGTCCAGAAAGTGCTCAGAAGTGGTTTCCTGGAGGCTCCACATTTATGTATGATACTGGTTAGTGGTTAGGATTGGCTCCTGGGCATGCCCTAAGCAATGGGGTAAATGCTCCTGGTACCGACCGTAACCACTTTGGGTATTTTCAAGATGGTAAAAGTCTTTGGCCTCACTAAACTTAGGGGGCTCCGAGTGCCGGGGTAGAGTGGTTGTACTGTGGTAATTCCAGTGTCCTCCCATGTCTAATACTAAAGTCCAGTTTGAAGCAGACACTGTACCCCTACCAAAGTCAGTCTGACATCTACTGGAACGAAAGGAAAATCCTTAAGCAACCAGGCATTGGATCCACAAGAACTGCCTTGGCATCCTGTTCTCTCTCGTGCCCCACGTATTATGTGAACCCAGGAGACCTGTCGACACTATAATGACGAAAAAGGATGCTCACAGCTCCCCCACTGCATATTCAGTAAAGTTCAGAGGCGCCATGTATGCCCACTCAGGGCAGCCTATTGTTCACTCCTGGGAGGCATTTCACAACTAGCTACACCGATTTAGGACTAATCGTGGCTGGGTGAAGCTGGAGAGCCAATGCAAGTTAGCCTCCAGTAACTTTATGCAGGGGAAAGGTAACTTTTTAAAAGTTACCTTGCCTTAATATATATTAAAAATCCAGCTTCACCATTGAGTTGTATTTTTAATAATTATTAAAAATAGTTGTTTAATTATCTATATAGCTGGTCCCATTCATGAGGTACAATATTAATATTTAATATTGTTTCTCTGTGTTTCTCCGTGGGCCAGCCAGCATTCCTAATATTGAATATATATATATAAAGATATATATATATATATATATATATACATATATATATATATATATATATGTGTTCGATGGCATGTGTAGCTGCAGATACACATGCTATGCATATCGATTCCGACATCTAGTGTCGGGCTCGGAGTGTTACAAGTTGTTTTTCTTCGAAGAAGTCTTTTAGAGTCACAGGATCGAGTGACTCCTCCTCTTCGGTTCCATTGCGCATGGTCATCGACTCCATTGTTAGATTGTTTTCTTTACGCTGTCGGGTTTGGACGTGTTTTCTCTCGCTCCGAAATTTCGATTCGGAAAACTTTAAAAAAACATACTTTTCGTCGGTATTGTATTGAACGCGTTATTCATCTACCATCGAAACAGCAGTACCGTCTGAAAAATAACTTTGTTCGCCCTTTGGGGCGCGTGCGCCCAACTCGGTCCTATTCGGGCCGACTGCGTGACAGTTGCCACTGTGTCTATACAGTTAGGAATTAGTTACCATAGGGGAAACGTTTTTTTGGTTTGCTAATAACTTTGCCACTATTTGTCACATCTTCCTAAAACTCCATAAAAGTGTATCCACCTCAGCTTCTTCCTTGAAATGTTCAGAGTGATCCGTCAAACAGGGGCCAAGAAAAAAGGGGGGACCCAAAAGCAGTGTCCCCATGCAATTTCCATAGGGATGTTTGAACAGCGCTACAGCCCACACGGCAGAACGGAATTACACCAAATTTGACAGAAAGGTAGATCTTTACCCAGAAAGCGTGATTTTTGTGATTTGTTGTAAATTCGTTGAGTGTTTTTTAAGCAATTAAGGTTCAACATTTATGTATATCTGGACGGCTGGGTTCATAGGACTCCATGGTAGTCCTGTGAGCACGTCTTTAAATAATAGAGAAGTCTGATTGGCCGAGAGGGCCTCTTTTCCCGTCAGCAGGCTGCTGCACCTCCCACAGGTGCTCGCACTGATTGGCTGGTCACAGCATGGGAAGAAATTTGTAGTTTTTAGAAAATTTTAGGGGGCTGACATGCAGTTTAAGGGCGGCATGGGCTATTTCATGCCTACATAGATACATAGGGCATGGCTGTATAGGGTAATATGGACTGGCTATTCTGGAAATAGTTTTAGAGAGGATGTTTCATTTTTGTATTTTTTGTGCAATAGCAGAAAGCTCAGAGATGCACCAAAATACCAGTTCAAGGGCACACTATGGGAATCACAGAAACATTATTGATATGTTTAAGCCACACCCTTAATTACATAGGCCACTCCCCTTTTGGAGGCCCTATACACACACTTTTGTCATCCCACTTAAAGCCCTCAACAAGGCTGAGAAGGGGAAGTGGGTTGGGTATGTTAGACAACAGTATTTAGATGGTTTGGGGTGAGCACTCTTGAGGCTGTCAGTTTGGGGGCTCGTTTGTAGGGACTGTTAGAGGGAGGTGAGCCAATAAATTTATCAGGAGAGCCGAGCAAAATCTAAGCCAAGGGCTGACTCGGATCTTTATGCCTGTGCAGGAGATGACCCTGAAACTGTTTGCTACATAAGTCATAGACTTAACATCACGTAAAAAATGATGACGTCTCTTCAGCATTCAAAAAAGTATATTTCTTTAGCATGTGGAAGCTTTGACATTTATATGTCACATTATAGCACTGCACTGAGGAGTACTTATTCAAAGAGAAATTAAATATCTGCCGAAGATCAAACATTTTAGTTGGGGAAGCTGCGGTTTATCCAGGTTTTCTGTTTCACTTTGTACAAATCAGAGAGCAAATGGGTATATATTTGTCTTTCCTTAGGTTAACGTTTTTTACATTAATGTCACATTATAGCATTGCACTGAGGAGTACTTATTAAAAGTAAAATGTAATATCTGCCTAAAATCAAACATTTTAAGCAGGGAAGCTGCGATTTCTCCAGGTTTTCTCATTTCACTTTGTACAAATGGGTATACATTTTCCTTAGGTTAAAGTTTTGTTTTTACCGCTTTGCGCACTTTTCTGCAGTTCCAGTGTAGCACCAACTCGAGCCGAAGGTATTGAAGCGCTTTATACGAGTACCCATTTTACAGGATAATCCTTAATTTTTGACAGTGATAAGGATATGTTGGGATTTGCCCAGGATCACAGCATGTTGAATCGACGCCGAGATCCGAACCCAGCTCTCCAGGTCCATAGTCTACAGCTGCGGCCCTAACGCCACCTCCACTGTACAGGATGGGAGAGAGGCAACCAGCCACATCAACGCTCGGCTCGTTAGAGGCTCGAGGCTCTACCAGGACCTCGAGCCGAGCCAGGCTTTAGGTTGGAGCCTCGAGCTTTTAGTGGCTCGCCGACCTCTGGGGGCAGCAGCCTGTACAGATGTCGCACATATAGGATCAGTATGTATTAGATGGCTTCCATGTGACCCACCAGTTGGGGTTCTCACGGTTTAGCAGTAGATTGTATAGGGGTTGTCAGTTTTGAGTTCGGTTGCATAGGAGCTATATGTTTAGGGGGTCTCGTGTAGACGCGCCTGCTCTTTAGAGATCCATTTATAGGTGATGCCGTTTTGAGGTCGTTTGTATAAGGGCAGCGTACATGGGGGTTTTAATTGTAGGAATCTGCCCGCTCCTATACTGGAGTGGCTGTAGATGACCTGGTTCTGGGGTGCAGTCCCACTGCACGTCTGTCTGCAGAGCGCCTATAGCTCATTGAAGCCCGGCGTGCACGGAGACTGCTTGAGCAAGAGCTGTGTGCAGGGTTTAGAGCTGTAGGGCGGGCTCTGCAGTGTCCGCTAGAAAGAGGGCGGGGTCACCGGGGTGCTTCAAAGTGCCCGCCCCTATAGGTGCCATTCCACGTCAGCAGGTTCTATAGGGCCAGGGTAGGTTCTATAGGGGCAGCAGGATCACAGTGCAGGCTCTATAGGGCCAGGGTGCCTGCTGTCTGCAGAGGGCTGTGGGGTCCCCTGGCTTCGAGGCGGTCTGCTGCTGTAGGGGCGGGTAGATCGGGGGGCTGGACCCAGGGGGGGGCGGGCTCAGCTCCCGCCCCACCCTCAGCTCCCGCCGCCACTCTGCACAGGAGCCGCTGTCTGTCTCGGAGCCCGGAGCCTGGGATTACCGCCGAGGGGGATAGGGAGCCTTGGATTACCGCCGAGGGGCGCCTGGTAGCCCCGGATTACAGCGCGGGGGGCGCAAGGAGCCGCGGGACTGCAGCCGGGACCCGCGGGGGCGGAGGAGCCCCGGCCCCATGCCGGCCGAGCAGCTGCTGCAGGTCAGTGCCGAGCGCTATAGCGGGGACGGGCTGTGCTTCTGGCGCTCGCTGCCTCTGGCCGCTACTTCTGCCTGCACAGAGAGCTGTCCCAACCCCTCTTTTTGTTTCTAAACCCCGCACCCCCATGTCGTTGACGCGCCACTTTCTCCCCAATTCTGAATGTTTTGTTTTCTTTCTGCTACTTTCCACCCCCTACAACGCCCCTTTTCTGAGTGTGTGCCCCGTTTTGTTTCTGCCCCAGCCCACAACACCCGTTGACACCTCGCTGTCCCTTCCTACGGCCGCGTCTCCCCGCTTTCTCTTTGTACCCCAACTGAGCTCCAGTCTCTTTGGGTGCCCCCTTATTTCGCCCCTTTTCTGTAGTTACCCCATTATCTGTCCTGTGTCCCCCCGTTCCTCCCTCTCCTCCCCCCCTCTGCTGCAGACAGCTCATCGTGAGTGCCGGAGCGGTAGCACCCCTTTCACCCCACCTCTCCCGAGCCTGGGCGCCTTGAGACGGCGCTTCTGACGCCGAGGAGCTGCAGGGAGGCAGCCTGGACCACCCCCCTCCTTGGGTGGATTCCCAACTCACTTTCCCTGCTTCATTCTCGTCCTCATGCACCCCCACCCCGGCCTGGCTGGTGGTTGTTGGCGTGGTAATCCCCACGAGGCGTTCCCTCTCTTGCCCCCTCCCCCCCCCCCCCCCCCCCCCCAAGTCTTGCTGCCCTCTCCCATCACAAGCCGTTGTTCTCTACCCCCCCCCCCCCCCACACACACAGTGGCTGAGTTTCGCCTCCGCCCCTCCTGCTGCATTCCTCCCCCTGTTGTCGTCTCACTCCACCATGAATGCACCATCCCTACTGCCTCCATGTTTTGGGGTTCTTGCGGGGCTGTAGCTTTGTTCTTCACGTGGGTGATTGCTGTCTCTCGGGTCACTGAAGTTGTTGTGCTGTTGCTGGGTGGTTGTGCTGCAGGATGGCTTGTGTTCTTCGAGGACTCTTGTCATATGCCGGGGGCTGTGATTTTGGGGGGTGGGGGGGGTAACTTTGTTATTCACATGGGTATTTGCTGTCTCTCTGATCACTGAAGTTGTTGTGCTGTTGCTGGGTGGCTTCTGCTGCAGGGTGGCTTCTGCTGCAGGGTGGCTTCTGCTGCAGGGTGGCTTGTGTTGCAGGGTGGCTTGTGTTCTTGGAGGGCTCTTGTCATGTTCCAGGCGGCTGTGATTTAGGGTGGGTAGCTTTGTTATTCACGTGGGTGATTGCTGTCTCTCGGGTCACTGAAGTTGTTTTGCTGTTGCTGAGTGGTGTGCTGCAGGATGACTTGTGTTCTTGGAGGGCTCTTCTCATGTGCCAGGCGGCTGTGATTTAGGGTGGGTAGCTTTGTTATTCACATGGGTATTTGCTGTCTCTCTAATCACTGAAGTTGTTGGGCTGCAGGTCGATTTATATTCTTGGAGGGCTCTTGTCATGTGCCAGGTGGCTGTGATCTAGGGTGGGTAGCTTTGTTATTCACGTGGGTGATTGCTGTCTCTCGGATCACTGGAGTTGTTTTGCTGTTGCTGGGTGGTTGTGCTGCAGGATGAGTTGTGTTCTTGGAGGGCTCTTCTCATGTGCCAGGTGGCTGTGATCTAGGGTGGGTAGATTTATTATTCACATGGGTATTTGCTGTCTCTGTGACCACTGCAGTGGTTGTTGGGTGGTTATGCTGCAGGGTGACTTGTGTTATAGGAGGCTTCTTGCCATATGCCAGGAGGCTGTGACTTAGGGTGAGGTAGCTGTGCCTGTGTTCATCTGTGTGTTTGTGGGCTCTCTGGTCACTCGAGCCGTTTTGCTGCTGCTGCGTCGTTGAGATGCAGTATAACTTGCTGTGTTATTGGAGGGCTGGTGCTTTTGGGCAGGTTGTTATGCTCTCATGCAGAGTGGTTCTTTCTCGGTGGGTTGATGTGGGCCTGGGAGGGTTAAAGTCGGAGTTGCTAGCTATTCTGCCCGGTTGACACCCTGTTCTTGGTGTCTGTCAGTGTTTGTGTTGGGTGAGTGTGTACTCGAGACTGTTATGGTTGAATTTGTGGTGCTGCACCGTGGTTTCTGGCTCCCTGTCATTGGTGGCTCTGTCTGTTTTTAAAGGGTTTGAGTTGCTGGGAACTGCTAAGCTTGGTGGGACAAGGTGTGCACGGTTAGTGACTGTGTTTTCAGTCCATTTTAATCTCTCGTGATTGCTTGTTTATTTTTTGATGGATTTGATAGTGTTGTATCCCTGGGGGATGCTGCTTACCTCGTGGCGCTGGTCCACCCAGGGACAGTCTGTCCACAAGTGAGCAGTGCTCTGCGCCCTGGCGCGTGTTTGCACACTGCGCCACGTGTGGTCAGACACCTGCCTGACGCTGCAGTCCTGCGTTGTTTATCGTTGCTTCTGCTGCTCAACCCCACAGGTGGCTGAGATCTGTTGTAAACTGACTGTATTCATGTTTTCAAGCAATAAAACACACACAACGCTGGTCAGGCAGAAACTCGAGGCATTCCGAGCCCCTTGTGCATCCGTGCAGTAAATGCCCACATGCCTTCAGGGTCCCCAGGACAGGCCTGTGTGTTTGATGTCCGCGCCAAGAAGCCACGTGCTACCTGTTAGCGGTGGAAGGGTGGTGTGAAGCGAAGTGATCCCATATGTGGCCGCCCCTGTGGCGAGGGGCCGACTGTCTGTAGGATTTTTCCAACTCTTTCACCCCAGGCGACTGCTGCTACCGTGCTCTGGTGGGGCTTAAAACCCCTCTCCAGGGCCACGTAAGTGGCTTTTAACTGGCTAAGCCGGCCTCGTCCACCCTGCTATATTTTTAGCCAGCCCGGCCATCTAGTTCTCTTCCCAGCCCGCACATAAACCGTGCCAACCCATGCCTTTTTGAAGTTCTTTGGTTGTGCTCCAAGTTTAAAACTTTTTTTTTTTTGTCAGTGTCCCTGGGCACCGGCTTTCCCTGGGCTGCCAGCCCGCTGCCTCTGGGTATTAATAACACAGTTGGTGGCGAGCAGCCAACCATCTGCCTCTCTCATGTGTCCCCACCTCTTAAACCTGCGTTTTTTTTATTTTTTTTTTTTTTTATTTTTTTTAGTTCCCTGATTATCCTCTTGCCTGGTCTGCCTGACCTTGTCCCAGATATAGAAGAGTGATGCAGCCGTGTGTAAGCGGCTTCTCTCCTTGTTGTGGTGTTTTCCAGGTCCTAATACAGCACCACCCACCTGCTTTCATCGAGTTTGTTTTTGCTCGGGATACTTATGAAAACCTCTGTGCCAAATCCTACAAAAAGGCTGTTCTGCTTTTATTCGGAGTAGGTCGTCCACCGGCTTTTTTGTGTGGGTTTCTTTTGTTTTTGTTTGCTTCCCTTTGTGACTCGTTGGTGGAGTGAATGAATCGGGACGTTGCAGATAATGTGACATTCAACGTGGCCTCAAACCGCCAGTTTACCCTCTTGGGGAATTTGGGATCGAATCCAGCGCTGTTCGTTTTCTGCAGTTGTGTGTGGGTGTTTTGTTCTTTGCAGGAAGTGTGTGCGTTGTTTTTGAGGCTGGTTGGTCTTAAGCTTTTCGTGGCATCTCAGCTAGTTACCTTGTGTAACTGTCACAGACGTTTTGGGCCTGGTATGACACACGCCGCCATGCGCAACGCCACATCAATTTTGCACGTCACACAGTACCACACCACTCCACACTGTCAAAAAAGTAGGATTTGCCTTACCAGATTCTTTCACACCGTGGGGTACGTCATAAAACATGTTCGAAAAAGCAACACGACAACATTTCATGACACTTTTTTTTTTTTTTACATACAATACCACAACGCACTCAGTACATAGCATCTTTTCACCCCATTTCTTATCGTCCTGTCACGGCAGCGCACACACTATAACTCTGTACCACGACACATCTCTGCTCATCCCCACTGCATCGTAAAATGCCCTATTGCCAGCACCCACCACACCACCCACAAGCACGTGGCTCATGCCAGCCCTGCACCGTACCAGATGACACTCCAACAGACACCAAGCCGTGCTTGAGCTGCAGTTAACGACCGGCTCACCACCCCTACAGGGTCCCGAACCGAGGCTTATCAAGGCCTACCTTGCTCTCCTGTCTTTTACTGGATCGCCATTCACCTACTGCCAGCCGTTCAAATTTCTACTACTCGCGTACAACACCTTCGATTCTACCCACTACTCATTTTCCTGGCCAAATGGCCCAGCCTTGATAAAGTCACTTGTGTGACGAAACACGTGTTGGCTGTTTCCGCTGTTTCTTGAAGACAACGCAAGTCTGTGGCAAATTGGGCCTACAAATAAAGACACTTGCATCATCAACTGAGGACTTTTCAGATTTGTTATCCACGTCCGGAACCTGAACACCAGGGACACTTGTCCTTATTACGAACTGTGATTATACTATCCTGTGTGCCGTGGTCATACTGTCGTTACACTCCAACATAGGCAACCACTCCACACCTCAGTTCCCAGACCGCCACATTAGACAGTACACGCGTCTCACTGCACCTCTCCACACAACCCTCAAATCACACCTGGAGACCACCTCATATCCTCAACCTATGTGAAACCATGGTGGTCCCTGCTCAACAGAAGATAGATACACAAACTTAAGGTCATCGCCACACAACATCAGTTATAACACCATCAAAAAATATTAGTACAGAAGCCTGCCGAAGGCCCTAATGAAAACTCCTTTACCGAAACACGTGTGCAATTTCAGTGCGTGGCCTGGCAGGTTGCAAGATTAGCACTTCTGTGGAGAGTGCTATGCAATAGCCCAGAAAGAAATTTAGAGAGCATGGGAAGGAATCTAGGGGACCAAGAGAAAAGATACGACCAATTGTGAAAGTCAGAAATAGGAACAGGACGGACAGGGCAAACAACCAACGACAAAAGAGCTGTCGGCATCAGGCAGCAGTCTTAAATTGAGGGCAATTGTCCACGCGGAAGGGATGGAGCTGTGGGTGTCGGGGGCTAATTTCCCAGAAGGGCACACTCTCCCTTTTGCGTTAAACCTCGCCCGCACCTACAAACGCCAACAGTGCCAAGAAGCAGTTTAAAAAATAAAAAAAGCAATTTTTTCACTGTATAAAACTGTATAACATTAAATATGCGTTCTTACTGCTGTATGTCAGCAGTCAAGCATGACTGGCCTTGGCCTTATCCCGGCTTTGAAGAAGGTGACGTCAGTGTCCTCGGACAGATGCATCTCGACTGACACCACTTGACTTAAAATGACGCGCCAGGTGTGTATTTATTTGGCCCAGCGGCCTGGACGGAGAAGGAAAGATAGGGGGCTTCGACAGGGAATATGGAAGAAAAGTCCTGAAGCAAACACATCAGTTTACTAGTTGGGGTCGATGGGTGGCTTACAGCATCCTCTGCATATGGAAGGAAGGATGCTCTGTGATTTAAGGAGACTGCAGCAGGTATCATTTGGCGACATGCACTTACCAGTGAGGTGTCTCGCAGGGTGCCTCCTCCGTACATGATCCAAGAGCTGAGACTAGCATTTTTTACAGCGCTTTGTAGCTGCCAGTAAATGGCAGGTTATGCGAGGTAACGTATTATTATTTTCAGAAAGGCAATTACTATTTTTTTCAGAAATGCCGGCAAAAGCATGCAACCAATGACTGATGCAATGGTTTTGAAAAACTGAAATTGCCACTAGAAAAAAAATCACTTTTTTTATTATGCTCCACAACACCCTAAAACCTTCTGCACTTGTCCAATAATTTATCTCCTATTTGGGTCCTTTAAAACCAGGTTTGTGAATTGACTTGGCTTTGGGAACTGGTGTGTTAACCCACTGTGGCCGCCCGTTCACCTGGTCGTTAGCTGAATGAGCTGCTCGCTTGCAGGGGGTGGGCATGTGGCCCAACCCCTCCCCGTGCAGCCAGTCTGTGTGCTGGCCAACCTCTCCCTTTTGCAGCCAGTTATTATCCAATCTCCTGTGCTTTGTCTGTTGGCGTTTTCCCACCCCATTGGAGCCAGTTGATAGGTAGAATAGTTACTCTTGCACTCAGCAGATGTGTGTGATGTGGGCACTGAACCTTAGTAACTAGTTGACCAAGCTGGCTACTTGCTAAAAATTCTGCCAGCTGCAAAGTCCCTTCTCTTGAAGTCAAAGGATGTGTTGGTCAAGCTCTTTTTTTGCAGCTGGAAAGCGTTTTGTACGTTCTGTCTGGCTTGCTGATTTGTTGAAAAGATCATTACCTTGTACAAGGCGGATGCTTTGCCTACTGCAGGTAAATGGCTTACCCAACATGCTTTTCTTGAAGATGGCACAGCTGCAGGCCATGTGCTATCCCTGAAGCGGGCAGGTGTATTCCAATGCTTTCTCTTGAAGGCAGCATATACGTTGGCCAAGCTTGCCCCCTTGGAGATGTTTTGGCCAGGTTCCCTCTGTCTCAGTATGCACGTCTGTTGCGGGGGTTCCTACATTGCAAGAGCCAGACATGGTGTGTTCCCCCACCCCTGCAGCAGGTGGGAGTGTTGGCATGACTCCCTCCCTTGTAGCTGGTGCATTTCTTGGTTGAGGTCTTCGCCTTGCTGCCAGGCGAGCTGTTGGCCAAGTTTCCATTCTTGCAGTTGCCAGACTTGTTGACCGATACGATGTGTTGACTATTATCCATTTCATTAGCTGTTTGGTCCATGCTGGCCCCGTGTCCACAGTTGAATTTTTGGACAAGCTCCATTTCTTGTAGCCTGCGGATGGGTTTCCGGTACCTCTCAACTTCCAGCCAACATATGTTTACCATAGTCTCCTTCTTGCTTTCAGACCAGACATATTGAACAAAATGATAGTTTGTGCATGGGGAGGCAAAGATTGGAGAGAGGGCTTCGAAGAGGTTGTGGTCCAAGGGGCATGCTGGGATTCCGGGGAGTGGTTGTTGCAGTTGTGATTAGACCGACTGACTGCAGAGTGGATTGAGTCGTGATTGGCTTGACTGGGTTCCTGGGATGAAAGGGTCGTTTCAACATCAATTTCTGAAGGCCTGGAGAGGTTGGTTGGGACCCTGAGGTCTCGTTATCATACACGCCTTGGCTGGGTACTCCAGTGGATCAACCTATGGGGTCTATTCTTAGGATAAAGTGGGACCAGTTTATTATTTTTGGTTGGTGTAATATGTTGCTAGCATCTTATCTATGCAACCGGCATCCTAATATGATGTGGACCAGCTAGAGTGTTTCTAGGTTGATTCACTTAGGTCGAAGACTGGTGATTTACAATAGTCCAGTCAAGAGTTGAAATGGACTGGTCACTGTGGTAGTCATCAAAAGAGTTAATTTATGTAAATTAGTCTATTCAGCATTCCATTCCATCTGTTTTAGCTCATCTGTGCCGTTACTAAGAGGGATCCAATGTATGCAAAACAGTATTGCTCCAGTTTCAAGATGGACAGTCCAGTCGTGTCGCCACTGCTTTTCCATGTTTCATAGGAAAGTGACCGCAAGAGACATGGATACGTTTCGGCCCAGTTGGCTTTCTCAGTGATGTACCCCTTGACTCCTTTTTGCGCAGTCGACTGCTTTGTTCTGGAATGCTTTCCTTACAGCTGATCACTGTTGTGTCTGTGCTCCCAACCGTGGATCTAGCCGTCATGATTAAGTCTGCTCTTCTTGCGGTTGATTGAAATGTGGGCCTTACACCCTACCGTGCCTTCTGCAGCCATGCGTCTGTTGCAACCATGCTGCATGTTGGCCATGCTCTCTTTCAGATGGCTGCCATATTGTGCCACCTTTCTGCAGTCATCCTGACTACCTGCGCTCACCTTTGGCATGCTTCTTTTGCAGTTCTTCAAGAGTTTGGCCGTGCTCCATTCCTTGCAGCTGCCTGTGGTTTCCCGGCCTGCTACCCCTACAGTTGGCGAGGTCTCGGCCATGCACTCTCCCTTGCAGTAGACTGCCCTGTTTGTCATGCATCCGTTGCCGCAGGTCCAAATCTTGGCCGTAACCCATTCCTAGCAGCCAGCTGCCCTATTCTGGCACGCTTTCCTTGTAATCTGCCAGTGTTGTGTCCCCTCCTCAGAAGCCGGACCCCCTGTTTGGCTCGCTCGCCTTGCAGGCAGCTCAAGTGTTGACCACGGTCCTACCCTTGTGTGCAGTCGCCATGTTCCTGCGTGCTTCGCTTGCAGGTCGCCAGGTCGACCTGGAATTATTATTTACAGCGCCCACTGTGCTTTCTGCATGAATTTGGGTTTGCCCCACAATGCATCACCTCCTGTATAATATACAGATTTTCAAAAAATATTTGTTTCCAGGTCAAATGGATCAAAAGTTATTAAAAAGGCGGCCACGCCTGTTGCACACAGTGGGTGGCATGTTGCAAAGGTTGGCTCGTACCTTTTTAATTCGTCATTGCTGTGCCTGATGTTAAACTGGTACTAATGAGGTGAAACATTACCCAGACAGTGTTAACATATGTAACAAAGATAAGATAATGAAGTGATATTGTTACAAAATGTGCCGCATAATTTGCCTGCTGCATAATTTATTCCACTGTGTCGCAAAATTTGCTAATTTGGAAATTCGCTGACCTTTTATGGAAGCAGTGAACGACACTATTAACAGTTTAGCCAAATCTCAAGGCTTACATTTGAACCCTGACATTTTTGAGGTCTCCAGGCCTGTTGGATCTAGGAACACGTCACTGACCAAATACGTTTGCTTGTGTTCGTTTAAGGCTGGGTCTGTGGCCCACTTTGAGCCAGAGGTTAGGACAGTGAGTTATGACCTTTTAACTTTAACCCACCTCTGGCGGGAAAGTTGAGTGACACATACATTTCCTAAGATCCTTGGCATCTGAAAGAATGTTCATGTATGTTGACTTGTAACCGTTCTAAACATAGTGCCGCAAAGCCTTTGAAGGTATTTCTGTGCGCTGCTACGCACTGGGCAGTAACCATTTCATACCGTAGCGTAGCCACCCGAGCTGTGCAGCGCCTCTGAAGTTATTCAGACGTTCAGAGGCACAAAGACCCCCTTCGGGAGCATCTTTTCAATGAAACGGGGACACAACTGTTTCCACGCTGCAGCTGGGATAAAAGCTGTATTTGCTTCCGTTGTCAAGGAGTTCTGGGAATAGCAGAAGACACTGCGGTTTTCACATCCCTGGCACCCTTCAGCCTCCCTCCCAGCCATATCTGCATTTTCCCGCCAAATTTCTGATTACGGGCAGCTGCTGGATCTTTCGAGAGGCATGTGTGCTCGTCAAATTCGACTTTTTTTTTTGTTTGTTAAATTTAATTTATTTTTCTCCCTTTGTCCGACAGGGGTGGGTTTCCCTGACTACACACACATGCTCCTTGCGCTCAGCAGGGCCATTCTGGGTGAAGATAGCGCTTTGAACGCCTTAGCATCTTTCTGTTTCCAGAAAAGATGCTTCCTTGCAGAGCCTGCCATGCCAAAGTTTGTGCATGTAAAACCTGGCGAGGGCGTAAACACCTCGCGCTTGTTAGCACATCTCTCGCGAGTCCCCTGGGCGCCATTACATTTCTTCGCGAGATTCACGCTAAGGTGTCTGCACTCCCCCCTCTCTCCTCCCCTCCCATCCCCCCTTTCTGGGAATATTAATTTTGTGCTTGGGCGGGCTTCCAAGTGCCCCCTTCCCAACTCCAGTTTTAAGAGGCTCAGTTACTGCGTGTGACTCGTATAAGTTCATCCCTCTCTGTTTCCGATAGAGGATGTTTGTGCCAGTTTTCGTAATTCCTCCCTGTCCGCTGTGCCATTGCATGAAGGTGCTTGGCATCCAGTGAGCTGTACAAGTGTGCTGCAACTCAACCCCTTCCCCTGGCATCATTCTTCACCACCTGCGCCATGCATGTTGGCCCACCAGGTACCACCATTGGTTTACAGCTGCAAGGAACTACGCCACCAGCCCATTCCCAACAGCTATGCCATACATGCCGGGCTGCCAGGTACCACCACTGGTACACTCTGACCAGCCAGGAACAACGCTTCCAGCCCCAGTCCCAATAGCTATACTATGCATGCCAGGTACTACCACCGGTACACTGACCAGCCAGGAACCACACTACCAGCCCCATTCCCAACAGCTATGCCATACATGCCGGGCTGCCAGGTACCACCACTGGTACACGGTGACCAGCCAGGAACAACGCTTCCAGCCCCACTCCAACAGCTATGCCATACATGCCAGCTGCCAGGTACCACCACTGGTACACGGTGACCAGCAAAGACCCACACTATCAGCCCCAGTCCCAACAGCTATACTATGCATGCCAGGCTGCCAGGTACCACCGCTGGTACACTGACCAGCCAGGAACCACACTACCAGCCCCATTCCCAACAGCTATACCACACATGCCAGCTGCCAGGTACCACCGCTGGTACACGGTGACCAGCCAGGAACCACACTACCAGCCCCACTCCAACAGCTATGCTATACATGCCAGCTGCCAGGTACCACCACTGGTACACAGTGACCAGCCAGGAACCACACTACCAGCCCCAGTCCCAATAGCTATACTATGCATGCCAGGCTGCCAGGTACCACCACCGGTACACTACAGAAACTACTCTACCAGCCACGTTTCCCACGAATACCAGGCAGTTATCACCAAGCATAGGTGCTTTCATGAAGGGCTTGAGCCCATACGGCAGGCGTCGCCAGAATCTAGCCGATGGTGGCCCCTGACGGGCCCATGACCAGCCCAGGACCTCCATCCCCCACCTGCATTGACTTGATGACACCCCCTACGCAGGGGTACCCCCAGCCTGCTGGTTCAGTGTGAGCTCAAGGCAGTGATGCAGGGTCCTGGCTGGTGATGCTGAGAGCGCTGATTGGACACGAGGAGTTTCTGAACTTGGACTTTCTCCATCGTCGTGAAACGCCTGTAGTTGGGCTCTGCCGCCCTACACCTGGCGGGCAGCGCTGAGGTCACCGGGGAGGAGTGTACCGCCGTCTAGGAAGGAGCTATAATACTGTAGGATCTGGTAGGCGCTCTGCCCTCAGCCCCCACCCCCGATGAAAGGCAGAGGTGGGGGCTTGGGGTGGCTGTGAGCAGGTGTCTCTATTCCCAGGTATAAGGCGCTTTATAACCCTCGTTACAGAGCGTGCCACTCTAGATTACTTATCTGTAACCAGTGTACAGGTACCGCCTGCATTGTACACTCTCTGCCTGCGTGCATTAATGTGTCCTGTCTGCGTGTGCACTCTTCTCATTTGTGTGCACAGTAGGCGTCTAACGCCTGCTTGTGTGCATTAGTGTGACCTGTGTGTGTGCACTCCTCATATCTGTGCACAGCAGCCTGCTAATGCCTGCCTGTGTGTATTAGAATGTCATGTCTTTGTGTGTGCGCACTGCTTTTAGATCTGTGCACAGTAGACTTAAAATGCCTTCGGTGTGCATTAGAATGTCCTTTCTGTGTGTATGCACTCCTCATTTTTGTGGACAGTAGACTTCTAATGCTTATTTGTGTGCACTAGTATGACCTGTCTGTGTGTGTGTGTGTGTGTGTGCGCACACACCTTTCATATCTGTCTGCAGTAAACTTCCAATGCCTGCTTGTGTGCGTTAGGATGTCATGTTTGTATGTGTGTACAGTCCTCTCATATCTGTGCACAGAAGGCTAATGCCTGCTTGTGTGCATTCGTCTGTTCTGCCTGTCTGTGTGCACTTCCCTCAGCTCTGCACAGTAGATTTATAATGCCTGCTTGTGTGTATTAGAATGCCCTTCCTGTGTGTGTACTCTCCGCTATCTGTGCACAATAGACTACTAACGTGTGTGTGTGTGTGTGTACAAACTCTCATGTCTGCCTGCGAATATCTGTGTACAGCACACAGGTGTGCAGTACACATCTCGTACCGGTTTGTACCCAGCTGAGGATGTCAGTGTACAGAGCACGCGTGTAAAATCAAGTGCCTCTCATGCATTCATACACAGTGCAAGTGTTGATGTAGAACACACGTGTGTAAGAACATATCTCCGGCCTCTGTACAATACACGTACATACATTCTCGCAGATGTCAGTGTACATCACATGTGCAGTGAAACTCTTATACATGTCTGCAAATGTACGCCTCTTACCCAGCTGAAGATAACGATGTATAGCACACGTGTATGTACGTATTTCATACCTCTGTGCAATACACATCTCACACATTCCTGCAAATGTCAGTGTACATCACGTGTGCAGTGCACATCCCACCCCCTCTCTGTACCACACACACCCCATGCACCGCCTCCGGGTGTTGGTGGTCAGTTCTCCTGCACGCAGCTCTGTTCATTAGATTTTCACACCTGTGTACGTTCAATATGTCAAACATGGGTATAGGTCATTGCTGCCTCCTGTTGCACAACCCACGTGCTCCTAGCATGCAAGTTAAGTCTGAACCAAAATCATCTCAAACCAGTTCGACAAATTATGTCCACATTGTATTGAGTTCTAATCCATCGTATGACTGTTGCTTTTGACCTAAATGTGTCACAATCTATAAAATGGCCCCAACACGTTTCAGAGATGGTGTGAATCGGTGTGTGCAGTGCACCGGGCCTTCAGTAAGGAGATCTTTGTGCAGGATTTCTAATAACCGTCTGTAAATGGCTCGGGGAGAACTCGGAACATGATTTCATCCTGGTCTCTGCCTCCTCCAGCAGCATCGACGCGCCCTCCCCATCCCTTACATTCCAGACCTGTCACTGATCCCAGCTCTGCACTGATCCATATTCATAGACACATTCCTGGTCGCCACATTCCACAGGAGTCTTGGGTCCCAGAAGTTACTCTTTGGACACGCATTCCAGCTGCAGCACGTTTCAGTTCATTATTTCTAGATTCATCTGGGTCTCTTGCCCTCTTCTCCTAGTTCAGTATTCATGGACAAATCCTAGGTCCATCACATTTAACCTCTGGCTTTGGCCCCAGTTCGGTACTTATAGGCGCATTCCCAATCCTCAATCACCTTTACCGTCGGTCTCTGATCTTGTTCGGTATTCCCTGGTGTATTCCCACGCCATTAAATTTAACATCAGTCTGTGGTCCCAGTTCGGTGTTCCTAGATATGTTCCCGATCCTCCAACACATTTAATGTCGGTCTCTGATACTGTTGGCATTCCTATGGACATTCTAGATCCATCACCTTTAACACCGGTCTCTGGTCCCAGCTCGGTATTCCTAGATATGTTCCAGATCCTCCATCACATTTATCGTCTGTCTCTGATCCTGTTCAGTGTTCCTCGGTGCATTCCCGATCCATCACCTTTAACATCGGTCTCTGATCCTCTACGGTATTCATAGAAACATTCCAGATCCATCACCTTTAACGTCGGTCTCTGATCCTCTACGGTATTTATAGAAACATTCCAGATCCATCACCTTTAACGTCGGTCTCTGATCCTCTACGGTATTCATAGAAACATTCCAGATCCATCACCTTTAACGTCGGACTCTGATCTTGTTCGGTATTCCTTGGTGTTTTCCCGCTCCATTAAATTTAACATCAGTCTCTGGTCCCAGTTTGGTGTTCCTAGATATGTTCCCGATCCTCCAACGCATTTAATGTCGGTCTCTGATCCTGTTTGGTATTCCTACAGACATTCTCGATCCATCCCCTTTAACATCGGTCTCTGATCCTCTCCGGTATTCATAGAAAGATTCCAGATCCATCACATTTAACATTGGTCCAGGTTCAGTATTCCTCAATATGTTCCCGATCCTCCAACACATTTAATGTTGGTCTCTGATCCTGTTTGGTATTCCTACGTACATTCTAGATCCATCACCTTTAACACCAGTCTCTGGTCCCAGTTCGGTATTCCTAGATATGTTCCTGATCCTTCGTCACATTCAATGTCTGTGAGCCTGTTAGGTATTCCTAGAAAGATTCCTGATCCATTACATTTAACATTGGTCTTGGTTCAGTATTCCTAGGTACATTTCCAATCATCACATTTAACATCGGTCTCTGGTCCTGTTCAGTATTACTACGTACATTCCCGATCCATCACATTTAACATTGGTTTTTCCACTTTTGTTTCATATTCATAGACAGATCTATACCGGATCCATCACAGTTAACATCAGTCTCTAGTCCCAGTTTGGTATTCATAGACACAAACCTTTTCCACCACATTTAACATCGGCCTCTCCTCTCCATTCTGTATTCATAGACACATTCCAAATCCATCACATTTAACATCAGTCTTTCCTCTTTGTTTCATATTCATAGACAGACCTATACCGGATCCATCACATTTAACATCGATCTTTCCTCGTTGTTCGATATTAATAGACAGATTCCCGATCCATCACATTTAACATCGGCCTCTGGTCCCAGTTCGGTATTCATAGACATACACCGATCTACCATATTTAACATCGATCTTTCCTCGTTATTAGATATCCATAGACACATTCCCGATCCATTACATTTAACATTGGTCTCTGATCCTGTTTGGTATTCCTACGTTCATTCTCGATCCATCACATTTAACATCAGCCTCTGGTCCCAGTTCGGTATTCATAGACATACACCGATCTACCATATTTAACATCGATCTTTCCTCGTTATTAGATATCCATAGACACATTCCCGATCCATTACATTTAACATTGGTCTCTGATCCTGTTTGGTATTCCTACGTTCATTCTCGATCCATCACATTTATCATCTGCCTCTGGTCCCAGTTCGGTATTCATAGACATACACCGATCTACCATATTTAACATCGATCTTTCCTCGTTATTAGATATCCATAGACACATTCCCGATCCATTACATTTAACATTGGTCTCTGATCCTGTTTGGTATTCCTACGTTCATTCTCGATCCATCACATTTATCATCGGCCTCTGGTCCCAGTTCGGTATTCATAGACATACACCCGATCTACCATATTAAACATCGATCTTTCCTCGTTGTTCAATATCCATAGACACATTCCCGATCCATCACATTTAACATCGGTCTCTGATCCTGTTTGATATTCCTAGGTTCATTCCTGATCCATCACATTTAACATCAGTCCCGCCTCTTTGTTGGATGTTCTTTTGTCTTGCCCCCAAGCTTTAGAACTCTCTGCCTCTTAATCTGAGAAGCGAAAATTAGGAAGCAGCTAAAATCTTACCTCTTCCCATAATTTGTTTCTCCTTTCTTTCCTGACTGTTCTTCTCTCTAGTGCTGGGAAGCCTGGTGTCGGGTAGCCATGTACTTTATAAGCATGGTGAAATAGAAGAAAAAATAGGCATGTACCGGATCTCTCGCACGTTACATCAGTCTCTGGTCCCAGTTTGATATTCATAAACTCATCCCTGCTGTTGCTCCCGACTCAGGATTTCAGAGTATGCAATATTCATACTCCATCGGTGTCCATATCCCTGGACCCCTGATGAGCTGCCAAAGCTTTTATTTCCAGTCTGGGGGTTCTGATGCAGTCTTGGCATCTTCATGCTGCCCCTACGTGAACTGTTCAGATCTGTCGTTGCGGCTTTTTTGGGTCTGGCTTTGAGCAAGCATTAGCTGTCTAGCCACATTACTGGTTTTACAAAAATATTCATACAAATCAAATATCCATAGAGGGGGCATGGATCCTTGGGCTTCGTCCATTAGGCCTTGTAAATTGTCACCCACATGTTGCTTCCACCCACCACAACATACAGCACAGGACAACAGGTCAGCCCACTTCTTAACACCCTTAAGTTTCTGTAACTGCAAATAACCTGTCAACATTGTTCACATCCGCCTAAAAATGGTTCCCTCCTTTTCAGTTACAAAGCTGGTTCAAAGTTTGCCTTTCTTTTTGTTTATTTTTATACCAACTTTAAATACTTTTTTTTTTTTAAATAAATTTTCCTGTAGTTCAGGTGCCCAGTTACATGGTGATTAATTTTCTCTCTCATTATTGAAGGACCCCCCCCCCCCCCACCAGATAGCACAAGCTGTCTTGTTGTGAAAGACCATTTTGGGTTCATCAAAAACTTACAATGGGCTTTCCGCACCTGTTGCTTACCATTGGTTGACTTTGTCTTCCTCATTTGCTTGCCTTTTATTCAATACTTGCCTTCCTCTTATTGTTTTTGTCTCATGACTAGATTTGCACCATCGTTTTGATTGGCTGATTTGTATTCTTTCACTGCTCATTCTTAGGGAACTACTTTTTTATTTTTGGTTTAGCGCTCCATGAGAGAGCATGTGTTTTCCAGCTCTATCCCTTGTGTGTGTCTCCCCCACCAAATAATCACCCACCAAGCTCTGTGTTGCACTTCCCCTTGTGTGTTGCTCACTCTCTCTGTTGTGCACTTCTTCTCTCCCTGGGAATCTCCCCACCCTCTTGTGCTCCATGTTGGTCTCTCCCTTGTATGCTTCTCTCCCAGTGTTACTGTGTCTTTCATGTGCGGCTTTCCCTACACCTCCGACACAGCGTTTTTTTGTTTTCTTTGTTTATCTTCCCACTCCGGGTGGCTTACTCACTTCCAGTGCCCCCACATGCTCTTCAATCCTGCAGCCATTTTCAAAAATGTATTTTTTAATTTTTGTTGAGGGCCAGACAGCAAGGTCTTGCCGGCCCTTCCAAATTTAAGAAAACTCTTTCATGATAGTTCAATTTCATTTTTTTTTTTTTTTTTTTTTCCACTGATCCATCTTGGATCAGTACATGAACAAAAAAATATATATATTTGGCGCCCATCTCATTTTGTAATTTCATGGTGATGCCTGCACATGCTTGAGTCATCAAGCATGCATGCTCAAATCATCACATGTACAAGCCTAAGAAATTATTGTGCCTTTTTTCACAGCTGTGGCCAGTGCTGCACAGCATTGGCAAATAGCATTGGCAGAGCCAATGGATGCAAAAGATGCCACCATTATGCTTTGCCAAAGCTTGTTGGAGTTGCTTTAGTAAAATCTTTAAGTCCCATTGTAGCTCCTTGAGATTTGAGTACTTGGTTCAGCGTGATTTGTTCTTGCCGTCACAAATAATAAAAAATGAATGTCAATTGAATGTCCTGTTTATAAAAAATAAAATAAAAAAAAAACTTCACTAGTAAAATGACATAACCATTGGATGTTTTTTAATTTAAATTATTTATTGCAATCCCCGTGTGACCGCGCCTAGGTTTTCTTCTTTGTTTACGGAATATGCTTGCAACAAAAAATAACCATCACACTGGCTTGCAGGGCCATTCCGTTGCGCTTTGCCAGTGGTTGTTTCAGCTGTCCATGTTTCTTCCCCTCTGTCACTTTCAGACATGCAAAGTGTTCAGTCGAAAGAATAACATCGGACAAGCCTAGCGTCGTGCGTCATTCAGTCTGTCACATGTCACCAACGTTGTTTAGAGAACGAGATACATTTTTTAAAATAAGAAAATAGTAAAAATTAATGCTTATAACACAATGTATGAGTAATAGGACGCTGCATGTGACCAACAGGGTCTGTGTCTTTGTCAGCAGAGCCCATACCCTTGTACTCATCACAGCAGTCTTGTGTGCGTGGAATATGTGTCCCCAGGGCGGAAGGTGCACAGTCTGGGAAATGTGGTCCTTATATTGCTTGTTTCTATGTGAAGTAGTCCATCACTCATAAAAAAAAGTCATATAGCATGTGTGACAAATTACAGTGTAGGATCCATAAAGTCCTTAATTAAAAAGGTCCATTTATGTACAAAAACATGCACACAAACATAATTGGTACCCATTTACACCAACCATGCGTCTTGTTTCACGGGTTTAACAATATTCGAAACTTTATATACTTGTGACAGCTGCTACTCTACGCTGATCATTGTGGCAGACGTACTTCAGTGCACGGGTGAGAGGAGAGCGAGTAGACCAAACTTGGAGATAGATATCAGTAGACAGGCTAAATTAGACTCATCTATCTGTGATGAAATGTATTCCCTTTATACCGAGCAGTTTAAATTGTCCACTTACCTTTATAGTGGATATCATGGCGCCCATGTAAGAAGAAGCAAAAGACTGCGGCAGAGTTTTAAGGTGCACCCTCTGGAATTTTGGCTTTCCGAAATTGCACATAGAGCTAAAGCGTATGGTGCGAGAAAGGGGCGGGGTCTTGCAGTTAACCAGCACTCTTTTAATGTGGTATCAGAAAACCTCTTCTAAAATGAGAGCGTGCTTCATTTCGGTTTGTGTGCCAAATTGAACCAACTGCCTAGAAGTGTCATCTAGACGACTGCTTTCACATGACATCCTGGCACTGCCAACAAGTCTGGGCTGGATAGTTTGTGTGTTATGGTGTAAAGTGCCTTTACAATCACCGGGATAACCACCATCTTGGAACTGGATCTGGCTGTAGAAGTATTTGCCAACTAAGGTACAAATGTAGCACCCATGGAGGTTCCACTTTGCTGTAAATGAATCTGCCTTGGGTGCAGGATGGCTTGCGTGGCCAAAAGTCGTTCCTCAGGACAGAACTAGTTTTAGTACGGCTCAATTGGTACTTTGAGGTACAATTGTCAAGGATGTGTCATTGAACCAGTCATTCTGGTGTACAGTAACTGTCAGCATTTGTGTGGTGTCTCTACTCTAGAATTTTATAAATACCACTAGTTTTCATAGAAAAAACTTCTGAAACTTCGGATAGCGGTTCCAAAACTGAACCCAGGCTAGTTATAATAGGAAGACTGACTGGGGAAGTTCTTGTCACATTGATGATAAATTAGCATTTTTGCTTTTGTGGTGATTCAGAGCACTAGCCACGTCGGTGGACAGTAAAAAGAAGGGGTCGAGTGTACGAACGTTCTCCAAGTAGTAGCGTGCAGTCCCTTTATAGAAAGGTTACGGGCTTCACAGGCTGGTCGACAAAAGGATAGAGACTGCATCAAGCATCCTGTATTCAGAACAATCTCTCAGTGCTTGCTCTTGAGGCGCAGTGGGCCCCAACACTTCAGAGGGCCCACATTCAACCCAAAGACAATTGCTGTCGCTGAGATGTGGGTGTCTTAGGGAGGGGCTTTTCACATTCTGCAAGGAGGAGCATAATTTTCGGGTACACCAATGAGATGAGAGACGCTTCCCACCCCCTTGCCTCAGTGAAAGGTAAAATTAAATGAGGGATGGAATTCTGATCATGTCCAGGTGCCCACAACCGCCCACTCGCCATCAGATTCCCAGGCATGCCAGGTTTTGTAGGAGTGGCATCTTAAGAACTGTGGGAGCCTTAGCCAAATGTATTTTGGGGGACCCTGCCTGTTCAGAACAGCTTTGAATTTAGGATAACATTTCACCTCTTTTATGCCCGCTTTGGACAGGTCACTGACGGTCACAGGTCACTGGTCCAAATTCAGAATGTGTTTTCTTCTAATATTCAGGGATAGAGTCGTGTGTTTTAAATACTGTAACACCGCAGCAGTTCACTAATATTACTGCAAATAATCTCTGTGACGCCCTCTCATCTCTTATATTTGAACTTTTATATATGGATGTTACAGTAAACACATTTTTCTGCAAAATGCTTGTAATAAATTCTCACACACCAAAAATAAATTAAAGAAAAACGATAAAACAATCTGTTTAAGATGTATTTAAATTAATCAGGGCAAGACTCTTTGTAGAACAGAGTTGGCTCTGTCAGGGGCCCCCTGAAAGGCTGGGGTCCTGGGCCAGAACCCACTTTCCCCGTGGGTAAAAAACGTCTCTGTTTTGAGGGGAGATTCCCTGTCTGGGTCATAGGGCGCTTCTAAGGGATGGCGGCCCGAGTGTGCGACAGCACGAGTGTCAGGCTGTGATCCTGGGCTCACGGGGCTGCTTCAAGACCCCTCTGGGGGTGGCGGGGGCCCGGGGGAGGGGAGGTGGCCCTTGTTAGGTGCTAGGATCCCTCACGACATTCTCACGCTCATACAAGTTTCTTTGCGTAAACCTGCCATGTTCCCCGTCCCATCAACAGGATGCAGTTGCCATCTTCGGGCGACTGGGGGAACATCTGAACAAATGCCCCACGGGCGCTTTCATTCCCGAGAGCAAAGGCCTGGCTTCCATTCATGCGGCAGGTGCAGTGGCACCGGGGCCTGCGGGCCCACTGAACCCTGATTTGGGGCAGGCTGTTACCTTCTCTGCCCTAGGGCCCTTGAGGCCCTGGGTACGCCAGGGGGCTGGAGACCTCATGTTTTCCTTGGCCTGAGCTGTGCCCACCGGAAGGAGAGACTCTGAGAGGGCGCCAAGGTGATCACCTGACTAGGAGATCACAAGGAGAGGGGGCGGCAAGGCAGGGCTGCCTGAAGTTATGGGGTGGGGCAGAGAAGCCTTCCAGCGGCCCGGCCCCAATCCAGCACCCACCCTTCAGCAAATTAGAACGAAAATAGGAATACGGCAATCAACCAACCACCTAAATACACTTGGTGTACGTGCTCTTTGTGTGGTTTTGTGTAGCGCGGAGAAGGCTTATAAGGGTGTCGCAGCGCTGCACAGGAAATGCAAGAGTTAGACTGTAAATTACATAACCAAGTATGCACCAGGCACCGCCAGTGGACAATGAAAAGCTACAATATCGAGAGGAGAGGTTAAATGAAATGTAACACAATCTTAAGAGGCGGCGCTTACAGCGAGTCCACACACATCACCCACCCGGCCTGGCCTTCTGCAGATTGTGTCGAGTCCAGACCTGACTTTCAGATGAGCTTATGTGCAAAGGGAGTGGGGGGCTGGATGGAGAGTAGAAGAGACGGTCCCTGTACTTGTGGCCTGGAGGTCAGATCTCAGATGTGAAAGGCTGGTCTCTTCTCTCTGATGTATGTAGACACTCTCTGGTGCACAGGCATGGATCTCTGGTGTGACGGCAGTGCACTTATTCTGTCTCTCTGGTGTATTAAGACTGTCTGTAGTGTACAGACAGACAACCGATGTACACTCTCTCTGGTGTATTAAGACTGTCACTGTGGTGTGTAGCACAGACACAGATCTCGGATAGGAGGGCCGTGCTCTCTGTCTCTCTCTGATGTATTAAGACTGTCTGTAGTGTACAGACAGACAACCGATGTACAAACTCTCTGGTGTATTAAGACTGTCACTGTGGTGTGTAGCACAGACACAGATCTCGGATATGAGGGCCGTGCTCTCTGTCTCCCTCTGATGTATTAAGACTGTCTCTCTGGTACACAGACCTCGTGTGAGGGCAGTGCACTATTTCTGTGGTGTATTTAGGCTGTCTCTGTGGTGTGTCTCACAGACAGACCTGAGATGAGAGAGCAGTCCGTTGTTTCTCTCTCTCTCTCTCTCTCTCGTGTATTTAGACTGCCTCTATAGGGTGTAGCAGAGACACAGACCTTAGATCTGAGTGCAGTGCACTGTCTCTCTGGTGTATATAGACTGTCAGTAGTGTGTGACACAGACACAGGCCTCAGATGTGAGAGCAGTGCATGGTCTCTCTCTGGTGTATGTAGACTGCCTCTCTGGTGTGTAACAAAGGCCTCAGATGTGAGAGCAGTGCATTGTCTCTCTCTGGTGTGTAACAAAGGCCTTAAATGTGAGAGTAGTGCATGGTCTCTCTCTGGTGTATTTAGACTGTCTCTGTGGTGTGTAACAAAGGCCTCAGATGTGAGAGCAGTGAATTCTCTCTGGTGTATTTAGACTGTCTCTATGGTGTGTAACAAAGGCCTCAAATGTGAGAGCAGTGCATTGTCTCTCGCGTGTAACAAAGGCCTCCAATGTGAGAGCAGTGCATTGTCTCTCTCTGGTGTATTTAGACTGTCTCTGTGGTGTGTGACACAGGCCTCAGATGTGAGAGCAGTGCATTCTCTCTGGTGTATTTAGACTGTCTCAATGGTGTGTAACAAAGGCCTCAGATGTGAGAGCAGTGCATTGTCTCTCTCTGGTGTGTAACAAAGGCCTCAAATGTGAGAGCAGTACATTGTCTCTCTGGTGTATTTAGACTGTCTCTGTGGTGTGGGACACAGGCCTCAGATGTGAGAGCAGTGCATTGTCTCTCTCTGGTGTGTAACAAAGGCCTCAGATGTGAGAGCAGTGCATTGTCTCTCTCTGGTGTGTAACAAAGGCCTCAAATGTGAGAGCAGTGCATGGTCTCTCTCTGGTGTATTTAGACTGTCTCTGTGGTGTGTAACAAAGGCCTCAGATGTGAGAGCAGTGCATTGTCTCTCTCGTGTATTTAGACTGCCTCTGTGATGTGTAGCACAGATGTCTGGCGTGACAGCTCTTCTTTGTGCAGAAACAGCCTTGTTCAGCTGACAGGTGGTTGCCAGCCCCACTGACCTGCACTCGGCGTATAACTGTTATATTACTGGCACTGTCTCTTTTCAGTAGGTTTCATTCACTCTTAATAGTGTTTCCCCTTAAGTGGTGAAGGAAGCAGTTTTTAAGCAGTGTTGTTCATCTTGTGTGTGTTGTGCTGCGGTGTGTACCTTTGTTACTCTCAGATTAGGTGTGATGACGTGTCACGGGCTCTGTTAGTTCTCAGAGGCCGTCTGAAGCAGGTGCGGTCTTAGAGAATGTGCCCTCTGCCACCCTCTGTATTTTGGGTGACTGCTGGCCCGCTGTGACCTTTGACCTGGACATAGATGTCCTTGATCCTAGCCGCCTGGAGCTCCCCCGAGCTGGCAAAGCTGTTTTTTGGGAGATGACCAGCTGCTGACAGAGCTGAGTAAACTGGGGGCCTAGCATTCCGCACACCACAAACTGCTGTGGGGCTTAAATCATACACGGTCCGATGGCACTCGTTTTATTGGCCTCAGAAGGATGAAAGGCTGAGTCGGGTCAGCTTCTCTTCTGGTGATTGGCAGGCCTGTAGCTGGGGCGGCGAAGATGTTCTGTCATCAGTCTCTTTGTAAAGTTTTCTGAAGTTACCAGTTTGCCTTCGAGTTACTTTTTCTATAGAAATAATTTTCAGTCTCTTGGAACAAGTCAAGAGGAAAAATGTATACAATTACCTTGTGCTGCGCTTTTCTTCTCACAGCTGGCATTATCCAGCTTAAGAACACTTTTTTGCTGCAAAGTATATATTCGACAGATCCATTTGTTAGTGTTAAATGAGGATCTCTATGACGTAAATGATTATAAAAGTGTTTATATCCAGGCCGCGTTGCATGGTGAAAAACTTTGCATCGTTCGGAAATATTCAAGCCAAAAGAGAGACCTTTGCAGCTTGGCACATCCCTTCCCTTTGGGACGTAGCAAGGTGCACACGTCACACATCTCACGTGCATCGGTGCGTTTTCACCAACCTGGATAATGCCACTCCCAGCATCAGGGTCCCAAGGTGGGTAACCTGTGCTGCGCGAGGCCTGAGGCGCCCTTCATCTCCACTGGGGGTCCATGGAGTCACCCTGGAGTGGGGTGACAGCGGTGTGACCCCCCCTCCTCCTGGGGGGCTGACCTCAAGGCCTAAAGTACTCCACTTTAGGAGGCTGTAAACCTTGCTGGCGATTATTGTAAGGATTTGAAGTTCACGGCGGAAGTTCCCGCGCCAAGAGTCCGTGTTTTCACTTTTTACGAGTGACATTTGAAAGTTTTGTCTTTGTTTAACCTTCCCTCGGTGCAGCCGGGCACACATTTATAATCACCTCGTGGTGATCAGCTGCGCCTTCGAACCTGGAGAATTAACTTTTTTTTGTGGCTGTTTTCACCAGCGCGCACCGGCGCCCTCTACTACTGTCACATTCCCACTACTCCGACGCCTAATCACGTGCACTCTTAAATGCACTGGTCTCACTATATCACTAACACACTACACCATTGCCTTACCAAGTACACTCCTATGCACTAGTCTCACTATATCACTTACACACTCCATCATCGCCTTAAACAGTACACTCCTATGCACTATATCACTAACACACTCCACCATCGCCTTAACAAGTACACTCCTATGCACTGGTCTCACTATATCACTAACACACTACACCATTGCCTTACCAAGTACACTCCTATGCACTAGTCTCACTATATCACTTACACACTCCATCATCGCCTTAAACAGTACACTCCTATGCACTATATCACTAACACACTCCACCATCGCCTTAACAAGTACACTCCTATGCACTGGTCTCACTAGATCACGAACACACTCCACCATCGCCTTAACAAGTACACTCTTGTGCACTGGTCTCACTATATCACTTACACACTCCATCATCGCCTTAAACAGTACACTCCTATGCACTATATCACTAACACACTCCACCATCGCCTTAACAAGTACACTCCTATGCACTGGTCTCACTAGATCACTAACACACTACACCATCGCCTTAACAAGTACACTGCTATGCATTGGTCTCACTAGATCACTTACACACTACACCATTGCCTTAACAAGTACACTCCTATGCACTGGTCTCACTATATCACTAACACACTCCACCATCGCTTTAACAAGTACACTCTTGTGCACTGGTCTCACTATATCACTAACACACTCCACCATCGCCTTAACAAGTACACTCTTGTGCACTGGTCTCACTATTTCACTAACACGCTCCACCATCGCCTTAACAAGTACACTCCTATGAACTGGTCTCACTAGATCACTAACACACTCCACCATCGCCTTAACAAGTACACTCTTGTGCACTGGTCTCGCTATATCACTAACACACTCCACCATTGCCGTAACAAGTACACTCCTATACACTAGTCTCACTATATCACTTACACACCATCATCGCCTTAAACAGTACACTCCTATGCACTATATCACTAACACGCTCCACCATCGCCTTAACAAGTACACTCCTATGCACTGGTCTCACTAGATCACGAACACACTCCACCATTGCCTTAACAAGTACACTCTTGTGCACTGGTCTCACTATATCACTAACACACTACACCATTGCCTTACCAAGTACACTCCTATGCACTAGTCTCACTATATCACTTACACACTCCACTATCGCCTTAAACAGTACACTCCTATGCACTGGTCTCACTAGATCACTAACACACTACACCATCGCCTTAACAAGTACACTGCTATGCATTGGTCTCACTAGATCACTTACACACTACACCATTGCCTTAACAAGTACACTCCTATGCACTGGTCTCACTATATCACTAACACACTCCACCATCGCTTTAACAAGTACACTCTTGTGCACTGGTCTCACTATATCACTAACACACTCCACCATCGCCTTAACAAGTACACTCTTGTGCACTGGTCTCACTATTTCACTAACACGCTCCACCATCGCCTTAACAAGTACACTCCTATGCACTGGTCTCACTAGATCACTAACACACTCCACCATCGCCTTAACAAGTACACTCTTGTGCACTGGTCTCGCTATATCACTAACACACTACACCATTGCCTTACCAAGTACACTCCTATGCACTAGTCTCACTATATCACTTACACACTCCATCATCGCCTTAAACAGTACACTCCTATGCACTGGTCTCACTAGATCACTAACACACTCCACCATCGCCTTAACAAGTACACTCTTGTGCACTGGTCTCGCTATATCACTAACACACTCCACCATTGCCGTAACAAGTACACTCCTATGCACTGGTCTCACTAGATCACTAACACACTACACCATTGCCTTAACAAGTACACTCCTATGCACTGGTCTCACTATAATCACTAACACACTCCACCATCGCCTTAACAAGTACACGCCTATGCACTGGTCTCCCTAGATCACTTGCACACTACACTGTCGCCTTACCAAGTACACTTGCACGCACTACTCCTGTAATGTCATGTACACGTTATGCTGTCACCCTATCACGTATACTGTTGTACACACTAAACTTGTTCCATCAGCTATACTGTTATTACACACTTTTGTGTCACATACACTGTTGTGTAGTGCTGCCGCCCTGCCATGTACAGTTGTACATGACTTTCACTATTGGGACATGAGTGTCCCCTGCATAATATACAGTGTGGTTCACCTGCCCCAAGTGCCTGGCTGTATGTGAAACTGGTATCCTGGCTTTTACTTTGGCCCTGACTTCTCTGTAATCTATATTGTGCACAGAGGCCTTTCCCTCACAGTGTGAGGTTCAAGTCCTCTCCTGCGACCTGGGGGGGGGGGCACACTAACCATGCACGTAAGTCCCTGTTCAGGGTTCCCCACATGAAGCAATGGTTGCAGAACACCATATTTAGTGAAAATTACTTTGGCTAAAACTATTTTATAAGTGTCGATGAGAGTACGGCCTGCTGGGCCCTCTAATGTAAAGTTTTGATGTTATGTGAGACCCAGCACCTTGCACTGACATCCTGTGGGTATTTCATGCGTGTGTATAATGCACCTGTGATACCCGTGTGATAGCAGGACTGTGAACTTGTGTGTGAGTCAAACCACAAGATCTGTTTTGGGTTCACCTGGTTTAGCATGACCCAACATGGGGAGTTTGCCTAACTTCCTCAGACAGTGGCGGGGTACTGGTACTGGTACTGGAGGGTGGAGATGAAGACACTGATGTGAGGAGGATGGAGGCAGGGCTGTCCTTAGAAATCCCTTAGCAAAGGGTCCCTGTTTAGCTCTTTCTGAGCGCTGACGTTTGGTAGGGCTGAAGGGTGGGACTACAGTGTGTCTGTCATCCAACCTTAGGAAGTTGATAGGCCAGGCCTGACCCTTTATTTGTCCCTGATTAATGCTTCAGAAACGCTGATAAAAGCCAGGTACAGAAACCCAATACTTGATAGTGCGCATGTTGTGGGTGCTCCTGCTTGAAGATGGCCCCATTGCTACCTTCTGTGAGAACTGTCACTTTAAACAAAAGCTGTGTCTGGAGAGCAGCCTGATGAAGATACTTGAAAAGAGAACCACAACAAATCTTTTCTGGAGGTTGTGTTAGTGGAGCCACATTCCCTGTCTTCACAATGTGTATAAAAGTGGGATCCAAACCGCTCTAGTTTGTGCCAGTCCCAAGTTTGTCGTGATCCAGGAAGGGATTGGTCCATATAACACTGGAAAAGCTGCTGTGACACCTCGTTTAATGTCTGCTAGGAAGAAACTCTTCAGAGGTGAGGGGACATCACCTGAAGTCTACACTTTCTGTGGATGAGCTGAGCATCTGGCTGCAGTGCCCCAAAGCCTGCCTGGTGAGAGAGGGAAGGGGTGTGCTTGGCCCCACTAGAGAGGAGAGGTCCAGGACGGAGAGGCTCAGCAAAGTTTTGGAATGAGAAGCACTACCTCCCTAAGCAGCCTGTGACTGCCAGCCCTCGCTACCCTGAAAGTCAGGTGCAAAAAGGGTTGTACTTGGCACAGGGTGCAAAGTCATAGGGTGGACTCCAGAAAAACAGTGGCAAACAACCTCCACCACCACAGTGGATGCCCAGTAGCCACTGTCTGGTCTGTGGCTCCCTGAACGGGGTCCGACACTCATTATATAACATAGCGATCCGACGCCTCGTCAGGGGTAGTAAGCGCTATATAAATACTATTACAATTACATACAATCTTGTACACGCTTCAAATGTTGCCGTATCAAGTACATTAATGTACACAGTACTCACGCAACAACATGAACACTCGTGCACTCACCATAGTGGCTCTATCGCGTGCACTGTAATATACTCTCAACTGTCTTGTACACTATACACGTGTCTGGCTGTGTACACTGTTCTACTGAATGTGATGTCAGACTATTATATACACCCTGCAACACCACACTCACCCTGTTGGGTGAACTCTCACATACACCTGTATACACACAATGCAGTTGTCGTTTTACACAAGCACTCGCTATAGGTCTATCAAGCAAAGCTCTGCACACACTTGACTGGTGTTTTTTCCTGTACACTTGTGTATGTGCCGCTCTCTTCAGTTGCATACACTTTTGTAAACGTAAGACCCTGGTGTGCCCTACGCTGTTGCTGTTGCACATCTATTCACTCTTGTGCACGCTGCTCACGTTTCAAGCACTATGTTGTTCACAGTGCATTTATTTGGTTACTTACACTCTGGTGCAAATTAAATTACACGTTACCCTATCACGGACACTCCTTTTGTACAGTTTTCTCATTCTGTTACGTGCACGCTTTAAACACTTTACTCTGGCACACATTATGCTGTTGTAACCGTGCACTCTTCTATACAATGCTCTCTTTTACAGAGTATACTGTTCTCTCACTTGCACTAGAGTACACAGTACATCATATGCACTAGTGCGCACAGGGCACGAGTGCGCTCCTGCATATACTCTGGTTGGCTCTATGACAAACACTGCATTCTCTGGTTTACGCTTACACACATTACACACACTCTAGTACGCACCCTGGGCCTCTTAAGAAGACCTTTGCACACTCTTTGCTCTAATTTTCTCTCGTGCACTCGTGTATACACTACTGTACGGACTGCACGCTCTCTATCTCCCCGTTGCGTATAGTTCATTCCCTCTTATTGCTATACCCATTGCATAGTCTATTGTACGTGCCTTCTTGCACACTGAGTTACTTCCTGTACACTGCTTCTTGCTCACACTTGTACACTGAGTTACTTTCTGTACACGGCTTCTTGCTCACACTTGCACACTGAGTTACTTCCTGTACCCGACTTCTTGCTCACACTTGTAGACTGAGTTACTTCCTGTACATGCCTTTTTGCACACACTTGTGCACCGTTACTTCCTGTACATGGCTTCTTGCATGCAGTTGTACACTGACTTACTTCCTGTACATGCCCTCTTGTGCGCACTTGTGCACTTAGTTACTTCCTGTATGTGCCCTCTTGCGTGTAGTTGTACAACGAGTTACTTCCTGTACTTGCCTTCTTGTGTGTAGATGTACAACGAGTTACTTCCTGTACATGGCTTCTTGTGTGTAGTTGTATACTGACTTACTTCCTGTACATGCCCTCTTGTGCGCACTTGTGCACTGAGTTACTTCCTGTATGTGCCCTCATGCGTGTAGTTGTACAACGAGTTACTTCCTGTACATGGCTTCTTGTGTGTAGTTGTATACTGACTTACTTCCTGTACATGCCTTCTTGTGCACACTTGTGCACTGAGTTACTTCCTGTGCATGCCTTCTTGCGTGCACTTGTGCACTGAGTTACTTCCTGTACTTTCCATCTTGCATGCAGTTGTACACTTACTTCCTGTACATGGTTTCTTGCACGCAGTTGCAGACTGAGTTACTTCCTGTACATGCCCTCTTGCACGCACTTGTGCACTTAGTTACTTCCTGTATGTGCCCTCTTGCGTGTAGTTGTACAACGAGTTACTTCCTGTACTTGCCTTCTTGTGTGTAGATGTACAACTAGTTACTTCCTCTACATGGCTTCTTGTGTGTAGTTGTATACTGACTTACTTCCTGTACATGCCTTCTTGTGCGCACTTGTGCACTGAGTTACTTCCTGTACATGCCTTCTTGCGTGCACTTGTGCACTGAGTTACTTCCTGTACTTTCCATCTTGCATGCAGTTGTACACTTACTTCCTGTACATGGTTTCTTGCACCCAGTTGCAGACTGAGTTACTTCCTGTACATGCCCTCTTGCACGCAGTTGCAGACTGAGTTACTTCCTGTACATGCCCTCTTGCACGCAGTTGCAGACTGAGTTACTTCCTGTACATGCCCTCTTGCACGCAGTTGTACACTGAGTTACTTCCTGTACATGCCCTCTTGCACGCAGTTGTACACTGAGTTACTTCCTGTACATGGTTTCTTGCACGCAGTTGCAGACTGAGTTACTTCCTGTACATGCCCTCTTGCACGCAGTTGCACACAGTTACTCCCTGTACGTGCCCTCTTGCACGCAGTTGCACACTGAGTTACTTCCTGTTGCACACTTTCTTCTGTTGCACAGACTTGTGTGCTTTCCGTACATCTCTTTTCCTCACTGACCCAGTACCTCATTCTTCAGCTTGTTCTATCGGGGGAGGGGTCGAGATGTGGTGTTCACTTTAGCACGGACGTTTTGAGACTGCCCCCCCGTGTCACTTTCGAGTGGAACCGCAGAGTCCTCTCTGTGACCCGCTTCGGATGCGGCTCTGCCTTCCAGGATCCGGATCTGAAAGGTCAGTGAGTGACCCTGAAAGATCACAGTGGGTTACATTAGGCCCTACTTGTGATGTCCTGGGCCGAGAGCGCCACAATGTCACCCCTGTTCTGTGACGTCAAGCACAGTGCGGAAGTTGCGTATCCACCGCCCGAGAATTTACCGCACGTTTTTTAGGGAAATGCTCCGTTTTTGAGCGGTGGTTACTGTAGGTTACCGCCTATGAGTCCCTGGAGGTCAGGAGTGTCCAGCGTCGGTCCAGGAGGGCCGAGACCATGAAACGTTTTGAGGATGACAATTTACCACACAATTTATTTCCATTTTGTCTAAGTAGTTAAAAGTATCTACGCAATGTCTGTCAGCTTATACCTCTGGTATTTACGTTAAAGTTTAAACTTTTTCAATATAGTGGGTGGTTGGGCAGCGCTAGGCATGTTAGTTGCAGTGCTTAATTTGTGCTTGTTGTTTCCGGAGCTAAGCACCGTCACTTATTTTTGAGGGCCGAGGCTTATTCTTCTGCCTCAAGCATTTGCTGCGAGGAAAAGACACATATGGGAAAGACGGAGGAAGGGAAAAATGAAAAAGCGTCACAAAGAGAGAAAGCAGAAAGCTGCAAGAGTGAGCTGAAGGGGCAGGGAGTGGCTGTAAATGGATTTAAGAGGCCCGAGACGGCTTCAGGATTGCGCTGCCTCCGTATTCTGTGGTCGCACATTTTAATTGTAGCAGCCGCGTGTTTAAGAGGAGAGCTTTGGACACCGGCACGTTTTTATTTACAAATTAAGCACTGGTTGGTTGTATAGAACATGGCCATTGGCCTTCTGACCCAAGCACTCAGCATCGAAGACTGCTCCTCCATTTATTTATTTTTGGGTCGCCTGACTTCCAGAGGTCCATGTTCACCACTTGTTGCCATCTCCATCCTCAAATGTCAGGGTGCCCCATCCGTCTAGAAGACCTTTCCAGACATCTCAGGAGTCTCCTGGTGGTGGATTTGGGCCATGTTCTCTTTTGAATCCTGCATAGACTAGAATATCCTACTGAATTTGGGCACAGTATAAAAAATGTGGTCTTCAAACTTTTTAATGGCGTGCCCCCTCAGTGGAAAAAATCATTGGGCCCCCCACTCCAAATTTTTCACAATTATTTTAAAACATTGACTCCAGTTTGAAGATCACTGATCTAAACGGTTCTTCCTAAAGGAGCTGCTGACACGTAGTTGTGGCACATGTTTGAATGAATTTGAGAGGGCGGGGAAACATCAAACCTCAATATGTAATTGATGTAGACAACATCATATATATGTAAGTAATTTCAGCGTACATGTGTTTGATACACTCAGTAGGTTGTCACTTAGACCTTATGTTGTTTCAGTGCTTAAAACATAAGGGGTGCATCGTCTGCACATATGAATCCAGAAGCGGAACAGTGATGCTGTGCACTGAGTTGGGGTGCATATATTTGCCAATCGCTCTTGCGGGGTTTGGTGTCCACAAAGTGTCCACGAGTTGCCTGAATTGTTGGCGAGTTACCGACTGATTATCTGCAGAGATGCTGAAGGTGCATCAACGTTTCGGTCCCTAAATAAGTGAACAAGCAAGACCTTCTTCAGGGCTGTCTGCCTGGGCAAAAGGACGGACCCCAATGTCGAAGTGAGAAAATGAATGAAAAATAGACATAGGTTCGCAGAGAATTTTTTTATGTAATATTTCAAGAATAGAAAAATCAGGATAATTTTCGCAATATCAGCAGGAATGGAGAAATGGAAACAATTTTGTAGAACTAAGCACAAGGCATCTCAGATGGGCCCCTCCTGGCCAGGGGCCTCCCCTGCCACCGCAGGCACCCAGATGGAGGCGCACGTTGGGCCTCTCTTTAAACATGGGTTATCTGCTGACCACACTCATCCCCTGACCCCCTTGTGACCTCCATCAATTTCATGGGGTTCTTGGGTGACCTGACTGTCTCCAGATCACTCTTCCAAAGTTCTAAAGCTACGACATTCTTTCATCCAATACCAACGCTGCAGGAAAAGTAACGTAGATTACTTCACTCCTGATGACTGTGATTACATGGGAAAGTGTCTGAAATTGGTACAAAAGTGTTGAAATGTTGAGAGTATGAAAGAAAATAACAAGTGGTTACTGGTTGGGGGTGTGTGTGGAGGGATAGTGAATGAGATGCAATGACGTTTGTGCGAGGTGAGTGAAAAGAGGGTGGGGAGGGGGGAGAGAACAGGTGTGAAATATGCAGTTGGAGAAGTCGGGGGTGTGAGGAGGAAACCGCGTCAGTGTCTGAGGGACTGTAGAAGGGAGTGGTGTGAAGGGAACTGGCGAGCTTCAGACACCACCCTCCACAGACGCCAGTAATGTCTATTTCACAGTCTCATAGCTTCAGAATTTAAATATCTTTCATTTTAGTGTCGCACAACAGCACTAGATCCTGATGAACAAGCATTGGCCAAGCCAACAGGGCTGGCTTGTTTTAGGTGCATGGCCATTATTCTGTGATGTATGGTTGCAATAACTGTAAACTCACAGAGGGTCGTTCGAATTGCCAGGTGAGGCACGGGGGATTTTAGTTTGCATATTTTAAGCCACATCCTTAATTTGCATATGCCGCGCCTCTGGAATTTTTAATGCATTTTGCTGGTTTGGCCACGCCTCTCCTAGGGCATCACCCCAATGCACACACACGTATTTTATCTCACTTGAAGCCCTTCATGAAATCCACGTCTGTGCTACAATTAAGTGTTTTCCAGAGTGTTTGACGGCAATTTTTTTTAAACAGAGTACACGTCATCGGAGTGTCGATAAATCTGTTTACATACGTGCGATTTTACTCTATATAGGAGATTTATGCGCTCTGGGCTGGTTACTTCACATAAAAAATAGTTTTCTAATTGCTCTGCCTCGGGATTTTGCAGCGCACTGTACAAAACGTTGCTTTCTTTTCGAAAATGAACAAGGCCTGGAAGGTACCTGGGCAGCTGCGGTGATGGGAACATCCAGGGGATGTCACAAGCCCCGCGTTTAGCCTATGCACGGTTCTCGTAACATATGCAGGTCCGGGCTGCGGCGCTCCGGGGCGGCTGCCTCCTATCAGGGTAATTTCTAGTTTATTTGTTGGGACAGCCAAAGCTGTTCTTTCGACTGGAAAATACAAATGCGTCTGCCTGGTAGCGGGCTTGGAGGCACTGGGTGTTTGTTTCACGGCATTAACCCGTTCTTGGTACCCAGAGATGCTCGCGGTGGCCACGGGGGCCGGGGAGGGAGGGTCACACCTCATCCCTAACGAACGCGCAAGGCACGTCAGGGGTACGGGACAAAACCGATGGACCACCGATGACCCTACCACCGGGTGGGGGGAGGAGAACGGGGGAGAGTGTTTGTGTCCAAGGAGTGTTTCCGTTCAGAGGGAAGCGACTGGTATACAAGGAAAGGCGCCCACCTGGCGATTGCGCAAGGCACGGAGACTAGTGGTCGAGGTATGGGACACAACTGATGACCCCACCATTGTGTTGGGGGGGGGGGGGGGGTAGGGGTATATTCGTTCTTTTGTACAAGGAGTGTTTAATCGACTTGTACACAAGGAATGAGTTTTAGAGGGAGGCGCCCACCTGGGAGGCATCTCTTAGCGATTGCGCAAGGCACGGAGAAGTGGGGGACAAAACTGATGACCCATCGATGACCCTACGGTGGGAGGGTAGGGGGCCATGTACAAGGAAAGTTCCAGACGGAGGGGGGCGTGTGTACAAGGAGAGTTCCAAAGGGAGGGGCTTTGTGTACAAGGAAAGTTCTAGAGCGAGGGGCCGTGCGTACAAGGAGAGTTCCCGAGGGAGGGGCCTTGTGCACAAGGAGTTGCAGAGGGAGGGGCTGTGTGTACCAGGAGAGTTGCAGAGGGAGGGGCCTTGTGTACAAGTTCCAGAGAGAGGGGCCATGTGTACCAGGAGAGTTCCAGAGGGAGGGGTTTTGTGTACCAGGAGAGTTCCAGATGGAGGGGGCTTTGTGTACAAGGATAGTTGCAGAGGGAGGGGCCGTGTGTACAGAGTTGCAGAGGGAGGGGCCGTGTGTACAGGGAGAGTTCCAGATGGAGGGGACTTTGTGTACAAGCTCCAGAGAGAGGGGCCGTGTGTACAAGGAGAGTTCCAGAGGGAGGGGCCATGTGTACAAGGAGATTTCGGAGAGTTCCAGAGGGAGGGGCCATGTGTACAAGTTCCAGAGGGATGGGCCTTTGTGTACAAGGAGAGTTCCAGAGGGAGGGGCCATGTGTACAAGGAGAGTTCCAGAGGGAGGGGCCGTGTGTACAAGTTCCAGAGGGATGGGCCTTTGTGTACAAGGAGAGCTCCAGAGGGAGGGGCCATGTGTACAAGGAGATTTCGGAGAGTTCCAGAGGGAGGGGCCGTGTGTACAAGGAGAGTTCCAGAGGGAGGGGCCGTGTGTACAAGGAGATTTCGGAGAGTTCCAGAGGGAGGGGCCATGTGTACAAGGAGAGTTCCAGAGGGAGGGGCCGTGTGTACAAGTTCCAGAGGGACAGGCCTTTGTGTACAAGGAGAGCTCCAAAGGGAGGGGCCTTTGTGTACAAGGAGAGCTCTAGAGGGAGGGGCCTTTGTGTACAAGAAAAGTTTCAGAAGGAGGAGATCGTGTGTACAAGACACAGGGTCTTGAGTTCAACCCGTAGCAGCTGAACCAATGAAGATACACTGATAGGAAGTGATGCGAACAGCGCTCCTAAGGCCACGGAAGATCGGAGTTGCCCAGTTTTGCCCTCTTTGGAGTTTGGCTGCAGCCTTACCCTGCAGGCCTAGTAGGTTCCGCTGGAGTCGTCAATGCAACCATCAAGGATCACTTTTGGTCTGGACCTGCATTGGGCCAACACTGATCATAACACGCCGGTGTAAAATTCAATTTTTGTGATTCGGTACACCAGAGGACCCGCAGACCTGTTGTCCATAGGAGGCATTCTAATTGTGCTGATCAAATCAACCCAGAATTATAGAGCGGTGGCTATTCACCGAGAGGGTATCCAGGCACTAGTTTTGCTGTGATCAGTCGAAAATCCAGGTCTTGAGTCCCTCTCTGAGTTCTGGAAGAGAGGATGCTGTTTGGAGGGTGAAGGGAAGCAGTCGCGGCTCGAAGCGCGTGGAAGGGCTGGGAGCGGCGCTGGTAGGGGTAAAATTAAATAAAAAAAATAATAAACACTTTCCTTGCTCGCCTCCGCACCTCTCCATCTGCTCCTCCATCCTTGAGTGCAGGCACAGGCTCCCAGCCTGCCCCGCGGCCAATCCCGATGCTGCAGCATCAGGATTGGCTGGGAGTGCCCAGCCAAGGCAACTGTGTTGCTGGGCTGGAGAGAGCCTACTGCGCATGTGTGTTTGGCCGGCCCGAGATGGCCGCCAAACACACATGCGCTCTGAGGGGGAGTGCACCCCCCCTCACTGCCCGTCACCCCCTTGGCCCCACCCCTTTACAAGTAAAGGATAATATACTCCGTAATGAAGGAGCCACCCCTGAAGGGAAGGTTGTTCCAGGAGATGTCAGTGATATGTGGAGCCACTTGAATCCATGACTAGATTTTCTTTCTTGGGCCACTGAGTGGCAGCCATTTCTGCGGCATGATTTTCTGAATGCGTTTGTATTTCCTGGATTGCCAGGGTCCTGGTTATGTGCAGTTTTGCCACGCGTGAGGTGGTACTCAACCGGCCGCCTCCTCTTTTGGAGGAGACGGTGGACAGTCATATAATACCAGAGGGGTATTAATTTTTTTTATGAAACCTGGGCCCAATTCCATTGGTGAAATGCATGGTCAACGCCGGGGCCCCCTTGCAGCTCGTGGTGAGCCCTGGATTGTTCACGGACAGTTAAAAACTTGGAGCCTCTCTTCTCTCGAGAGTGTTAGAGACATTTCTCTTGGATGAGTGGGACATTTGTTTTAGGACATCAGAGTAGTGAAGTGAATTCAGAAACCCAGTCACAGGCTGCGGTACTGAAGAGCCATTCGGGAATGTTCTCGGATGTTGCAGCAGGAGTGTTGGGAAGCGGAGGCCAGGCAGGCCGCGAAACTGTATAGAGAGCCTGATCATTTATTCATGAGGCCTGCTGATGTAATCATGAATAACTCATCGCCAGCTTTCAGCGTTTCCCTAGTTAGAGACCCGTCTGCGCCGTGGTTTGTGCACAAGACACTGTCAGATCTCACCTTCCATGTTCTGACCCCACGTTGACCTCCGTGGGAAGAGCACGTTTTTAGGTCTGGCTTACAGAGAGCTTTAGGTTAATTACCAGCCAGGGTTTGTGCACAAGACACTGTCAGATCTCACCTTCCATGTTCTGACCCCACCTTGACCTCCGTGGGAAGAGCACGTTTTGAGGTCTGGCTTACAGAGATCTTCAGGTTTATTACCAGCCACGGTTTGTGCACAAGACACTTGTCAGATCTCACCTTCCATGTTCTGACCCCACGTTGACCTCAGTTGGAAGAGCACGTTTTTAGGTCTGGTTTACAGAGAGCTTTCAGTTTATCATCCATGGTTTGTGCTCAAGAGACTGTCAGCTCTCACCTTTCATGTTCTGACCCCACGTTGACCTCAGTGGGAAGAGCACGTTTTAGGTCTGGCTTAGAGACATCTATAGGTTTATCACCAGCCTCGTGTAATAAAAAATGCTTATAAATAAGAAAAAAGTACTTAACCATGGAGGAGCTCCTATGCATGAGGATAAGCGCGGGTTTTTTAACTTGATTTTTGTAGCTGTGCGTGAATTTGAGTTAAAAATGAGTCCGGGAAGTTTTGCTTAAGAATATGAGAGACAGTCGGTCACGCAAGGATGCTGCAGGTGAATACAGAGACGTTTTAAGGACTAGGCAGTGTCCAGCCATTCAGGGTGCCCCCTGATATAGCAAGCTTTGTTTTACAGAGTCTTGCCCTGATGATCTTGAATAATTCTTAATCAGATTGAATGAATGAATGAGTCTTTATTGTCTGATTAATTAAAATCATTACAACATATTAAAATAAAAGTACAAATATAAAATAAACTGCTAAAGAAAATACCATTCCGCAACAAAAGCAGGTGCTTAGTCAAAGCATTTTCTATAAATACTGTAAGGTACTATAATGCCCAGGGGATTACCCCAACCTAGGGAACCCAGGTGTTAACCACAAGTTGTTACATAATTCAGCCTTCAGATTGTTCTAAATCTAATTTTCCTTTAATTTATTTTTAATGTGAGTTATTTGTGTGTCTACTGCAGACATTTTGCAGAAAAATATTTGTTTCATGCAACATCCTTGTACGTTTCTTTCTGATCAAAGCGGGACCTGACATGGGAGGGTGACACAGAGATTATTTGCAGTAATATTAGTGAATTGCTGCTGTGTTATAACATAAATGTCCCTATCCCTGAATATTCAATGTAAACGCACTTAAATTTAAAAGAGGGTGCATGTGCACTGTCAGGATACAGTCTAAAGAGGGCATGAAAGAGCTGAAACTGGATCATAAATTCAAAGCTGTTCCGAACAGGCCCCCCAAACTACATTTGGCTCAGGACCCCTCAAAATCTTAAGATGTCCCTGGGTGAATATTTACCATTGCCATATTACAGTCTCGTAATAGTAACATGTCTGTTCAACAGAGAACTTGAGCAGTTCAGACAACAACATGGGCATTTTAATTGCACTCTGGTTCCAGCGGGTTTAGCAGATTAAATGTAGCAGGAGCCAGAAAGTGTAATACAAATTTCCCAGCGGCCTAGTTCTTGCTGTCAGTTTATTTACATTTCAGTTCTAGAGGGCTTCCAGAGACACCCAAGTAATTACTTTTTTTTCTTTTTTTCCTGTGGCCATTTGCATAGGGAGGTAGGCTACAGCACACCTTCTATAGTGGCCCGGTCTTTGATACACTGGCCACTAGGAATGCATTTCTGTGATAGTCGGTGCCTCACGCTGAGGCAATGGTTCAGATTGGCTGGCCCCACCTCGTCGAGAGGTGTCTTCAACATATGAGGGACTCTGAACCGCCTTCTGGTGCCATCGTAGCAATTCCGATGCAGTATCTGGCCATAGGGCGCTACCATAGGGCCATGGTGTGGCACAGGGCACTGCCATAGTGGGCATAGGGCACAACCATAGGGCCATAGGGTGGCATAGGACACTACCATAGGGCCATAGTGTGGCATAGGGCACTACCATAGGGCCATTGTGTGGCACAGGGCACTGCCATAGTGGGCATAGGGCACAACCATAGGACCATAGTGTGGCATTGGACACTACCATAGGGCCATAGTGCAGCACAGGGCACTACCATAGGGCCATAGTGCGGCACAGGGCACTACCATAGGGCCATAGTGCAGCACAGGGCACTACCATAGGGCCATAGTGCGGCATAGGGCACAACCATAGGGCCATAGTGTGGCATAGGGCACAACCATAGGGCCATAGTGTGGCATAGGGCGACATAGGGCACTACCATAGGGCCATAGTGCTGCATAGAGTGCTACCATAGTGCTGCATAGAGTGCTACCATAGTGCTGCATAGAGTGCTACCATAGTGCTGCATAGAGTGCTACCATAGTGCCACATAGGGCACTGCCATAGTGGGCATAGGGCACAACCATAGGACCATAGTGTGGCATAGGACACTACCATAGGGCCATAGTGCAGCACAGGGCACTACCATAGGGCCATAGTGCGGCACAGGGCACTACCATAGGGCCATAGTGCGCACAGGGCACTACCATAGGGCCATAGTGCAGCACAGGGCACTACCATAGGGCCATAGTGCGGCATAGGGCACAACCATAGGGCCATAGTGTGGCATAGGGCACTACCATAGGGCCATAGTGCTGCATAGAGTGCTACCATAGTGCTGCATAGAGTGCTACCATAGTGCCACATAGAGCCCTACCATAGGGCACTCTCATTCTCCACCCTCGCTATGAGAGATGGCGAGGTCCCCTCTGTCTTTGTGGCCTCGTCATCAGAAGAGCCCTGTCTTCATGTTCCTCCTGAATTCTAGGTTGATGGTTCTTCCCCTTGCCAGAAGTAGGTTCCAGAGTTTAGTCACTTGCATGCAGCAGGAGGTTCCCCTAATTTGATGTTTGTCGCTCGAGAACATTAGTTCTGTACATATCTACCGAGCCTCACTGGTAAGAGTCCAGATCATTGTCACTGATGGCTTTTGGCGTCTTAGAGGCTGAGTGTCTAGCGATGGGAGCCGTGGCAAGCTTCAAAGGCCAGTTGAGATGTGGTCACACCAATGTACGTGTTGTAGTTGTACTGCAATGTTATGAATTCTTTACAGCTTTCTGAGTAAGGAGAGTTGAATCTCTGTTTGCATGGTCGATTTAATAGGACAAAGGGGGTGGTCCATTGAAGCTTTGGTGGGAAGCCTAGATGGAGGAGAATGTCTGGTGGTCCTCAATGTTTTTTAAGGGGAATTTGGTGAGGGAAAGGCTGTAATCCATGCTCGTTCCCGAATGTGTTCACTTCTGATTCTTCGTGTCCACTTTGACCTCAGCAAGGATTGGACTGGCTCATAAAATTTGATGCTCTGTTAGCAATATGCTGTGTGCCTGGCACATATGGTCATGTTGGTTGGTTGTCTCTGATGCACTCTTTGTGATTGCAATCAATCAATCAATCAGTATTTGTAAAGCACGGCTACTCTCACGTGAGGGTCTCAAGGCGCTGCCCGTAGGGACGGTAAGTGGCCATTTGAAAAGCAAGAGAGCAGAGCATCATGTGAGGCTCATGGTCACCGAGTCATTCCTCCGCTATCCTGGTATATCTCTGGATTTCACCTGCAAGCTCAGATTGTTTCAGCAAGGTGTCAGGAGTTCTTGGGAGCATGAGAGGTGAGTCATCTTCATATATGTGCAAAGAGCAGCCTGACGTCATAGACTAAGGCAGCAGAGACATCCATCCTTTATTCCCAGTGCCCTGGACCACTCCATCAGAGCTTTAAGTGGACTGGGAGTGTGCAGGGACCTTAACAACCTCACTGGTTATTAAATAATTGAGTAGCTCATTCTGAATTCGTGTTCCCGCAGGAGACGTCCGCTCCTTCGATCTGGTAATGACCAGGCGATCTTAGATGAATAGTCATCTCTCTATAGAGATAAAACGACCCCCTCCCCCCATTCCACCACCCTCAGATCTATAGCTCCCTCCTTGACACCCCCAGCACATTCTTAGGGGCTGTGTGCGCTTCTCGACCCATGCAACGTTAACCAAAATTGACCCCTTCAAAGTTGATACTTTGCAATACTTAACAACAAACATATTCTCATGAGCATTATAGGGACGAAAATTCAGTTGGTTGTATCAGCTGTTCCATTCCGCACTGTCTGATTTTTGCTGAAATTCCAAAAGTGGGCTCCTCACAGTCGGCTGCACCCCCCAAAGATTCAAGTGCCTGGATACTGTTTGATGGCAGTGAACTGCACTTTTGGGGTGCAGGATAGCTATACCCAAGGGGTAAAGTCTACTAGCCTGCACCTGGGTGCAGCTCTCCTGTTGTGACAGACCCTGTAGCAGGAGTTTACCGTTGCACGCCCATGTTTGGTGGTGATACCACGAGTAACAGATACATGCGTGTGAGGAGATGGTGGGCCTGTATGTTGTGAGAGGATAGCTTTTCCATCAAGGAAAGGAATGCCTCTTTGAGCTTCTGTCGCGGTCCAGAATGCCAGGGCCCAGCCTGGGCGCAGAGGGGGCGCCCAGTGCATGTATCTGTGTCCAGGCCCCACTTGTTGCATCCGCTGCCCTGGCTGGGACAATTCACAGCCTTTCCGGCCAGACAGCTCATCTGGGAGGAGGCCCACCCCCAGTGAGAATAATCAGTTCTTAGGAGACACCCCTTCTGACCTTGCACCCTGGTTGTTTGCCACAATCTGGCCTGTGTCTGCATGGTCTGTTCATGGCCAATAATAACCTTAGCCCGGATACTGGAGGAGTGTTGATAGTTTGTGCCTCACAATACACACTGATGCCCCACATAGACCTCCCTTAATGGTCACTGAGTAGTAAAACCTGAGAAGAGAGTAATTCTTTGCAGTTAGATACAACCTCGGTCCCGTGCTCACTGTGCCACTGGAATCAAGCTAGCCTAGTGATGAAGGGTGATACCCTGAAACCGGTCCCAGGATGCTTGTTTCTGGTCCAGGGAGGACCTGGCCTGGCAGTTCGGTCTGGACTGTTCCCATGGGGAACAGGGTCAAGACTGATTTGCATATGGCTGGGTCCAAACTGGAATGGCATGAGTGGCAAAAAAAACAATGGATTTAGGCCCAGATCTCTGTACTGGGGGAGAATGTTTGACATTGTTCAGCATTCCGTCCATCACTTGTTCTTTTTACAGCCTCTGTTTGGGTGAGGCAGGCAGTGCAGGGTCCTCCTCTGACCAGCTGGGCTGTCCACCTAGTACGACGATCTGGGCTGGAGCACCTTTAAACAACCATCATACTTCAAGAAAGATCTTCCCTGTATTTCCTGCTTTTGGCCATCGGTGGTAGCACCAACTGGGCTGGAGCTGCACAGTCCTAAAGTACAGAGAGAATGCCCAAGTCTGGGTCCAGAACTGAAGAATACAACCTGGCAGATCACAGCCCTAAGGAGGCACCAATAAGGGACCCCAGGCTCTCCTGGGCCCGATTTTATTGCTTTCAATGAAATTAATATGAATTGCCCCTCTTCTCCCTTAGAATCGTTGATCGTGCCCTCCAGCACCCACTGTGTGTCTGATCATGCATCATCCCCTCCTGCACCTTGTGACCATGGTCTTGTTTCATTCCTTTGCCCCACTATGTGAATTATCTTGAATTGTTCCCCCACTTCTCTCTCTCTGCACAATATCGTGTCATTCCCTATCCAAGTCTCCTTCCCAGACTGTGCTGGTCTCTTCCCAGACAGAGCCAGTATCATTCTGTGTGATGGATGGAGCGGGGTCTCTCTTTCCACGCTGGGGCGGAGCGGGGTCTCTCTCTTTCCACGCTGGGGCGGAGCGGGGTCTCTCTCTTTCCACGCTGGGGCGGAGCGGGGTCTCTCTCTTTCCACGCTGGGGCGGAGCGGGGTCTCTCTCTTTCCACGCTGGGGCGGAGCGGGGTCTCTCTCTTTCCACGCTGGGGCGGAGCGGGGTCTCTCTCTTTCCACGCTGGGGCGGAGCGGGGTCTCTCTTCCCACGCTGGGGCGGAGCGGGCTAGGTCGGTCCCACGCTGGGGCGGTCTCTCTTCCCATGCTGGGGCGGAGCTTGTCTCCCTTCCCAGATGGACCGGGTTTCTCTCTTCCTGCGCTGGGGCAGAGCCGGTCTCTCTTCCTGCGCTGCGGGTGGAGCGGGTCTCCTTCGCACGCTGGGGCTGGTCTCTTCCACGCTGGGGTGGTCTCTCATCCCACGCTGGGGCGGGGCGGTTTCCTGTCCCGCGCTGGGGCGGTCTCTCTTCCTGCCCTACGGGTGGAGGGGGTCTCTCTTCCTGCCCTACGGGTGGAGGGAGTCTCTCTTCCTGCCCTACGGGTGGAGGGGGTCTCTCTTCCTGCGCTGCGGGTGGAGCGGGTCTCTCTTCCTGTGCTGCGGGTGGAGGGGTCTCCTTCGCACGCTGGGGGTGGAGCCGATCTCCTTTGCGTGCTGGGGACGTGCCAGATTGGTTGCCACCCTGAGCCTTACCAGTCTCTTTCCAACTCTGAGCAGGTATCCCCCTGTGTAGAGCTAGTATTTTTCCGAAACTGAAATGATCTGGCCTCCCTCCCAGGCTGAGAAGGTCTCCTCAGTGAAGAAGTTTGTGA